>NC_090449.1:153116864-153752150 GCF_031143425.1 Pleurodeles waltl
GCAGTGAGTCAGTTCAGCCAATGGCTCTACTCAGTATGTGTTGCCATTTAATTTGCTTACAAGTGCACACCCGGCTAAAAACTAGTCCACTTTTGTGCCATGATTGGTGAGCATATCTCTGCTTTCATTGGATTTTTTTTATTTTTGCAACAGGTCATTTGGTTACTTCATTATTTTTCCAATTATGTGCACACCGTATTTAGACAAAGGATTTTTATTTTATATTACTTTTAATGCTTATTTCAAATGTTTTCAAAATATTGTAGGCTTGTCAAGGGCAAACCTGTGGGCTTTGCCAATGCCTGTTTATTTAATTTTTAGTCGTGCACCTCCCCTACTGGCCTACCTTGCAGGGTGCAGCCTACATCACCATGTAATATACCAATGAGGTAGCAAATGGCATGGGATTAAATTGGATGTGAGCCATCGATGGGTTTCCTCGGACTGGGAGTTTCAAGTACGTCACTGTATTTTTTTAAAAAACACGGATGACATTCAGTATCCTGCAGAAAAAGGCAGCGGTCAATTTAGTCAATTTATCTGACATGGTTGTGTTGCTTCTGCAAAATCTCTGCAATTGACGAGGGAATGGCACTGCAGCGATGAAAAGCAGAAATAAATATACTCTAGAATCTATCCAGATGTGTATCAGCAAAAGTTGACAAAGATACAGATGGTGTTACTGGAATAGAATGTGGCTAGGGTACTGAACTTCTACCTTCTGCCTAAAGCTGATAAGATGTATTTAGATTATAGAAGCCGCCCGGCTGATAGCCAGCACAGGGAGATGGAAACAGAAGAAACTGCTTAAGAAATGCACCACGGTGATGCAGAAGTTACTCTGCTAGGTGGGGGCTGGACTGTCTCTGTAGGGGATATATTAAATTATCAACACTGAAGTCCCAGCTTGGTGCATTCAGCATGCGATTTTTGGACTTGGCTGACCCAACGTAGAGCATATCATATTAGAGTTCCATGTAGCACGCCCTCCTGCCCCGTCTTGTCATATTTTCTAGAAACTTCTCAGCCCTGCTCACCCTAATTGTAGGCCCTGCTCATATGTGTTACATCAGGTTTCTCAGCAGTTGAACCATAGTTTGGGTGTTGAGGCTGTGTGGCAGCTCTGTTTCGTATTAGTGTATTTAGCTAGAGGTTTCTGAACTGTGATCTCCTTCATGGTTTATTTTGCTAAAGGATATTCTCTTCAGAGCTTCTTCTGCTTGGTGCACTTTAGAGGTGGATTTTATGCATGGCTTCTTCTCCGTTGTGTAGTTGACATGTAGACTCTCAGTAGGAATGTTTTTTCTTGGTGAATTTGCTGGTGGATTCCCAAAACGACTTCTCATGCTTAGTGCATTTGCAGGTGGATTTTCACCAGAACTATTCCTTGTTGGCAGACTATGGTGGTGAATTCTCAATATGGCTTTTCCTGCCATAGGCAGTTGGCAGGTGGCTAATCCTACTTGGCGCAGCATTTGCTGGAGGACTGGTTCTGCTTGGTCAACTTTGGAGGATTCTCAGCAGAGCACCTCTTGCTTGGAGCATTTACAGTAGCTTCTCAGTAGGGCAACCCTTGCTTGGTGCATTTGAAGGTGGATATTCAGGAAGACTATCTCTGCTTAATGCCATTTGAAGGGGATTCTCACAACAGCTGCTCTGCTGCTTGCTTGGTGCATTTAAGATGGATGCTTAGCAAGGGTGTTGCCTACTCGGTGCAGGTAGATTCTCTGAATGCCTTGCCAACAGACAGCTGTAGCAATCTGTTTTTGAAAGACCTAGTTTATGCAATACCAATACTTACTGTAGGATTTTGGTCAAACCTCTTCTTGTGTTTGTCCTTCGACGTAATCGTAGTTTCTATACCACACTTTTGAGTTAATAACTTGCGGCCTAATTCACAAAGGTAAACTTACACTTTTGTGTAAATTTAATATTTTGGGGCATTCACAAACTATGAGTTTAATTTTACTAATAGTAATTTTATGACTGTGAAAAATCAGCACTTGGGACAGTGAATTCCACACATAAAAAGATAGGGCAGGCTTATCTTTGTATGCGTGGAGTCTCCATCATGAGTGCAAAGTTTCCACAGTTATTAAAGTATTATAGTAAAATTGCACCTATCGTTTGTGAGTACTAAAAAGATAGTTAACTTACCTAAAGTGCAAGTTTATCTTTGTGCATCAGTCCCTAGGACCCCTACACTGCTTACATTCAGGGAACTACTTTTTCTACACCCCTCCACGATACACCACTCCACTCAACACCACTCCAACCTATCCCACACCATGGCACTACGGCCCTCCACTTGACGCCCATCCACGCTACAACACTATACTCCACTCTGTGACACTCCCTCGTTGATACTCTAGTTTAGTCCACTCCATGACACTCTGTGCCTCTCTATCCTATCCGCCACCCTACCACACTCTTCTCCACACTATGCCACTACGCAACTCCCTTTACACCACTCCACTCTACCCCACTCCATGACACACTACTCCTCTCTTCTCCAATACTCCACAATGTGCTTCTCCACTCTATGCCCCTCTACTCTACGCCACTCTACACCACTCCACACTACACCTCTCCACTCTACTCTACTCCACAACTTTCCACTCTACGAAACTCCATTCTCTGCTCCTTCCCTTTACGCTACTTCATTCCACTCCACTCTCCTCTACGCCACTGACCTTTAGCCATGATGAACCACAGTCATGCTGGTGTACAACACAGCTAAAAGACATTACAAAGCCAATAGCTCTTGCATAGACGAGACCTATTGGCTATGCCAATGCTTGTTTTGTTTTATGTATTTAATTCCTCTTCTGCTCCTCCATTATTCTCCCACCCTTCCCTGTTCACGTCTCATCCAGGCTGCTCCCTTCTTACTACCCACTCTTCCACATCTGTTTCTTTTTCATTTCTATTTTTACTAGACAGCTGTGCAGGGTCAGTTTGCTGCCTGGATCTTCCTTTCTAGATTATCTGGTTTTATTTTCTTAGCTTACTTTCTAAGATGGGTGTCTACCAACTTGGAACATTAATTAAAAGTACATACATACAAGTGCCTACATGTTTCTGTTTGCTCTTGCCAGTGCTGTTCAGCGTCAGCATTTTTATTTTTCAGTTTTATCGATGCTGTTCGGCATCAGCAACAAGCATTTCAAATTCCAAAGTTCGGTAAAGGTGCAAACTATTGGCTTTGCCAGTGCCTGTTTCATTTGCTGGTGATTTCTCAGCAATGCTGATCATGCTTGGTGCACTGCAGTGGCAGATTCTCAGGAGGACTGCCCTTACATGGTGCATCTGGAGGTGGATCCAGCTTGATGCACTTTGGAGGTATATTCTCAGAAATACTAATACTCCTAGGTTCGCAGCAGGGCTGCTGTTTGCTGCATTCGCGGGTAGATTCTCAGTTGGACTGTTCTCGATTGGTGGATTAAGAGGTGGATTCTCAGCGATGCTGTTCACGCTCTGTGCATTGTGTAGCGGGCTTCTCAGCGCCGCAGGCCCTTCTCTGTGTGTTATGTGAGATGCGGTGACGTGTGTTGCGCCTGCTTTGTACATTTGGTGCGGAGAGAGTTATCAGTGTGCTGCACTTCGTGAGAAGCTTTTCTCGAGTGCCGTCCGTGATTGCAGAATTTCGTGGGGGTGTGGGTAGCTTCTCGGCCACTTGTGACACCAGGGGACTATCTGCCGAGGTTTAGGCCTCTCGCCCCTCCCTGACGCGCTCCCGCGAGCTGCATGATTTGAATTGGTGCTGTAAACCGCCGTTACAGTGAGCAGAATTATAATGCTCTGAGATCAATGGCTTTGAGAGCCAAGGTCAATTAATCTTGATAGAGAGCCGTGCAGGGAGCCTGTCTTTTCCGACACACCAGCATGTCTATTAACAATGACGCACTTCCACACGCAGCCCCCACTGCGCTCACCCACTCACGCCTTTGTGGGGGCCTCTGGCCTTAAAGAACGACTGTACACTAAAATATGGTACCTGAGAAAATCTAATTAAAAAGAGAAAGTGGCTGACATTTGTTCGAGAGATAGAGAGAGAGGGGAAGAGAGAGAGAGAGAATGAATGAGAATGAATATGAACTAGAGTTGTAAATCTTGTAAATGTGTACACATATACACACATTTACAAGTACATATATGTACATACAGATTTACAAGACTACTTTAATTTAACATTAGCAATGGGAGGACCTGCCCCCCCTTGCCCGCTCCTCCCTACTCTGGGAGTAGACTCCTGTGCTTCTCTGGCAGAAACAGATACATTTTACTTAAATCATTTCAGACTTTTTGCATCGGTTGTGGACAGGAATGCATACCTTTCAATTCTGCTTGGCAGGATGACCTTACCTTTCTTGAAAAAACCCGGGCATTTATTTAAAATTAACAAAAGCTTACATAAATTAAAAAAAACATCGGGACACCGGGACAGTCTGATCACCCTAGCTAGGAGGTACAACCATATGGGGGTTTAGCACTGGCAGGAAGGCTCGCAGCAGCTCTGTTGAGCTCAAACAGGCACCAAGCCGCTTGGATCGTCCATCTGGGCTCCCAGGGCTGACGGCCGAGGTCACACTGGTGTAGCCTGGGACTGTGCAGGGAGCCTCGCAGGAGCAGGACCCTCTTGCAAGGCGAGAAGTAGCTGGTCTCGAGGGCCATTGAAAGATAATGTTGCAAGCTTTGCCAGCAAAAGTACAGGCCTTTTGTTCATGTTTTAAGATTCTCTATGGGACTGGGCATGATTCTTAACTAGAAGTTTATATGAAACTTCTGCTGTGCTTGCAAAATCTCCTGTAAACACACAAAAAAAATCCTAAAAGGGGCCAGAGCCTGTCCATTGCTTACCTTTACTTACCAACGGCGGGCTTCCACGTCACTCTTGTTTTCTTGCTTCCTACTAGTCCGCTGCTCCTCCTGGCCTCCGGCTTCCACCTAGGCTTTGGAGTTTTCGTCCATGCCACGTAACATGGCTCAAGTACTGCTTCTGTGGCCAGCCTCCAGGTACTCTTTTCTACTTATGCATGGACTCTTGGAGAGTTCATGCGCCTCTAGTCCCTCCCCTTCACCCCCACTTTCCAGCGAGTTACCCTACCATCCCTGCCCTCCACCATATCAGCCTCCTCCCAGTCTGTGGAGTCACCTCCCATTGGCCGTTTACCCCAACCCCACCAGCAGTCCAATGTCTTTGGCTGCCCTTCTTCCTCCTTTTACTTGACTCCTCCAAATGCTCCGCCATGTGCTGTTTTTTTACATGTTGCACAGCAGCATTGTCTGCTGTGCAACATGGTTTAAAGGAAAAAAAGGGCGATATGACATGGTCAATTTAAGAAAAAAACATTGCCAAAGCCAATGCTTCACCTGTACTTTTTAAAAAAAGAGGTGCAAAGTACATCCGTTTTAAGTCTGGTGCAAGTTTGCGTCAGTCACACAACAGGTATAGTGTTGACAGATGCATTATCGGCTTCCCTTCCAAACAGAAGAGGGACAGCACATCAGCAGAAATTCAGTCTTAACTTTACCCACAGAGAACACTTGCAGCAGAGGCTACAGTAAGCAAATGTCTCTCTGACACACCCAGAGCTGGTGCGCACTGGATTGAAAGATTATCAAATTGCAAAACCTGATTTAAAATGAGTCTCTCCAGATGACACAAAAAATGACCTGACTGCACACGCATGCATGATGACTTCTGGGATCAGTGTGAACTGCCCTTTAACAAAAGAATATTAATTTTGTGTGCATGAGATTTTTAACCAATGTAAAAATATGCCATGAGCTGAAGGAACATGTTTCATGTGCACAACCTAGTGCAGCTGGGAGTATATTGCAATATAAGTGACTAAATAGTACATAACTCATCATGTTCAAGCCTGATAGCACTTAAGTATATAAAGTCACTTTAATTGACTTCAAGGTTGATAATTCCCATTGGCCATCTCCGTCTGTGGCAACATAACTGACTCTATGTATCTTGCTGATCTCAAAACTTTTTATCCTACAACTAGATCTTATTTGAGTACTTTCTTCAGTCTTGTATCCATGTTTTATATATGCCTGTCTTGTGTCAGATGTTCCTCATTACCACAAGATGTGTCATTACTAAATGTGGGTCTTGTTCTGTCATGCACCCGCTGCAGAGGCACTACTGAGGGCTGCTTGGCATACAATTGCATATTGTTCTGTTCTGCTGGTGGATCTTAAGGCTGTAATCACTCCTACAGCAAGGGTCGGGATGTTTAGAGAGGCCGAAGATCTCTGTCTCAGGTGTTGTGATCATAGTTTTTTCATTTACTTTATGCCATGTTGCACAGCAGTTCGCTTGCTGTGAGGCATGTAAAAAAACATTGACAATGCCAACAGATCTCGCATAGTTGAAACTTATTGGCTTTGCCAATGCCCGTTAACATGGCCTCTCTATATTTTAATACGCAGTCAAGGGTCATTAAGGCAGCTGTAGAACACACTTTAAAGAGTTTTCTTCTTGCATTTACTGCATTCCGTTGTTCTTGTGCTGCCCCTGTAGTCTCCTTACTTGTGCTGCCCCTGCAGTTTTTCAGGGCTCCGCTGTCTCCCTGCTCCTTCTTGCTGCCCCTGCAGTTTTTTTCAGGACCCACCGCCTCCCCCGCCATTTTTCCTGCTCTTAGCTTCCCGTCTGCCTCCCCCACTGCACCCCTCACACCTCAGGATCTACTTAATGGTGGTCGCTGCGTGACCCCACTGAACAGGTCCTGACCAGCTCTGCGCTGTGCCTAGGTTGGCCCAACAGGGCTTGCCGTTATTTTGCTGCCCTTGCAGCCTCCTTACTTGTGCTTCCCCTGCAGTTTTTCAGGTCCCGAGGGCTCCCCTGCCATTTTTCCCAACTAGTCACCAGCCCCACTGACTCTGCAGGCCACATCCTGGACCCCATCTTCACAGCCAGCGAGAAAATCAACTTCACCCACAGAAAAGAACTCACATGGACCGATCACCACCTGGTACAGTTCACCATAACCAGCAGATGGAGCCGTCCACCCATCAGCCACATAGAGGAAAGCACCAACTGCCCTAAGGAGCTCTTCAAGATTGTCAGAGTTCTCCTGCCCAACAGCAACTGAAAACACATTCCAACCCACGCAGACCCTCTGCGACTCACTAGCCGACTACTTCCATAACAAAATTACAGCCATCTACAGAAACTTTCCCTCCCAACCCACCAACATCAAAAACCTACTCACCCCGTCGGAGGACTCCCCCAGCCACCTCATCATGGACTGGAAGCCACTATCCATCCAGGAAACAGCCGCCCTCATAACTTCAACCCATTCCAGCGCGCCCAATGACCCTTGCCCACATTACATATTCAACCTGGGTCTGAAGGAAATCAGCAGTATCCTCTGTCCCATCTTCAACACCTCCATCAAAACTGCCACCATCCCCGAAGCATAGAAACAAGCAGAAGTCAAACAGCTCTTGAAGAAACCTTCTGCCGACCCCAGCAAGCTAAAGGAATTACCACCCCAATTCTCTGCTCCCCCCTTCCCAGCCATGGTCCTGGAAAAAGCCATCAACAATTGGCTCTGTGAACACCTGGAAAGACATAACCTACTGGACTCCTCCCAATGTGGCTTCTGCTCCAACCACAGCAGCAAGACCTCCCTTATTGCTGCAACAGACTACATCAGGTACATCCTCGACCACAGGGATAATTTGGCACTGATCCTCCTAAACCTCTCTGCCACATTCAACTCCATCTCCCACTTCACCCTCACCTCCAAATTCTACCACTTCGGGATCCGAAGCAACCCCCTCAAATGGATCCACACCTTCATCACAAGCCGCACTCAGAGGGTCCGCCTCCCACTTCAGAACCTAAAAGTAACATATGTGGCATCCCTCAGGGATCCTCTCTCAGCTACACCCTCTTCAACGTCTACATGACGCAGTTGGCCGAGATTGTGTGGTCCCATGGACTCAACATCATCTCCTACGCTGACAACACTCAACTAATACTCTCCCGAAGACCACGCCACCCCCAGACAAAACTTTAGCAATGCCAAGACACACGTCGCTGAATGAATCAAATCCTACTGCTTGAAACTGAACACGGACAAGACGGAGGTGATCACCTTCGGAACAACCCCTCCCATTGGGATGACTCCTGGTGGCCATCCATGCTCGGACATCCCCCAGCAGACCACGCCCGCAACCCCGGAATCATAATCAACAGCAAACTCCTCTTCAAACAGCAGACAAACGCAGTGGCCTCCTCCAGCTTCCACAGCCTCCACATGCTACGGAAGACTTTCAAATGGATACCCATCAAAACCAGAAAGACGGTTATCCGAGCCATCGTAACCAGCAGGCTAGACTACGGAAATGCCCTCTATGTCAGACTCCCAACCCAGCTCCTCCACCACCTCCAGACCATCCAGAACGCAGCAACGAGTCCTCCCCAGAAGGACCCACATCACCCCCCCCCCACCTCAGAGGTCTACACTGGCTGCCAGTGCACAAGAGATGCAAATTCAAGGCTCTCATCATCGCATACAAAGCCCTCCACAAAATCACACCCAAGCTAATCAACCGCAGACTCCCCTTCCACCAGCCAACCAGGGAGCTTTGTTCAACAACTTTCGCCCTCGCACATGTCCTGAGAGTCTGCCGCAGCCGCAGCGAAGGATGCTCCTCCTCTTACCTCGCCGCCAAGTCCTGGAGCGACCAACCCCTACCTTTGCACCTCGCACACCCTCTTCGACTTCAGGAAACAGCTCATGGCTCTTTGGGTAGTAGCCACTGATGCACAGTGACATCCCTGAGTGCCTGGATACCCCTGGGGTTATAAGCAGGGCTTTTCAAATCCAACGATTGATTGATTTGATTGATTAAAGTATGTACTGAGGAAGTGACAAGTACTGGTTTGGGTGATTTTCCTCATTTCTTTGCAGACAGAATGCCAGTCATGTCACTAAAACACCGCCAGGTGGCAACTCTTATTTCAGGCTATAGAGAGTTGGTATGGGAGACATGAAGAAGAGACATTGTGGGCTCCAAGGTGCAGGCCCTGTCATCCAAGGTCCAGGCTCATAGAAGCATGTCTGAGGCGTCTGGAAGTGCGGCTGCCATACATACTCTTAAATTGGGGCCTCCATACCCGTCAAACGCTCGCCTGAAAAAATGCAGGTAAATGCAGGTGAAGTCAGGTGAATAAAAGGAAATAGCGACTGACACCCGCCAAATGCAGGTGAGTTGGCAGGCATGGGCCTGTCGCCAGGCAGAGGCAGCCATGTTCACAGGAGCAGCCTATCCTCTCACCAGTGCCGAGACATCTGTGCTCACAGTACGAGCCTCTCAACCGGGCAGGGGCAGCCATGCTCGCAGGAGCAACCTCTCTATGGCAGTCTGTCTCGCAGAGCAAGGGCTCTCTTCAAGGCCGAGGCAGGCCTGCTTGGAGGGGCAAGCCCCAGGCCTCCTCGGAGCACAGCTGCACTTTATCCTCTGAAGGGCCCTGGCTCTTCCAGTCGATTTATATCACAGTGCTGAGGCAGGAACAGCAGCGTCCCAGGGGGCGGGAGGCAGAAATAGAAGGTCCAGGCAAGGTTTTTATAGCATGCTGAGCACAGAGCAAGCAGTCCTCCTCTTCTCTTTCCTTTCATCCGCCTGTCTGCCACCGTCTCTGCCCCGTTCCCTCGCTTCTCTCTCCTTCTTTTCCTTGTTCTCCCACTCGCTTACTCTCTCATCCTGTTTTTACCTGCACATCTCCTTTATTTTCTTTCTTTACCCAATGACTCTTCTCTTGCATTCTTTCCATCTATTCTTTCTCGACCTCTTCCCCTGACCCCCTTACTGTCTTTCCCTCTTATGTCTCTTCTTCCTGTCCCTCTAGTTTAATATTTCTTTCTTCCTCTCTCTTCTGTGCCTATCCTGCTGTCTTCGTTTGTGACCACATTTTCTTTCATCTATTTTCCTTTAAATGTCTCTGTTGTCTTTATGTCCCTCTCTCTTCACCCACCAGGTTTCCCTTTCTTTCTCACTAGTTTTTCTGTTAATTTCCTTTTTAGGTCGAGCGTGCATGAGCTCTGGCCTGTTGTAATCGATATGAGGGCTTTTAACCACGCACACCGCACGCCCATCACTATCACTTGTTCCTGGGTTTGCCTTTCAAAAATCCTTTTTTATCATTGGTAAATGCTTTAGGACAAACATAAAGCATTTACAAAACTGCACCAAGGAGGGACAAACCGAAAGCATTTGTCCCTCCTTGGTGCAGTTTTGTTACGGCCTTGGCCGTCGACCCTGTTACATGGATAATTGCACTTTTTCCGTGTTTGACTGCGAGCAAACTTTGTTTTCCTTTTGTGTCTCTCCTTCACGCTCATACTCATGGTGGCCGCGGCACTTTGAATCGGCTCGCTTATGTAAACTATTTTACTTTTCATTTTCATTTTCAGTTTACGTAGCGAGAAAAGTCCATTTAGGAATTTACATCGCTGATGGCTCTAACTCGAGCAAACGCAAGACCTATTGCATTGCAAATGCTTGTTACTTCTGTTTCAGCTCATCTTTTCTGACCTCCGTCACATTTTGTCAAACAGTTGAAGAAACCAAAGTGCATGATGTAAGTGGATGTAACAAGCAAAACCAGAAATGGACATAATGTACATAACCTCTCTGTCTTATTAAAAGTGAAACTCTGTGATTGTAAAGTGTATCCCAGTATTAAACATCAGTTCCAGCTAAAAAGTGCCACCATCCAGAAAACTGTTTCCCTCTCTAACATATAGAATACCCCTTTCAAAATGCATAGATCGCTCCTAGATGCACAAGACACGCCTCCATGGAATGCCACTTGCTCAAGTTTCTCTCTAGGGGCATGAACTAAAATCTTAAAATAATGATAATAACCATTACTTGAAAAAGTACAAATTTGTTAAGTGAAAGTCTTTCTTCAAACAAGATACACTTGGCCAGTCTCTTACTCCTGGGTTTCATTCTTTCTCATGCTCTCCATTCCTCTTTCTACTTTGTCCACAGCGTCCCTGGCAGCTTTTTAAGAGAGGGGAGTGGTGGTACCTGTTACATAAGCAAAGTAAAAAGCCCCCCCCCCCACCCCCAATGCAGGCATAGACACAACCAAACCTCCCTGTGTATGCTCTTCTATAACTCTCATGAGTCCAACCAAGATTTAACCATGTGGTTGAAAATACAATGTTTCTGTGGACAAAGATTCTGGAATTTCCGTATTAAGAGCTTATTCTGGGCTGGTGTAAAGAGACTCATGGTTGCCTAGGTCGTCTAGAGCTCTTGCATCAGCATTGTCCTGGCTTGGAGTATGTCATGTTATGTTACTTACATTTGTACTGGTGGAAGATTCGCTCCTTATACCAGGATGGCACAAAGCGTGCCTGGTCGGTGTGAAAGACAGCATTGAAGGTCAGCCGCTTGACTAAAGTCCATTGCAGTCTGTCTCTGGTGGATGTGCTGCTTCCCATCTAGGCTAAACTAGAAATGTACTGTTTCATTAGTCAACATTTGCAGGTGCCACACAACAAGCTATGATTCAGTAGTTAAGACATTAAAGTGGTATGTTTACAACGGATAACAGTCTAGATTTCTGTATCAGTTCATTCTATATAGCTAACCTGGGTGTAAAGCGAAAATCATAATGTTAAGCAATGAGAGCCAATACGTGTTCACAAGCATTCTGGTGTGTGGTAGTTTTGCATTAAGGAGAGGTTAGGTAGAAGAAGTCATACATATCTTTTTTGTGGTATCCCACCTCTTGCCACTATTCCGGCCCTTATGTTTCCATTCCAACAGAGGGCGCGCCGTCCTTCTGTTTATTACCCTATTCTAGCTCGGTGTAGGTATGGCCTAAGCTTGTGTTCTCCTGTGGTGGAGCAGGGCATGAATCATGCTCATTGTTTCTCCACAAGTTCTCCTGTTCTAGCTAGGTGGCCTTTTTTGACCTGCTTTCTGCTTTGCACTTCTTCTGAAGTCATTAACACCCATTCTTCACCTGCTCTCATTCATCTGCAAAAGCATAAACCATTACACTTAAGACAGACTCTTCAGTCCAACCAAAATAATCAGTATTTTAAGCTTCTTACTAGTTTCTAGAGACAGGAAGACTTCCTCCATCCTGTATCCCTTTCCTCCATGACACCGAAACCTGTCATGACTGGGGCTCCTTCCTCACTTAACGTTTTTGGATAGCCTCCATGCCACGTGGATTCCTTCTATTCCATTCCCCCATCCATGTTATCCATTGTCTACCTTTGATTAGCTTGTCTGTGCTCCACCATCCTCCGACATCCTGCCTTGTTCCAAACTTTCTTGTCACCCATGGCTAGAAACAGTCATTAGTCCTGTTTCCAAAGTGAAAACCCTGACATTCCTCTATGTCTCTGTTCGCCCATTCTGGGCAACCACGTACCAAGATGTTAGGACTTCTTTCACAGAATTATGGTAGAACCACTAAATGTCACGTAGGCTGGCCACCTTTCAGATATACAAAGGTTCTGAACTGTGTAAGGATGCCATGAGTTGTTGTGGGGAGTGGGAGGCCAGGGAGTGTGTGCCTCAGAAGCCTGTGTTGCTCCCTTGATGGTGGGATGTTTTGTTCCTCTGGGTCTGGTGAGCCCGGGGGTTCTTTCCTCCCCCATCAATTCTCTTTCTTGAGTACCCTAACACCTCAGACAAGATCCTATTTCTCCTCATCCAGAACTAACGGATGACGTTGTTGCTGGTCGAGTTGTGTCCATGCTCAAGATGACCACTCCTCTGTGTAAGGCCATACATTTCAATCATCCGAACTTTGATCCTTAGCCCTTGCATCCAGATAATCTTCTCCTTGTCGCATTCTTTCTCACTTCAGATGAAATCATGGCCTTTCTCAATAAGTGCATTATTTATTTTGTCTGGGGATCATCTTTCTGATCAGGATCACACCCAGTGCATGCGGCAGGCTGTTCCTATTTAGTCAAACCAATTGTTTAAAAGAACTGCCTTTACTTGCTTTAGCAAGGGTTAATGATTGCCTGCCGCTATCCATGTCACAGGGAGGGCATTTTCAAAAGCAGGGTCCACAAATGGCGATGCTGTGATCACCCCTAGTTTGTGAGTAAGGTGAATCCATGAGAAAGTGTCCCAGGATGTCTGCAATCGGGATGTAAAAGTACACATTAAAGGGGCCATTCAGTAAAAAGAAAAGTGTTATCTTCTTTCCCAAACTTACATCAAGGATTCTGGTATGTGGCTTTGTTTGAAGGGTTAAAAACCTATTGTGGTATCATTCTCTAGGTGGCCACTTTAAAGACATCAAAGAGTTATTTGAGACAAAAGCACACACTCTTCTCTGTGCAAACAGTACAATTGTAAATATAACCCTAGTTTGCTCAAGGAGCAAACGCGGAGCCTATCATTATGGGATGACACTATCTGTTCTGTCACAGGCAGCATTTTGAGGTTGCACTCACTGTATGATAGTTTTATGAATTGTCAAAGAAAATCTTTTTTCTGTACTTTTACGTATGCATGTGTCAGTGCTTAATTTGTGCTTGTTGTTTCCGGTGCTGAGCACCGGCACTTATTTTTGAGGGCCGGTGCTTATTCTTCTGCCTCAAGCATGTGCTGCTAGCAAAAGACACATATGGGAAAGACGGAGGAAGAGAAAAACGAAAAAGCGTCACAATGGAAGAAGGCAGAAAGCTGCAAGAGTGAGCTGAAGGGGCAGGGAGTGTCTGTAAATTGATTAAAGAGGCCTGAGATGGCTTCAAGATTACGCTGCCTCAGTATTCTGTGCTCGCACATTTAAGTGCAGCAGCTGCGTGAGTCAGAGGAGAGCTCCGAGCACCTGCACGTTTGTATTTACTAATTAAGCACTGGCATGTGTTGGTATTTGTGCTCAAAAGCAGTGGAGGGCTGAACAGGGTACATGGGACCCAGGAAGATTCAGTTATTGTGGGAAAGTTAAGGGTAGATTGCCAGGTTAGGGCAATGTTCCTTGAAGAGGTGTGTCTTCAGCTATTTTTCCTGAGTTGTAGGGGCGCTGGTGCTGTTGTGAAATCGATATGGATGCTGTTCCAGATGCTGGGTGTATCACCATTGAAAGGTTACCTTCTGTATTTTTTTCCTTGGTGGAGTGTTTCGTCTCTAGTTTGTTGATATCCAGGCTCCTGATCTGGTGCTGTCCCCCAGACGTGGTTAGATTGTTTTCCAATTATAATAACACGGGGGTTGAAACAGTTCCTACACTCAAACATCTGTCACTGGGCCAAGAACTTCAGAAGAGTGTGTCCCTTATCTCTTTAAAAAAAATAGACGAAACATACTCCTAGTTGCTAACTTTAATTGTCTTTCCTAATTTTCAAATAGCGAAAATGGTGGTCTTGACTGAAAGAAGAAAAGCCCATTACCACCCGCTAACCCTATGCGAGCACTATTCCTGTACTTTGTTAAGTTCTACTGAAATATAACACCACTTTTGAGTACACTTGTTTGATATTGCTTTAGTGTAGATCAGAAATGTTTCATAAAGTTGTGTTACTTCCAATACAGACCTGTCTTTAGATTCATTGGCCAGCGTGCTCTCAAGTTATCGCTCCTTCGGAAGCGTCTCTATGTAGATTGCTACAGTCTGAATCACTTACCACGTTACACAACTCAAAATCATTGAAAAATAACCTTGGACGAGAAGACGAATGCCTATTTTCCAGTTCTACACGTCAATTATAGCTATGTTGAATTGCAATTTGTACTTTCGTTAAGAGTTGATAATTGTAGATAAGAACTGTTCGCAGGAAAACATGGAATGAAAGGAAACGTTTGCTTACCCTATCTTTAAGGGCGGAAGACCGGTTTGATAGGAGGTTAACTTGAACAAGGTTGTAATTCCCTAAAGTAAGTTCACTTGTTTGGCATCCGGCACTGGCACTTGATACAGGGCTTGAAGATTGGGATGTGGCGCGTTGCTTTATTTAGGTTTCTTTGATGCTCTTGTAGTATATATGTGGTACTTACATTCTGCTTTGGCCAGTTGGTTTTTCCACACAAAGCTCTCTCTTGTGATTGGGAACATTTGTGCTATATTTTGTCCAGACTCCTGTAGGAAGGTGGAGATCCAGGCGGCTAGCTATAGAGGTAGAGAGGTACTACTGGAGTACATACGACGAGGTTTAAGATAAACACTGACCACGTTGTAAAGTGATCACGACCCAATACCCCCCATTTAGATTAACATATAGAAATTAGCTCAGTCTGACACATCTTACTTGACGTGAAAGTTTTGCATGTCCAACATTGTCTATGAGCGAGAATGGTCTAGGGGAGTGAGCACTGCAATGTAAATTTTGTGCAAAATGGCTGACCACAATAGTAGGACCCCAAAAAGGTGTGAGAAGGCACAAACAATGCTAGACTTCATCTGGAATGCCTTTAGGCTCTGCTGTGTATCTGGTGGCATAGCAAAATTGTGGTACGTCTCTTGATGGTGGCAGCAGGTTTTGTTTTCTAGGAGCATTTGATCCTAAATGGACTTTGTGAGCAGATTGACGAGTGGGTTGAGGTAGATCTCATTCCCAAGGCGTAGACTAAGTTTGTGATTGTTCAGGCAGTCATTAATATGAGCTCACACCCGTCAGATAGAGCGACAGTGTACGAGAACCACTCTCTGTGACGTCTGAAACTACAACAGGAGTGAGTATAATTGGTAGTTGAACTTTCAGTGTGCATGTACACTCTCAGCAAATAAAATGTGAAGCACTACAGCTGTAATTGGTAAAAAAAAACTGGAAAGCGGAAGCTCTGCAAATGTAACACACATTGTAAGACTGATTCAACGAGGTAATGACAGGCTTGTGAACAATTAATCTTCTGGCCACACACAAGGTTGCTTTCATTACTCTCAAACTCATTGTTGCTCCATGATACCCCCAACTGGGACGTTATTGATGTTGATGGGGCAGAAACAAGTGTTGGAGGGAGGTAGCTTGTCTCTAAAGCAGAGGGCATTAACTGGTCCAAAGCAAAGAGCGTCAGTCAGTCAGTCAGTCAGTCAGTAAGCAGAAGAGCTAGTGCGACTGATCCGACTAGGTGTTGGGAGACTGGTCTACCAGCCATTTGGTGCGGATAAGCATGTTGAAAGTTTAAACCACAGACACTGTCGAACATCTGCTGGTCATCTATATTTAAGGCCCTTCTTCTAATAATGAGCCCAGTTTGAGTGCCTCAGATGCATCCATTGCTAAACAGATATCAAGATTCCCGAGAGGTAGTACTGTATTCAAGGAAGGGTCCTCTGGTATTCGCAGAGAAGCACACCATGCACATCCGCCTGTTTTTCCAGTCACATATTTCGAGTATTTCTGATTTAAGATCCTGCCCCAGGATGTTTAGACCTCTTTACTTGAGTAGACTGTATGTATAAAAAAAAGCAGCCTAATGGCGCCAGGAAGATGAAAATGTGGCAGGCGGTACAGTGCACAGGAGTTGGTTATCAGTCACTGTGCGCATAATGTTCATATTATTCCTTCTGGGACGTTGCATATCAGGCTAGTTGGCGCTATGTGAGCTGTCTGCCTTCTGAGACCTTTATGGTAAATCTCTTCTTCCATTTGCACGTTTTTTCTGATTAGACCCGGTTTCAAAATGGCTGCCACTTGCAATTGCATGTGTCTGTGAGCCCGTTTCTTAACTCTCGGCTCCATGTTTGAGTTTGTAGTGCCTGTTTCCCTTCTAGAATCAGACAACTTTTTATTTTCAGCTCATAGGCTTCACTCGTGGTAAAGAGTTTCTCAGACTGAATCCTGGGACACACCGCAGCATCCTAGCAAAGAGGGTGAAAGCAAGATGCAGGGTGCAGCCTTTCTTATAGTATTTCGGAAATAGATATAGATTTGTATTGAAAATCATATTGGCCCAATACATATGCACACCACAGACGGATATATCCTTTAGTGCTTAAATACGAGGTGTGTTGTACAGTTCGGGAGTAGTCCTGTTAGTGAGTTCAGAAGTACCCGTTGGCTCTGATAGGATTTGAACCTGTCGCCTTCAAGTGTGCACCCCGAAAAAGGCATCACCTGACCGGAATGACTCTGCTGTGCTAATATCATGCAACCAGTGAGAAATTCCAGGCAACTCTGTCACCCAGGGATAGGATAGGGTAGTACCTTTACTATTTTTAATTTCATCCCCGATGACTGTGCACTTCTAATTTTTAAAACCATGTGCAGTGCCAATGCTGTCCCTTTGAGAGGGGGCACCCAACGTACACGTGCCGTGACATAATGCGGGGGTTGCAGCTAATACCTCCATGTTGATTTCATCAGTTTTGGCTCCAGCACGCGCTTTTGTTTCAGCCCACCTGAGAGGACACCCTGTCAGTGTGGTGGTGTGTGCTTGGTGTGTCTAGATGGGTCTGTCAGGTTATGTGGCGCCATGATGCAATGCCCGGCAAGCTCTGCAGACCCCCCAAGGACTTTCGACTGTAGGTTATTAGGTTCGGTGTGCAAGGGCGTTGCACCACTGTGCCACGGGGAGTAGGTTATGTCATCCTCGTCTCCTGCGTAAGACCTCACCTCATCCCTTGCTGTGTTCATTGTTCTATTTCCAGAGCTCTGCTATTGATTATCTGAACTGCTGGACGCGAGTCTCTTTGTTTGTGACTGTACTAAGGTTCGTTCAGTTCTCTCATCCTTAAAGTGGTATGCTCATGCCCTTTCCGGGGTGTGTGAAATAAATGAGTGCCAGAGGTCACATTTTTAAGGGATAAGACACCCATTGTGTAGTCGAGCGAAAATGATGCAGGCACTACTCACGACCACATACGCAAGCAACTTCTCGTGCAATATGCCTGCTCTCGAGCCTCCGCATGTGCTTGGCACCGGTGCGTTACCAGAGTAGCGCATTCAGAGGAAAAAGCACCCTTCACTGGAACCGGATGCACAGAAGT
Organism: Pleurodeles waltl; assembly: GCF_031143425.1. NCBI lineage: Eukaryota > Metazoa > Chordata > Amphibia > Caudata > Salamandridae > Pleurodeles > Pleurodeles waltl. The sequence continues at coordinate 153,134,809 of NC_090449.1, forward strand.
ATCCTGGTGGTGGAAATGTCGGCCATCGCTTTCATCCAGGTGCTAATTAGACGCTGCTGCCTAGCAGCCTGAGTGGATAAGCCTCTGGAGTGTTATCCTATGAAAAATGTGATTAGCAACCTTGTTTGGGCCCAGCAGACTAGCAAAAAAAATGTAAACAATAATGGCTGATGACGCCAAGAGGAGATCTACACCCCACGCCACACAAGAGCACTGCTAGCTCTGCAACCTTAAATAGAGTATGCCTGCAGACAACCAGCTGTGACAATGTCATCCCACTAAAACTCGACGTAGAAGTCTGATGCGGCCTGAAGTCAGTGGGAGAGCGGCAACAAGACGGCCCGAGGCCACCATGGTGCCTGCAAAAACATTCCCTCTAGACTTGGCACTATGTAAACGCTTCCAAGAAGCTAGTGTTGCTACATGCCTACAGACCACTTCAAGCACATTATCCTAGCAAGCAGTGGGTACAATAAACTAAGAATGTGATGCTTTATTTTTTCAATGCAAGTCAAAAGTGTGTCGGTAACTGGCAGACGCTCCTCATACTGTGTTAGACATATTTGTATGTCACTTATCTACCATCACTGTGTGGCCTTGCTGCACTGTCGTTTAAGATACCTTGTTGCCCTGATGCAGCAGATGTTGACAAAGGAGTATGGCTGTGTTTCGGATTAGTAACACCAGTAGTGTATTTGTGGTGTCAATAAATGTGGTACAGTAGACGAGCTGTAATAATGTATAGGTTCGTGGTTTGAGGAGTTTAATGCTTGTCACCGAAGTACTTGCCAAAACGTTTTGATGCTGCCTGTGTTATGTGTCATGCTCCTTGGCCGACATCTTGTAATGCACGAGCATTATCTGGAGTTAATTGTGGATTTCGGAAGACTTTTAATTTCCATCTGCTGGTTTATCTGGCCTGTCTTGGTGGGAGTAAAATGTTCCCTCTAATCTATAAGGTGGTTGGTGTAGCACTGGGTCCGCCATGTCCTGTTGGATGCTGGAGTCATGTTGAGTGCTGTTGGGGGCACAGTGAGAGCATCTAAACGTCTCTGTGGCACTAACACACTGAAATTGCCACGCCGCTCAGTGTAACAATGTAAAGCCTGGCTGTACAGCACAGTCACAACAACATTACAGGAGGATTCACATACGAGCTGGGGATCTTAAGTGTTCAACGTGGATGGCAAGAAAAAAACATGGTGTTGTGATTCAAGGCTGTTCCTGTGCACAGCGCATGGCATCTTTTTCATGGTTCTTAAGCCTGGGATTCAAATGTCGAGCCAAGTGTTCTCTGCAGGTTTGGAAACAAAGCCGAACTTCTCATTCGGTTGGAGAAACGGTAACGTGAGTTGCCACACCTTCGCAATCTGCTGCCAAGGGAGTGATTGATGTTTTTGTCAGAAGCACATGAAAAGCACAGTTGTGTGCCTGCCGCCGCCTTTCGCCCTCTCCAAGCACTGAGCAGTCTGGCAGGCCTGACAGAAACACGGTGCACGAGCAGGTGAGGAGAGGAGGGCGGGCACGAGCAGGTGAGGAGAGAAGGGCGGGCACGAGCAGGTAAGGAGAGCGCGAGCAGGTGAGGAGAGAAGGGCGGGCACGAGCAGGTGGGGAGAGCGCGAGCAGGTGAGGAGAGAAGGGCGGGCACGAGCAGCGCGAGCAGGTGAGGAGAAAAGGCCGGGCACGAGCAGGTGAGGAGAGCGCGAGCAGGTGAGGAGAGAAGGGCGGTCACGAGCAGGTGGGGAGAGCGCGAACAGGTGAGGAGAGAGGGCGGGCACGAGCAGGTGGGGAGAGCGCGAGCAGGCGAGGAGAGAGGGCAGGATCGAGCAGGTGAGGAGAGCGCGAGCAGGCGAGGAGAGAAGGGCGGGCACGAGCAGGTGGGGAGAGGAGGGCGGGCGGATTACTTCAGCTCAAGCCGGTCTCTCGTCCAAGTGCAGCAGCATAATGTCAGGGGAAGCGTTTTGCAACATGCACGTGCACTAAAGGAGGCGGGGCGACATGGAATGTCTGTGCTTAAAAGTCCTGCACATGCCTGTACTCCCAAAGGTCTGAAAGAAATACGGCATATGTTTTGTAATGAGTGGGTCCCTTGTTTCTGCGTATTTACTGCTTTTTAGGTCTCGCTTCATAGCTCAGTTATTGCCAGACCTTATGTGATCAACCTAAAGAAGAGCTTTCAGTGGTACTACAGGAGGGATTTTTGTCTCCGCCCAGAAATACATGTGTTGATTAGGAAGAAACTGTGTTAGTCCATTTTTTTTTTACAAATTGCATGAGCCAGAGTGTTTTTCCTAGTGTAGCTCATGTGTTACAACAACTGCAGTGCTATATGTCTCCTAGATAATTAGTGTGTTTGCTCTTCTATAGCAGCAGCACAGATGGGACGAAGGGAGTCCGGAGGAATGTGTTGCTGCATTACAGTGCCAGTCTCACCCCCTCTTCCCTTTCCATCATCAACTTCAGAGATAACCTTAACAGAGCATTCCTTGAGAAAATGATGTATTTTTCTTTTTAATTCCTAGTTTTAAGATTTGTAGACTCGATACATTTTTAAGGACCCCCTCCCAAAAGTTAATTTAAATATTAGTTTTAATGTATTATTTTCAATTACATTATAGTGCAATTTTATATTACAATTGGCTGACTCCTAAAACCCATACTGCCCCTTAACACCACCATTCTAGAACCCTAGAAACTGCAAACTATCCCTTGACACTACCCGCCCCTGAACGCAAAAATTCACTTACTACCCTTTAACGGCACCCATCCCTAAACCCAAATTTTAAACTCTTTAATAATGCTTAAAGTTGCACTCCTCTGAACCCTAAATACTTCTTACAACAGCTTAGAACTATCCTTCCATGAATGCCAAACCCCTTACTATCATTTGACGTTACTCTTCTCTCAACCTAAAAAAACCTGTCACTACCCTTAATGGTACTCATCTATGGACCGTAAAAAATGTTACTACTCCTTATAGCTACCCTTACCTGAACCCTAAAAAAAACACACTACGCCCTAATGCTACACCTTAATACCCTTTAAAGCTGGCCATCCCTGAACCCTAATAAAAACCTTATTACCCTTTAACACTATCATTCCCTGAACCCAAAAATCTTTTTATTACCCTTAACGCTACCCTTTCCTGAACCCTGAACGCATCAATGGTACTCTACCCTAAAACCCCTTGCTAACACTTAATGCTACTTTCCTGAACTCTAAAAAAAACGTACTACTCCTTATTGGTACTAATCCCTGAACCCTTAAAAATGCTGACTGTCCAGTAATGTTATGTCTCCAGGATCCTTAAAGCCCTAACTGCCCCTTACAGCTAGCCATCACTGAACCCTAAAAAAAACCTACTATCCCTTAACGCTTTTCTTCCCCAATCCTCAAAAGCCACTTCTACTGTCTAGTGCTGCCCACTCCTGAACCCTAAAACATTTACTTCCCACGTGATGCTACCCTTTCCCGAACTCTAAATACCCCTTGCTACCGCGTCACACTACCCTTCCCTGCACTGTAAGAAACACTTACTACCCCTTAATGTTACCTTTACCAGAATCATAAAAACTCCCTACTACCCCTTAACAATACTCTTCCCTGAACCTTAATCCCCTTACTACCCCATTCAATGAACCCTTAAAACCCTTTACACAAATTTAACATTACACTTCCCTGAACCCTAAAAACCACTTATTATTGCTTAACACTACCCATTCCTGAACTGTAAAAACCTTAACTACATTTTATGCTACCCTTCTTTGAACCTTAAAAAAGTTATTACCCCTAAACAGTATCCATCCCTGAACCCAAACAATCCTTGCTATCCTTTAACGCTACCATTTCCAGAATCCTAAAAAGCTGTTACTAACTATTAACGCTACTCTTCCCTTAACCCTATAAACTCCTGACTACCCTTTAATGCTACACTTCCCTAAACTCTGAAAACCCCTTACTTCCTTTTAACACTAACCTCTCCTGAACCCTAAAATCTCCTTACTACCTCTTAACGCTATCTCAGGGACTCCGCCTGCTAAAAGCAGGTGGAGCCAAAGGGTGACAAGCTGGGAGAGATTCAGAATCAAAAACAGATTCCTCCAGTAATTCCTCATTTCTAGGGCGTCTCTGTGTCTCGCTTGTGATTCCTCTTATTTAAATTGACAGCTCCCCCTGCAGTAATTAAGGCCCCCCTGGTGTCTGGCACTCTTGGATGAGTTACCAGGTGACATCACAGATGTTGTTATAGGGCTCTTAATGGAATCCAGCAACACAGAAAAAGCTTACTTTTTAAAGACTTGGAAGAACGTTTTTAGGGCAGCAACGAAAGCACTGATGTTTATGTATAATGGAGCTCTTCTGCGTTGCCATTTGACAGAAATGAGCACCACCTGACTAATGAGCCAATTACAGAATGTAGGATGTTTTGCTGTTATACCACAATTTTGCAATACCATTGCCACAACCAGTTATCATGACATTACCACAGGTTTAGAGATAAATGTTTAAGCATTTTTTCTGTCTCTTTTCCTGCAGTTATTGGGGTAAAATTGGTACCAGCTTTTTGCTTCTAACTAGGCACATAATGCAGTACTTTTCTCTTAATGCAAAAAAAAGCATTAAATGCACTGAAAATCAATTTCCACATATTTCGCAAGATGTTTTACAGCTTCCCACTTATTCTAAATGACCCCCAAAGTAGTGTGTCCATGAATGACAAAATACACCAAATATTAGTGAATGATTATTCTACATCTCTCATAATAATTGCCTACCTAGGTAAGGAAAATTACAAGTTTTAGGTCTGGCTTGACAGCGCAGTTGTCTGGACGACACATCCTTTAAAATGTGCATAGAGTGGGCTTTGGCGTGGCACCATCTATAGGGGTTTTATTCTCTCACCTCATGCTGTTAGCTGGCAATAGACCATTCCGCCTTGCAGGAAGTGCTTCAATTAGAATACATGAGGGTTTCTTGTACATCTGGAAAAAAACAACTAGGTTGTTTGTCAGATTGAATTCTTTTATTTCTACGTGCATTCTACACAGAAAACAATATTTTTGATAGAGAGAATGCAAAAGCATCCTCTCCCGCTGTCTTTAACACACACTCACCCACATAAACACTCCCAGCCAAACATGCATACACCTACCTCATCTGTAAATAAACAGTAAAGATCATTGGGTAGAACAACAAACAATGATAGAAAGCCAAAATGTGCATGCCAAATGTGCCTTCAAGGGAGACCAATAAAAACGTTGCTGGAAAAGCTATGCAGTACCACCACTTGAAACAGCAACACAAAGAGTTGTGCAAAAAGTAAGAAATAAAAAGGTTATCTGACAAAAATGAAAATGTAAACAAGGAAAATAACGAAAACGTAAGTTTCATCATTGCAAAAAAAAATATACATAATAAAAAATATGCAAACCATAATAAGGTTAAAAAAAAAAAATAATGAGGAAAAATATTGAATTAGCCAGAAACAAAGCCTTGTGTCCTATATCCTCTGCACACATCTTAAGGGTGTGTGCAAAGTCCGTCAGGTTGGATGCTTGCAGAAGGATGAGCGCAAAAGCGCAAAGTTGGGCCAGAGGCCATGCCCTGTACCCATCATGCTTTATGTGTGGATGTAGGACACGCACACTTGGGTTTCACACCTGAAGACGTGTCCCACATACTAAATTTAGAATTTGATCAAATAACCCTATACATTCACTGAAAAAACGAAGGCTAAAGTGACATTATAGTTAGGTGACAGAATGATAGACGAACTAATGTTTCAAAACCCATAAACCACTGAAATTAGCCAGTTATATTTTAGTGAACTAGCTATAACGTGCGCCTTGGTCATGCTTATGACCTCACCTACTACATTACACATTATTGATGACATCTCAAATGACACTGCTATTCACATTACATCATAAATCCTTATATTATTTTTAAAAAGTTGGTAGTAAAGTGCCTACCCTCCTATAGAGCATAGAAATACTGTGTGTACGTGTGGGTGCATAGAATAGTAATAGCTTAGGCATTTCACCAAGTCTAGCTAGAGGTGGCGAAAAGGTATATGGTGCATGGTTTGCATGCCAATAAAGTTGCAGGTGCAATCAGTACTCCTCATTAAACAAGGCAAAGCCTGAGCACACCTGTTGATTGCAGAAGCATGTTTCAAAGGAGGCTCTGATTTAAAGCCAATGCATTTCGACAAAAATGTGCGAGAAAAGCCAAAGTTTCTGTCCACCATAGAAAATTTATCTTTGGATTTCGGGGCACATGCCCCTGTGGAATAGTTGTCACACAGTGCTATAAATAAAATCTATGTAAAGTGGAGCGTACATAAGATGTGGATGTTTATCTGCAGAACTTTCTTGAAGATTTTGAGGCATTGCACTTTGTTGAAGAATGCACGATTTAGGGTTGGCTCATTTAGTGATGGTTTGACTCACAGTGTGGTTGCAAGCAGAACTGTAAAGCTGTATACTTTTCTGCTTATCTTAATGATGTGTGTAGTGTATTTTACCAACTATAAAGGGTTGCCAATGGAGCTTGGTTGAAGGTGCCTTATCAGTGACTAATGCTTTCCAGTCAACCTCTTGACACAAAATTGCGGGTCTCGTGAAGGGCTTTAGGGGGTGATCTCATTAGGGCGAATAGACAGTGAACACTTTTTTGGAGGATGTTTAAGGGTTAAAAAGTGGGTGACACCAATAAAGTCCATGGAGCCATTTTGTTTTATTGGTGAGCGAATACCAGTAAAAAGAGGATGACATCCCCTAAATGTTGATGAGTTAACAGATATTTTATGTTTCTTGCATGTTTCCAAAGGCTGTGTCTATTATCACTTGACAGATAGTAGAAACTTGAGCGCGTGTAGCTTGTTTATTTGCTTACAGTCCACAGAGCCACTAGCACACTGTCACAATCATAAGATGATGTCCTCAGCGATGTTATCAGTGATGTCATGTAACATGTCATGAGTGGTAATGTGTGAAGTCATAAGCTGTTTATGACGTGGCACACATTATAGTTAGTTGATAACTGATTAAACAACTGGCGAAGTTCAGTGGTTTGAGGGGTTTGACATGCTAGTTCTTCTCTAATTCCATTATCCAACTATAAGTAAAGATGCGCAGAGTATAGTATACTATTTATTCCCAATATTGAGTGTGGGTTGGGTGCATGACTTGCGAGAGACGAAGCAATATGATGTTCTGTTTAGCTGAGTTCTTGATAGAATATAAGATTTAAGCTTTATTTATATTTATAGGTTCTTGATATAGTGTGTCAAGACCCCGAGCGCAGGATGGCAGCGCTCTCAGCGTAGACGCAAGACGTAAGAACAGGGGCTTTTGGTGAAGAATACCACCATCTCACAAATTAATTTCTCTGTAGTAAAAGACACCTTCTTGTTCTACTCTACTGGAATATTGGAAGCCACAAGAAAGGACAGTGAAAAATGCATAAAAACAGAATACTCCAAGTCCAGAGGCTCTTTCACATTACCAGTAATCATGCATTTCTTCTGATCGCTGCCGTTTTGATACTTTATGTAGATCATAACTGAGCGGAACCTTTAGATGACGTGTAAGCCCAGTTATTGATAACTAAACTATGCCTGTGGACTGTTTGTACTACCCTTATTGAAGCACCAAGATTTCTTCAATTTTAGAAGCAAGTATAGTCATGGATATGAAGGTTTTGATAGTCTGAGGGTGCAAGAAATTGATTTTGTGAGGGAGGAGGTGATATGTAAGGTGAGGCTGGGTGGTTTTAGTGTCTGAGTTATTCGTCGCTTGGCTGAAAAGGGTGGTGTTGGCAGTTGAGTGGGTGAAACGTCAGAGTATCTAGGAAGAACTGCTTGGAGATAATGAAACATGTGCTTTTAATGTGCTGATCGAGGGGCTCAGATGGATGACTGCAGCAGCCCTGCTGGAGTTGGAGGCACGGATGGGAGTACACCCGGAGATGAGGGAGTAGATGATGTAGAAGGGTGTCTTTGATGAATACCAGCAGGATGGACTGTGTGATCTGAGCTGCTGTGATGCCCTGGAGTTGTTTTTGGCACATCTGTGTATCATTTCTGATTTGTGCTGGACCTCCCAGGAGTGACCACTCCCATGAATAGTGACGTATCCATGTAGGTGTGACTTTGAAAACGTATCCTTGTGATTGATGGCGAAAAAAACCCAGCTTACGCCTAACTCTCATGGGAGGTTTCGAGGGCCAGTACTGCTAGAGACGAAACAGAGCTGGACTGATGCAAGTGCCAAATTTCAGTCCAACGCAAATCAAGTTTTAAAATAATTAATTGGGGAATAAATGAGAACACATTTATGCCAAAAAATTGTAATAAATGGAAATTCAGGCTGTTTATTTTGGGGAGAGAGATGCTCAGAAAAGAGTCAGAAAGGGGAAAATTGTCCAGCCTTTATCCTCTCCTGCCCACCTCTCCCTATTCATCCTCCAGCCGTGCTTCCCACACACTGCCCCCACACCACCAAGATTTGTTTTCCTTTAGTTATGAATTTCCTAAGCACCAGATAAACCTGGTTATTGTTGTTAATATCACTTTTACAGTTTGGTGTTGTTCAAGTCACAATTTGAAAAATAATTATTTAGATGCGAAACAAGAGCTCTTGAAATCTGTTTACACCTAAAAAAGAGTTCCCTCCTATGGAGGTCAAACTATATTCTCTCTGGATGGCCGTGGAGAGGTGCAGCATGTCCTTGGAAAGTTTTACCTGCCATCACAAACAGCATCAAATACGCAACCCATTGACAGTCAGGTTGAATGTCTTCATAAGGTCCAAAAGTCTAAAATGAAAACATATACTGATTATGTATACGTTTGCATATTTCGATTATGTATACACTTGAGAAGACTGTAAACATACAATGCTGGATTACTTTACCTTATATAATCATGTTCTACCAACAACTTATTTCCATTTTCAAAACATAGCTGGTGCCATTTCCCTTCTAACTCAAAACATAATTCTTACTATATGCGCAATCCGTGTTGGGTTTTGAAATTAACCAGAATAGAGAACCCCGTAGGCAACAGTATCACCACCACCTCTTAGATTAAGGCTCGATTACAAGGATGGCGGTCCTGGGACCGCCGTACCCACATTGGGAGTCCGACCGCTGCATCCTTGGTGGTCAGTCCACCAGTTTACGAGGATGGCGGTCGGACCGCCGCAACCGGCAGGATCTCCGATCCTGTGGTGGGGAAACCCGTGGTCAGTCACGGCGGTGCCAAAGCCTGCACTGACATGCTGATCCCTACCTGCCTTTCCGCCGAGCTTTTCATGGTGGGTACCCCTCCATGAAAATCTCAGCAGAAAGGGGCCGCAAACGGGGCCTCAGGGTGATTTTGCCCATTGGGCAATGTGGCTGGGGGCAGATATTGTGCCCCCTATACCTGCACTGTTGGCGCACACTGCTGCTATGCACAAGATTGTTCATGGCAACAGTGCACCCGAGGTGCATCTAGCGCTGCACTCTGGCGGCATGTGCTTCAGGCATGTCGCTGCAGTGACACCACTACAGACACTACCACCAGACCAGCGGTACTGTCGTAATACAGTGGTGGGGGGCTGCCAGCTTGGCAATCCTGCCAATTGCCGTATTGGCGGTCCAGCGGTCAGACCGCCAAATTCATATTCAGGCCCTAAATCTTTCCAGCTCAAACTCCATGTTCAAGTTTGACAGATAAAACCAGTAACCTATCAACCCTTCCATCCCACTCGGGGTTATGCCAAATCATAATTTTTTTAAACCTTTCTGATTACTTCTCCGAATCCCCCACTCCCTTCACAAAACTGTAACCCCCCTAAGGTTATTTTGTCATGATGTTTTCCAGTTGCAGCTCGCTGCGCGGTAAGGGGGCAAGGTGGTGTGGGGGAGGGGGTTGGGGGGACTCAAAACATTTAACTTCACAATAAAAAAACTACTATGCACATGCCAGTGAAAACCTCAACGCTACTAACATATGCATTTTAAATCAGGTTTATAGAAAAGTTAATGTGTAAAATAATACTTTTTCATAAGTTTACGCAAAGAACTAAACTTTAGCAAGTTGTCTGTCTAGAAACCATTACGCGTGGGAGCACAGTGCACATTTGTGAAACTTTAAATCAAAATTGGTGGGTAGTTTCTTATCCCTCAAGAAACTGGAAGATAGTTCAGAATATTCAGTTACTTTTAAATGCCCATTGGTATCCAGTAGACCTCATTGTGAGATAAGCCACAAAGCAATCAGAGCTTTGAATGAAATTATACAAGTTCCAGACACAGCTCTGCCACAAGCATCTTACAGACTTTGTTCGAGAGACAGGGTTCAGCTAGTTTAAACAATGGGGAATGAAAGGAAGTAAGATTTATTTTCATATACTCTCCAGTATAGATAAGTGGTTTGATTGGAATTCCATCGAGTTTGGGGAACAACTGTACCTACTGTTTAAGTGCAAGGTGAAAATTTGGTTTCTTACTCTGTTTTAATTAAAGGTTTATGATTATTATTTTTGTTACATAAAGGAAACGTTGCTAGATTATGCCCTAGATGTGCCATTTCCTTTCTGACTATGGAGAAATTGTATAATCTCAAATTGTAATTTGCCAGCTGTCTTTGGACATAGAAAACATTTAAAGTTCCCAGCTATTGTAGGAAAATAAAAAATATAGACCTTCTTCAGTTGCTGAACTCAAGAAACCTGGAGAAAAATCAGTTTATTGCCTTGGAGGCTTATGGAGCTCTGTCCTACAGATGCTAGAGTGAAGGAGACTATCAGCAATTTACACTGCGTTATGATGACTGGTGAAGATGAACCACCGATCTGTCCGATTATCACTGTTAGCACATGTTAGAAATGGGGTCTCTAAAAGGCAGTTGGTTTGCACCCTGTCCAAGTAGGGACCCTCACTCTAGTCAGGATAAGGGAGATACCCGCTCAGATAACCCCTGCTCACCCCCTTGGTAGCTTGGCACGAGCAGTCAGGCTTATCTCAGAAGCAATGTGTAAAACATTTGCACATAACACACAGTAACAAGTGAAAACACTACAATAGGCCACCACACCAGTTTTAGAAAAATAGCCAATATTTATCTATATAAAACAAGACCAAATATGATAAGAATCCAACATACAGTAAGAAAAATATGAATTATGCAAGATTTACTCAAAACTACAGTTCCTTGAAGTCGATAGCTCCACCTGGGGCTATCACGGCGTCGTGATCAACAAAACCAACTGTTCAGGCTGGCCGCGGCGTTGCGGTCAGCTACGGTGTCGGGAAGCCCGCAAAAAGTACCTTGGATTTGCAGGGCGTCGTGATCCTCGCAGAGAGTTCCAGAGGGCGGCGTCACTGACGTCGCAGTGTCGGGTCCGGAGTCGGTGCGGTAGTCGTCAGGCCCTTGAGGTCACACGCGTTGCAGATCAAACACTAGGCTGATGGAGTCAGGTGCGACGGCGTGGATGGCGTCAGGGCTGCGGTGCGAAGTGGGACGATGCGACGTGCGGTGCCCACAGGTCACGGTGCAGGCAGTGGCTCAGTGATGGCGTCCAGCGGCATCTGTGAAACCAGGGCTGCGGTGTGATGTGCGGTGTCCACAGGTCACGGTGCAGGCAGCGGCGGCGGCGTTGCTGAAGTGCTGTCGTTGGTAGGCCCAAGCCAGCGATGCGGGATGGGATGGTGCTTCATGACCATCACGAGCGGTGTTCTTAGACCACAGTGCAGGCAGGATGCCTCGTGACGACACAGGAGTCGATGGTGCTGGCATCAGGGGACCAGGGCTGCGGCGCAGGACGGGACGGTGCTTCGTGTACCTCACGAGCGGTGCCCACAGGCCACGGTGCAGGCAGCGGCGCCGGTGTCCGCAGGAGCGCCGGCGGCGGGGATGCCCAGGCTGCGGTGCGAGCAGGCGATGCCAGAGTGCGAGGCCCACAGGTCGCTGTGCGAGCAGCGGCTCAGTGAAGTCATCCAATGACGACGTCGGTGAGACCAGGGTCACGGTGCGAAATAGGGCAATGCGACTCCGTGTGGCTTCGGCAGGTCACGGTGCAGGCCAGCGGTGTCGTTGGCGGCATCGCAGTGCTTTCTCCTCTTGAACAGCACAAAACTCACAGTTCCCAGTGCTGCAGGTCGAGGAAACTGACGTCTTTGGTGTCCCTGAGATTTCCAACAGGAGGCAAGCTTTACTCCAAGCCCTTGGAGAATTTTCTCAAGCAGGACACACAGCAAAGTTCACCCGTTGCACTCTTTTCAGGCAGAAGCAGCAACTGCAGGCCAGTCCACAAAGCAACACAGCAAAGGAACAGTACTCCTCCTTCAGCTCTTCTCCTGGGCAGAGGTTCCTTTTGATTCCAGAAAGATTATAAAAGTCTGGGGTTTTGGGTCTTCTTCTTATACCCAGTTCTGCCTTTGAAGTTGGCAAACTTCAAAGCAAAGTCTCAAGTGTTTGCAAGATCCTTCCTTGACCAGGCCAGGCCCCAGACTCTCACCACGGTGTCAGAGACGGCATTGTGTGAGGGCAGGCACAGTCCTTTCAGGTGTGTGTGACCACTCCTCCCCTCCCCTCCAGCACAGTTGGCTAATCAAGATATGCAGGCTACATCCCAGCCCCCTTTGTGTCACTGTCTAGAGGAGAGGTGTGAACAGCCCAACTGTCAAACTGACCCAGACAGACAATCCACAAACAGGCAGAGTCACAGAATGGTATAAGCAAGAAAATGCCTACTTTCTAAAAGTGGCATTTTCAAACAGACAATTTAAAAACCAACTCCACTAAAAGATGTATTTTTAAATTGTGAGTTCAGAGACCCTAAACTCCAGGTTTTTATCTGCTCTCAAAGGGAATCTGCGCTTTAAGGATATTTAAAGGCAGCCCCCATGTTAACCTATGAGAGAGATAGGCCTTGCACAGTGAAAAACGAATTTGGCAGTATTTCACTGTTATACTAGTGTGTTTTATATGTCCTATGTCCTACCTTAAACATACACTGCACCCTAACCATGGGGCTACCTAGGGCCTAACTCAGGGGTGCCTTACATGTAAGAAAAGGGAAGGTTGAGGCCTGGCAAGTGGGTACACTTTCCAAGTCGAATTGGCAGTTTAAAACTGCACACACAGACACTGCAGTGGCAGGTCTGAGTCATGTTTACAGGGCTACTGATGTGGGTGGTATAACCAGTGCCGCAGGCCCACTAGTAGCATTTGAGTTACAGACTCTGGGCACCTCTAGTGCACTTTACTAGAAAATCAAATATGCCAATCATGGATAACCCAATCAACAGTACAATTTCTATAGGGAGCACTTGCACTTTAGCACTGATAAGCAGTGGTAAAGTGAGCAGAGACAATAAACCATCAAAAACAGACCTCTAAAAATAAGAGGAGGAAGGCAAAAAGTTTGGGGATAACCCTGCAAAAAGGGCCATTTCCAACTACATACCTTTATGATGGCAGAGGGAGACTTGTCAGTCTGGAACCAGGTCTATGGCACCTGCGAGGTCTACTTACTAGCAGCTGTACAAGTAACCAGGGCTCCTGCTGTCTTGGATAACCTTGAATTAACAGGCTTGATTTATTGTCCCCAAGGCATTGATTTTCTAGAGAATGACATGTTGGGTCTTTCGAAATCATGGTCAAGGATGTAAGAGACACTAAATTTCATTAGGGGGACAAGGACAGCCTTGGGGAGTGCCGAGCCAGGGGTCTAGCTTGGACATAAGTAACAGCAGAGTAATCAAAAGATACAAATCAAGCAACAAATGTCATGAACTGTGATAAGACTTTAGAATGAAAACATGTATTGTCAACATTATTAATGTCTCACTTAATTCCGTATGATTATGTTAATTATTTAAAGTTTAAAACATTTTTAATCCTATAATATCCCCATGCCATGACGATATGACAGTGAGTTACTCAAAATGTGTCCGTTTGTGTAGCCTATATTGTTAGTAAATATTAAGCAGGTTATTTTATAGTAACCATATATAAATAGGGTCATTGTGGAGCGCAGATGCTGTCTGAATTAAAATCTAACACAGCGACAGAACACGCCTGTCTGAAGCTGCACTGCAGTTCACAAACCACACACTGAAGAGCTGTAAGAAGCAAACTCCATGTGGACTCTGAGACCTCTCCATTGTTGCTAATTATTTAATTACGGTGATTGTGGTGCTCGGCTTCTCCTAAAATCTTTTTTTTCCTCAAGGCAGCTTAGCCAGCAGTAAAATTAACATAAAATAGCATCTCCAGCCTTCCCTCACTGGACTGAATCCCTTGACAATCAGAACAATTTTAGGAGATGCACAAGCCTCAAAGACCACGATTAAATAATTAACAAGACAAAGAAGTATCGGAGCCCCCACAGAGTTTGCTCCTCAGGTTGCAGCGCTTCAAAGAGACTTAGGCTCGGTGCAGTGTGGCTTAGAGAGACACGCTGTGTCTGCTACTGTTTATTCTTCAGTTGCCACTTAAAAATCTGGGGGCTAAATTTTCCCCTGTATCCCGGTGACTTGGGCCTTAAATTGTAAAAAAGAAATGTATAAGTGCCAGGGCCCTCGTCAGAATACCGCTACAGCTCGCAAAACTCATTGCCCCTGCCAGCGCCGCCAATGACAGTACCAACTGAACTACTGACCATCAGGCTCCTACAAGTGTGACATTGCAGACTGTTCCAGGCCCGCAAAGCTGTACAAATGGCTTTGGTGGCAGGTATTAGTCATTTTAATGTACAGTCAATCATTAAACAAATGTTGTTGTGCTCATCTCTAAGTTAGGAAGGTAGTGCCACTATGTGGCAGACTGTCATAAAGCCTGGCGTTGCCAATCTCAGGAAACCACTTGCCCAAATTAAGCACTGCCATGACTCCAAAATCTGGGGGATAAGCCCCTTTCCCCACAGCCAGTACACCAGTGAACATGTCTTCTGGAATGGGTGCCTCCTTGCAACCCACGGATGATCTATGTCTTTGATCCCCTCGGACAGGTATGTCTATTGCACCTCTAGCAGCGGGACCCCATAATTCTTGGTCAGCTAGGTCCTTATTAACATGTGAAGTGGTGATAGCTCACAATATGACAGCCACCCCAAAAAATACTCCTCATATCCTGTTTGATTTCCAGTCTCCCAGAATATTGGACTGACATTGCATTTTTACTGAAGCAATAGCAAGATGGGTTCTCTTCCAGCAACACAAAACAAATAGACAAGAAATTGCTGTGGACCAAATATGTTAGGTGGAAAGGTAACAGAAGCATTGACATTAATCGAGGTAAGTATCAGTAACATATATTCAGCTGATCTCGCTGTGGCATACATATGATGGACGTCAACAACTGGGATGTCAAGTACACATTTATAGTTTGGTAGTATACTTAAAGTTGTCCGTGTGGTAGGCAGAACCTCTAGGGAAGATATTTCAGAGGTGAGTTGGTGCCTTCAGATGCTTTTATGGATTGTTAGAAACTTGTTGAGTACATATCAGAACCAGATCAATGTCTTGTACCTATAAACAATTTTCTTTCAAGTTTCATGAGTATTAGAAGTTTATTATTATGGGATCTCCTCCTCTTTTCTTTCCTGACATTTTCAATTACTTCAGTTCATGCTACAATCTGCTTCTTCCACTTCACAGATGGAAACTTTTCCGTTAAACTCAGTAAGAGTTGCTCTGAGTTCCTAAATAGCTATGTTCTAGAATCAGACATTATGTTAATTGTCTTTCAGTACAAGGACATATTTCTGACTATTGGTTTTAACGTAAATAGGGTTACGTGTGGCTGTTCATCCCCAAAATCTAAGAACCTTGCTAATCATGTTCTTCGCTCGAATTAAGGAATTCATTCTGTAATACCAACCAGTGGTTATCTTGAATTCTTCATCTAAGCTGCTTTAGCAATGGATACTAAATTGCTTCTAAGTCTGTATAGAGAGGAATTACATTCTAGTAAGTATCCAGGCCCCACGCATTGTGCTTTGGTTCGTGATTACTGAAAAATGTATGATATATTTGAGACATTTGCCTGTGTTCATTGTGATCTCTAACACAATTTTCTATCCTTTGCTAACCAGAATAACAGGTGCTAATGATTTCATTATGTTAGTTGTAGGTATCTGTCCTAAGATTCTACTTCTATTTTTTTCGATGGGGAACTTGATGCTAATTCAGTTGGTCCCTGGTGGGGTGCATGCTTTTTTCACCTTCACTCTAACAACTTTCACAGAGCTTTGTTACAAGAATATTAAGTTACTTTTGAGAACACCATATGCTGTTATGTTTGATATTGCTTTTGGACAATTGTTCTTACTGTCTGTTCTAAAACTTGTCCTGAATGTATCTTAACTTCAGTCTTGAGTTCAGCATCAATAAAATCAGAGTCTCTGACATTAAATTGTAAGTTTTGCACTGTGCATAGTAAAATCATTAAAAAAAATGCTCCTTGAAAGGTACTGAAAAGTCCAAGAGGACAATGTAGCTAGATTTTCAAAATGTATAGAGTTGATCTGTCCCAACCAACCCCTGTAAAAATGCAATTATTTAAAACCAATGTAGATTATACCAATGTACCTTTGTTTTGAAATTTAGAAGGTGGCCGGGAAGTGGGGTGCTTCTCATTCTTAAATATTCTATATTGCGATTATGGCAGATATATGGGGAGCTATAATTAAGTGTATTGAGGTATGGAAAACCCTTCTTCAAAGAAAGGTACACCTCCATTTTACATCTTGCAGTTTTACAAAATAAAATTGCCTTTTGGCGATTTTGTTTACCGTGTTACTCTTTTGGAATATATTTTTGAATGCTGTCTAAGAACATGCCTTCATTTGAGTTATTGACCTTTCTGCAACAGAATATTCTCTGTTGGAATATGTTATCTCCAATTCCTCCATCCGAAGTAATGATCGCTGAGACCGCACAGCTACTGTTTGTTCACTTAATCAGGTGATGCCTGGAGGTACATCTTTTGGTTGACGACTTATGATGGGTTTTGCATATGTTAAACTTGGTAGTAATGCTGTGTGAGACCTACTGTCAACACCTGTTCTAAACTGAATTTATGAAATTGTCTAGAGCCACGGCATCGTCACACTCTGTTTTTACAAAGGCATTACACTTTCTCTTCTGGAAGCCTATTACAATTGAAGTTTCAGCCGACTTTGTTGTCCTCTTTTAGAGAATGATGAGTAATTTGATTGTTTACTTTGCCAATGAGCAGCAAGGGATACGTTGTTATGAGGAAAGCTCTTTTGTAAGTTTTTATGATATAAAAATCCCAAAACATTTTACCTTGAAAGGAACCAGAATCTGAAAAAGTACCCATTTGGACTATATCAGTAGGCAAGGGCAGTGTACTAATAGGCAAAGGTTTTACATTTTCAGAGAATGTCTGCCTAATTGTGGCATCGTTCTTGTACTTCACTTTTTCTGTTGTATGCTTGAGACATTTCAGCTTTATGTGTATCTATTTTTTAAATAATGAAAGTCCATAGAACACAAGCTCAGTGGAGCCTTTCATTGCGTGTTTTGTCCCAGAAGGTTAAAAAGCACTTTTAATGTATTTTAGAGTTGTCTTTGCATTTCTCCAGCTAAACAGCACTTTCCATTTTTTTTTTTTTTTTATAAAAGTTTATGGGGGTCCCATTGTAAGGAAGAGCTAGAAAAAGGCCTGTATTACAACAAGGCTATTGTAGGCAGCAGTCACGTGGCGCCACCACCAATAGCCACAAGAGGGCTCCACATAGCAAAAGATGCTTCCAAAGTGGCCTTATCTTTTTGCCAAATAAAAGGGAGCATCTGAAAGGTAAAATATCATTTTACCTGGGGCTCCAAAAATCCTTGAGTTGGAGCTGATGTTGGTTTGCCTTTTTAAGCACTTCAAACAAAGGTTTCTACGGGCCTGGTTTTTAAAGCCTAGTCTGTCGCATGGCATAAATGTTTTGAATTGAATTAAAATTGCATTTTTATAACACTTACTACCCTTGATGAGGTGTTGAAACGCTTTATGACGAGTAGCACCCTACCCAGGATCCCAAAGTTAGTGAGCATCCTAATGGTTATTGGAACTAGCCTTGTGCTCTTAAAGAAACTATTCCATGAATTTACTTCAGTTTCTTTGCGTACACCAAGGTCTCAGTGTTGTCATTAGAGGGGGTTATGTGAGAAGCAAACAGTTGATAGAATGAATAGCTATTGTTAGCTTGCAGGTATATAGTTTCAAAGAAAGAGAGATTAAGATAGCCATGCAATTTAGAGGAGTCTATATTTACAGGAGGTATGCAGGAGGTAGAAGGAAAGGGGCGTTCAAAATAAAAATGGGAGGGAAAAATTCAAAGTTTAAGTCAAGGTAGTTTTTCGTGTAGGGCTATAGGACTAAAGCAGCGACATTTTTGCCTACCGTACAGTCGGTGGATGTAAACCTGTTGAAAAAAAACCACATTTTAGATTTTACTGTAAAAGAATGCGACTTTCAATGTTCTTGTTAGAGACACTTTAACTTTCAAGAGGTGACAAATACTTGCCTCGCCACGAAAAGCAACCACAGTTCTTGTTGACAACCCTTTACGAGCGACAGTGACATTTAAGCATATCCAAGTACCTTAATTACCATTTGACTTTGACAATACCATTGAGAATGCTCTTGTGTACATCAGTCCACAGTAGGTGTGATGTAAATACTTGCAAACCCAGAAAGGACGTGTGTACCTACTCCAGCAGTACATTAAATTCTATGAAATATTATTACAGTTTGTGCATGCAAATTATGTTACGCCTTACACTCTACACATATAAACATGTTATGGAAGCACTCGCCAATTGAATATATAACATGCAGTTGATAAACGTGTTGCAGCAATCATCATTAGTAAATTCAGTGCATAGTTTATATTGCCCATACATTAGAGGGTTTAGAAGGGTGTGGGAAAGTGCTGGCCTATGCTCCAACCCAGATGAGCACTGAGCAACACAGACCAGACACCACGGTCCACAGACTGAATGCGTCTCGTGGTCACACCATGGCTCTCCAGTATGCACCTTGCCCCATAGCCACAAATAATTGTCTTTAACATGCTCCAAAAGTTATGAACAAGCCCTTCATATTTTCCTAGTTCTCTTGTGGCTGCAGCTTTGCCATGCCTCAGACTCTCTGGCGCCCTTGTCGAGGTCAGTGGTATGCAAGGTTCAGTGGCGAGAATCCGGTGCAAAGGCAAAGACTGAGCGGGTCACCAAAGGACAGTGATTCACTAGGTTTCTCAATACAGACATCAGCAGAGGAACCATACCTTACTTTCCAACCTGGAGAGATTCCCAGAATTTGGAATACTCTGCAGATAGAGGTGAAGGGTTTTGGTGGCTTTAATGTGTATTTAAGGTCACAATCTGCAGGTAAACTGTGTAGGCACCCCCCCCCCCCTTTAACCTCTCTTATGTCCACCAGACAAATACAGCTTGGAACAAGGACTTCAAAGAAGCACATTTCTGCGCAGGGGAGCTGGAAGTGACATCATAATACTATCTCTGGATGAAGTCACCACCCTTCCTTAGCTCCTCGTCAACATCATGTGTGCTGCTGAGGGGTGAGGTGTTGGGCATTGAGGAATACTGCACAGCACTGTTTACTTTTTGTCTGTTACTGCCTTCGTGACTGCTAATATCAGGGTAGCAGCTGCAGTGTCAGGGGCTTCAGAAAACAAACCAGGACAGGAGCTGATACCCTTGGTAATCCCTAATTGAAATCCTGAACTTGAAAGAGTGCTGCAGCTGGCCTAGGCCGAAGGGAAAAAACAGGCACCAAAACCTCCAAGACTTGTGCAGTAATAATTTAGAAACTGAAAACCCTTGTTCTGGATTTTGTTTTTACATTTCTGCTTCTCTTAATCCATACTTATGTTTTGCTAATGTTATAGGTATCGGTTCAGATTTATTCTATCTTCTGTGAAAAACAGAAGTTGTAACTAATTTCCATATTTATATATCAAATAAATAACCACTCTTCTTGGTCTGCTGGGTGTTAGCACAATAAACAACCACATGTATAATACAAATGCCCACACCTGTGAAACGTTAGTACACGAATTTGCATTCCTTCAGTTATTTAAGGCTATTTCATCACTCCTTTACCTTCCTGTGCTGGCATTCTGCACCGATATTGGCCTGGCAGCCATCCCTGAGCTCTGCCCCCTTGCCTGACACTACAGATGCAGCGAAGCAAAGCCCCCACCAAAGCCCAGCCAGAGACTGCAGCCATACCGTACACTACACGTATCTGAGCTACCACGAAGACCCTTTCCTGAGATTCAAATGTTGCCTTGGTAACAAGTGTTGGCCTACTAGAGAAGAATTCTGGATGAATTCACCATTTTGCCAAAATGTGATCATTTTGATTTCTGCATCAGCTGTAATGGCCCTATCACCTGGGAGTTTTCAGTCAGATGTTTTAAATAGTTTTTCTGCATTCTGGCAATAGGATTTATTTACTTCAACCGAACCTCTTGGCCCAAACTACCAGATTACCATGACTTGCAATAGGTGTACCCCCTGATTATTGAATCCACAATATCAATGGGACAGAATACTTAAAATAAAATATCACTGGTAGGCCTAGATTCTCTGTACCTAACTACATATAGGTACCTAAAAAATACATTTATATTCCGGGTATGTAGATTTGGAGTTAAGAATAGCTAATCTATTTCACCTCTATATGCACTTACCTTTCAGTATTTTGTCCCTCGATATTCTGTCCCACGATATTGATATCCCAAGATATTGTTGGTGTCAATATTACTGTATAACCCTTGTAATGGAAGGACAGAAAGCAGAGTGTCCTGGAAACATGGAACTAATGACCTATCCAGTTTTATTTCTCTTGCTACGTGTATACAGGTATTCATGCTTGTAGATTTCAGGAGCAACAAAGCACTGAACAAGTTCTTGTGATACAAAAGGTATCCACAATATGTCGGTGAGACCACTGTGAGTAACCAAAAGCGAGGCAGTGAACTGGCTTTCAAAGAAAATGTGAGGCTGTGGTCTAGCATTTGAGACTCCGTCCCAGTGAGTGGGATTGTAGTTCAAGGGGTGACAACCATATCAAATGACTGTCAAAGCTCCTATGGTTAGACTCTATCCCATTGAGCTGTGCTTCAGTGGGGGAGACTTACACCGCGTAAGACTGTACTCAAGAATAGGAGATTCTTACTCAATAAGTGACACCGGGCTGCATGGGGTGAAACCAATATCCAGTGAGAGAGACTCGATTCAACGCTCACTCCCAGTGAGAGAGCTCCATTGTCTGACTCTGTCTTCGATTGTGAGGCCCACTCTCTGATCCTGAAACTTGAGGTTACCCTGACTGTGCAAGCTTTCTTGTGTTGTTTTTCTGTCTGGCATGACAGGTCAATATATGCATGGAGGCGGCATTTGCTGCACCCAAAAGAGTATCTCTCTCTCCTGTTATACTGTTGGCTGTTTGGTGCATGATTCCACCTCCCTTGTTATGCTTGGATTGCAATATACGAGGGACTCTTGTGCATCTCAAAGTACTGTGAATTATCGTCGAAAATTCTTTATGCAATTCATGGGAAGCGTTTTTTGTTTGTTTTGTTCTTTTTCTGAGCAGTGGGCGAATGTTGTAGTTAAGATTCTCCTTGGGCTTGCTGGAGCTCTCCATATACCTAACAAACAGGTTCTTGTAAGCCAGTGTGTCGTGCTAACACAGGCATTCACAAATGCTGCGAACTGCTACATATTGTTTGCATACTTTGGCACTTTAAAGCCAGAGCTGTTGGCTCAGCCAATGCTTGTTTCTTCTTTGAGTTTGTGGCCAGTCCCAGCTGCCAGCAGGCGCACATGGACATGACTGTGCAAGTGCGTGCATGTGCGTGTGTTTCCTCTGACTCCCCCCCCCCCCCCCCCCCCACGCACCTCCCCATTTTCCGTGCCTCCTTTGTCCGCCTGCACACTCAAGGGAGCGTACACCTAATCAACTAATAGGCAACGTGACACGTTACCCCTCTTTCCACTAACACCGGGGGGCACAGCATCAGAGCAGGACACCTGCACCCGCTTTCACCTCACCTCCTTTCAGACTCCCTCCCGTCACGCACCCCCTCACCACCCCGCACTCACAGCCTTCCGCCGCCGGGGTCTCATCTGCCGCACGGCTGGGACGTCGCCGAACAGAGAAGGTGTCTCGGATGGGTGGGGGGTGCAATGTGTACAAAACAAAGGGGGAGCGTCCGGGTCCCCCCCCCCGCCCCCACCCCTTGCGGCTCGAGCCGTCCTGCACGGTGTCGGTGCAGTGCTGCGCGTGCCTGTGATTGCTATTCCAGGCACACTCACACACAGACACGGCACACTCGGGAGATCACACAGGCGAGCCTGCCCCCACACACCTCCCGCTTCACTCTAATAAAACCTGCCCTCCGGGGAGCACTCCCGCCCCTCGAAGAGACTCCATTGCGCGCAGCCTCTTGGGACGCTCGGTGTTAGCATCCCTGCGCAGCCTGGTGTGTTTGTGTGTGTAGCGTGGACACCCACTTCTCTCCGACCCTCATCATCACCTTCCTCCACGCCCCCTCCGCTCCTCGCTCCCCCCGCCGCCGCCTCCTGCCGTGGGGAGCCTGCACTCCACCACCCGGCGCTGCCTCCCCGCCCCCCAGGATGGATGCTACGGGCCCGCTTCTAATTACCTGCTATCCCCGAGTGGTGCATGAATAATCGCTGCTGAAGGGCTGCTGCTGCTGCTGAGGAGGGAAAGGGAAGGACGAAGCGAACTACATCTGCTGTGTTTCTTCTTCTCCCAAGGATCTGACCCGCGGCTGCTGAGCTCCGGAGAAGCCGGAAGAGAGAGGGTGAGACCAGCTCCGGGAACATTGCAGGTACCCACTTTACTGCTTCTCTTTCATTTCACCCCAAACCCTCTACCACCCCTTTGTGGCGGTGCTTTCACCTCATTTATTATTTTCTGATCTGTTCCCACTTCTCTTCCCCCTCCTCTGGGATGGGGGTCTGGGGGGTGGAGGTGCATTGCGCCCGTGGTCTTCCTGGTGCAGAGGAGTTCTGTTCGGTCTGCAGGGTTCTTCGGCAGGCAGCCTCTGGGTGAGACCTGGGCATGCCTTGTGGGGCTAAAAGTTATTCTTATGTGTGTTATTTATCTAATCAGACAGAAGTGGTATTTCTAGCAGAAATGTTGTACTGTAGGACAGTGGAAGGTGGCTTTCGTGACAGGACCCAAGGGCTTGATTGAGGTGTTGTGCAAAGATGCTCTGTAAACTGCGAAGACCAGCAGCGACGAGATACATCATGGGGTTTAAAATCGTTATAATTATACTTTGGTATAACAAGCGACGTTCACCACTCCTGAGGTGTCACTGCAAAGAAGTTTAGAAAGTTGGTTCATCATCAATGGGAAACCAAAGCATCTCCTCTTTGGTGGAGGGTGGATCCAGGTGATGACGTTTGTAACCACAGGTATAGTTACTGGGATTCTGGTCCAAAAACTCCAAATACTCTGATATTATGAGAGCAATAGAGGTACATTTAACCCAATCCTTGCCGAATGCTGTACCTTGTCTTAAGTCTTAAGCGCATGCCCTTAATGATGCCATGTTTGTTCGTGACTTGATTTGGTGCAACGCTCACATGATGGTGGAACTTGTGCAGCACTCTCTATAGGTTTGTGCATGGGACAGAGAGCACATTGATGGTGCTGGAATACTGGAATAGAGTCTGCTGTCTCCACAAATCGACAGGTTTAAATTTCTGGCCTCCTCAGACACATCACCTGTCCCACACTATACTAACGCATAATTTGCAGAACATGTTTTGGAGCCTGGGCCTGTTCTAGGAGCTCAGGTTTTTGACAGATAAGTGAACACCTATGAAGTGGTTGGACTAGGGTGGCACAGCTTGATCAACTTGAGGAACTGTAATTAGAAGGTCTCCTGGTTCTGAGTTGACAGATTACCTATTAGGCCATAAAAGGGAAATTATAAAAAGCAGTGACGAAAATAAATGCGATCCAGCTTTTTGTTGAGAATAGAATGGGCCCTCAAGTGGCTTCAAGTCTATTTGCTGATGGGCAAAACTGGTGCTTATATAGCCTCTGAAACTGGTGGCAGGTGAAAGAAGCATCGTGAGTGGTCCACGCGAGGCAGGTGGTAGGCAGAGTACTCACTCGATTAGCCACTCTTAATCTAGTTATGGCTAAAGAGGTGCCTTCTAAACCCTGTAGGTCTTGCAAAGGGGGTGCCCAGAAGTTCTCCTTGTGTCTGGTGATGAGCAGACAAGGCGTTCGAGTATCTCCCTGCAGTCTGGAAGGGCCAGTGGTGGCGCTCTGTTGGACCCTTTGTTTCCAGTAACTGGTGAAAGAGGTGATGGGGGCCATGTGTGTTTGGTGATGGTCGATAGGTTTGGTTGGTGGGTCTTGACAGTCTAATGATTGGAGGAAGTGGCGTTTTTGCTCTTTGGGACTGTAGCAAAAGTAGGTGATTGAGTGGTATGTGTGGCAAAATACCTGATTTGGTGATCTAACTGATTGTTGCCAAAAAAGGTGCTTTAGTGGCCTACCTTACTAACCCAATTGAAGATTTGGTGACCCTCGTTACTATGGCAAAAGAAGTGATTAGGTGGCCCCTCTGTTTCCGGTAGTGGTCATAAGGCTTGCTCAGTGGCTGTTAGCAATGCTGTTGACAGTCTAATGAGTTTGAAAGTGGTTAGTTGGCAGATCATGTGACTTACAAAAGTGACAAGCTGCTCTCCCATGTGATTATGGCAAAATAGATGATATAGTGGCCTGTGTGACTATAACAAAAGCGGAGAGTAGATAATCTATGTGATTTAGGCAATAATAGTGATTTGTTCGCCCATGTGACTATAACAATAGGGATTTGGTGGCCTTTGTAAGTATAACAATAATAATTTGGTGGCCTCTGTGACTACAGCAACACGAAGCAAGGAGGTGCTCTGGTGGCCCCTCTGTGGCTCAGCCGATGGCAGAGAGGCGCTGGAGTGGCAGATGCCAGGCTGATGTCTGCGCGTGCCAATGTTCTCCCACGCCACCAGGGCACGCAGCAGTGTGCCGAAGATCACACAGGCGGACTGGGCCACGGGTGAGGCGGCGCGCGCAGCCTCCGAGAAGGGAGAGGGAGAGCAGCAATTACCGTACTGCGGCCAGAGGGGAGGGGAAAAGGCATTAAGATGAAGAGTCGAAAATGAAAAGGACGGCACGGAGGCACGCACAAAGAGAGCTGCAGTCCAATTTACGGACGAGACAATGAAGGTGGGCAGAGAGAGGGGATAACGAGGCCGCAGCGTTTGAAGGGAGCAACTGCGGCGCTTGAGCACCCGATGGGACAGTGGACCCCCTCGACACTGGGGCACATTCCCAGCACGTCTTCCATAGGATTTGAGTCACAGCCATTTGAGGCAGGGAGGAATATTACCAAAAAAATAAGAACACTGGATAGAGTTAAAGGGAAGACATTAGGAATTGGGTGTTGTTGTGTCTTTAAAAACTGCCATTCACTTTTTTTCTACCTTAACATTTGCAATGTAGATGGATGTGAAGCAAATGAAAAGTGAGCTATTGGGTTTTCTCTGGAAATGGACATTTGATATTTTTTCCCTGCTAAACACGCACACATTGGCACCGAAAGAGAGTGCATTGTAGTCAAGTTATGTGTGACAGAAGTGAGGCCGGTGGTGCCCCTTGGCTTTGGTCTTGCAAGGGTTGTGGAAGGTGGCTGCATTGAAAGCATACTGCTCTGTCGAGTACTGCGAGAACACCAGGAGTGCCCTGCCTACCCGTACCCCCACTCTGTGTGCATTTTTGTGCTTCAGTAGTTCAGATCATGATTTCTGTTTTATAGCACTTTGCATTCCAGTCACATTTGTCTAGCGCTAGCCACCAGGACATTCACCCTGCGGGGAAACATTTGAACGCTTAAGATTTAAGAAACAATTTTACTGATTTGACAAGTAAGAACAAGCATTGGCAAAGGCAATAAGCCTGGCGTTGGCTGCCAGCCTTTTTGCTTTGTCATGCTTGAATTTTTTTCATGTGTTTTTTGCAAAACTTTGTTGGGGAAGCTTCTGGCACCATATCAATAAAAAAAAAATACAATGACTAAAGGCAAAAATATAATTTTTGCTGTGTTAGTCACTGACACTTAAGGGAACTACTTTGTATGTGGATGTGCTCCTTGTGAAAAGGAAGAATGCTGTCCCTTGCTGTGACGTTAGCCAATGACTGAAGTGGGCTGCCCCATGCAATACGCTGTAGCGGGTGGAAGAAAAATGTGAATGACACATTAACAGACAAATGTGTGAAGAGCACTAGCTGAAAGCTACGTTAAGCATTTAAGTTTAGTAAAATCAAAAGGTATTGGTTAACACCAGACCTAAAAACCATGAAGAGCCATCATCTAGAATGTGCAGTGGAACATACAAATTGTTTCCTTGCTATTCTTTAGACACTCAACACCTCGCCTTCACCCTCATCAAGGGTGTTTACCCCAGTTAGGATCACCAGGTACATCAGGTATGCAAATATATGTTAGGGGAACATTTACTCTTTCTGTCTTCAGTGATTGCACGTACATTGAAGAGATTAGTCTCATAATCAAAGAGGAGCACCGCTTTAAACGTAATTTTGTCATCCGAAGACCATCATCTTTCAAAGTTGTTTAACAATCCCAGAGCCATATAAGTGACATACCTTTGAGAATTTGATGCTCAAATTTCGGCTAATTCTATTTAACTTCAAAGACATGGCAAGTGAACAAGTACGTGGAAAAAACCTATAGTGTGTCATGATCTTTAATACCCCTTTCGGCACTCTAGGTTGTATACAAATATTCAGACCTGTTTTTTAAAAATGTGAGGCTACGTAGCATGCCTCTAGGATGCTAAATGAAGAAAACCAATATTGCCCAATCATGAAAAGCAGTTACCTCAGCATCACGGAAGTAAATTGGCCAAAGGCTAATAGGAAGACAGGTATGATTACAAAAGTGTGCACACACATGGCGTAGTAACTTAATGTGGCTGCCATATTCGCTTTGATACAGAAGAATGTTTTGAAACATGGTGCTCCATGAGTCTCTCCGCAGCATAAGGTTGTGGTAAAAATGATCAATTCACCTGTTCCTGGTGTCGTAGTTTATGAATACTATTTAGGAATAATCAGGAAAATTGAACTCCCCTAGGTACCTCTGCTTCAAGAATATTCACTGCTCACATACATCAAGCTCATTCAATCAACCACCATTCAAATTGTAATGATAAAATAATAAACCACCCTGGTTTTAGAAAACAATACATGGCTTTTAAAACCTTATATTGTATATTTCTGTACAGATGTCTCCACATAAAAACATCACTTATTAAAGCATTAAAATTGCACTTTACATTAAAATCTTCAGGGGAAATATGTGTAGACAGAACAATTTGGCTTTATGAACAGACACATCTATTCAGATCACTAGGTTCCCATGTGTCCATTTTACATATTCAGAACAATCACTCTGTTTGTAGATTATGACCTTAATCACTCATCGACGCGTTTCGGTGGTAACTAATAATACCAAACACCTTTCTCAGGACCAAAATAATATCACTTCCCCAATGGTACAATCATTTGACATCAATCAGTAGGCATGGTGAGTTATTCATATTACACCATTCCTCATGTGGGTTTTCACGGGAAGTGGACACAAATGAACTTTTTCTTATGTTGTGTTTTAGATGCCCTTCTTCATGCTTGATTTAGCACCATCTGTTTGGATCACAAGGATTTAGCCAAGCTGAATCCCACTTGGTACAGGAGAATTGATAAACCTCGCTCAGTGTTGGACCTATACTCACCAGTGGCCCTCCTGTAGACCTCAGTGAGTAAGCCATGGCTCCAAATTCAGGAGGGTTCTCTTTGCCTTTGCTTGTTCAGAGGTTTAAAGCCTGAGTATCGTTGAGTTGAGTAATAGCAATGCTTTTTTATTTTAATGCCAGGGTACAGCGTGGTTGGAGGTGTGTGCTAAGTTGTAGTTTCTTATCATTTACTCTCTCTCACTGCCAGCACTTCTGTGGTCCATGACCACTAGGGTAGGTTGCAACCTCCCTCCTCCTTTAAGCACAGAGCAGGTGAAAGAAAAGATGGATCTGTTTAAAAGAGGTGCCATCGCAACAGGGGATCTAAGCAGTGACACAATAGCGTCATAAAAAGCTAATTGTGGGGTAATATTAACCAGTTGTGAGTCAGGCAGTCATGACGGATCGGAGGATAGAATTCTCACCTTGGGACCTATTGCCATTTCCAGTGGTTTTTAGAGATGCTGTCCAGCCACTCTCAAGCTGTGAAGCATAACCTAAAGATAATTTCAATGAAAAGCTTATGATGTGACAACCTGCATCATTTTGTAAGTGCACACAGCTGTAAAATGATACAGGCACTTTTGTTATGTACCAATCCAAGCTGGATCATAAATGAAAAGAAAAACACTCATACATTTTTTTTTTTTAAACTGATAGTGGTAGAGTCAATACAGTGGACTGGGAGAGCAGCATCTCCGAAGGTGCGGGCGGGGGAAGCAACACAGAGGGTTTGGGTGAGAGAAGCAATAAGGAGGGCACAGATCGGGCAGAGAAAGGAGAACGAGCGAGTGAGAGAGCAATGTGGATCTCGGGGAGCAGAAAAGCTACCAGCCGAGGGTGGCGGCTATGTGGAAGAGGTGTGGAGAAACACACAATTGAGAAAGCAACAAGAGGAGAGGAAGTACACAATGGCAAGCCTGGGAGAAGCACACAGGAAGGGGGGCTCTGAGAAGTGCACGAGTGTAAGAGCAGCACGGCTGTGTAGTTGGTGAGAGATGCACACTAAGTAGACAGCTGGAAAATGGAGGTGCTCTCGGGGATTACATAATGCAGAAGACAATAATAGTTACCTACATGTGAGCAGTGAAAGGACAGCAATAAATAACCACTGCTGCAAGGACGGGGCACACACAAGATGGTCAAGGCAAGCCATTGAATCATATGCAGGCACAATAGGGAGACATTGAAGCCAACCAGTGATAAACAATGGTATTCAGTGGTAAAGTGGCGGTAAGACCGCAAACATCCGCCACTTCACCATTCCGACCGCAATGGGAGTGAAGACCGCTGGGCTGGAGATTGCGGTCTCCAGCCTGGCGGTCGTCACCAGACTGCCGACGGTATCAGGACCCTGCATACCGCCATGGATCTCGGGTGGTTGGGAACTGCCATGAGATCCATGGCGGTAGGCACTATCAGTGCCAGGGAATTCCTTCCCTGGCACTGATAGGTGTCTCCCCCCCCCCCACCCGCTACCCCCTACGAATCCTCCCCCCACACCCTTCAACCCCCTGCCACCCCACAAAGGTGGCGCAACCCCCCTCCCTACCCTGACCCTGAACATGCACATATACACACCCCTACACGCACACATACACCCCGACAACACATACCCGCACACATACAAACAGACATGTACAGTCCGACCCGCACACAATTCCCAAACACACAGCAACCCCCACATGCATACACTCACTCACTCACCCCCTCTACACTCTCACACCACCATGCACGCCCACAAAACACAACACCCCCCCCACCCCCTTCCCTAACGGACGATCAACTTACCTTGTCCGTTGATCCTCCGGGAGGGGACGGGATCCATGGGGGCAGCTCCACCACAGAACACCGTCACCAGAACACCACTGCACCAAATCATGGGACGTGATTCAGTGGACGGTGTTCTGTTGACGTGGAGGTGGAGGTTGAGCAACCTCCACTTTCTCGCGGTCCGCCAGTATGGCTGCTGGCGGCTTTCCGTACGAAAAAGGACGGCAGCCTGCCAGCGGTCATAATACGCGGCGCGGAAGACCGCCACCCCTGGCGGTCTTCAGCACGGCGGTACCTCGGCGGTCTTGCGAAAAGACTGCCGAGGTCGTAATGACCCCCATAGTCTTCCGCAACTTGACAGTTCTGCTGTCTGACACTCTCAACCTGGAAATTAATTGTTCTAAAAAAAACTGCGGTTACCTTGAAAGAGGATACATTGTACCATAGTTGCAATTTAACCTGATTCTGTATTCTCCAAACACATACACACACTCTGCCTATCCACACACACAACATTCTCTCTGCCTATCCCTCTCACTTTCTCTATGTATCTCTGTGTTCTTAAGCTACTGTTTCCCCTAACACCTCTCAACCCACAACCCTTCCATAGGCCTCACAACTTACTTCTCTTTTCCAGGCCCTGATTCCCACTCAGACGATACTCCCCACCCCACCAGTCAATCTCCTGCCTTTCCCACTCCCTATTTCTTGGCTCCTCTACCTTGTCTCTTCACCTTCTATCTCACTTTCTGGATGCTTAAAGCGGGCCGCTACCTATAATGCACTACCACTCTGACAGACATTTTGGCACTCGTTCTTTGTGGAAAATCATTGTCTTCAGAGGCCCCTTCCTCATTTCTTGTCCTCTTATTCTCCATGTCCTTTAGCCCATCCATTGTTTTAACCATTGCATGTAACACGCATCAAAACAAATGCAACAATTAAAGGGTGGAAGGGAAAGACCTTTATCATATATCCTGAAAGAGGCCCCTTAGAATTCCTCCTCAACGAAGAGAAGGCTAGATAACCAAAAAGCACTCTTAACAAAGGCATTTTTCTACTGTCAATAAAATATCATTTAAAATTGGTTTTGTCAGCACCTAGGAGAATCCCCAAAAAAGTATATATTTTCATAAAGAATTGTGAAATTCCACTTAAAGTTCCCCAAATCACAGTAAATTACACTTTCAGAGTGAAAAGTTGCAAGTATCTCTTGTGACTATTTTACAGCATGCTACACTATTTTAGAAGGAAACTATTTTGAGGATAACATTTCTATTAGTGGGAGAGTTTCTGCCTTCACCAGTCTTCTGTGGAAGAAAATACATGAAACCGCGTAATGCAAAATCTCAAGACATTTTCTGGGTTTCACCAAATGTAAAATTATAATTTTTTGATGATTTTGCTAGCACGATTAACCTTTTGCCCTGGCCTACAATTGTAATCTTGGCTTGTTCTGAAAATGTGTTTTTTCTCCAGTAATATTTAGGCCTGGGCAGAACTTGCAGAGATTCACTCATCGGAATTCCGCAGAATTGCATAAAAAGTGGGTTCAACAAGCAGGTGAACCTTGGGCACATTGCGCTGCTTGCGCTGATTTTTAGTGCCGGGAGCTTGTTCTGCGCTGTAACATTGCAGCGAACTGAACCATGCAGTGTGCCAGCGGGCGCTGCTTCTTTCTGTCTCTCAAGTAGATTTTCGCGATATACCATGACTGCCTGCATTGAGAGATCCAGCCGGGAGGCATTCGAGCTCCGTGAAATGACGTAAATTCTTGCTCACCAACTTAATGTTGAGCAGCGTGCAAGAAAAAACTCCACCATGTGGTGGTTGGCAGAGTTTTTCCAGAATTCCACGCTCCAAGCAAAACACGGAGTGGGCAAAACTCTGCTAACTCCGCAGGCGGAGCCTGATTTTTCACCCACCCTTAGTAGTATGTAAATGTTGTGAATGTTGGGCGAGTGTTCTTTATAAGGGAGTAAACAGAATTTACTAATAATTTTTTTTAAAGTACCACAAGGTCTAATGAGGGTGAGGAACCTCATAGCTGTCAACTGGTGCCTTTTTGTGCTGCTTTCCTGGCTGCTTGTGTTTCTCAGCCACTACTATTAAGCATGTCTCGATTGCTAGGACCATACTTCTAATAGATGTTCTTTAAACTTTCTCAGCATGCTTAGTTTTTTTGGTAAAGAAAACAAGACTTGGTTGTAATGAAATTTTTGATAGCTGTAGGTGGAAGGGGGAGTAAGCATGATAATGCAGACATTTGGTAATTATAAAAGAGGTTTTGTCTGCATGGATGATAACGTCCTTTCCTGCTGACCT
Organism: Pleurodeles waltl; assembly: GCF_031143425.1. NCBI lineage: Eukaryota > Metazoa > Chordata > Amphibia > Caudata > Salamandridae > Pleurodeles > Pleurodeles waltl. The sequence goes on from NC_090449.1 coordinate 153,166,795, forward strand.
ATGACGTTTCAGTCCTGCTCCACCTTATTATGTGAGGCAGAGGGGGCAACCAGACTGCAGCTGCCCTGCTCCTTGAGAAGTGAGATGGAAATGGTACAGTTGTTTACAATCATCCAAGAGTGACAAACCCTCCTTAGATGATGTGGTTGCCCACCTAAGAGTGAGCACTACATTTGAGTTCATCACACCAGACCTGCGTCCTCACAGGGAACTGTGTCCTTGTAACTTCACAATGCACAACACTGACTTGTTTACATGGACAAAACAGAGAGACTTTGACAAACGTTCTGCAGTCAAGCACTTATTTTATTTGAATGTTTGACTAAGAATGCGTATTAATTGTTGTTCTCGTCTGTGCTGGGTTTTCTGCACGTTTTACCTAATTGTACAACCCTCCAATAAGAGGACTGTTTTTGCCTGCGATGTTCCGTCCTTGGATTTTCTTTGATGACATAAGACTCTAGCTCTCAGCCCATAATCCATAGTTCTCTGGTGAGATCCAGCTGTAAATGAATGTGCAAACCCCTTTTGTGTTTAAGAAAATTATGTTCAAACCAGCTTCAGTTTCCCAATAGAATTTGAATCTGAGGTAGGAGCTTCTCAGTCTCCGAAAGCTTCTTCATTGTTCCATCATTCCGTTTTTAGGTCTCGACGACAGCTTGTTATCAACACCTATTGTGAGCAATATAATACATAGAGTGAGAGGGCTTTAGGTCAGCACCTTACAAATGATTGGATGACTTCCTTGTCTTTCTGTCTTTCTTGCGCCACATTCAATGCTTTCTTCCCTATCATTGTTCAGACTCAGTGTTCTGATTGGATGGAAAGTATTGTTCACTGCTGATGTCAGACCTTGCATTGCAGTGCATGCTCCTCCTACTTCTCCTCTAATAAAGGGTACTGAGGCGAGTCCTGTTGGCTTTCTCATCGCTTATATTTTCAGTTGCTCCAATCAAAGTTGTTTCAAGAAAGAAGATTTGTGCATTGATTGGCTTATGGATCATTTTTTATATTATGCATTTTGATCAAACAAGAAGCAGATGTCGACGAGCTACGCTTCCTAGGTTCCTTTACGCTTTGCTCCAACATTCTTATTTTCTCTCTGTCTCATATTTACCTTGTCCTCATTTGCTCTCTGCATTGTAACATTTCTTTCTCAGAAAATATCAAGAATTCCACATCAGAAGATTAATGGGGTTAATTTAATTCCAATCCCCCTCTTCTTCATATTTTACCACACTTCCTTAGGGTCAAATAATTTAATTCCCTGTGAGCGCAAACGTATTCTCCAATTAATTCATGAACCGCTTGTTGAAGGTCATCCATAGAAGCAGGCTTTGGAACTTCGAAAATGTTTACATTGAGCCATGTTTGTGATTTATATTCAGTTTAAAATAAAGGGTACCAATACCTGAAGTTTAAGCAGTGCCTAATTATTGACGGATATTTGCCACTGTTCCACAGCCAAACACTCATTTTGGTGGCAGTCACTGATTTTTCATGATTTGGCTTAGCAAGAGAGAAAGATAGAACATTGAGAAAAATAAAGGAAGCAAAACATAGGAAAACAATGACAAAGAGAAAAAGCAGGGATGACAAAAGAACCTGCAAGAACGCGATAAAAAGACAGGAAGTGTAGAGTGGTGGAAGCAAGGTGTGTGGTGGATTCAAGACTAGGTACTCTTGGTATTCATAAAGCAAATGTAGACTTGGCCATTTCTTTGGCAAATCAAGAACTCTCTGTAAGAGGCAGAGAGCAGAAGTCCCATCAAAATGACTTCTTCCATTAACAGCATTGAGAGGAAAGAAGAAAGATGGGCATGACTTTAAGAAATACAGTTCACCCAATCCTAAATTGCATGCTAAGTTTTATCGTCGCTCACATACCCAGTCGGAAGTCCCCTTCTTCTTTGTCTTGGATACATCATCTAATGTTGGACTTGTCTATCGGGCAATCTAGAACTGCAACATAGGCTATCTTGAAAGGACGAGTGTGTGGGCCAGATGTTTTAGTTCCTCGAGCTGTGATGGAATCAAAAAATGGCACAGTTCCTAATCCTTTCAAGCTGGCCCATCTGGCAGTGCCAGAGTACAAGAAACACTCAGCAACACCGACAGCTTCCATCAGTCATCACTTAAAGCCGAAGATCACACATTCTGCCAGTTAAGTAAGCTACACAGCACAAGCACGGACAACAGCTAAAAGGAGTGACATTTATAACACGAGAGCAAGATCCAGGCATGCTCCTACAAACCCACACTCACCCACATCTTACTTTTGTTTTGGAAACGTATATTTCATTCAATTCTTTCCTCTTCACTGCTTTGTGTTTGATTGATGCATATCCAGCTTACAGAAGTGGAACATCACTGCTGGGGCTTAGGTGGCTGTGAGTGGGTACTAGGCAGTGCTCGTGAGGTCTGCATCTGGCCTGAGGTTCAAAACCAGCCTTTTCCACCCAAGCCCTCAGCCACCATTTGTCAGAAACAAGGATTGTGAAGTCTCATTGCTTCTTTTTAACCACAGTTGCAGGTTCTGGATATTCTTTAGATCACTCTTCTCATAATTGAAACTGGCTTAGTAGAGACATGGTGCTCTCCGCCTCTAAAGTCAGTGTTCACATTTTGTTTTTGTTTATTTATCAATGTATTGGTACCCACTGCAGTGCCGCTCCACTGTTGAAACAGTTGGGGTACCAGTACAATATGTTATAAAATATTCTTGTTCGCCATGACAGAGATAGCTACAGAGCCTTCGGTATTGTGTTGTGTTCCTCAATGGTGTCGTTGGGTTGCTTTAGACGGGGTCTTGTGGAGAGCATGAGGGTGGGATGCTGTAGTGTTGTAGAATCAGATGGGATTCTTCTACATCATGAGGGTTGGGTTTTAGAGCCCTTCATTGCAGTTTCCTTGTTGATCATGAAAAATGGGTGTTGTATCCTCAGAGGGGATTGATTTTCAGTGCATCATGGGGGTTGGACGTTGTATCTTCAGATGGCACAGCCTATACATCTTGAGGGTTGGATGTTGTATCTAGAGATGACTGTGCCTCTACATCTTGAGAGTTGGGTCTTTTATCTCCAGAGGACACGGCCTGTACATCTTGAGAGATGGGTGTTGTTACTCCAGGTGGAAATACCTTTGCATCTTGAGAGTTTGGTCTTGTGGTCTCATATGAGGTTGATTCACTGTGCATCATGGGGGTTGAGTGTTGTAGCGTCAAAGTGGTCTTCCTGTAAATCATGAGGATTGGGTGTTGTACCTGCAGATGGCACCGCCTGTACATCACGAGGCTTGGATGCTGTAACCTCAGATGCAGCCATGTGTGTATTATGAGTGGACTACAAAGCATATTGGCAGTCTCCTGAACAGCTTGACGGTAGCTGTTACATCCTCAGGTGGGATTGCCTGGATGGGATTCCCTCTACATCCAAAGAATTGTGTTGTAGCCTTAGATGGAATTGATTTGCTGTTCAATATTAGGTTTGGAGGTTGTAGCCTCGAAGTGGATGCCTGTACATCACAAGGAAGGTGTTGTAGCATCAGAAGGGATTTCTGTACATCCTCAGGGTCGACTTTCAGCATAAGATGGCTCTTTATATATGCCACAATAGTAGGCTGTGGTGACCACAGATGGGCCTCATGTACATGATGAAGGTGAGCTGTTGTGACCACAGTTGGAGTCTTATGTCCATCACGAGGGTGGGCTGTTGTGACCACTGATGGATCGCCCGTGGATTAGTACATCTCCTGCAAGGATCTGTGTGCCTTTCATTTCGCGCACCTGGCTCTAGTTTGCTGGCCAGACACTGATGTCTGCGTACTTTTTAAAAGGAGAGACGTCCATTTCCCCGCCTACGCTTGTGTGTGGACTGATGAGAAGCTGTCGCTTTTATCAGTGGCTGAACTTGCTGGAAGGAACACATTTCCATTTTCCTTCTACTGCTTTCATGTGACCAAGATTATGCAGAACCTCTGGAAAATGTTACCGCTCTGTGTAGGAAGCTGGTGTCGTCCTGCCTCGTTCTACAAGATTACAACCTCCGGTTTTCACTGCATAAACTGAGTTTGTAAATCACTCGATGGCCGCCTTTCTAATGTTTTGACCTTGCCGGGTTGGTGAAGGGAAGATACTTTTAGGCAAACGAATAACACGTTAATCCTAGTTTATGTATATAAAATACAGATGTTGAATCTTCAGGGTGGCTTTTTCCTGAAGATGTTTATCCCAACCCATGTCGAAAAAACTTTCTACTGTCATTTCTTGCCTTCATTTGTTTCCTGGACAAGTATCAGGGCAGCAGAAGCAAATCCAAAGGCGTCATCCCCAATGTGACATCTGCCTCATCCGAACATCACGTTAAGCCTTAAAGCAATTTGCAGATGTGATCATATGTCCTAGATTTGTACACGAGGGGGTAGGGAATGCCTCTATGCATACCAGGTCGACATCTAGGCAGACACTCACTGTGCAGTTTAGAAACTTAATTCTTAGAAAGGATTAGTAAATGTGGTCCAGCCATAAGCTTTTCAAACTGCATAGAGAATCCCAGTCTTGGGTACAGCCAGTTACTTTTACATTCATTGTAATGTAAAGGCTGGTCGGGGCTTCATTCTCTGACTGACTCTCCAACGACTTCAGTGCTGTGGTTCTTCTGTTCGCCAGGAACAGTTCAGTGTAAATATTGTTACCGTGCATTGGCACTTTTTGTTTCCCAATCTTCAGTTTCCACTGTCAAATGGGATATATGTGCAGACCCACTATTGCACAGTATTGCATTTTGCACGTTTTAACTTCACAGATGCCTCTAGATAGTCCCAGAAGTAAGTTGCATGGGAAAACCCCTATACTGAAGCATAATTTACACACTGATCACAGTGTGAAATTAAGACCAAATGCCATTTGCACTCAATTTCAAGTTTTCTGTGGCCTCAGAATGAGACCCCTATTGTTTTCGGGTTCTAAAAAGTCACTTCCAACTTCAAGGTTAGTATAAGTTTCTCTATGCATAAAAAAATGATAGGCCACCTTCCTCCTGAAAAAAGTCATGCATGGTGGCCCTTTATCCTGCCATAGCAAATGAGCACAGGGTAAGACATGTATTTATTGGAAACACTGTGGGCCTCATTATGAGTTTGGCACTCTTTGGACCGCCGTATTGGCGGTCCTACCACCGCAACTTTGGCGGACAAACTACTGTACTGCGAGTTGGGCCATGGGACCGCCACAAGATTACCAGATGTCCGCCGGCCCCACCTTACTGACTGTTGGTCAGTATGGTGGGGACCGCGGCGGTCCTTCACCACGGCATTCAATGTGAGATCAAGGCATCAGGACCACCATGGCTACGACCTGCCGGATCGCCAAGTTTTCATTGAAAATTTCCCTGCTATGGAAAGCTCCGCGGTTGGCAAGTAAGCGGCCCAAAACAGGGGCCTCTAGGGAGTTCGGCTGCATGGAGGGGGAAGCGGGTCCCATACGGGCCCCTAAAAAATGTAGGGTTCGGGGTGCACTGAGTCCCATGCACGGCATTGTGTACGGGAAACAGGCTGGCCATCGTGCTGAGAGGCAGGACAACGTGGCCGGCATTAGCTCCATTGTGCATCCCCATGCCTCCACCCGCCAGTGACTCCAGACCTGTGTAGAACTCGTAATACGGCAGTCGTAGGACCATCGGCAAGGTGCCATTTGAAGGACTGCCACCATGGCGGTCTGACGGTCGACAGCTAAACTTGTAATGAGGCCCTATATCTGAATTGACTACAGTTAATCCTTGGCTGTTTGGGAGATAAATTTCAAACATAAATCACAAAGAGAGAGCATGGGTATCTAAGATTAGAGGCATCATAATGGTGATTTCTTGCCTATTTGGAATTCTAATAAATTCATGAACTTTAAGGACACTTAAAGAAAAATAGACCGCCCCTCCAGGGAGAATGCAATAGCCTAGGAGGTTACTGTGACATTGTCTAAGGTGAGATCGCAGGGCAGGGGGAGGCTGCCACTACCCTGCGACAAGTGAAAATGGCAAATATGATTGAGAAGTAATGATGACATTCTTCTTGTGATGATTTCCATGCACAGATTTTTTCCCTGGATGTTAATGTCCCTGCTTGACATCCTTGAGAAACATCAGTGGAGAGATTAACCAGTGTGGCCTCTAGCACCGCCCTCTGAGAAAAGTTGTAAAAGTGCCTTTTGCTTCCTGATAAAATAGTGACAGACAAAAGGGCTGTTTGCTGCAATGGAAACGTACACACTGCCTGTGGAACAAGCCGCCCTGCTGCTTCTTTCCCACTGCTGCAAGTCCCAGGCTACGGCTTCCCGGAGTAATGAATGGAGGTAACATGACTGACCAGGAGTCCGTATGTTTCCCCGCTGCCACGCCGGTGACAACGGGGAAACACAAAACCTTGAATTGTGATGTTCCGTCCAAACTGGTCACATCAATCCACTTCTGCAACTGGATGTGTTAAACTATTACAGCCTCTGACAAATTCAGGGCATTTGGTAATTCTTTGCTCCTCGAATTTGTCCACCCCTACAATGTACATCAGCATCCCCTATCCCAGCACACTTATAGGCATGGTCTTTTTGGAAAGGTCGAGGCCAAGACATTTTGAGTTAAGGACATGGTCGGGAGTCATTCAGAACGAAGCTTCTGGTTTGTTGGACACAGAGTGGTAAAGGACACTTTATGGGTTTTTTTTCCACATGGTTGCAGCCCCGCTATTCCCGAACATAACATAAGAAGCATGTTATTTTCCACTGAGTCTGCCAAACTAGACTGTAACATCAGTTAGTTACTGAAACAGATGTTTAATATTAAAAAAAAAAAATTAAATGGTAAAGTATACACAAAAAATTATAAAATCCACTAACCAGGACCACTAACCTGAGGCAGCTGATATTGCAGAAGAAATGGAAGGGAAAGAGACCAAAGCAGCAATCAGGGGTAAAAGTTAACATCTGTGCCGTGAATTTTTCGTGGTTGTTTTTCTTCACATTTCCCTCAATGCCAGTAGTTGTTATCAGCATAAGAAGGCTTCCATTCACCTGGCAACAGATGCAATTGACATTCCAGTGCAATTAGAAGCCATGTAATTGGTGAATCCGCCTTTCTACAAATGCGTATTGAGATAGTATCAGGATAGATGTTACTGGATCAGCCCACCGCAAAAAAATGCTCCTTTGAGAAAGAGCTTATTCATTCTTTACTGCTACAGTAGAGCTCAAAATGTAACCAGACACCATCAGTAAACCGCATTCTGGGAGAGAATATGTATGTGTGTGTTTTTCTGATATGTATAAAGTATGTTATGTGTATATGCATATGGATAAAATTATATGGTGTTTTTATAAGTGTGGGTGTGTGTATATATGTCATGCAGTTTATATATAGTGCACATGCACCAATTACTTGGCCTGTAATTCTTTGCTGCAGACCCTGTCTGTGAGTGTGAGCTTGCTTGTGTGCTACAACCGGATATGCTGTACCACATTTTCTGAAGCGCACTATCGCCATACTATCTTGGTCCTAACGCCTAAATCTGTGTGTAGTCGGTATACTTTAGGGCTGTCTATGTAGGGTGTATCGTAGTACGTCTTTTTGACCCTCTGCCTAAACCCAGGCCAGCTAGGAGGAGCAGTCCATCTTCATTGCCTACTCGTATGTGTTAGTCAACGTGTTGGTGGTTGATTGGCAGCGTAGCTTGCGGCTCGTCCTTGCGTAGAAGGTACAAAGTTGAACAAAGATTAGTGTTGAATTTGTCTTTGGCATTTGAAGCCTTTCTGCAGCCATAAGCGATGCTCTCCCCGCAGTCACAACCTCTGTTTATGTGTTTGGCAGTATCACTTGTTCATTTGTTTCCCAGATTCTTAATCCCGAGTCCTTGTTGTGGTGTGCTTGATCTGGCTATGGATACTAGCTTGATGGTTTCTGCTTTCTTGTATCTTCTGATGTCCTTCCTCTTGTTGAACACACTGCTCTACCTCTTATCGATCTTCAGTAATCCAGTTGTTGGCTTTCTCTGTAGTTCATACTTAAATGTGTGCATTATGGAGATGTTTTGTTGGGTGGACAGATCAGTGATTTGCGAGAGATGAGATTGTATTGCATTGGCATTAAAACATTACTTTTTTACAAACTGTGAGGACCAGAGTGGTGAGCCTGGATGTCCCAGATGAGGTAAGTTTGGTTTGATGTGTTGTGAGCTTGATGGGCGGTGCTTGGTTTTGGAAATTCGTTTTACTGAATGCAGAGGACAGAATTTTCAGTAGACTGCCTCGTAGTGTTTTTTTTAGGTTTGTGTTCATTTGTTGTATGTCTGTTTGTTATGACATTGTACACAGCGATCATACTGGATACAGCTCCCAGTCAGCACTCCTTTTGGAAAACAAGGCTATCTGGTGAATTCGTTTTTTTTTTTATTTAATGGATTTATTGCAATGGGCCACTTCACCAAAACGTAGGATGCTCTCCCTCGGTCAATGAGGAATTGTACTCCTACTTTGTTTGTGAAATATTCCGGTTTTTGGTTTTTCAAAATTTAGTCACCTTACCAAAATTGAATAAATATGACATTTCCTAGAACTGGAATTCTTTAGCTGAGTTACTTAAAAAAAAATTAAATACGTAGCTCTACACAAAAAGTAACCCTTTTTAGGTTGAGCATAGCAGCCCTGCTTTTCCGATGTGCTGGTATCTATGTGGGCTTTTAACCACGCCCACCACACGCCCATCACTTTCACTCGTCGTGGGCTTGTCATTCAAAAACCCTTTAATGACATTGGTAAATGCTTTACATTTGTCCTACCTTAGGACAGTTTTGTTACCGCCTTGGGGACCGACCCTGTTACACGGATAATTACATGTTTGCCGATAAGTTTGACTGTGAGCTAACTTCTTTTTCCATTTGTGTCTCTACTTCGCACTCATGCTCATGGCGGCCTTGGCACTTTGAATTGACTTGCTAATGTCAACTGTTTTACTTTTCATTTTCAATTTATGTGGCAAGAAAAGTCCAGTTAGGAATTTACAACGATAATAGCTCTAACTCGAGCAAACGTGTGACTGCTTGCATTGCAAATGCTTGTTTTTTAATTTGAGACACTGGGAGTGATGGAGAGCAGTGCTTAATTTGTAAGAGAAAGGGTGCTACTGGCTGACGCTCAGCTCTAAATCCCGCGGTTGGGGCAATTAAACGTCATCATGCAGAAAAATAAGGCTGGTAGTCTTAAATCTACCTCATGCCACTTCTATTCACTACCAGACACTCCCTTTGTCTCAATCCTGTAGGTTCCTGCTTTCTCCCTTTGTGACGGGTTTTTACATCTTTCTATTCCTCTAGCATTTCGATTAGTGTATTTTTCTCAATGTTGCTCTCAGGAAATGTCAAATGTGGTCAAAATAAGTGCCAGTCCACAAAAACAAGTGCTGTTGGCCCACCGGCAACCACCTGCTCAAGTTAAACACCTAGAGAAAGAAATTGGGAGTGAGAGAAAAGAGCTGAGTATTTAGTAACTAAGAAAAACAAGGCGGACATTTTACTTCCATTTTTGTCTCCAAGAAGATCGGCCTCTGAAACGATCCACACTTTAATTAAAAAAATGCATACATCTTGATTGAGCTATTGCTCCACCCTGCTCTCCTACTTGCAAAAAAAAAAAAATACATTTGAGAGAATAGTAAAGCGAGAGAGAAATTTGATTTAAAATTAGCCCTGCCGCTTCCTCGGCTCCCACGGAAAGAAACATTTTTAAACTGGCAAGTTTAATTTCCGTTTGCTATCTGATCTCAAAGGAAAAAAGAGCACGTGTGTTTGACACCCTGAGTCACATCTGACTTCACTTCTGGGAATATTTGCAGATTAGGCTCGGGTTACATTTGTTTTTTTATTGGAAATTGGGCACAGGGGAAAATAAGGTCTGGGGAGCTTCATTTATCAAATATGAAAAAAACAATCGGTCATGAGTTCTGTACATATCAGACTCTTCGTAGTGGAGTTTGCAGAAATACAAAAAACTCAGAATTGTGTTCTAGTTACATTATTAATGCAAGAAGGATGTGTTTTTTATTTGTAAAGATGAACAGCAGCAAATGAGTCTAGTGTCTCGGGTCTTTCTCTCGTCATGCTGAAGTCCAGTGTCTTTAAACCACGCTTAATACCAATTTAACAAGCATTTATCAATTTGTAAACATACTCCATTGGAAGTACTTAATTTAAGAATGAGTGCATGGGCCCAAAGATTTGCTCAATTCCTACTGCATATGCTATCAATGTTGGGGAGCTGAACACTAAGGGGATGTAATCTTGATTCCACCACCTGCTTCCGCCACCAGAAGCTCCCTGCCCGTCAGCTCACTCTTGCACGTACTTTTTCATTCCTGCTTTCTCCCTTCGTCACTGTTTTTCTGCCTTTCTTTTCCTCTTTCAACCACCCTCTTGTGTTTTTCTTTATTTTGCTCTGGGTCAAACAATGTTGAGGAAAAACAAGGGCTGGTTCCCAAAACTGTGTACTGAATGGCCCCACCAGTACACAAGGCTCAAATTATGCACCACTTTGGGCGGACATGGAAACTTAACATCCAAGAAAGTTGCCTTCATAACACAACTTGAATACAGCAGAGACACCAGCACTATAAAACCAGGCCTTTGGTGCCCTGTGGGCTACTTAACCTTTAGGCCCCTTTTCTCATATGTTTAATGAAGGCCCCTCCATTTCCTTTTAATGCTCCCCGTGTAATAGAGTTGCAAAGTTTATAATCTGCTTGATTTGTAGGTAATTCGACTGATCAGATCTTTCTGCCCAGCTGCACCTCTCTCTTTGGGTTGTCCACACTATATGAAATACCGTCCAAAGAATACAGCCTTTTTTGGCTGCTACCACGTGACACATCCAGGAAAGCTAGAACTGGCAGCTTTTCTGTTCCCAATGTGGTCTTGTTAAGTGTTGTGATAGCCTTTCAGCTTGAACTTTGAGAAGAACAGCTTGCCTGGCAGGAGGAACGGCAATGAGGAACAGGCAGGGTGATTAGGGAGGGGGCTAGCCCCTGAGTAGCATTTCTACAAAAAAGACCAGTGTTTCCAGAGAAAAGCATGGAAGATTTCTGAACAATTTGAAAAAGATTAAACTTTCCTTCCTAAAAAAAAATTGAAAACGGAGGTAACCCACAGCACTCTTTCAGGTGCTCTACAGTTTGGTGTTGCTGAGAATGTTGATGGGACAGTAAACCTGTTGTTGAGCTCTAGATATGGTTGCAGATTTAGGTCCCCATCCTTGAGGATCTGCTGCCAATCTAGTGCCATTATAGCCTCCTACCTTCTGACTCTGTATACCAGTCCCACACAGCACAGGTAGCGTGAAAAACAATAGCACCCACAGCACAGTGTGGGCAAATGGTGTTGACAGACTAAGAAGACCATGCATTGTGCGTAGATGTCTTGGTAGGATCACAAATTTTTTCCTGTTCTGTGGCAGTTCAGCTTCAGACCTCTTGCGCCAAGGTAGGGCCTGAGGGTAGACCACTTGCCTCTGTGCAGTGCAGCACAACAATATAGCCTTAGAACCCGCCGTAGCGGGCTCTACCGGCTATTAAAGGCCTGCTCCCCGCGTTAAATGCCCGAGCCGAAGGCGAGGGCATTTAACAAGGGAGAGGGACTTTAATAGCCGGTAGAGACCGCTACGGCGGGTTCTAAGGCTATTAGAACATTCTGCCACTCAGGGCAGCATGTTCTATTAAAAAAATATATATATCACGGAGCCCGAGGGGATTAAAATCCCCTCGGGCTCCGTGAGGCTTTGTTCACAGCTGTTGCTGTGAACAAAGCGAACATTGGAATGTTGGCGCTGCGGGCTTTTACCGGCCAGTAAAAGCCCGCAGCACTCCATTGTTTTCAATGGAGCCCCCAGCATTCCAATGTTCTAATATAGGTTTCTTTCATGACTGAACTGTCCACCTGGAGCCACTGCTAGGCCGATGTGATCACATCCTAGAACCACCTGACTCGGAGTCCCTGTTCCTCACACAGCATGGACTTGAGTGCAGTAAATATAAAACAAAACGCTCTCCATTTGCACAGACCCAAACAATTAGGCACCAGTCTACTGTACCACATGCAGCAGGCTTGTTCAGGCCACTTGCTTTCTTGCGTCCCTGGTACTGCCGGTCAGGAAGAGATTGTTTGAGTTTTGGGCCCAGATGTGGGCTGGCCATGGCAAAGGTTTGTCGGTGATCTAAGTATAGTCTCCAAGGGTGTGAATAAGCAGAAAATGGCTTAAACAATTCTGAGCAAGGGGCCCAAATTTAGGTTTGGACCAAGGCCCCCAAAATCATTAAAATGTCCCTGGTTTTAAGACTACAGTATTGAAGACTCAACCAACTCATGCTGCAGGCAGTTCGAGTAAAGGACTACAACCATTTCAGTTTTTTTTCTGCTCTCTCTGAATTTCCTGTGTAATACTTTGAAATTATACATTCTTGCATCAGTAGCCTGGAGTGTTCTGAGGATTATGAGCCAGATTCACAAACTTACATTTACAAATATGAATTTATTCACATGAAAATCTGATAGTGTACCTGCAAGTAAATCTACAGTTTTTGCCATTCACCATGTCATAGATTTCCACATGGTAGGATCCTCCTACAGTAGAATTTGAGTGTAAAGTTCTTGCTATGGTAAAGTATTGCAAAAATATAACGTTTATTATTCTTTGTTTAAAATATATTAGAAATATTTTAAATAAAATATAAATGTGAACACTTTAAAATATTTATTAAATACGTAGAATATTACTGCACATTAACTCATTAAATTGTGTATTGATTAAAATACATTTGTTTAATTTATAAGTATTATTTCTTAATGAAAGTAACAATTTTATTTTTTAATATGTATTACATGTTAATACATGTATGTATGTGTAGAATTCATTTAAATTATATTTTTTTACAAATGCTGAAATGATTTTTTTGTTAATTAAGTTTATTGCATTTCGAAATAACTCACTTCTTTATTAATTCTATCATTTTTAGTGTTGCAATATTTTAAAAGTCAAAATAATTGTATTTATTTAACATTATTTCTTACGGGGAAATATTTTAAGCCCTTGGCTCAATTATTTTTCCATGACAGTGTGTTGCAGTCCTGTGAGTGGCCATAATGGTGCCAAACTTACTCCAAGGCCGTGCTGGAGTACATTTACTACAGTTATATCACCTTAAAGGCTATAGGACCTCTAGAAGTGTAGTCTGTGAATAGCAATTTTTTTTTTGTGGATGGATGTTTGTTGTAGCATATATCACTTTAAACCTGTCCTTAACTCTCCCTAAACCCTCATTTTGTAGTATGTATTCCCCATTTTCAAACTACTCCCTCCGTGCCCGTCTAGCATTTAATACTAAAACCTACGCTTATGATTGCAGAGATCTCTGCACACTAAAGATGGGCGAGGTGGAGGTCTTCACACGTAGGTTAGTGAATAGCATTTTGTAGTGTGTGAACAGTGCCACTGTAGTACTATCTCAAGGACTACAAAGTGAATTTGTAAATAGCCCTCACTATGTATGAGTCCGTTCAAGGCCGACCTAGGTCAACTCATTCTTCTATCCTTTTAAGGTCAGCAAAGTGAGCTACCTCGTGTGACTTCTTTTGTGTTGAAAGATGGAATATGCCTTAACCTGAATCCTAAAAGCATTTTCAGACTTTTGTGTCACCCAGAAAAAGAGTTCAAGGTTTGGACACATCAGCACATTCTCAAAAAAACATTTTGGAACTGAGACTGTATTTTTTTTCAAGCATTTGCTTTCTTTTTAAACTATCAAGAGATCCCAAATACAGCTGCAGCTGGTTACTGGTACATGGTGATGCTTTCAAGATGATGCATTGAGGTTTAGCCAAAATATTGTCTGACAGAAAGAGTGTATCCTAAATATTGTTTATACAACTAGCATCCTTTAGGGAGTTATTTTTCCTTTGTGATAGCCAATGTGGCGATTATTTTGTAAACAACGTTTAGGACACAATATTTCTGTTTACGATATTCTGGGACCAGGCCTTCTCTGAGTTAAACGTTTGATGACAGCTGCTGCGATCTGCAGAGCAAGAACTTGAAAAACAACTTGGCGTCTCTCCCTTCTGACATTGGCAAATTGATTATTAGTAAATTGAGTAAATGTGACTTGTTATTCTAATCACAGAGCTAGAAAAAGCAGAATATCCGTTTTGAAAACTATGTAAAAAAATAAACTATCACAAGAAGGTTGTTTTTAGTCATTATTGAGGGGGGGATAGGCTTTGAGTGACCTACAGGGTGTGTATTCACCAGGAAGTTGTCTTTTTTTGGCTGAAAACTGGATTAAAAAAAAAACCAAGCATTCCTAAAGCCAGCAGGTCTGGTTTTAATGCGCCAAAGCATGCAGAATTGTCGCATGTAAGTGGACACAGAGGAGGGAGGGAGCAGGGGTGGACAGGTGTGAAGGCATGTTCATACAAATACCCTTGTTATTCGCCTTTTTGTTCGCCTTTAGGAAAAACATCGTGAGAGAATCAGGTGGTGCGTCAGCACTTCTCAGTGACCGAGGCAGACTAGACACTCGGCGCGTTTCAGTTGTTTTAGGTAAGCTAACCGGCGATAACACGTATTTCCCCGAGGTCTCGTGGTGTTACCGCGGGAGGGAGCCGATGCGAAAAACGTCCTGCCCGAAATTCCAGCCCTTTTAACCGCAAGAACAGGCATCCTCTCGGAGGATGGAGCACAGTGGGGTCTGCAAGACGAGCAGCATTCCTGTGGCTCCCACGGTGCATTACTCGCCGCCGCAGAGCCTGAAGGATTCACTGCAGATCCGGCCGCCTCGAGCCTCGACCAATCAGCGCGCAGCCGAGGCGCCTGAACGTTCCAATCAGTCTGCGAGAGAGATTAGCGCGGTGTCCAGGCCGGGGGCGGATGCTCCAATCGCCTGCGTCGAGTTACACTTATTATCGCCGAGGCGTCGCATCATCAACCCGGGAGGCCTGCTCATGGCAGGAGTGCCACCTGGCTGATGGGCCTCGTTACGTGACCGGTTTTTAATAATGTTAATTCGGTTGAAAAAGAGAGACTCGTCCCAAAGATGGTATTTTCCCCCTTTTAAAAATCTTATAGCAGTAACTACACACAAAAAACGCCCAGGAGTACACCAAGGATGACCAAACTATTGTAGTATAATTTGCAATATTTAAGTGAAGAATGTCCAAGATAGCTATCGATACACGGAAATGAACACAGCACGTTTACTTCATTCTATACCGGAGTAACACAGACGGTTTTGGACCCATGGAAAAAGTTTGGCCGCGAGCAACATATAAGGACTAGAACACTGAGCAGACCGCGCAGCAACCTTTGGACAATGTCAATCTGAGCACGTGGACGGGTGGGTGGGAGTGGAACGACGAAGTACAGCAAGAAGGGTTATGAATCCCTGAAGAATAGGCCTGGGACACAATGTGCGTGGAAGGCTATACCCGTTAAGGTGGTGTAAATGCTTCAAACTTTAAACTCTTTGTAGAGCACCTGTCCATGGCCCCATTGCATGACGTTTCTTAGGACAGTTGAGTCGGGGTCTAAAAGATACTCCCTGCAGCATCACCAGACGAAACTGGAAGATGCCTGTTAACACCACAATGCCCGTTTTAAAATCACACCCTTAGCCGTTTCTCCTAGGCTTTTCCTATCTGGGGGCTAAGAAGGCAACAGAGTCATCCATAGATCCTTCTTCAACTCCACCATTGGGTACACCATGGGGCGGTGGTGATACCTCTGAACAAAGGATTGGGTCCACAACCAGATTTAGGGTGACAGGTTTCCTCCATTTCCAGTGGTGTAACTTCTGGGGTGGGTCACAGCTTTCAGTGAAGAGAGATAGCAGTCCAACCCTAACAGCTTAAACCAAGCACCGGCCATGCTGTAAGCAGAAACACGCTATTTCCAAAGACAATGTTGAGTTTTCCAAATAATCCCTGTGCTTATGTTCTAAATCTCAAATACGTCATTCCAGTTACTGTCGGATTTGCATGTTTTGTTATACGTGCTTTCAGTTTTGGCTAATACTGAAAACAAATCTAACTAAAATACTTAAATATGAGTGTGAAAAATAACGACTTGTTTTATATATGGCTGGTTCATATCTTTCTATATCACTTATTATTAATTTATTACTACCTTAGAGGCACTAATGTTACTGATTTTAGAAGCATAGAAGGTGAACGGTCCAACTGATCACGTGCAGTTTGTACTTGGATAATATCGTTATGTCTATAGGTGGAAATAAAGTAGGCCATATCTTTTTACGTGGCAGTCATGCACATGCCTGGTTGATTTGAAGTAGACTAGGGTGATCGGAGCTTAGGCCATGCTAATAATTGGGTCATCTGATGAATGATGTCACAATAGGGCTCACATTTTCAAATAAAGGAACATTCTGGAATGCCTGTTGTTGGTGTTTGTTGTAGGTGCAGGGCTGTGTAAAGAGGCATTTTTTTTTTTATAACACTGGATGACCCCTTTAAGGTTGCAGAGGGTCGTACAAGCTCAATTCTGCGTATTACCACCCTCTCATCTTCATTAGGCTTGTTAGTGCAAGTCTACACACAGGAGAAGGTGCTCCTTAAAGCATATATCTAGTTTAAATAGTGCTACCTTTATTTGCTGGGTTCAGAAGCTCTTTCTTCGTTCCTTTGGTAGCTGCTCTGGTTTGCATGCATTGAAGTATGATATTCTATCCAGGGCACAATTGTTTCCTCTTTTTTTCCTTTCTTCCTTTATTTCACAATGTTTTAAAACCCAATCGGCCATCTTCAAAGGGTTCCGGCATACCAATTGTCGGCTATTAGCAAAGCAGAACTGGGAAACAAAAACTGTTTTTTCCACTTCCAAACTGTTTGAGTCCTTCAAGGCTATTGCAAGTAGCTGCCTTTAAGCGCCATCACAAATGTCCACAAGAGGGTGCTAATTTGCAACAAATTGTCTTCTTGCAAGGAAGAAAGGGCACCAACATGGCAAATGAAATTATGCTCAGGACTCTGATGATCCTTGCATCAGCGATTCAAAGACTGCAAAATTGTTCAGTGAATTATGCCTGCTACGTTTGGGGAGATACTGAACACAAAACATTGCTGATTTTATTTGAGCACTAGTCAGTGTAACATCATATTCTCATCACCAATTATTTAAGTTATGCAAGGAACGCCAAGGCTTATTTCCTGACCCTCACACTCAAAGGGCAAAAGAGACGTGATATTGAACCCTTTTTTATTATGTATTTTTTAATTTAAAAACTGTGTATTGTGTACTTTTGATTTAATTATGTAATTAATGTCACAGAAGCAAATCAAAACACATGGCCTCCATCCGTCTGCATGTTCTAACTCCATTTTTTATTTCGTCACCCACTGACTTTCCTTCTGCTGCCTGTGCCTAATTTGTGTCCATGGTTGCAGGTGATGAACATCAGCATTTATTTTGGGGGACTGCAACCCATTTTCATTATCAGACTCGTGCTAGTGAGTGAAAGGCATAACAGGGAAGAAGAAGAGAAAGATAGGGAAACTGTGACAAAGGGAGAAAGCAGGGATGAAAACAATCAGTAAAAATGCAATAGATAGTTCAAATATATATTGTGGTGAAATAAAAAGGCATGCAATGTGATCTTCATATGCATGCCTTGGTATTCCCCTGCGTTCAGCAGCGATCTCGTATGGAACTTTTCAGGCGCCAGCACTTCTCTCTTTTTTTTTTCTTAATTAAGATGTAGACTTGTGAGTAAACACTGCACCCCAGCTGGATCACCATGTAGCATTTTTTCTTAATCTTCTAAAATCTCACTCACTACGTCCTGGTTTCCCCATACGTACGTCCCTTCTGTTACCCTTTGTCGCTCTCGCTCATGCTCTCAATTGCTGCAATCAATTTCCTCTCCATATTCTGTGCAAGCTCATGTCTGTGTGCCCAGTGCTTGAAGGAGGCCCTGCGGCCATTGCTTATGCACCTGCTGCCTAGATCTCTTGGCAACATCTGCTGCCGGAAAGTGCAGCAGTCATAAAGCTTCCTACTATGGCCCCTTCCTTAGCTAGTCTGTGCTGCTTGTGGATTCATCGAAGTGTAGGTCTCATTACAAGCGTCCCATGGTGCGTACTGCACTTCAGCCATTAGATGTTTTCATATGTATTTATTTATTGAACATTTTTGTTTGTTGTACTACTGAATATTGAACCACAGAATATTGTGCTATAAGAATTTCGAAAACATAACTTCAAGGGACAAAATATAGAAAATAAATTGCATATAGGGAACTAAAGGTTTAGTATTTCTAACTCCACACCTGCGTACCTTGAAGATATACATATTTAGCCATCTTTTGTCCTGATATTGTGCCCTATTCATATTTTTGTGTCAATATTCCCGCCATTTTAGTGCATGCCAAATGAAGATCAAGGATCAGCTACAGAGCGCTTGTAGATAATCTCAAATGTTCATCAGTAGTAAGCATGAATCCTATTTGGCATTATCAAACATCTAATGGGAAGTGACATCACAGAAGCATGATTATTGTGAGCTCACAGGCACCTCAAGATTGGCATTTAAATCACAAATTTAATCAGCATAAGAAACCCTTAATCGGAAGACACTTCAAAGGAAGCCATAATACTGAAATGGTTAAATGCATTTAAAGCAATGTACATTTCTTGACATCATAATCTCACTCTGGCAACAGCAAATAACCTTACTGTCTGAAAATTGCTCTCATTTTGAAAGGACTGTAATTATCAACCAAAGTTCCTGAAGTGAACCTAACGTTTAAAAGCTTCCTATTCGATGCAAATCACCTACATTTATGGATTAGCCAAGTTTGTGTCTTCCTTAAGGTGTCACTTATGTACCTGAACTAATTTGAATAACCCTCCAACTTCATAAAATAAGTGTAACTGCAGCAAAGCAGGTTTGAAATTAATAGCATATTTCATGGTTAGAGTCACCCATTTCTTTCAGACAGTGTTGCGATAAAATGTGTCCCCTTCAGACATCCACACTGATTCCATGCCCTCAGCCTTTCTACAGCAATACAGAAGCAGATGAGATCATTCTGCCACATATCTCTACATTATAGTGCCGGATAAATATCTAAGCCACGAGTACTGTGCTGCAGTAAATTGGAAGAGGAGATGGTAGTTTAGGGCAGGTTGCTGTGCAGAAGTATTTTGTTGCCTGTGTGCTGTGGTATATGCAACTGATGACATGTAGCTTTGCTATAGTCCTATAATGGCCACGTGCCATGTTATACTGATGTCCGGATGCTGTGTTATATTTCATTGGTGGTATTCTGCTTCCTTAATATTACATTGATTGCGAGATGCTGTGCAACAGGAAATGGTTGGCACTGTATTAAGGAGTACTGCTTGTGGCCTTAATGTTACGTCAGTGCAAGGAGGTAGTATAAAAAAGTACAAGCAGTCGAAGTAGGACGTTAAGGTCCAATTTGTAGGGGTCAACCACACTCTGATGTTCTTCATCACTACACCCTTGGGAATGGAGTACAATTGTCCGTGAGCTGCAACAGTTCCATATTCAGCCTCTATGTGAAGCACATTTAATTTGGTTCAATTCGCAGATTTGGGCTCTGGACATTACACAGTCTTGGACCACGGATTCCCAAGTACCTTCATTCTGGTTTCATTTATTTGAAGACGATTTGGGTGATGGGGCCCACTGTGGTTAAACATAGAGGCTGGTGAGGGTTACAGAAGGATACAATATTCAGTAGATATCCTTGTATAATCTACGAGGGGTACAGAGGACCTTGAATTTGATTCCAGTGTATTACTTACTGTATTATGTTGCAGTAAATGAATAGGATGATCTGCTGAGATAAATTGAAGTACTGTGCTTTGTTACTTTGTGTCAATGGAAGAATGGAGTGATAGTGAATGGTTGGTACTAAGCTGTGATAATTTATATTGGTGGCAAGGTACTGTAGTGTATTAAATTGTTGGGACCATGCTCCCCTATAGTTAACTATTGGGAAGGACTACTGCATCCTATAGTAAACAGGGGGCAGAATGGTTTGTTATAATACCGTGGTGACAGGATACTGTGCTAAGTTAAGTGGGTGGCATTGTATTGATGGTAGAACGCTGTGTTCTGGTAAATAGTCGGTGTTGGTGGTGAACATTGATGGCAGGATGGTCTACTGTAGTAACTTGATGGGACTTTGCTGTACTATCGTTAAATGATGGCATATGTCTGAGCAATATTAACTTAAATATTGAGGTTGTATAAATATTGTTTGAACCTATAAGGCATGTGTTACCAGGGTACATTCGATGTTCCCACCATGCACATCATTTGTGTTATTTTTTCTACAGGTGCACTCTCCAGAGGGCGTCCATTATTACAGGGACCAGTTAATGGGGGATAGGCTTCTCAAACACTATGGTTCCGGTAAATTTGGAGTACATTTACAACTATATAGGATTTACAAAGAATTACTGAAATTATCTTTATTACCTATTACCAACCACAGATTTCCAGGAGCACCCTTATGCATAATATTTAGGCATGCTGAATTTCTTCCAGGTGAACATTTCCACACATGCAAATGTCCACAGTGGTAATACAATTGCTATTGCTCTTGATAGAAGTAAATTTTTGTGTATTTCTAGGAAGGGCATCTATGGAAAGTAAGTTGTGAATTCACATAAACAAAGTTATTGACGAATGGTAGGCAGAAAACGCAAGGTTCGAATTTAATGTAAACCGAGGAAGAGGTTAAATCTGCTAAAGATAGACGTTGATTTCATAGTAGAGGCCGAACAGAAGACAGTGGTGTGTTCCATAGAGAATGTTTGTAATTCTGCCAGCTCACCCAGTATGTGAACCTTTGCAAGCTGCAACCAACCTTTTAAAGCCAGGGCTATTGGAAGCATCTCTTTCATTTCTCTGTAAGCTGTTATGCTGCTGTCACCTGGGCCACATAAGGTGCTCGGTTCCTACCAGCAGATAACACTCAGGATAACATTTGTTATCCTTTTTCCATTTAGACATGTGCAGTTCAGCTTCACAGGGCCATGGTTTGCGTCTTGAAACTCCAATACGGAGAGCCAGAACCTCATCAGTAGCGGACACCAGACAGAGTGGTGGTAGGGTGATAATGAGCGGGGGCTGGTACTGTTTGGGAATAGATCATAAAAGAATATAAAGTCCCTGTGTGGATAACTTTTCTCCTATGATGAGATCTAAGATAGATCATAGACTATTATGCCTCTGCATTATTTCCGGTGATCTGCATCATTTTAACCATTTTTTTTTGTTGCTAAATGAAAACTGTGTATTTTGGTTTGTAGTTATGTTTTGTTTTGTTTTCATGCTTCATCCACCTGACGAGGCGCCAAAGCACATTTGAAGGAGTATAGCACATCTTCCTAAATAAGGCGCGTAAGCACCATGTGTGAGAGCTTCTTTGGCCTGGTTCGTACAGATTTGTTGTGGAACAAATTAGGAAATGCTGGGGATGTCTAGGGATGCTTAATGCTTTTCACGAAGCAGGAGCATATCATAAGGAGAACTCTGTTTTCTCTGAGCTTCACCCCTTTCTCAACTCCAAAAAAGCTAAGAAGGCCATGAAACAATCTTTACGCTTGGCCCTTGCATGGTAAAACCATTTAAAGCTCAAACTGAATAAATTATTTACATTGAAACCATGAAGAGGGACACCTGCGTGATAATGGTGTGATGTGTTAAACCCTTACTGACAGGCCTCAATCCCTCACCTTTCAAAGTTGCTAAAGCTTGAATGCGTGGAGGCTACTCCCTCCGCACAGTACCCAAGCTGAGAAGTCCTTTTTAGGTAGAGTGCACAAGTGCTTTGACCTGTTATCAGTGGCGTAGCGTGGGTTGTTAGCACCCGGGGCAAGGCAAGTAATTTGCGCCCCCTAACCCGTGGATTTTAGCACTCGCGAGCGCGCCCCCCCCAGATGTTGCGCCCGGTGCGGCCGGCCCCCCCTGTACCCCCCGCACTACGCCACTGCCTGTTATAAGTATTGTGAGCTCTTAACCACACCCATCTCAGGCCCATGTCTTTCACTCATCCGTGGGCTTGCCTTTCAAAAATCCTTTGTTAACTTTGGCAAATGCTTTACGTTTTTCCCGCCTTGGAAAGGTTTTGTTACCGCCTTGCAGACTAACCCTGTTGCATGGATAATTGCACGATTGCCGATATGTTTGACTGTGAGTAAACTTCATTTTCCTTTTGTGTCTTGCCTTTCACGCTCATGGCGACAATGGCACCTTGAAGCAGCTCGCTTATGTCAAACTGTTTTACATTTCATTTTCTGGTTGAGAAAGCCGTGCTAGCGTTATTTCCACCATGTGCCTCACCAGTGCGGTACTTGGTGGAAAGCACACTTGCCATGTCTTCTACTGATTATTACTGGAGAAAAGCCCACGCTGCTATGTTTAGGTGTGTTGCTTATTAGTAACATTCCCTCCTCCCTCAGGTGTTTTTCATCTAGCTAGGCACTTCTGTGTCCAATTTATGTGGCAAGAAAAGTACAGATAGGAATTTACAACGCCAATAGCTCTAACTCGAGCGAATGCGAGACCCATTGCGTTGCAAGTTCTTGTTTCTGTTTCCACACCCTCTAAAAATGCACCGCCACACTTTAGAGGGCCCCATTCTGAGCATCACATCCCCAGTGAACACCTATCCCGTGCCTGCGGAATTTACCAGGTGCAATATTTCTTCCCTGCTCGATTTTCGCATCTAGGAATGGGGAGTAACGTGGCAATACCACATGTTAACTCCCCGCCTCCGTTCCTCGATTGAAAACGCGGAATGTAAGCTATTTTCTCCCTTTTTTTGATGTTCAAGGTGTTCCCACATGCACAGCTTTTAAGAAGAGCATCATGGGTTAACCTTCCCTAGTGCGAATGTGTCAGCCACATCACCAACCTTGTAAGCAGAGGAGAGAGAGGAGCTTCCAGACAATATGCAGCTGTGCTTCGATGACACATTTTTAATTTGGCCTGCATGTCTTGAAAAGGGGGGTGGCACAGGTGCACAGCTGCTCGCACATAGCTATGCTGCTCAGCTCTTCTTTCACGGATGAATTTTGGACCGTGTCCCGGTGCAGCACCGATCACATACCTGTGAAGGCATCTCTTACTTTTTCAGCTAGTGAATTCCTACAAGGAAAGTAAGGTGAAGAATTTTAGTAGATGTCAAATCGTCATACGTGTTTTGAGCATCCTAAACACTAGAAAGAGTACCAGGTAAAGCAAAAGATTCCAGGCACAGTCTACACTTACAACTTTAAGTGTAACAATTTTAAAACGTTGTAACATCCAATTTCAATACATAGCCACATTTCCTTAGTAGATACATGTAAAATTGTCAAGCGACAGTCCCTCTCACACCCCCCGAATCCTCCATCAAGTAGAAAGACAGATACATACACACACTTATGAATACACGACTGCACACGAATACAGTGTTTCTATCTTCTATCTCTCTAGAGCTCTTTTTCCCTCGTCTGTTGCTCTGGGCCACACCGTCTTTTGATACCTTGTATTACCTCCCGTCCCTCCCTCGCCTTCCTTTTAAACCAATGAGGCCTCCCGCCTCCCCCCTAGACCCTCCCTTCCCCTTTTAAAACCGCCCCCCACCCTTATCTCCTCCTGTTTCTTTTGTCTAGCCCACGCTAGACGTTTTCTTTTCCCTTACCTGCACGGCGGGGCCTGGAGGTCTATGATGGAGGCACTCCTCGGGACGCGGAGCTCCGTGAGGAGTGCTGCAGCTGGTCGCGTCCTGTGACGAGCAGCCGGGCTGCTCGGGAAG
The DNA here is from genome assembly GCF_031143425.1 of Pleurodeles waltl. Taxonomy (NCBI): domain Eukaryota; kingdom Metazoa; phylum Chordata; class Amphibia; order Caudata; family Salamandridae; genus Pleurodeles; species Pleurodeles waltl. The sequence continues at coordinate 153,190,665 of NC_090449.1, forward strand.
ACGCGGACTGGGGGCCGGCTGACGGGGTCTGCCGGCCCTCTGTGGCTGGGGCGTCGATTTCCGGGTTTCCGCGCTGCAGAGCGGCGGGGAACTGCGGAATGGCGATTTTTGGACGAGGTTCAGGTAGGACGGGCGTTCTGCCCGCTGTTTTATGGCCAGGGCTCTTCAACAGTTATGTTTGACCTTTTTGAGGATTGGTGGATTCCTAGGAAGATCTCTACATGGGGAGAATGCATTTTATGGGTCTGGCAGGGAGACGGAGGATTGTCTCCTCTTCCTCCTAGGAGGTGGAGGGTGCTGCTGGAGTTTCCACTCCTGGGGGGGGTCACAATTACCGGATAGGGGTACTCACCTCATGTCTGGAGATGAAGTGCAGGAGATGATTGTGGTGGCTGTTACCAGGGCTCTTCACGCAGGGGTGGCCAGGACTGGTCAGTCTATAAATTCTCATACATCGGCTGCTGCACGGAAGTCCTCATCAGATAGTGTGGGTGATGAGACCCCTTCTACGTCATCTGGGGGTACATATGTATCCAGTGAAGAAATGTGGGAGGTGATGGCACATGTTCGGGACAATTTGGGTTTCCCAGTGTTTCAACCTTCAAACTCGGATTCTCATTTGTTTCCACAATATCAGACGCCTGCCATGTTTGCCATGCCTTTTCAGGGACATGTGAAGGATATGGTATTTCAAGAATGGAAGGATGTGGATAGGGTTCAGGTTCCACACTTCCTGCAGAAACTATATTTGCTTGAGGGGGAGGAGGTGTTACCTCCTTCGGTCCGCCTAGATTAAATTCTGGCTACCCTGATTGGCAAAACGGCAGTGAATCCGGAGGATTGTGTGCCGACGAATGCCACGGACCGTAGGTGGATTCTGGTCTTAAAAGGGCGTTTGCCGCTGAGAATCTGGCGCTAAGGGCTGGTATATATTCGGCTTATGCGGCCCAGTCGTTGGTGCAAGACTTTGATATGCTGGCAGTGGCTGTTCAGGAAGGGGCGGATTGTTCAGAGCTCCTGGCTGGTTTGGTGCAGCAGGCCAGATTGTTGGCGGATGTGTCATCGGATGGGGTCCGTACTTCGGCTCTGGCCTCTGGTGCTTTGATTGGGGCTCGTAGGTCCCTCTGGTTGCGTTCATGGGAAGCTGACCCAGGGGAAAAGGCGGCCTTGCTGAGACTGCCGTTTGTAGGTCGTAGTCTGTTTGGGGAGCAGTTGCCATCCATGCTTTCCAAGGCATTTAGAGAAAGGAAGCATGCTTTGCCTTATAAAGGGGTTTCTTCTTCCAGTAAGGGGTGGAAGAAACATTCCCGTTCTTCTCCGGGATTCAGTAGGGGTCCTGTCAATCACTGTGGGCCTAGCATAGGGCCGGTTGGGGGAGGGTAAGTCACTTTCTTTCTGCTTGGGTGGAGAGTGTCGACGATCGTTGGGTGCTAGACATTGTGGACAATGGTTATGTCATCGATTTTGGGGTAGTACCTCCAGATTCTGGGGAACGTCCCACCCCTCTACCATCAGGGGGGTCACAGAGAAGAGCATTATTGGACGGAGTTCGGGACTTGCTGGTCTAAGGGGGCCATTTCCCGCGTTCCGCTGGAGGAACGGGGTCAGGGCACTTATTCGGTCTTGTTTCTTGTGCAGAAAGTTTTAGGGGGATTTCGTCCAGTGCTCAATCTGATAGATGTGAATGCTTGGATCAGGACGGTGCATTTCCGCATGCTGTCTATTCAGACTATATTTCCTTTGGTCAGGCATGGGGACTTTCTAGTATCGCTGGATCTGCAGGTTGCTTACCTGCACGTGCCTGTGGCGAGGTCTTCTCAGAGGTTCCTGAGGTTTGCTGTGGATCAGGAGCACTACCTGTTTTGCGTCCTACCTTTCGGTCTGATATCTTCTCCTCGAATTTTTACGAAGGTACTGGCCCCCTTGGTGGCTTTGCTACATTCAGGGGGGTGTTTATTCATCCATATCTGGACGACATCTTGATTCATGCCCAGTCACGGGTCCTGTTGCAGAGGCAGGTGGCCCGAGTTCTGGGGGTCCTGCAAATCCAGGGGTTTTTAATCGACTGGGAGAAGTCGGATTTAGTTCCGTCCCGGGATCTGGTTTTCCTGGGGACTCGATTTCGGACTCTACTAGGCTTAGTGACGGTGTCAGAGAAGAGGTTGGGTGTACTATCGTCCTTGGTAGAGTTGGTTGTATTCATGACCGCACCACGAGCTCTTCTATGGTTACGTCTGCAGGGTCCTTTGGCGTCGGTGATATTTCTGGTTCCTTGGGCGCGTTTCCGTCTCCTGTGCTTGATGACGTGGTTCTGGAGAAGGTGGGCGCCGGGGTCCGGTTCTCTGTAGGACAGGGTTCAGGGGTCCGGAGTGTTTCACAGGGTATTGCAATGGCCGGATCTACTGAGCAGGGTGATTCCTTCCTCTCAACTTTTCTCCCTCCGGAAGTCTCTGTTTCTGCATCTGGTTCGGCTTTGGGGGCTTCCAGTGCTGGGTGTGTTTGTGTCAGCAGAGAATGCAGAGTTGGATCGCTTCTGCTCCCGTTTTCGGTGTCCCCAGGCCTGGGAGGTGGGCAGGATGTCATGTCCTTGGCCGAGGGGTCTTTTGTGTGCATTCCCTCCATTTCAACTTCTCAGGGCGTTTCTGTTGAGGGTGAGGGATCTGGGTTCCAGGGTTATCCTGATTGCGCCTCTTTGGCCGCGGGCGAATTGGTTCCTGTTGTTAAGGCTGATGGCAAACGGGAGGTTGTGGCCTCTCCCTCTTTGTCCGTCTCCCCTGGAGTTTCCCTGCCTCCCAGTGGTGTCGTTGAGGAGGTTGCACTTGACGGCCTGGAAGTTGTACGACGTGGCTTGACAGGTCTGGGGGTACCGGTAGCTTTGTGTTCTACATTGCTGGCTTCCAGGCGACGTTCCACTTTACTTTCCTTTGGTAGACAGTGGCGGGTTTTTTCTTCTTGGTGTTTGAATCATGTGTTGGATCCTACCTGCGCGTCTATCTTTGAAGTGATGCAGTTCCTGCAGGACGGTGCACAATTGGGTTTGTCGGTAGCATCTCTGAGGGTACAGTGGGCGGCGATTCCGGCATTCAGAGGTCCATGGTGTATTCTTGAGGATGATGGGCACTTGATGCCTAGATTTTTTCTAGGTCTGGTTAATTTGTTTCCTCGCCCGGTACGTTCTTTTCCTTCATGGGATCTTTCTTTGGTTTTGGTTGTTTTGACGGTGGCCCCATTTGAGCCATTGGGGGACTGTGATTGGCGCCACCTGTCCTTGTGGACGTTCTTTTTGGTAGCCATTACTTCGGATCGTCCGGTGCCTTCCTTTATTCCAAAGATCAATTCTTCGTTACATTCCCGTCAGGAGGTTATTCTTCCTTCATTTTGTCCAGAGCCCTCCTCTAGGGAGGAGGTCCGTTTGCTTTCGTTGGATGTACGCAGGGCTCTATTGGAGTACCTACGGGTGGTGGCTCCTTTTCGTATGGGGGTTTCCCTTTTTGTTACTTTCGGTCCGGCACGTGAAGGTGAGAAACCTTCCACGGCTTCCTTGAGTCGGTGGGTGAGATCTTTGATTTTGTTGGCCTATTCCTTGAAAGGGGTGGTTCCTCCTCAAGGGATTCAGGTTCGGTCTACCAGAGGTATGGCGGCTGCGGTGGCCGACCTTCAGGGGACTTCCGGGGTGGAAATTTGCAGGGCCGCCGCTTGGGCTTCTCCTTTGACGTTTGTGCGTCATTATAGGTTTTCGGACTTGGGTAATTTGGAGTCGGTTTTTAGGTCACCATGTCTTATCCTCTATGAGATAATAGGGGTAGGGTGTTTTGGTGTCCTTGGTGCAGGATATGAATAATAGTTCTTACAACTCTGTGTCCGTCTCCTGTGTTTTTCTTGCTATGTCTCATTGGTTTAAAAGGAAGGCGAGGGAGGGACGGGAGGTAATGCTTCCATTTTCTTACAATAATGGCATTACTCCTAGTCCTACTCCCTCGCCTTCCTTTTCCGTTCCCTCCCGCCCTCCCGGTACGGACTGTCCGAGTTGCTGCTTGGCTTGGTTTTTGTACAGGAGGAGATAAGGGTGGGGGGCGGTTTTAAAAGGGGAAGGGAGGGTCTAGGGGGGAGGCGGGAGGCCTCATTGGTTTAAAAGGAAGGCGAGGGAGTAGGACTAGGAGTAATGCCATTATCGTAAGAAAATGGAAGCAATACTAGTGATCTTAAGCCTAGCTACAAAGAAATGGAGTGCTGTTCAGTGAAGAGTGTGTTGGGAAGGAATGGGGACTTGGTGTAGGGACCAGAGGGAAGGAATAGGTGTGAGGTAGATGAGAGCTGGAGGGCCTGCAATTAACTTAGGTGAAGAAGACTGTGTGGGTCAGTGCCAGACATGTAATGATCAGGAAGTGATGCTTTTCGTTATATGTTGCTTGAAGAGCAGTATACTTGGCTCTTTTCTGAAGCAGAGGAAGGTTGGGCCTTGGCCATACTCTGTCAAGCCTTAATTCTTTTCCTAAGTAAAGGAAGGTGAATACACCAAGGTATCGGAAAGCCAGATGACTCTCTTAAGGCGTTCTTCCGCCACCAAGCCCTGAAAGTAATACTGTGTAAACACATAAGAGATAAAAAGAAAGAAGAAAAAAACACAAGGAAAGAATCAACATTAAGACTTTAACACCATCCCCATATCCGAGAACTCCTGACTTTCGTTCAATAAGTCTCCTTTTCTCATTTCAACACTCTTTCCCCACCCTCCTACCCGGTCAAGCACCTGCATTAGCCAAGCTACTCCTGCAGCATAGCTGGAACAGTCAGCTCGTCAGCGGGGTCCCTATTCGGTTGCAGCATCTTCCTGGAGTGGCGAATCCAATCTTGTTTCTCCTCTGAGCTGCACTGTTTTCTGCTGGTATTGCGTCTTTCTGACGAGGCTCTGGACACGTTGTAGACTCCCAAGTAGCAACGTGTTCCTTCCTCTCGTCATTGTATCCTGGGAGCTCCTTCTCCAACCACAACGACATTGATGACCCTCTCCCAGTGTTCCTCACCGCCTCTTTGTTCTGGGTTCTCACACCAAACAACTCCTCTTGTTTCCCTCTCTTCAGCTGTTGGAAAGTCTGTATTTAAGGTGTATAAGCCATTCTGCAGGAAAGAAGGTTCATTTACTGCCGCCTTGGTCACCTAACTACACATCCTCTCTCTAGGATTTTCCTGATTGGTGAAAAGGGGATAACAAGACAGAAAATCAGCATTACCTTTATCCATGCCATTACGGCACTGCACATTGAAACGAAATGGCTGCAAAGAAAAGAACCATCAAAGTACTCTACTGTTGTTTCCCTTGTTTTTGTATAACCAGGTTAGAGGAGGATGGTGTGTATACAATACAAATGGTTTTCCTTCTAGGTAATAACACAGTTTCTCAATGGCCCATTTAAGTATGAGACTCGTTCTCGAAGTAGGATATTTTTGTTCACGAGGAAACAACCTTTTGCTGATAAATACAATGGGGTGTTCGTCCGTCTGTAAGAGTATAGCCCCAGTACCCACATCAAATGCATCAGTTTGTAATATAAACGTTGTTTCAAAGTTAGGAGAGACCAATACAGGTTTGGTAGTATGTGCATTTTTAATTTGCAGAAAGCATCAAACACTGTAGGTGAAGGTTGTGAAAATGAACTTGAGTCGACTGATTTTTTTGGAAGGGCTGTTAAGGTGCCAATAATACTGAATATGAAAGAAGCGGCGACTGTAACCTAATAGGCCCGAAAAGGCTCTCGCTCTTTTGGTTTTAAGAAAAAGGATATTATTTATGTCTTTTACCTTTTCTGTTTGTAGTTTAATGACCCCGTCACCCAGAAGATATTCTAGAAATTTAACTTTGCTATAGGCACTCTTTGCATTAATGTGGAGTTGTGCATTCTGTAATTCAGATAGAATCAATTAAAGGTGCTGTAGATGATCTTCCCAGGTTTTACAATAGATAATAATGTTGTCCAAAAAGCCTGACCAATGACCCTGATAATTATGTAACAGGGTGTTCATGAGTATTTGGAAGGTGACAGGGGCCCCATGGAGACCAAAGGGGAGCACTTGGAAGTGGTAGAGACCATCACGGGTGTCAAAGGCAGTTTTCTCTGGGTCACAAGGCCTTATAGGATACTGCCACTAGCCTTTTGTTAAATTGACAGTGGCAATGTAATGTGCCTCTTTTAGTTTCTAAATTAATTAGTCAACCCTCAGTAAGGGATATCCATCCATCTTAAACATTTTATTGATGGCTCTGAAGTCAATTAAAAAATGTACAGTCCCATTTGGTTTTGGTACGAGAACAATTGGAGAACACCAGTTACTAGTGGACAGGACTATAACTCCCATTTTTAACATGTTTTCTATCTCTGCATGAAGCAGCTTATAACATACCGCTGTTACTCTGTAAGGTTGTTGGTTGATGGCAGTTCCCTCAGGAGTAGGAATAGTATGTGTAGATAGGGTAGTTTTGCTGCGCAAGTCTGAAAAAATGCTAGAAAAACTCATAAAGACAACCAGCCTTATCAGTAAGGACCTCATTAATGTTTCGCTCTTCAGGGTATTATCTGTAGGCAATAAATGTACATCTTTAGGGGGTGGGCCTAACCATTTGATTAAGAAGTTGATATGGTAAATTTAAGACTTATTTGGGGACATTTGCAAACAATAAGTGACTCTCTCAATTCCTTTTATTATTTTGAAGGGTCCTTGCCACTCAGTTTTAAAATTTTTGTCCTGGAGGATGGTAAGAGAATCAAAACCACTTCAGAATATTCTCTCCATTTTTTTACTTTGTCGTAAAATGTCTTTTTTTTGGTTTTTTGGGCTTTTCTCGAAATTCTCATGAGCCAGGGCCCGTAAATTCCCTAGACCGGACTTCAGCTGGGTGGTATTCTGTAGAAGAGAATCAACCAAATCTTCTGTATCTCTTTCCCAAGCTATCGTAGTGATCTCCAGGAGACTACGGGGTTGCCTTCCAAATAGTAATTCAAAAGGAAAGAACCCTAGACTACGTTGTACTTGACTGCATAAGACAAAAAGAGCCAAGGAAGGGTAGTAGCTGGTCCCAGTATTTGCCATCCCTGGACAATAATTTTTTAAGGGTTGATTTGAGGCTACCGTTATATCGTTCCACTAGACCATCAGTTTGGGGATGATCTATGAATGCTCTCAGATGTCTAATTCCCAATTGTTTATACACTTGTTTCATTAGACTTGATGCAAAATGGGCACCCTGGTCTGTGAGAATTTCTCGCTGGAAACCCATGCAAGAATACAATCGCCAACATTGGCGAGTGCTTTTGTGCTCATAGCTCTTAGGGGTATGGCCTCAGGATACTGTGTTGCATAGTCTACTAAAGCCAACACAGGTGGGTACCCTCTGGGTGTACGAGGAAGGGGTCCAATAAGGTCCATGCAGATTCTCTCAAAAGGCTTTCCAATTATGGGTGTGGTTTGTAGCGGTAGCTGGGGAGGTCAATACAGATTATTTTTTGGACACACCTCGTATTCCTGACAATAGTGTTTGATCTGGGCATAAACACCAGGCCAAAAAATATGTTTAAGGATAGCACGGCAGGTTTTATCTACCCCGCTATGACCCGCTAAGAGGTGGGATTGGGCAAAGAACAACACTTGGTCTTCTAAATTCTAATGACACAAGGAGTTGAAGTTAATTACTAGGTTCCTGCAAGTCTACATAGCAAACACTTGTTTATAGAAAAATGAGGAAATAGGTGGTCTGTTTTCCCTTGGTTGTCACTTGCAGCCTGCCAGGCATTTTGTAAGGAATTGTCATTCAGTTCGACAAACCAGAACCATCTGTCCAAGACCCAGGGGTCTGGATCTAGGAACGCGGCCTCCTTTGGTTCTGGTGTAACTGATTTTGTTCTGGCCCTGTTCAAATTATGCTCTGGGGGACCAAAAATAGGGATTATCAGTTCCAAGAATTATCAGCTGTGAGAAGGTGGGCAGTACCCCTACCTCAACTATGCTGCTTTGACCGGTTTGATTCAAAAGGACTAGGTGAGCAGTAGGGTACATTTTGATGTCTCCATGCACACAATGGATGGCAACTGAACTATGTGGAAGTATCAGAGCGGGAGAGATCAGTTCCCTCTTAATCACTGATTGTCTACACCCTGAGTCCAAAAGAGCTGTTCCCCATTTCTGATTAACCCGTAAACTCATGTAATAAACATGGCCCATCTTCTTAGCGTATAAAATGGAACGAGGAGCATAACTTATATCCGTGGGTTTATCTTCCTGTTTGTCTAGTTTCTTTTTACAAAAATGGGCAATATGTCCCCATTCCCCCACACTCAAAATACTGGGGCCCGGTGTGAGTGTTAATCCCCGATCGCAGTGTTTTAGAGACATTTGGGCTAGTTTTAGTTAGGGGTTTCTTTCCATTTTTAGACATCGCTTGTGAAGTGGGTTTGCTAGTCTTTTCCCAGTCTAAGGGCATATGCCGAATATGCGCTCTGGAAAATGTAGTAGCCATTTTAATGACTTTCTCCACTGAAAGCCTACGGTGTTGTTTTAACCATATTTGAGTTGAATAAGGTAGAGCCTCTAAGCACTGTCAAGGTATATCTTATTAATTATTTATTCCTTGGCTGATTCATATTGTTTCAGCCACCTATTTGCTGCGTCCTTCAATTTGAAAAAAAGTTTTGGGAGTGCTACCAGGAAGTCCTATTTCTTTTCTGAATTTCAACCGGTAGCTCTCATCATCGACCCCAAGTCGATCCAACACTATTTTTTTTTATGTCCTCATAGGTGGAGGTACCATCTACATTGGCTACCTGATAAGCAATTTGTGTGTTAGTAGTGAACAGGGGGGCAAGATAAAAAGGCCACTTCTCTACTGGCCAGGAGCTTGCTCTAGTGTCCTGTTTAAAATTAAGAAAAAAACGCAATTGGGTCTTCGCCTGACACTTAGGGATTATAGGACCAGGCACTGTTCCTCCTTTGCTTTGGACTAGTCTGGAAACCAGCTGCACTTGTCCTTATGACATCTTAGTTAAATTCTCGCCCTGAGCACGAATAGTATTTGTACAGACCTACAGTCTATCTCGGCCTGGGCCATACGTTTCTCGAGGACCCATTCTAGTTTCCTCTGGCCTGCAAGGAGTTGATGTATTAAATTTTCCATCTTACATCAGATGATGAGTGTGAACGCATTCTCCACCACTTGTAAGCTTTAGCCAATAACAAACAGTTGGAGTCAATGAATTAAACTTGTAGTCCCTTTATTTATCCTTCAAAAACGTCAAAACAGAAACTGGTCTTGTGGAAATACTTGTCTTCTTTATTTCTTTCCTTCTATCAGCTAGTGGACGACATCACCCTGCCGGTCCCTCGGAAGAAGGAAACATATGCAGGTGAGTACTTACTTTCTTGACGGAACAATATACCATCACCTGGACCATGCGTGAATAGTTTCAGTGATTCTCTAATTTTCTGAGTAGTGATTTTAGGGTCGAGAGCTGCCTTTATAAGTCACAGTATAGGGCTTTCTTAGAGTGCTCGTGTGCTTCCACCATCAAGCCCCAAAACTAATATTGTGTAAACAACTAAGAGATAAGAGGAAGTGAAAAAAACAAAAACAGGAAAGAATACACATTAAGATGCTAACGCCATCCCCGTATGTGAGAACTCCTGACTTTTGTTCAGTCAGTCTCCCTTTCTTACCCAACTTTCTTTCCCCAGCCCTGTACCCGGTCACACACCTGTGTTAGCTATGCTCCTTCTGAAGCATGGCTTGAACAGTCATCTTGCCGTCAGGGTCTCAGGGTCCCTCTTCTGTCCCAGCATCTTCATGGAGTGGCGAGTCCACTCTTGTTTCTCCTCCAAGCCGCACTGTTTCTTCCTCTGGGTTTGTGGCTTTCTGTGGCGGCTTTGGACAAGTTGTAGACTCTCGAGTAGTGGCGTCTTCCTTCCTCTCTAGGTTGCATCCCAGTAGCTCCTGCTCCAACCACAACGACGTCGACGATGCGCCTCCAGAGTTATCCACTGACTCTTCAAAACCACTCCTCTTGTCCTGCCTCCTCAGCTGGTGGAAAGTCTGTCTTAATGGGTTAGAAGCCGCCCTTCATGAAAGAAGGTTCACGTACTACCATCTCGGTCACCTGATTGCACTTCCCATACTTTTTTTGCAAGAAACTGAAAAGCTGGCTTTTTCTCCTTCTGTAACAGTTGGGTTGTTTTTCTCTCATATCACAGCTTCTTCCTTTACTGCTAGCGCTTTGACACTCTTGGGTATTAATCGCTTAACAAATTCCCAAAGCTAAATACAAATGTTAGTGATAACATTCGTGAGGCAGTTCAGATCTCTATCAACTCGAAATCCTTTCTTTTGCAAAGTGACCCATGTGTGCATAGGTCGGTTAGCAAAAACGATTTCTGGTCAACAAGTACGAGCAGTGTTTGTGACAAGAAAGTATTACATCTGACCCAGGTTTCATTACAAAGCAATAAAGGAACCAGACTCTAACTTGAACAACAGCTTAGGAAGAAATAAAGGAACTGAGGAATGCCAGACCAGACTTAAGTGTACCAAGAATATCTCATGTGACAAGTGATATAGAAGAAATAAAGTATTGATTTGTACCGTTCTTCCTGAGTGGCGGCCTATCAATTATGCAGAGACTTCTTTGTACAGAACTATTTAGCCTCGCAGCTCTTCGCAGTTCTTTCTAGAGGTGTCTTAAATGGAAAAATGCTATAAAAGGAAGTGTGATACCAGCCTTGAACATGGGGGAAAGAAAAAGAGAGCAGAGATTGAGAAAATGAAAGAGAATGGTTTATAGATATAAACATGAATCAGTGACGTTACTGAGCCAGGATTTGAATGCACTTCGGTGACATGTCCACATACTTTCAAAGCCCCCTGCATTATATTTAAAAAGTGCCATTGGGGAGGTGGCAGTCCCCAGGGCTGCGGGGGACTGCAGAGGTGGTGGTCCCAGGGGCTGTGGCGGAGGGGCGCACTGCCTCCTGCACAGAAAATATGAATACCCCCCGGACCTGACCCACCCAGGGGCTTGTCAAAAACAAGCGCGGGAGCCTGCTCTTCTTTTCTTTTTTTAAAAATCCACAAAATCACAACGTTGTTGGGAAATCGCTGCAAATTAGTTTTTTTTTTAAAGTGTTTTTATCCCGGGGGAGGGGGCACCAGAACTAAAGGTTCAGGGTGACTCTACACTGGCCCCTTGTCTTTTTTTTAGGTTGAGCATAACAGCATGCAAGCACTGTTTTCTGACATGTAGGTATGTATCTGGGCTTTTAACAACCCCCACATCACGCCCATCACTACCAAATCCTTTGATGACATTGGTAAATGGCTTACGTTTGTCGCCTTCTTGGGGAGGATTTGTTACCGCCTTGTCTGTCGCCCCTGTTACACAGCTGATTGCACTTTTGACAATGAGTTTGACTGCAAGCAAACTTCTTTTTCTTTTTGTGTGTCTCTTCACGCTGATGCTCACGAGGCCATGGCGCTGTGAATTGGCTCGCTTATGTGAAACTGTTTTATTTTTAATTTTCATTTTATGTGACAAAGTCTGGTTAGGAGTTTACAACAATAATAGCTCTAACTCGAGGAAATGCGAAACCTATTGCATTGCAAATGCTTGTGATTTGTTTTTTTAAAACTTTTTTCTGGGACTCGGCTTGAGCTGAGTCCCAAGATGGCTGCCAACACTTCCTGGTTTGAAATGTTGGCAGCCAGTCAGAGCTGTGCATTTTCCTGCTTGATCTCATCATTATTCGCAAAGTAATCGTGGCCAGAGATTTACAAATTCAGATTTCTTTAAATTTCTCAAAAACTACTGGACGGATTTACACCAAATAAGCAAAACCGTAATCTGCATACCGAAAGCTAACTTTCTGCCTAATTTGGTGTAATTCTGTTCAGCGGTTGAAGCTGTAGTCATATCTAAAGGTCTTAAGGGAATTAACATGAGAAACAACTTTTTTGACCTCCCCTTTTCTCAGCCCCCACTTGACCACGGATCACCCCAAAACTTTCTGTGCGCAATAAGAATTACCAGGGCACTTTTTTCTGAAAATTTCAGGAAAATTCGTCAAACGGTGCCAAAGATATAAGCAAGTCAAAAAAAAAAAAATCTATGGAAACATGCTCCAAACTATAACTACCTAGTATGTATGTACACATACATACAGATATATATATATGTATATATATGTGTGTGTATAGACTTATGAAGGCAACCAGGTCCTCCGCCCTAGCTTGGAGCTCTCAAGCTGTCTAATTGGTCCTTATTGGAGTAAGACAAACCCAAAGTGGGACCTTATTGAATAAAACCCTGACTTCTTAAGAGACACCTTACTTCTTTCATTATGTTATTGGCTTTTTTACATTATTTGCAGATGCATACCACATTTCTGCCTTTTGCATTATGCGTAGTACCTTTCAGAATCTTTAGGTGGTGTTTACTAGTCTAGAAGTCTTGTTGACTCGGGTCAAAATAGACTGTGGACTGTATAGCCTTTTGTGTTTTTTTTGTTTTTGTTTAGCCATCATATTGGATAGATGCCGGCTAAGTAATGTTAGACTAAAGAGATGTTTCTGTAGTGTCAACTAGATTCTGCTAAGGATCTGTGCAGAACATTAGGTACATGGGTGTGTATGTGCTGAAGGACATTATCATTGGTTTAGTTAGGTTTAAGCTTGATTGACTAGTGGTTGGCTTATGTTTGCTGCTGAGTTTGGGGTCATATTTACAGATTATATGGCTTTTTATTTTACACAGTGTTGTGTTCAGGTGTGTGGCATAGCATTCACTCTATTCATTCAACTGCCTTCACAGTTTGTGGTGAAAGCAATTGCCTATATCAAAATACTAAAAGAACACACCGGTCACTTATTAGGCGGACTTGCAGTATAGATGCTGGGCTCTGGGCTTCCCTCCTTTTTCCAAATCTTAACAAATGTCAGGCTGAGCAAAGGTCAGTCTGACAAACACTCATCAGGTCAGGCAGTCAGGTGCTTTACATGTGATAATGCACAGGTGCCTAGCAGAGCCAAGATTTGCCAGGCTGAAGATCTCACAGGCCTGAGGGCAGTGGCATCATCAGTCCAGCAATGTCCTGCCAGGATCCTCCCCCCTCATGACAAGCAGGAGCATTATGGATATAATCGGCCCTGATAGCTTCATATTTAAGCCTTGAAGTACCCAATGCAGACTGTCTTATCAGTGGCGCCTCACACTAACCTTTCCCAATTTATCACAGATTGGGGTGGGATCAGACAGTCTCATTATTGACCCACCTCCTCCTTCACCACCACTCTGATGAGTCAGGAAAGATCCTTGCCTCGTTGGCTGACTCCTGGGAGGGTTTGTCAATTAGCTCCTTCCTTGTCTACCGTGCTTCTCCTTTTATCCATCTGCTGGTCCTGTTTTCGCTGCCTAGCTCTGTGCCTTATTGAATATTTTGCAGGGGGGATGGGATGTGTGTGTGTGTGTGTGTGTGTGTGTGTACTTGTGTGCGTGTTCTGTGATGGGTGCGTGAAAGTGTGTGTGTGTATGTTCTTGTGAATGGATATGAGTTTGTCTGCGCATGACTAGACAGGTGTCAGTACCTGTGCTTTTGGATAAGTGGAATGAGTGTGCATTTGTTGTCCGACATCACTTGTCCTCTAACTAATCAGCCACCACCGATTTTGAGTATAGCACAAAGACCCTCATTGCTAGCCACCTAGAGCATTATAGGGAGTTTTGCTACAACCGATCCTGAGGTCTGAGAAGACTGAGATCGGTTTTACCATCTGCATTTAGTCACGGTCCACTGACATTTCCATCTGTTCAGAGCAAGTCAAAGATGTCCATGATAAAGTGCCAGAATCGATCAACATATGCAGAGAAAAAGCCTGTAATTCCTGGCCCCTCATAATATTCCCATTTCACTGGACTTTAGCTTGGGATGGCAAGACTCAGGGGGTGGACACCCTGGTCAAAATCCTTAATTCTGGCCTTGATATTCTCCCTCCCCACCCTCCACTGAATTCCAGGCAACTTATAATGAGGCCCAAGTGCAATGTATTGGCAGCCATAGTGATGTTTTATTCTCAAGGTCTCTCTGCCACATGAACCGCTTCACTATTATGGTCTCACGCTTCAGTGAGGCAGAAACTTGCGAGTAAAATATTGCTGTGTGCCGCATGGGAGCCCATGCGATATCCTGGTATCGCGCAGTTAGGCGCCCGGTTAGGTCACACATAATTGCATTCATTACGATCATGCAGGCATAATATCTTGCATCTTCCGCTCCACGACGCGGCTGCACATTTAGCACCAGTGACTTCATGGCAACTCCTGTGCTATACTGATCACTTTGCGGGTTTATGAAGGTCCCTCCAGTGATAAAAGTCACTCCATAAAATGGAGACCTTCAGACTGCTGATGCCTGCCTTCTCCTTCACATACGTCTCCTCTGTTTAACAGCCAGCTAATAAGTCTTTCACAAGGGAGGCGATTTACGCGGAGCAGCCTGAACATGACATCATTAGAGCCGTCCTCCAAGCCAGATTATGCATAAGCATCACTGCAATGCGCAGACTCCACGTTGACACACAGCATGCCTATATTTTCATATTTTTTTAATATCCTGCTTTTACAAGTACTAATTTGTAGCTTTCTGTATGAGTAAAGCGTTTTATTTGGTGACCCTCTCCTTCTTTGTCTGGTGCATAAGAAAAAAAAACTACTGATACGATTTATGTTCATATCCACATGACATTGTCAGGTAAGTTCTTGAAAAGTTGATCAACATGAAAATCTCTATCATGAAGAACTACTTCCTTGAGATGTACCCATAATTATCTAAGTAACTTATTGAAGTGCTCTGCTTTTGGTCATTCCACCCTCGCCATCAAACCCTGCATCCTTATCGATCTCAGTGATTCCAGTGGTGGACGCACCTGTGCACATCAGGACCCTGCCCACGGAACATGATCAGTGCAGATACCTCCATGAGGAAAACCATCAAATCTTTAGAAGGAACCCAGCTCCATTCTTTGCCAATCTGTGGGTCCTTGGCCCTTCAGCGCTTTGTGTTTTCATTCATTTATTCTGTTGTTCAGCGCTTGAAATGGAAATCTAGGTGTGCAGGTGTTTGTTGCCCAAGACTACCTGTTTGTATGTGAGAAGTGCCAGTACTCTCATGTTAAAAGCATTGGAGAACTGCAGATACATTACTATCCCTTCCAAATTAAAGAAGTGCAGGTTCTGAGTACCTGATAGTATCTGTCCATTGAAAGTACTGCCCTCATTCATATATTACGCCATTCAACAAATGCACCTCAGCACTGGGCTTCATTATTCCTGATGGAGCTATTGTGTAAATGTGCATCAGAAGAGGAATGCCATTAAAAATGTTTTTGATTTGATCTGTTGCTCCTGCCTCCATCGTTTTGTGCCTCCCCATAATGCACACACACTCAGACAGCTGTAACTCCTTGTGTGAGGCCCTCATGGTGCCGAAGCACAGCCTTTCCCACAAAGCAGGGGTGTTCATGGTGAAAGAAGGGACTCTGTGCGGTTGCTGGGTCTTTGTACCTGACAACCATAGAAACCTTCCATTGAAAGGCCTTATGGGCACAGGAAGGAATGTTGCTGTTCTTTTCTATAAAAGAAAGTTCCCAACTTGCAAGAAAGGCACACCATTGCAAATTATCCAGTGCCTGCATATTAAAATAAATTGAATTTTATGATCACATGCCTTTTCTGCTATTGTTATGTATGGCTGTCATAGAAAGCCTCCATCATTTATTTAAGTTTCTAATTCTCATAACTCACTGCTCTGATGTAGCAACAGTCAGTAACAACCCCCCTTACCCACTGTTGCAACATCATAAAGGCCTTCCAGGCAGGCTGACCGAGCTCTATGAAAGCCTGTCCGCACAGCGTTGCGTGTCTGCTTTGAATAAAGGCAGGAAGCTCAGATGCGGGTGTGTTCTCCGAGGAGCAGGGTACTCCTTTTCTACGTGGACTGTAGAAGGTTGGAATGAATTCTGATGTCCCTGAGGATGCTGTTTGTGATCATGGGTGAGTAGGTTGAGAAGGCTGTCTTCTGGACTTCTCATTTTGTGTTTACTGTTCTACAGTTCGATGCAGCTGGTCTTGAAGTAGACCCAGCCCTGGAGTTGAGACCGTGTATTTCCTCTAGTGTTGGGGTCATTTGGTAGAACTTATTCAAGCCCATGATAGGAGGTGACTCGCCAGGAAGGAGCCCTTTCAGGGGTGTCAGTGTGGTGCTGTTAAATTCCAAGCCAATTAAACAACTTTGTATTTTGCAGTGTTTCAGTGACCATTGGGCATCACCATTTCAGCAGGTAGTAAGGATGTTCTGCTGTTCCCAACTTTTCAGGATTCTTGCTGGAGGACTGCACCATTACGTCGGTACTGCCTCAAAATGAGGCATGTCAGTCAGTTAAAATAAATACTTCTTCCCCAGCCTCCCTACAGTTATTTTCTGCTACATCACCCGCAGATGGAAAATCACCAGGTTTCTGCTGTTGACAGCCTTGTGCTAACAATTTTTTACTGTTGTTTTCATGTTGGATTCAAGCAGCTCCAGGCCCCGATGCTCAGTTGCCATGGAAACTAGTTACAGCCTAAATCTGCGGTAACCGCATGCTGCCAACCAGCATGTTCTTTGGCTTCCGATTTCAGCAAGAATGACGATTTTGTTGCACAGGTGTGGTAGCCAAAAGGAAGGAGGGGGACATTTTTCAGCACATCATTGACCGGTGCTAAGGTCTGCACATTATCAAAGCAGATATCTTTTCTAGGTATGGGTACAGGCTAGGGTGATCAGACGTCCCGGATTTCCTCGGACAGTCCCGGTTTTTGGAGGACTGTCCAGGTGTCCCGACGCTGCTCTTAATTTTAAATAAATGTCCGGATTTTGGGCCAAAGGTCAGTTCATTAAATAAATGTTCCGGTTTTTGAGACAAAGGTCGGATCATCTAGGGAAGCATAAGTTAAAGGTATGCTCTCCTTTAACAGGCACCTACAAAGTATGAAATAATGTAAGTAATTTATCTGTTTACTATCACGCAACACAGGTGGGTGGGGGCGGGATGGGGGTGCAGGGCGAGAGGTCAAGCCATAGCTAATTCTGTATATGTGGTCTTCTTGTAAATGTGTGTGTGTATATGTGTGCATGTATGTATGTATATATATATAAACACACATGTATAGGCACGTATTCACAAACCTTCGCAAGAAAACGGGACAGACCAGATGTGAAAGTAAAGTCTTTAGTCCTTCTTTTATGTCTGACCTGTCTGGGTTTTTGCTCCTCAAAATCTGGTCACCTTAGCACAGGCAGAAGGCTTGTTTGTAAAGTCAAAGGACCTTGAAGGTTGGATCACACTTGATGCAGAAGAGAGTTCACAATTTTTGGAATGCCTAAATATTGGAGTTTGTTCTGGAAATAATCAGTTTATCGATGTTGATACCCGATTTTATTTTACTGAAGTTGCATTTCAATAGTGTGTCATACCTCTAATGATGTGCCAAAAAGCATTAGCAGCCGGGTAGCTACCCTGCAGGGTGTACTTGTGTGAAAGGGGGTAGGTTTGTAGTGTGGCCTACTTGAAACATTTTCTGTGTTGGATATGTTGAAAAGAGTTGTGTTCTTTTAGTGTTTTTTGTCACTGGGTGTGTATTGGGAAAAGACTCAAAGATAGGATACATAGGCCCTCATTAGGACCTAGGTGGCAAACACCGCCTACGGCCACGGTGACGCCGCCAACAAACCATCGCTGTAGTTACCGACTGTCCTTGCCATTACGACCGTAGACGGAATACCGCCAGAAGGCTGGCAGAATTCCGTCTACGGTCATGGCGGCGGACAGCGGTAAGGTGCAGCTCCATGCCAGAAAAACACCGCCTACCGTATCATGTTCCATGCTGGAGGACTCCCTGCAAGCAGGTGTAAGTTGGGTTCTCCCACAGGAGAGAGGTGTGGGGGGTGTGTGACTGTGTATGAATGCGTGCATACGTGTGTAATGCGTGTGTGCATGAGTAGGTGTGGGTGTACGTGCATGTTGTGTCGTGAGATTTCATGTGTGCCTGGATGTATGTTAGTGAGTGTTGCTGTGTGTGTATGAATGTATGAATGCGTGGGTGAATGTGTGTATGCATGTGTGCATGGGTGTGTATATATGTGCGTGTATGTGTGTAAATGTACGGGGGAGGTAGGGAGAGGGAGGTGGAGGATTCTTGGGGGGGACAGGGCGGAGGAGACCCCTATCCGTGCCAGGAAAGGAATTCCCTGGCACTGATAGTTCCTACCGCCACAATTTCAGTGGCGGTACCGAAACCACTGAAACCATGGCAATGGGCGGGGTCATAATGCCATGGGCAACCTAGTGACGGCCGTCGGGCTGGAGACTGAAGGCCATGTATCTGGAAAAAGATTCCAGATTGTGAGGAACAAAATATTCCTTAGTTTGGCCTTGATATGTTATAAACATAATCTCAAGTTTCAGGAGACCATACTTGATGTAATTTTTCTTTAACTTAGGACATAAGGTCAGGAATTGCTTCCTCTTAAGGTTAGTGGGAGCAGAGTGGTCAGCCTTAATGATTATCTGAGCACCATCATGATTTATGGACCATATTTCCTTGCAGCCATTATGATCTGACGGGCCTGCTGGTGACTAAGACACTGTCAGAATATGACGAGGTTGAGAGGTGCGAGTACGGTTCTTTGAGCCCATACGGAGTGCTCTTTGAAATTCAAGTTGCAGAGAAAAAATTAGCTTTGTCCAATTTGGAATCAGATTAATGAGGAATTGCACTATATCATCCTTTTCCAATTGTTTAGGAACATCAATAATTCTAATGTTGTCCCTTCTACTATGATCCTCCAAGTCAATCTTCTTCTGCATTTGTCATGACCTTGTCAAGGTAGTTTATTAAGATGTAATTCAACCTCTTTCAAGCGACCTTCTACTAATTGCAAACCCGAATGAAAATGAGTAACCTCGCCACTAAGAGTTTGTACTTCCCGAGTATTCACTGATACAGCGGTGTTAACCGAGGATATTGAATTTTTCATGTCCAAAAGTTCTTTAAGTAAGGTGTCCGTCGCCGTTGCAGGAATTTCCAAAGAGGTTGCCATGTTGGAAGAAGAATCCTTAGTAAGTGGAACTGTTGATAGGGCTTCACTATATAACAATTGTCTGATATTCTTTTGTTTTAACATAGAGATGTGACTGGTTTCAAATAAAACACAGAGTTTTCTCACCCATAATGCACCCATGTTGAGATATAGTCATTCCTCCACGTTAAGGCAGCAACCAGATTCAATCTTCCATAATATTTAAAATATAAGCAAGACACATGCAGGCGCAGCACCCAAAAATGAAAGGGACTATATGGAGCATCAAGTAACTATAGCAGAGTAAGAAATGAACAAGCAATATGGTTCCCATAGAGACCCTTAAAGCATTATTCCACAATTCTTCCAGCTGTGTGAGCAAGCAGTTCAGTTCAGTGTTAGTATCTTTATAAAAATTAACTACAAAAGCCACGTGCGATCAAGGGTTGTGAAGTATACGTGTTCCCACAAGTGCACGTCACAATTCAAATGTGCTCAAATATGTGCTGGATCCTGAGTAAACTGAAATAATGGAGTGATATTCAGTAAATGTGTCCCAATGGATTAAGTATGTGCATGCAAGCAAATAATTTCACAGTACCTTAAAGATTGTGTTATGTGCTGCTATAAAGGACTCCATTGCCCTTCGCTATCGGGCATGTCTTCTCGGGAGAGTGCCCTTTGTTTCCTTCATGGTGCAGTGTGTCGTGAGAGCAAGTCCCTATCCCTTGTAGAAACAGCAGGCCATGCAGAGTTACAATGTTCCACGTATTCTGTTAGTGTTCTGAGCAGTATTTCTTCTTGCTGAGAGGCAATTAGATTCGAGAATGTAATGCAGAACAACTCTGGCCTTGCTTCTCACCGCAGAGCTTCACAAAGGAGCCACGATTACGCTTGGTGGCAACTTCCAACCCCCCAATGAGTCTATATCAATAGCAAATAGAAGACTATACACCCATTTGCAAGTTAGGGAATATACATTTTCAAGGAAACCTTTGTATAATATCTTTGTTTGCTTTGGCCCTTAAACTGTTGGACAAATTGCTGCTGATCCAAATACACCAATGGGTACCTGGGAACATCACCCAAACAGGCCTTGAGATGGCCTCATGGAAACAGTTTGTGGTTTCTTGGATTCCTGAAAGTTTTGAAAACCTCTTTTATTATTAAAAAACAAAGATGATAAACCAGTTTATAATTAATGCTTTCTTTTTTCGTTTTTACTGATTTTTACCGATAAATATAGACAGAAAACAATTCATTTTCCTGTCTGTACTTATTTTTAAAATGAGACAAGAACGGAATTGGATTATTGTTTGAGTGGTTCTACTTGTTGTTAGTCATGACTATCAGGCCAATAGCTGTGCATACTGACTTGTGGGAGGGGGAGTTAAAAAAGGAAATAAATTTCAGTAGAGGCTTAAACAGCAGTAGATATGTACATGGTTAAAACTAAAATGTGCATGTTTTCATATAAGTGCATTGATTTATCATCAATGAGTGTTCCTATCGATGCAGCCTATCTGGATTTCGAGCATGAGTGCACATTTATTGGTCAAATAAATGTGGAAATATACTAATTTCAGCTTCATTTTTTCACAACACCCAAAATAAATATGGATAAATACAGATAAAATTAACAAAAAATACATATGGAATACTACAGATGATAATGTCGAAAAAATAAATACCATAAAATTTGGAAGCCATAGTTCATAGCTAAAATATAGAGTTGACGGGCTGGCCCTTGTTGATGCTGTCTTATCGGAAAATCTTAGATGATGGTCCAACGCGCAGGATCGGGATGGTGTTAACTTCAAAATCATATGAGGCCATGTCTCCCCACAGATAGCAGATAAACAGAAAACAAATCAGCCTAGTCGGTTATATAAACTTTGAGCCTCGAAGAAGGCTCAAGGTCAGTAAAAGTTAGAAAACATGAAGGTTTATTAAAAATTCAAAGTGCAACACAGAGGCAGCAAAATTAGTGTCAAATGCATGACAAATGAATTTAGTGATTAAACATAAAGCTCAATCAAATGCAGCAAAGAGCCTAACATGAAGTTAGGTCTAAGAGTAAAAGTATTCTAAGTCCTAAGCAAGACACAGACTAATGAGGGTCTTTTCCCATAGGAGCAAACCAGACTGGCTCACCCCCAATTTTGGGTTCCTTTGTAACATAACACAGAGTGAAAATTGCATTATCAGCATAAGTTCATTGAACTGTTACATTGGCTGTCAAATCAAAATACAGTATGTAGTTCAGGATAATCTAACACAATCCTTTTCCCTAAAAGAATATCAAAATAACCCTGTTTGACCTAATGTCATCAGAAATGGCAGTACAAATATAAGAACAGAAAATATTGACGGTCTCCAACCATTAATAGGCCTACAGTTGCATGCAGGAAGAGCCTTGAACTGTTTTCTAAGGAAAGGACAACTTTCACTCTGGAGTTTCCTCAAGAACAGCGTGTAATAATTGCACATTTTGCTATGTACGATGAGGAGAAATAAATACGCATCATGGCTGCATTGAATTTGAAGGTCAAGTCAGCGCAGGGTTAGGCCAAGCAAAGGAAAATACAGTTTGCCAAGTGCAGTGTTTTTGTTTGAAGCGAAAAATTTCTGGATGAAAACAGAAATATCTTTACCTCCCTCTAACATGCAGACCTTTGCTTACCTGCACAATTCATTTCTACTTTCTCTCTCTTTGTGGCCTTCATTTCATACAGGGAGACTTGCAGATGAAATGAATGTGAGAAGTAACTAACAAAGTTTAGGACCACAGATCCCTTTGTTTATTGGGGTGTTCTATGTCGCAAGCTGAACGCATTAAGGCGCTTTGATTTTCAGCTATGCAAAAACTTCCTTGGGGTCTTCTGGAGATGATTGATTTTATAACGCATCATTGATTTTTTTCAGAAAATAACTGACTTCCATTAATGTGTACTCCATTGGGTTTCCAAAATGTTGCAACAGTACACAGATATGACCTCGGCTGTCCTTTTGCAGGGTGTATGCTGGTGGAATCGATGCTGTTCAAGTTTGTTGAGGCAGCAGATAGAATCAACTTGGGAAGAGTTTGAAATAAATGTGCCTTAAAATTCGAACCCACTTGATAACTTAAAAAGAAATGTCCCCTAAAAGCATGAACGCCGTTCACAGTGTTTCCAATGGATATCTTCTTCATCTTTTGTTTGCAGCGCAAGACCGATTCTTTTGAGCCTTTAGAATGTAACATATCAATAATGTAAAAAATTCATGTAGCGCATGGTCGCCGAGTGGTTTCTTGTTTCAATGCAATAGATGTTGTTATAAGTAATAGCCGTTTTGGTGTTGTTGAGTGTTTTCCTAATTACAGTAAAAAATCAATTGATTGTTATTGTTGACTAAAAAGGAACCTGCCCCATCCACTATTGAGAAGTTTGAACCATTGATTACGGGAAAGGTAAGCTTGAGAAGGTACTGAAACATGTTAACGCAAGAACGGGAGATGTAAGAAAAGTCTCCTTTAGAGCATTGTTCAGAATATATTACATGGCCATCTGTTTGAGGTACTTAGAATCAGGCTTACCGGAAAGAGAGGCTGTTCCTTCTCCTCCCTGATGGCTATGGCCTGGAACAAGTTACTGTTTGTGCTCCGACACACCAGCCATTAGAGTATTAGGAAACTGTTGAAAGCATGGCTGTTCTTAGGTCCCTAACTTGTCAGTTTCCTAGGTGTCCTTTGTTCTGCAGTGCCGGGACGCCGCTTGAAGAAGCTGTTTGCGCTTAATGGATTTATTAATTAATTTATTATATAATAAGAATGTAAATTGTCAACCTAAGCCCATTGACACAGTTTTGTTGAGAACATCTCTTTTCATTGGGTCTTGATGACCTACACGGACAAGATAGAGGTTTTTCTCTATTTATTGCATGGTGATCCTTTTTTATAACAAAGGTTTTTTATTGAAATTGGCAGTACACTTCACGTGATGTTATTGGAGTTAGAGTGCCTCCAAAATGGAGGGAGGCACAGAGGCACGTGCAGAGAATTGATAGGAGAAGGAAAAGCCACTAGAAGGTGGTTTATGTTCAGATCTGCACAAGAGCTCCACGCTGTGACAGAACGGTAAGCCTGGCAGTGGGCCTAAACATCTATGTAGAGGATGCTTGGGATGATAAATGAAACATTAGCCAACAATGTCTGGTATATGTGCACAGCCAGGGTAGATTGAAACGTGGCAGGGAGTGGAGGCATCCAGCAGAAACCATGAAATGGGATGTTGTTACTACAGCTCGTGATTCAGGTTCATTAAACCAATATTAAATGTCAATCGACCGGTTAGATCAGCGCGATCCCTACGGAAAGGACAACCCTTGCATGAACATATAGCAACGGGATTTTAGTAACAGGGAGCTAACCTCCTAGCCTAATGGGTATCGTGGATGAGGCTATTAGGTAGCAATAGGGCTTTTGATCGCTAAGAGAGATATCACTGGGTGCTAGGGCCTAAGGGGGCTCCCTCACAATCTGTAGGTTGCAGACAATAAATTAGTGAGGTATTAGTGGAGTCTGCATCAGCTATTGCTGTGCATCATGCATCACTCACAGATTAATCAAATAATTTAGGATGCCTGCTGTCCGTGTAAAGAATATCTGTGGCTTAGCACTTGTGTACATGGCCCCACTCTATAGACGTTAAACAGGAGTTCAGTTTGGGCCCATGTACACATGGGTTGATGGCCCTGCACAGGTAATCTGTGCATCACTCACTAACTTCCTTGCTAGGAGCCTGGATAACCTGGGTTCCAGCGTCCCCTTGGTTTACTGCTGTGATGGTACGGGACCAGGAGAGCCCCAGGGAAAGTGCCCACTTGTGGTTCAAGCCAGCCTAGTGCTACTCCAAGGCCCAAGATCCATTATCCTTGCATTGAGAGACGCTCCAGGTTAGGGGTTCTCCTGAGGTAAGATTCACCCTGGCAGGGAGTTGCAGGGCCAAAGATAGCAACAGAAATCTGAGCCACTCTACAGCTCTTCACAAGAGCGTCAAATAGTACCTAATTGAACATTGTCTCCCAAGCCATTCCCTAGCCAGCTCACTATTAGACCCTTGCAGCAACTGTCCGGCATCACACCCCCTACCCTTACACACTGGACACACCTCCTTCACTCTCCAGGAGCTATTAAGAGAGCTACACACTGTGGCACCCGCTGGAAGACTTGCTGATGCACCCATCTCCCTTGGGGAATACACAAATTCACAACCTAGAGTTCAGGCACACTCCTATTCTGTCCCTTAGGGAAAAGGTGCCTCCATGGGCTGAACGTGAATGGCTTCACAAGTAATCTTAGAATTAGCACGCCGTCTGTGCAACTGATTTGATCCCACTGGATGCCTAAAATCCCGGTGACCAGGATATACCCAACAGCAGAAACTCCAATATCTACCAGCCAGTGGAAGGGCCAGTCCGGGGAACCAAAAGCAGCCCTAACAAAAAATACTGAAACCTGCCCCTCACCCATTGTCTCCTCACACAATCTATCCCTTTCCATCCATCAATTCACTATCTCTCTCATTGTCTCCTCTCTGTGTGTCTCTGCTCCCTCGCTGTACCTTTGCCTTCCTTCCCTTTCTCACTCTCTTGAAGCCTCCCTAGTTAACGTCAGTGAGTGGGGGAAAGTGACAGATGCTCCAGCAGCGACCCTGGACTTTCATACCCCCCCTTCAAGGGCTCCAGCCAACGGGGAAATGCCCATTGTAATAAAAGGCCTGTTTGCCTTGAACAGTGGTCCCACAGGGTGAAACGCTTACTTGTTGAGCTTTTCTGGTACAGCCCACTAAACATATATATATATTTTGATTTGCTCCCCAGATCATGGTCAGTATTCATCACTGATTAATACCAACTGCTGGTCATTAGCAGGTCTACTTTTGCATTGCAAAGAGGTGTGTGGATCTGCAGCACCGCAAGAGATCTAGAATAAACCAGAATCTGTTCTTACGGTGACCTCTATTGTTATTGGAGTCTAGGTGGGATCTGAAGGAAAAGAAAATGAATGTGCTCTTTTTTATGCTCCAGCTTTTCTTTTATCAACTAATTGGCTCGGCGTCGCCGCGGATGAAGCAGTCACTTACCCATCGTCTGGAAGGCAAGGAGTTCAGAAGGAGTTTGATAGCACCCTCATTAAAGTGCCTGGTTACAGAAAGAACATTAAGTTTATTTCACTGAGTATCAAATTTATAACTGTGGCTCATAGATAGAACTGGGCACAGCAAACCACAATAAATGTGCTTGGACAAAGGAGAAGACCTAAGAGGTGCTTCCCCCAGCAGGATTTATATTCTCCCTGAGCCTTGACAAGAATAGAAAAGCCTCCAAAATTGGCTGTTGTGGTTGGAGCGAACAGAAGTAAATAGATTACTGTCCGAGGGACTACATTTTTGATTAATGCCTTACTGTGTTTTTTCATGCATAGGGTTTATAAAACAAAGATATTTAACCAGTCTACTAATGGTTACAGATCTGCAGTGGGACAAAATATTAGTAAATAGGCTTTGAGAGCATGCCCACAGGTGTTTTCCTTTGTAGAGCTATTTCAACCGGGAATACATACAGCAGCAAGCAGTGATTTTTCTTTAAGGTAACTGACGTTTTCAGGTAAATATATTCACTGAAGAAACGAAAGATTAAAGTGACATTATAGTTAGGTATGGTAATAATTTTTTACTTTACCTAACAAAATAAAAAAAACTCAGAAATAAAAAAATAAACTCCGAAATTCACTGAAAAAAGGTTAAACTGACATTATAGTTAGGTGAAAATGGCAAGTAAAACATACCATTTTATACTCAAAAACTACTGAAATTCAGCAGTTATAGTTTATTGAGTTAAGTAGAGCTTTTGCCCCACTGTGCCGAGTTATCTTCAGTGATGTCATTTGTGATGTTAAAGTGATGTCAACAATTATGTCATTGAATGTGTCATGAGTAATGCAATATGTGATGTCATAAGCACAGCGTGGTGTTTTTTACTTTAAAATATTACTTTCTCACGTAACTAAAAAGGCACTTTAAACTTTGTGTTTTTCCCTATGAATTTCTGATGGCCTTTTTTTAATGTAAAGTAAGATATTATTACCATGTTTTTTTAAAACATAAAGTATTTGTTACCAGACACACCCACACCTCGCGGGGAGCCAACCATCTGCCGCATAGAGCCTTCAGTTGTGTGCGGCATGTGGTTGAGGACAGTGTCTGGCCAGCCCAAGTCCCCGTGTACTCTTATGGGGGCCACACTATTCTTTTTGATGTTGCGGCCTGCCAATCAGAGAGCTTGATCCCAGCCCCACAGGAGCAATATCTATAATTGGAGGTCAGCCAATCAAAAAGCTTTATTAGTTTGCAGCCTACCAGACAGCAGAGCTGTCTGGTTTGCTAAAGACCTCTTGGGGACTTTCAGAAAGTTGATCTAGAAATGCATTCTGCCCGTTGATTACCATTGGGTTTGTGGTTTGTAACTCACAATTTCTGGCTTTCTAATTGCTGGCTTTATGTGCTTTAGGCTCTCCAAGTTCAGTCCGTGCCTCCCATTGCC
This sequence comes from Pleurodeles waltl, assembly GCF_031143425.1. NCBI lineage: Eukaryota > Metazoa > Chordata > Amphibia > Caudata > Salamandridae > Pleurodeles > Pleurodeles waltl. The sequence goes on from NC_090449.1 coordinate 153,217,395, forward strand.
TAAACCATGTCTACTGTATCCTTTCACAAATTCTCTCTAAATTTTGTTCTTATCTTTGTCACATTTACCCTGTATTTACAGGCTGAGGTCAAATGTCAGGTGCTGTCTCCTGAGGGTGCTTGTTTACTTTTCTTTCTTTGAATTTAAAGTGAGAGGAATAATGTGAAAATGTTGCTGAATATGGGGGAGCAGGGTAGGAAAGAAGTTTTTTCTAGCACAAGACAATATTTAAATGAACTGTAAGTATTTCAGAATATATTAGAATTAGGAGCGCAAATGAAGCAAATTTTTTGTTATTTCTGAAATGTGTTGGAAACAAATACTTTAATGTGAGCAAAACAAATCATTATACTAGGCGATACAATTTCCACACATTTTTGTGTATGCACTAAATAGTTTTATTAGTAAAACTACATATCAGTGCAAATGTATTGGTCATTTCAGTTGAAAATGTGTTGTCTGGAATGGCAGTGTGCTAGCATACCATGCATACTGCGCACTAAGTCACTCCACTCAATCAATCAGTTTTTGTAAAGCACAGCTACTCACTTGTGAGGGTCTCAAGCCGCTAAGTGGGGGAGGGGCCTCATCCGAAGAGCCAGGTCTTGAGGTTCTTCCTGAAGATGGTTAGCGACAGGCTTTGTCTGAGGTGCAGGGGGAGGTTGTTCCAACTCTTTGCTGCAATGTAGATGAAGGATCGTCCTCTGGTGGTGCTTTTGTGGATGCAAGGGAAGATGGCCAGGGCCATCTGGGCGTAGCGGACAGATCTGACAGGGCTGTGGAAGGAGACACAGTGGTTCAAATAGGCTGGTCCTGCGTTGTGTAAGGCCTTGTACGTGTGGGTGAGTAGCTTGAAGGTGATTCGCTTCTCAACCAGTAGCCAGTGGAGTGTCATCAGGTGTTGGAAGATGTGTTCTCGGTGTGGGAGGTCCAGAATGAGTCTGGCAGCATCGTTCTGGAGTTGTAGTTTTTTTATGTTTCTAGTTGAGGTGCCGGCGTAGAGGGCTTTGCCATAGTCGAACTTGCTTGTGACTAAGGCGTGGGTGGCGGTCCTGCAGCAGTCTGCTGGGATCCATCTGAAGATTTTCCGAAGTTTGCAGTGTGTGTGCCAGCAGGAGGAGGCGACTGAGTTTACCTGGCGGGTCATGGATGGGGAGGAGTTGAGGATGATGCCTGGGTTGCGGGCGTGCTCAGCCGGTGCAGGGAGGCGCTGAGGGATATGGGCCACCAGCAGTCGTCCCAAGCTGAGGTGGTGATTCCGAAGATGATGAGCTCAGTCTTGTCGGATTTGAGCTTGAGGCAGCTTTTTCTCATCCAGGTGAAGACGGCTTTATTTCTGAGTAGAAGTTCCTTTTGGCAGTGTCTGGGTCTTCGTTGAGGGAAATGATGAGTTGTGTTTCATCAGTATATGACACAATGTTCAGACCGGGGCTTCTTACAATGGCGGTGAGAGGGGCCATGTATACATTGAACAGCGTGGGGCTCAGTGAGGATCCTTGGGGGACTCCGCAGTTGACTCCTGTGGGTCTTGATATGTAGGCCGTGAGTCTGACCCTCTGCGTCCTCCCGGAGAGGAAGGAGTGATCCATTCCAGGGCTTTTCCGTGGATTCCTATGTTGTGGAGTCTGGTGCGCAGGGTGCTGTGGGAGACCATGTCGAAAGCTGCTGAGAGGTCGAGGAGTATGAGTGCTGCTGTGTGGCCACGGTCTAGGAGTAATTGGATGTCATCAGTGGCTGCCAGGATGGCTGTCTTCATGCTGTGGTTGCTGCGGAAGCCAGATTGGGAGCTGTCCAGGGAGTTGTTGGCCCCAATGAACTTCCGTAGTTGTGCGTTGATTGCTTTCTCCAGTACTTTGGCGGGGTAGGGTAGCAGTGAGTAGGGACGGAAATTCTTTAGTTCTGATGGGTCGGCCGAAGATTCTTCAGAAGAGGGCATATTTCAACGTGTTTCCAGTCCTCGGTCAAGGTGCTAGTGTTGATGGAGCAGTTGATTGTGTTTCAGAGCTCGGGTGCGATGGATGTGCTGGCCCTGAGATATATGTGATGCTGGCAGGGGTCCTTGGGTGATTTTGTTCCATTCCTGTGGGGGGCCCTGGGGGTGTGGGTGCAACTGATAGGTGCGGTGATTGCGAAGTGTATGCAGCAGTGGTCGGTCCAGTCTCCACTCCACTCTGCACTACTCCACACCACTGCACTTACTCTACACCACTCCACTTTACACTGCTCCATGCCACTACATTCTGCATAACTCCACTCAATGCCACTGTACTCTATGCCGGCGGTTCTCAAATTTTTGACTTCGGTGGACCCCCACTTTATCATTACTGGAATCCAGGGACCCCCACTGAATCATTATTGGAAACCGGAGACCCTCCACGGAGTCATTACTAGAAGCCGGTGACCCAGGCCTAAACATTGTTGATGAGTTGGCCGCAAAACAGCACAAAAAATATAGAAATAAACATTTATCAAACAAATACACAAATTATAATACATTTTACTTTACTTGCAAACAAATACAAACAAAAAAGTAAAAAAATTAATTTTATAGGACGGTTGGAGCTTTTCTAAATTCAATTGAAGCCACACATCATCCATGCTATATTCTGTTTGATGCACTCGCACTGCTCCCACAAATCAATCTGAGGACACCAATTTATATTTTAGCCTCCAATTTTAAATTCCTTGACATTTGCAGCATGTTTTAAAATTTTCAATTTTACATTTAGCCACTTGATTTATATACACTTTATTAATCTGTTAATATTTACAGACCCCCAGCGGTCCCTGGGCCACATGTTGGGAACCACTCCTCTACACCACTCTGCAACACTGCACTCCACGCCACTGCACTCGTTGCCAATACACTCTACTTCAGTACACTCTACGCCAATGCATTGCACTCTGTAAACTCAACTCTATGCCCCTGCACTCTATACCAATCCACTGTATCCCACTCTAATCTACTCTGCACCATTGGACTCTATGCCACTGCACTTTACACCACTTTACTCTACTCCATTACACTCTATGCCACTCTACGCAACTGCACTCTACCCTGCACCAGTCCACTCTATGCCACTTCATTCTACTCCGAAACAATCTACTCTGCGCTACTGCACTCTGCACCACTCTGCACCACTCTGCGCCACTACACCCTATGCCACTGCACTCCACGCCACTTCACTCTTCCCTAATGCACTCTACACAACTGCACTCTGTCGCTGCAGTCCATGCACTGGTATCCATCACATGCAACCACCATCACATAATAAACACTGCAGAACCCTTCACCTTTGTCCCACAAATATCACTACCAGGCCAAAGTAGAGATATGCCTACAGCATAACCACCCTGTGATCATCAGGGCTCATTCAAGAGAGGACGAATGTGTCCTCAGTTTCTGCCAAAAGTGTTGCCTTCTGTTACGAAGTTTGAGCGGTGTCATTTAAAGGATTTTTGGGGCCCTGGCATGGAATATTTTGAGACCCCTGTTTGGAAAAAATTTGGAATTTGAATTTTATTACCCATTTTCTGCTAATAGAAGCCTATATGATGGCTAACAATATTGGATTACACTTTAACATTTGCACAAAAAAAGCTGTAAGTCTTTGCTGGGCCCTGAAATTTTTAAAAAGGTTTCTACATATAGAAAGTCAGATGTGCACATAGGCAGGGAGATTTTTGATAGAGAAGTCAACATAGGTGTGATATGCCTTTGGGCGAGGGGGGTTACTTTATCTGGGTGCCCTTGGCAATTGCCCACTTTGCCCATGACTTAAAACGTCTCTGAGTAAGAGCATTTAAAACTACAGATATTCAAGTGTTTTTCAGTGATAGAGGATGCCATATGTGACAGTAATACCACCATTGCTGTTGTAGAGATTAACACTGCCTTATGATATGCGTTGGTGTATCACATAAAATCCACAAATTGTTACAGAAACAGATTGATACAAAGCTGTTTGTATAGATGGCATTATGGCTAGACTAACTATTTACAACCCACTCAAATGATTATGTTCACCACAAGAGCCACAAAGCACCCCTCGAAAAACTAACAGACTGATGCATGGATTTGGGGTGTATTAGGATGGAGATTTTGACCATAACCTTAACTGACCACATTCAGGACAGCCTGGGATCGACCAAAGAGATCGCTGTGGGTCCTTGGAGACCCGGATGTTCTGCCATCATGAAAAGCGGAAACCGCAAGAAGGTTCTCTGAAATCCTCTTTCGGAGTGTCGGATGCAGCTTTTCCCCAGCTCATGGTTAAGACTTTAACCCAGGCAGTGCATACGAAGGCCCCAGACCACGAAAAGACACCCCGGGCTGTGCATCTGATCTTCTGCCTGTGCGAAGAGATGAAACTGACCAGGAAGGCTCGCAGCAGAGCCTGCCTGATGCACAGCAGCCACAACACACACGGTGAGAGGAGCCTGGGCTCTGCCGACAGTACAGCCATCACCAGACGGATGCTTTCGCACTGCCAGCTTTGTTCCATTATCTCCACGGGACAGACAATTTCTCTTTCTATGGACCCGGTGACCAAGAACAAAGCAATCCTCTCCTGCCAGCTTGAAGAGCAGAAGTCCCCAGGGTGGAAAAACACCGTTATCCTGCCAACGCAGTGCGTAGTGCCTTGCACACATGGAAGCGGGTTAGATATGAATCCGGGAAACTTGAGAATACATTTTATGCATTCTCACTATTGTCTGATTTTGCATGGTTTTTTTTCCAGGTATGGGTCATAGCAATTCATTTCTTTTCAACGTGGTCTGATGGCCAAATGGCTGACATTGGAACCGGCGGACTTGGATTGGAATCCTCGAATCTGAGGACTTGAGTTCGAATCTGAGTCTCTGCACTAGGTTGAAAATCAGGTGGTTTTGGGCAAAACCCTTAACTTCCCTGAGCCCAAAGCTGTAAATATGTGCACTCGAATTGTAAAAATGTGCTAGGTCATGTAATTGTATAGTTACAAAAATGCAAATCCCCACTTGGTTTACACAGTATTGTAACATCTTCTGAGACCACTTTATATGCAGCTCATCGTTGATTTCCAGTAAAATTGACACCATATAAATTTCAATAAATCTATACAGACAAAATTATTTTGAGTTCTGTGCTGGTGCAAGCATAACACCTATTGCTACAGTGGTTTCAATGCAAAACACCAAGGGGAAGTTTCATTTAACATATTTTTTAAGCTAATGGGTTTAGAAAGCTCTCTTCCTCCCAAAAAAAATTGCATTTTTGTATCTGTGTACTTCGTTTAAACGCTTCTTGCAAATACATCAAATCATCTAATTCAGTAGGACGAGAAATAAAAAAAAGATCAGACTTAAATACAATATAAAAGTGTTGTAATGGATGGTAGTTTTTTTATTAAAGGATCAACACTGAAAAGCTGTCAGAAATGCACTCCGAAGATGCGCCTTCCTCCGAGCTGCTTCATTGTCGACAACTGAGTTCAGGAACATCATAGAAGTGAAGAATGATTTCTATGATTTGCATATTTCTGCCTCCCAAAATGCATTGCTGTTTAAATATATGTAACAAAAATTAAGGAGTGTAGGTAGTACGTTTTCATGGATATTTCTCATGACTTCATAATGGCGATGTTTGTAGTACGACTGCATTAGGGAGAGGGAGACTCCCAAACATGGCAGTAGTGGCGGGAAAGGGTAACCAGGGGCGTAACTTCAGGGGGAGTGTTTGGGGTGCTACCACCTCATTAAATGTATTTTGTGATAAATAGTTGTGTACAAGTGCGTTCAGTGAGGTATTGCAGTTTTTTTCGTATGTCCCCTGTTATTTTTACACACAAAGACAAAAATGCTTACAAACTCCCTCCCTCTCTCTGTTTGGAAGGATTTCAATAATGTTGTTTATTTCACAGAATATTGTGTTTTTTCTTATTTAGTAACACAACAAGTTGATAGATTGATGAAACTTTTCAGATGCTCACCCGAGTCACAGATCTGGGTAAAATCCATTGTTCTTTTGCTCACCATGTCACCCCAGTTTGAACCCAGCCTTAGGCAAATCAGTCGACCTTGTTCCCCATGGGAATAGTCCAGTCCGAACTGCCAGGTCAGGTTCTCCCTGCACCGAAAACAAGCATCCTGGGACCATTTTCACCCCTCATCAGCCAGGCTAGCTATGAGCAAGGGACCCATGTCTGGGCATACCCTTGCCACTTAGGGTGAACAAATCAACACAACAAGATGATGTACGGAGTGCTTAAACTTTCCAAACACTCACCCTTAGTCACAGTTCTGGGTTAAATCCTTCATTCTTTTGCTCACTATGTCACCCCAGCATGAGCCTAGCCATATGCAAATCAGTCTTGACCCTGTACCCCCTGGTGACATTCCAGCCCAAACTGCCAGGCCAGGACCAGAAAGAAGCATCTTTAAACCGGTTTCAGGGTATCATCCATCATCAGCCAGGCTAGCTTGAATCCAGTGACACGGCGAACAAGGGTTCCTTGTCTGAGCATACCCTTGCCACTTACGGCAAACATAGCAACAGAACAAGATGATGGACAGAATGTTGAAACTTTTCAAACACTCACCTACAGTCACAGATCTGGGTTAAATCCATTGTTCGTTTGCTCACCATGGCACCCCAGTTTGGACCCAACCATGTGCAAATCAGTCCCCGTGGAAAAAGTCCAGCCCAAACTGAAAGGCCAGGTTCTTTCTGAACCACAAACAAGCATCCTGGGACCAGTTATGGGGTATCACTCCTCATCAGCAAGGCTAGCCTGAATGCAGTGGCACAGTGTGCAAGTGACCCATGTCTGATCATACTCTTGCCAGTTAGGGAGAACATAGCAACACAACAAGATGATGGACGGAGTGGTGAAACTTTTCAATCCCTCATGCCCAGTTACAGATCTGGGTTAAATCCATTGTTCTTTTTCTCCACATGCCACCCCAGTTTGGACCCAGCCATAACCAAATCAGTCTTGGCCCTGTTCCCCATGGGAACAGTCCAGCCCGAACTGCCAGGCTAGGTCCTTGCTGGACCAGAAATAAGCATTCTGGGACCAGTGACTAGGGGTGAATGTTTAGCAATGTTCAGCATTCCATCCATCATCTTTTTGAGTTGCATTCTCTTATTTAGTACCCATCCCAACCCACATTCGCCTCTTAAGCCTCTATCTTGTGCCCTGCTTGTCCTATACTGTATTTCAACGTTATATGCCAGCATGATTGTTTGGAAATCTGAGGCTCACACCCTCCCAATCTTACTATTCAAGCTAAGCCCCTGACGGTAACTTGTGTAAGTGTGAACTTTCTCCATCACCTTTTCGTATAATCCTGTCCCGGGCTGTAGTGGGAACTCAGCATGGAGAATGGGTACTAATCACCCTACATAAAAATGCTTCTTCTGATAATCCAAGTGGCGATGAGAGATGTCGCTCATGTTAAGGGATTAAGTATGCCTTTGGCTTTTACTTTTATGGAGAAATCTCTTCCTTGCTGTATTGTCTTCCAGCAGCTCTGAGGACAGTGCTTCTGCCTCAGGCCTGCTGCATCTTGCATGTGTCAGGCCTGCTGGCCCCGACTAAGTGGTAATTCTCGAACATTTGTGCCAGCCATGGAAGGCTGCTAGCCTGGCCCCTTCTCCAGGCAGCAGAGAGCGAGCTAAACAAAGGCTGCAAGGCATCTGCCAGGCACGTGGGGCTGGGGACGGTCTGTCACAGTTATTTTACTCCAACCCTGCTGTCATTACACAAGGACCAGCTGTCCACAAAAATCTCTATTTCCCTACACTCAGAGCCACCGGCATGCGATTCAGCGGTTGTGCCGTTGCCACATAATTATTAATTTATCAAACCAGACACTTATTCCACCATCATCTGCATAATGTGTAGATTTTACAAAGATTTTTTTAGTTCGAACGGATCAAAAGTTACTAAAAATACAATGTAATGTAGTGGCAGACCCTTTGCAGTGGTTAACTGGTCCCCTTTCATTAGCTGTAGTCATGAGCTTAACTCCTACTAATGATGTGAAACATTTGCATAGACAATATCAACGGGGGTTAAAATCACAAAATAGTGAAATAATGTTTGCAACCAAATGTGTAATATATTGCTGGATAATTTAGCCAACAGTGCCGTCTAATTTAGTCCTGCATTGCAGCATAATCCCAGTGGCCACGGTGTTACACCAGTCGGTCTGAAGTCATCCCTGCAACTTGCTGCCAAGTGTGATCTGCCTTAGCTGCCAAGCAACGAGCTGCACAGCTCCCTGGTGTCCCACCTGCATTGGCAGACATTCCCAGCGAATCTTAATTTGCAAACCTGTTTTCATCATTCGCTTCATCCTCATAGCCACTCGGCTACCAGACACCGAGTCTCAGCACCACCATCTTGCCAAGCCATGCCTACTGTAACACCTGCACAGCATCAAGAGACTGGCCCTTGCCACATGTGAGACAGAGCCTTTGTTTATTAGACATATTCAGCTAGCTGGCGGCTTTCATCCTGTATCTTCCATAGTTCAGCTGCACTGTTAGCAGTTCTCTTTTATTTGCCAAGTTCCTCCTACAGTATTGCATATGGATGCAGTGCCTGTGTGTTATGCTGCGCAAATAAAAAAATCAGTCTAACCTATACGGGCTGGACTTTTTTGTAAGGTTATGAACCTTTTGTAACCCATTTTAATGTTCTGTAGCAAGCCCTATATAACAATGTTCATAGATAGCTATATTGTTTATCTATTTTGTATTCTGTCTAAGGAAACTATTTTTTTATATTGCCAGCTAACAGGCATAGACTTTGGTTGAGTTTCTATCACAGAGAGACATAGCACGCTAAATGTTAAAGAACAAAACAATATTGACTGATAATGGATCCTAAACCCCCCCCCCCCTTTAGTCTAACCCTCATGTGGCTATCAAAATGTCTCCTGAGAAGTAAGCATTTTGGATTTATAATCTCAATTTATTTACCAAAAGCATCCTAAGTGGAAGCCATTCAGGCATCATAACCCTAAGATGCATACAGAATGCATTTTAAGTGTTAAACTATTAGTAGCCTTGGTCAAGATATCCACTAAATTAAGTTGTATATGTTGCTTCTCTTTGCTTTCTCCTCTTCCCATGATGTTCCATTTTCTGCTTGTGGATGGCCTCTTGATGGCCATGTAATACATCAAGTGCACCAAGGTTGTGATGCAATTAAGCTATGCTGCAGTAAGTCACGTGTTATAATATATTAAAAAGGCTCGCCTTATTCCACTTACCTAAATTCTCTTCTACTCACAGGATGAGTTTTTTGCTGCAGAAGTAGCCTTTCGAGTTTGCTTCCATTGACAAAAATTGCTGGTAAAGTGGTTGTTATTTGCTGGGGCAATGTCAGTGGCGTAACAAAGGCCCCTGCCGCCCCGCGGGGCAGGGCGGGCCCTAGCTCCAGGGGTCCCCCTCAGCACAGTACCCTGAGCTCGGAGCTCCTGTGTGAGTCCGGAGGGGGTACTGCGCAGGGGGCCCCCTCGAGTTTCATTACGCCACTGCGCAGTGTATCGCTACACAGAAGATGTTGTGATCTTGTCGAGTGACGTCTTCAAGCATACAGTCCTTGTCCCCTTATAAGGGGACATCAGAGAATATTAGCAAAAGTGAAAATGTAAATTAAGAAGATTAGGTGGAAAAATAGGAACTGTGTGGGAACAGCAGACGGCAGGGAGATCTGGATTAGTAAGCACTTCAGCTGTCAAGGCAAGGGCCTTTCAGCCTTGGGTGCTGGATGTGGATGGAAGGAAAGTGTTGTTCTTAGACCCCAGAGCACTTGATGGAAGCTTGACTCTGCCAGTGACAAGGCCAAAAACCATGACGTGCTACGCAGGCGCTGAAGTGAAGCAAGAACATCAGACAGAGAATCACTGTGATATCCTTAAAGCCTTGATGTTTGCACTAACCCTGGCTTTTCACAGATCAACTTATCTGAAGTGTATTTCTGTGAATAAGATGTGTATGTATGAGGACAAAAAACACAGCTCCTGGGCCCCTAGAGCCTGGACAACCGGCAGTGAGAGCAATGTTGACTCATGGTGTTGCTGACAAGCGAGAAAAGGTAGTAACCTGGTTGACTTTTACTTGCAGTAAGAAGAAATTCCCCAGCTGGCAATTATTCGGTCTGTGATACAGAAGCCTGGCATGATGCTTTGCGGTTAACGGATGAATCCCTCACTCATTTGAGGAACTAGAGAAGAGTTACTTAAACTCTTGCATACTTTGCGATCAATTTAGCACAATTATGTAGTACATGAAGTACCTCCTGCATTATACAGTACATGATCCTAACCTACTAGAGCAAAATGGGGAAGCTATCTACTTGCATTGCCTAATTTTCTTGTCTAATTATGGTGGGAAACTCTGCTGAAAGGGTCGTTCCACTCAGCCCATTTTTCGGGGACATTGAGTAGCCCACAATTCAAAATTCTACAATAATTCATCCTATTTTCCCCAATATAATTTCTGCCACTTTTTTCAAACCTAAATAGCAGAAGGTCGACACTTGTCAGCCACCACATTTCTCCCTGCTTCCTGTTTTCTGACCCATTCCAAGTAGAACATACGCACAAGTTATTTGTTACATTAGAAGACTCACTCATGCCAACACCTCCACATAAAGGAACAGAGTAACCCATGCCTCTGTTGCATTTGAAATGTGTCAGAGAATAGCAAGGAGGAAGATACCTGCTGCCTCTGTTGTGCAGGTCTCGGGCAATACACTTCAAGAACATTTTTGTTTGTTTGTCGTGGGCCATCGTTTTACATGACAGAAGCCTGAAAATATACTTTATATGAACAATGCAGGGAGGCCACAGGGTAGGTGACTTGGAAGTGGGAACATTCCTGCACTGCATTTGAGAAGGACAATTTTGTTGACGGCCCAGACAAGGTTTGACACAATGAGGGAACGCTCTTGGTGGCCAGTGATGAACCGTTTAGTTGATGAAATGGAAATTGAATACACTGCCTACATTGTAAGTAACAAAAGACATCAACCTAAATTTAGACCCTTAAAAATTATTTTGACCAAAGCCCTTGACTCGATTTTGGCGTGACAATTAACCCAAGGATAGTATAGTCTGTAGTGAAGTATAGCAGGGGTAGTCAGCGTAGATCCATGAAGGCTGAAGCCCTGGACTATTTGCAGGACAGCCACTGACTATGTAAAAAAATCCTTTCTTAGCCAATTGAAGTAAATTTATTAAATGAGTTCCAGAACACATTTAAAAACGTATGATTTTTACATTCCAAACCACTTACGGGGTGGTCAGATGCTGAAGTTCCTAGCCACAGAATACATTTAATTGACGATCCTTTGGTACCTGACAGTTATTAAAATAATATCTCCGGTCCACTCTCAATTTCAGTAACTCCAAAGGGCTCCCAACTGAAGAGACCATATGAAGGGGAGATTGGTTGGCCAGCTGCAATACACTTTGATTCAAACCATTTAAAATTGTCGTTTTTAATTTCTTTTGTATGATTCTGAGCAATATAATTTACAAGACATGCACTTTGTGACAAAGGGGGATTACAGTAGGGGTTGGAGAAAGTCGGGCTAATGGTTGCATAAGGTTCTGATTTTAATTTGTATCTGAGGTAATGATTGTTTATATTGCTCTTGGGAATGTTCAGCAGATCTACTGCAAAAAACATCACCGCAGAAACATTAAAACCTAAAAGGTAAGGCATATATCATATAATTAAAGACAGGTGTGGGCATGTGTCAAAATGGAGTACTAACTTAAGCATAAAGATGGAAGATATGCATTTAGGCTATGATGGTTCTCTGACATTTTTAAAGAAACATTTCTAATAAAATGCAAAATAGAACTAATTGTTTCAAACAAATGCCACTTTCAGTATAAAAGCACAATTTCAAATGTGTAATCTCAACAAAAGTATTTTGGCGCCTTCCCTCATGGGTCATATTAGTTAAATATCCCTGGTGTCCATTATTTTTCTTAAAATTAGGATTTTTTTATTTTTTTACCAAAGTTGATGATTCTGCACTGTAAACAGGCGTGGCCCGTCCTTTAGGGTGGAGGGACCATGCCCCTCCCACCTTTTGCCCCTCATGAAGAGTGTCTGTCAGGCTGAACAAAGGTCAGCCTGACAGACACTCTTCATGTTCAGGTCAGGCAACCAGGAGCAGACATGCGTGATTTGCCCAGACTCCTGGCTGCCTGATCTGAACTTTGCTGGGCTGAGGAGGCCCTCCCCTGGGTGAGGAGGAAAGCGTCACCCATTGACTTCGACCTGGGTGCTTCAGGTTTAAGCCCTGAAGCGCCCAGTGTGAGTGTCAATAAGTGACACTTTGTCACAGAGTGGGGTGGGATCAGCAGTCTCACTGACCCCATGCCACTCTGTGACAAGGCTGGGACTGCTGCCTTCCCTCCTGGGACCTCTGAGGCTGAAAGTAAGTGTGTGATATTTTAAAATGAATGTTTGGTGCGTTCATGCATGTTTGAATGTTATGAGTTTTGTTAATGTATGTGCGTGTGTGTGTGTGTGTGTGTGTGTGTGTGTGAAATGGGTGTGTGTGTGCTTCCCTCCTGCCCCCCTCCCTCTTAAAGCTGCCGGCCGCCACTGACTGTAAAGCCACTTTTTTATAATCCACGAGTAATTGAGTCTTGAAAGAGTGAACTGGCTACTCAACAATAGTCTTCAACTTTCAGTAGTTATTGTTTTGGCTGTGAGAAGAGATGTTGGTTGTGTAGAATGTGGTGACGGGTGTAACAGAGGCACCCGCAGCCACTGCGGTGCGGGGGGCCCACAGCCTTACCCATACTGCTGGGGGCCCATCAGCACTGACTGATGTGAGTGTGTGGGGCCTCTTCAGCATATTCTGCAGGAAACCCCCTCACGCTTTGTTACACCACAGTTTGATGAATCACATTGCTACTACTTATAGCCCATTTGAACGATATATGTTTGGGGTCCGGGTTCTAGGGTGACTAACGGCAAAAATCAGGGTGAACCAGACTAGATTTAAGGAGCATCATGATTTGAGAATGTGGGGTTAGCAGTGTTTTTTGACAATATGGTAGGTTTCTGCAAAGGTAATTAAAACATACAGATATGTTCAAGTGCTGTGCATTTGTTTTTTACAGGACTCCTACTCTTGCAACTTCGTCTCTCCTTTTTTCATTTCCTTAACTGCACCTGCTGTGCCCTCGTATTTAATCTCACCGCACATAGCAGACAAAGAAAGATCAGGTGGCTTGTTGTGGGTGCCAGGCAGACTGCAGATCTGTGTTTAGAGTTTGTCTTTCCACTCAAATTGTGTTGTTCGCAGATAATCTGTTGTTGATAGTGGTGTGTTGATTTCGGAGGTGTGGTATAAGGACTGGGGTGTAAACACTTAGATGGTGGCTTCCATACTGTGCTTAAGCATGTGCCTACATAGGGCAAAGCCCCACCCTACAGTGAGTGGTGTCAACCAATTTGCAAAAAACAGGACTGCCTATGGGCACAGCCAGGCAAGCATTTTTAGCTGGCTTATCTACATATAGCTTAGACAAGGTATATTTTACATCAGAACATTGGAATATTAAAAGTACCATTCGAGACAATGGAGTGGCTCTGGGCCAATAATGGTTGGTAAAGGCCTTCTGCTCTGACATTACAATGCTTGGCTTTCTGTTTCTCCTGTGTAATTTAGAGTAGTCTACCTTCAAAGGGTTGAATGTCCTAAAATCCTATGGCCTTTTTCTTTTCCTCGTCTAACTACACCCGCTGCGAAAGGCCCTCTCCCTCAATATAGGCCCTCGCTAGCAGCTCAGGTCCTCTAACAGCCGCTTCGCCCTCAGCAGTGGTCGATAATGCCACAGTACGTCTCGTCTCCTATTTTACATGGAGGTAAACCCAGATAAACGGCTGCTTTGCTTTGTTCTGTTTTTTTTTTTATTTGTAATGCAAGGCTTTGGTCCAAAGCATCTGTTGACGCTGTTCGACGCCCTTGGATGGTGTGTTGGTGAGATTGCAGAGGATTAACTGAAGATCAAGGCTTTCAGGGTCCTTTCTTGCATTGGGTTATTATGCTTCAAAGGCTCAACCACTTTTTCCATGTGAAATCTGAAATTACGTGAATAGTCTGAAAGCATGCCATGTACAAAGCTGTCATTTTCACATACGTTTGGGAATTGGCAAGACTGAGGGCCAGAATTCCACTTGAAATCTACAGGTTTTAAAACGGCGTTGCCTATTTTCTCACATCGCGTTTTGCACCTCCTAAGCATGTTTTAAGGTCTAGTATTTTATATTTTATTGAGGAGAGGACAAGGGTGTTGCAGTGTCATTTTAGGCATTGTCTGGGCCCTGGGCAAGGAATATTTAGGTGCCCCCAGTTTACAAAAAGTTTACATTTTATTACCTATTTTCTGCTATTAAAAGCCTACATGATGGCACACAATATTGGATTATACTTGAACATTAGTACAAAAACAGCTGAAAGTATTTTCTGGGCACCAGAATTTCTAAAAACGATACTTGGTAGAGCAAGTCAGGGGTGCAAATAGGCAGAAACATGTTCTGATAAAGAAATCAGCAAAGGCCGATTCACAGGGGGAAATTCACTTTATCAGGGGGCCTTTTGGAAAGTGGATCCCAGGGCAATTTCCTACTTTGTGCCTTAAAACATTTCTGGGGTGTATTACTGGCCTCTCTTCTCGTGCTGATCCAAGGAGTCAGTGAAGAATTATGAATAAAATACGATGCTTCGGGGGTCTTCTTTAACATAATAGATCTGTTTTTCGTTCATTAATTCATTCATTATGTGTAGGTACAAGTACACACGCCTGATCGTGCCCAAAGTGAATATGAACACTACTAGATTTTTTTTAACTAGTGCTGGATGTCAGCAATTCCCCTGCCTCCCGGCTCAGCTGATTCGTGGTCACGTACAGTAGAACAGCCTGTTTGTGCGCCGTCCACTGTTCACGAAATGTGTGTAGCTATACAAGTCAGACTGTCGCGCAGACCATGTTTAGGCATTCAGCATCTCTGGTATTCGGCAACACTATTGGCTGGCTTCTAAGACAAATATTTTGCTCATGCAATTATTTATTTTAAAAATTAAGCCCCACATAAAAACATAATTCATAACAGAGAACATAGCGATATCTTAAAGCCATTAGGGATTGTGCTGGTGAGGGTAAAACACAAGGGACAAGGTCACATAAAGATTGTTGTACCTTCCGAACAGTGCACATGTTCTCCAGCTTTCCTATCTCGTCAGCGCCTGCAAGTGCCAAGTGGGAGGATGGGCGCAGCAGATACAGAACGCTGAAGGTGGGGGCTTCCAGGAGAGTATGACTGGTCGTCGTCAGGCGCTATGCAGGTAGAACCCTTGTGAGTTCCTAAATGGATTGTATTTAACATGCTGTGTGTTGGTCATTAGAGATGTCAATTCAGCTGGCTCTTTTTAGGTCAGGCCTCACTTCCCAGCTGCCTGCTGACCTATGGCCACCAGTTCCTTATAATATACATAGAATGGGTTTTTAACTGCACCCCGAGGACTATTTTCTTCACACTGCATGCCACTGGCTTCTTGCTATATGACTCCGCCTACTATAGAGTGCTTGCTTGTCATGCACGAGGGACTGTTTTATATCTCAAAAGTACACTTAATAGTCACACATTAAATTCTTTATCTGATAGGTGCATCGTAGAGAAAAGGCAATCATTTTTCTTCACCACTGTTTGTGCTTTTTCACTGTTATCATCAGGACTCAAAATGCAAGCCAGACCTATGGCTTTGCGAATGCTCCCTTAAGCTAGCTAGAATTCAGCTGTCTGCCGTTGCCCACCTATTGTGATCATCTAATTGTGTTTTTGGGAAAATCACAGGATTTTGACAGGCCTCACTGGTTGACTGCTGCTCCTGGCTCTCAGCTTTTAGATGTTCTACCTGGAAGTGTTGCTGTGTCCAGGAACTGGATGACATGGTTTGTCTCCTTTGAGCTGTCATTGCTGCACAGCATCACATTTGTGTAGTGATCCATGAAGTAAAAGTACAAGGACCTCTGCTATATAAACAACCATTGGCAGAGCCAACAGTTCTTGCCTACCTCAGTTACTGGCTTTGTC
Organism: Pleurodeles waltl; assembly: GCF_031143425.1. Classification (NCBI taxonomy): domain Eukaryota; kingdom Metazoa; phylum Chordata; class Amphibia; order Caudata; family Salamandridae; genus Pleurodeles; species Pleurodeles waltl. The sequence goes on from NC_090449.1 coordinate 153,233,518, forward strand.
CATGTTTGTAGCTGTGTTGTACAGCAGCTCAGCTGCTGTGCTGCTTGGCTGAAAGTAAAACAAACATCTTCATACTCGGACTAAGCCTCCTGACCTTTATAATGCTTATACATTCTATTTGCCATGCTTGCTGCCTTTGCTGCTTTTTTATTTCTGTCTTGGGATTTCAGCTTTCTCCAAATTATGTGTGATCAACAAAATAAGAGCTTTCAGACTACTTCTGAGAGAGAGGGTTTTAGGCTCCACCCACATGTTGATGCAGTTGAGTATAGGATTTTAATGGGCCGAAGTTGTGTGCTTCTACTGAAAACGTACTTGTTTTGGGTTCTTGGCTACTTGTAAAGCTTATACTCGGGGAAACACCCGGAACAACGACTCCGAAACCACAAAGTCGTGAAAATCGAAAAAGAAACAACGCTTTCGTTTTCCACGGCTTCCTGGTTTTGGTACCTTAACCACGCATGTCTGAACCACGTACATGCGTGGTTAAGGTACAGAAGAAGGAAGTCAGAGTCGACGTGGTGAAGGAGGAGGTAAGTTGGGCTGGGACTGGGGCTGTTTTTTTTGGGTGGGGTGGGGGGCACGAGTGATTAGGGTTTGGGGGGAGGTGAGGGTCAGGGTTTAGGTTTAAGGGGTGGGTTGGGAGTTGGGGTGTGTAGGTTTTAGTGGCAGGGTGGGGACTCAGGTATTTTTAGTTTTTGGGGTGGGGGGCTGGGGGTGATTAGGGTTCGGGGAGGGAGGGTCAGGGTTTAGGTTTATGGGGTTGGTTGGGGGGTTGGGGTGTTTAGGTTTTAGGGGCGGGGGCTCAGGGTATTAGTTTTTGGGGTGGGGCTGGGGGTGATTAGGGTTTTGGGGGTCAGGGTTTAGGTTTTAGGGGCAGGGGTGGGGACTCAGGGTATTTTTAGTTCTTGGGGTGGGGCTGGGGTGATTAGGGTTTAGGGGGGTCAGGGTTTAGGTTTAAGGGGTGGTTGGGGTGTTTAGGTTTTAGGGGAGGGGGTTGGGGTTGTGGTAATTTTCGGGGTGGGGGTTCGGGTAGTTGTGGGGATGGGGGGGTCGCTGTAATTTTGTGCGGTGGGGGGCTAGGGGGAAAGCATGCTGGAACCGTGCATGCTGATCACTAATGCCTTTACCAGGAATGCGTTTACAACAGAAAATCGGTGTAAACGCATTCGTGGTAAAGGCATTAGTGATAAGAACAAGGTCGTTGTTCCGACCTGGTTGTTGAGCCATGGGTGCTTGAAGCACTTGTGGTTCCGACTTATAACCCTTCTACTCAATACAGTATGACTGAGTTGACTATGCTGGCAAGACAATGATGGCTGTAGGCCTGAAATGTTATATATGAAATCTTACTTTAAAATCAGTAACCTGACAAATGTATTGTTAAAAGTATATGTTAAGATAACTATTTAAGGGGAGATTGTTATTACTCTTTATGAAGGCCAGGAGAGAAGGATTTTGTTAGTGGGAATCTGACAGATTACTATACTAGGCAAGAGTTTTGGGTTTGTTCACCCCCGTCAACCTGTAAATAAAGAAGGCTTGCTCTTTGAAAATCCTTTTTTGGTATTTTTAGGAGAGATAATATTTTCTTCAGCCAATTGTAATTTTGTATACCTTCAGATTTTAATGACTATATGTCTGATGGTTGCATTGTGAGATGCTTACTCTCAAAACAGTAGGCCTGAGATGGTTATGGTGCCAAGTTAAAGGCCTGGTTGGTTATTAAAAGGTTATGTCAATAGCATTTGGTGTAGCTTATTTATTGTGGAAAGCATTTGTTAAAGCCACTAGGCCTTTAACTGTGGGTTACTTTAACATTTTCTTAGGTGTTATACCATGTTTTTTGTTGCATGTAATCTGACAGATTACCAGATTAGTTGGTAAGAGTTTTGGTGCTGGCCACTCACTCTGACAGATCCTGGCATTTACAAACCCTGGGGGGTTTAATTCTAACAATTTTTATTAGTCCCAATTTAAGGGCCTGTATGTTGTTTTGCAAGTGGTACATGATGTTAGCCACTTTAGGTGCACTTGAATAGGCCTGTGTAGGTTAAGGTATCAAGGCAAATGGGAATAGCTATTGGCCTTATCAGTTCATTGGAAATGTTATGCTAGATTCCATAGACTTGATCTGTTTATTTGAAACATTATGACACAGCTAGTACGCCTAACCTAATTATTGTAAAAAGCATGTGTTAAAGGAGGTAGGCTTTTAAGGATGGATTGTTTTACACTGTTAAAGAAAATAATTATTGTGCTGGTTACCGGCCCAAGCAAAACTCGGGTCAGATGTGCACTATTATAATCCTTATTTGGCTCTCTTAGGATAGATTTTATACTGTTTTATCAACTGTAACGTTGTACATTTTAGTAATTTTATTACGGTATACTTGGTTGTTGTGTTGTCAAAACCAGGTCTCCTTTTTCAGGTCCACTTTATTGAGACACTCCTACTGCCCAAATTGCTGGATGGAATTACATCTTACGTCTTGATCCAAAAAGAGCCCTTTTTGGGGTCGAGGGCGCAAATGCTCTAACCTGCTGTAATATCTCTGTGGGCTTCTAACCACACCCACTCTTGCTATTCATTCTTTGTTGTGCTTCATTTTTATTGGTGCTCAGAATGAGCGTATGTGTTTTTTTTCTATTGGTGTCTGGATACACATATTCACCCAAATCAAACCGACTCCAGGTAGATCCGCAGATCCTCGCATTGTTAAAAAAATAAATAAATAATCTGCTTCCGTTCACGGCAGCATGCTGCATGGGGAATGGTACAGTCCGCGTCAGTCACTGGCTCTTTCACCTTGTAAATGACGGCTTTCTCTGATCATATGACCATTCACCTAAAAAATGAATGCAGCTCAGTGTTGTGGCTGGATGGTCAGTCCTAGTGTTCACTTGTTTTTTTTATAGTTTTCCTTTCATTTAATTGTTTCTCTTCTTTAATTTTCATTATTTTTCATTTTTCCTAAGAGTATACTACAGCTTTCTAGGCAGTGCTAACAGCCATATTATTGCCACAGATTTCATCTGCTGTGCTCGGCACCCCACTTGGCTATTTCCTCTAAACCAGGCAACCATTATGGAATGCTACTGTCCATAGTGTATCAGTGTTTTAGCATTCCAAGATGGCCATCATATTAGCTCTAAAAGAGGCGGCTGTGAGGGAACTTTAAAACAATGCTGGTCTGAGTCCACTACCTCTTCAAGATGGACACCTGCTGAAACATTTGGTATTGTTATTGCAAGCATGTGCTCACCTTGCGAAGAAACAGCATGTTTGTGTGTGTTTTATTTTGGTTGTTTCTGAGTGGGGGTGTGAAAGTGGGTCAGAAGATGGATGATTGGCTGCATATGTGCAAAGATGAGTGTCAGAGTGCATGTATGAGGACTTATTGAGAGCCTAAATCCATCAATGACACAAAGAGCACTTTTATTCTTAAGCCAGACCTATTGACATTGCAATTCCTGTTTAATATATTCTTAGTCAAGAAAAATAATTTGTAACCACACTTTTTAGTCCCATAATTTAACTTAGCATGTTGGAGGTTGAGGAGACAACAAAGCCACTGATTTGGGCAGATAACACTGGCCCCTACAGACCACTCATGTAGTATTGGGTGAGCATCACCAGAGACACTGTAAGATGAGTTTGAGAACTTGTTCAATGGGGACACTGCACTCAGAGCCTTCTTCCCGTGATCCAGGAATTGTTGCTGATCCACAGTGCATCTTGCGCGCGTTACTGTAGTGACTCATAACATGGAGGTTTCTACCTTGTGGTAACCAATGTCAAAGACTGCAGAAGCCCCAGTTTCCTGGCTTAGTTATTAACTGTGAACCCTCTATTAAGTTAGGCAGCCTCTGTTTTCTGGATGGTTACAACCCCTTATCCTATTTGTTGTACCCACTTTATCAAATATGAGGTTATTGGCATTACACCCTTTTTGATTTGCTATAACTAGTCTAGGACGAACAGCTGAAATGTTTAAACATCCTGCATGCTATGAGCATATAGGACCAATTTTTCACAACTGGCTTGGAGTGACCTATGAGAAGCTAAGTACGATGTTAGAATGCTGCAATGGCCTTTAGAGTTACCTAGTTTTTTTAGGTCAGTGGGGGTGCTGACTTGAGTGGTTTGCAAGAAGACTGGGACCTACAATCTTAGTTCCACTGAAGAAGGGCATCTACCCAGACCGAAGGCAGGGGGAAAACTCTGTATGTACTCACCTTCTCCAGGACAGCACCAGAAGTTGAGTTCCCTGCACACCTAAGATAGACAGCATAGATGCGTTATACAGTCCTGCTGCAAGAGTCTCTTATTTTCTGACTGGTTTCCCACAATTTAAGAAAATGTATTTCCAAAATGTTCTAATGAATCAGTTGTAGAATTTAGTAAGGAATTTGGACGTCCCACTGGATGGAAGTTTATGTAAAAAATAAAGTTGCTGGTGCTGAGGGTGCACTCCCATCTACAGGATTTTGCTCTGACCTACTTGCTGATTGCCAGAGTCGCTAACCCCTTGATATTTGTCTATGAGCAAACAGGCATTGGTTAGGATTCCCACGGGAGTGACTGTTTGGAGGCTAGCGGCAATGTAGCTATTGGCTGTTGTGCATGCAGAATTTGGGCATTGCAGGTTGTCACCACCATTTATATAAACCCACATAATTCTTTTTTTTCAAAATGATATTTGTGTTTCACTGTGAGCAAGAGCTGATCTTGTTTGATGAGCACAGGACGGTAGCTCTAAGGATGCTGGTTGCATCTCCGACCTGGCTTCCTTTCATCTGTCTGCCCCAGGGACGAGCACGCCAACCGTAGGAAGCGAGAGAGATCATTAGCTTGACAGATCAGATGCAGCGAGTTATTAAAAGGATTGCATCTGGTCCCCCCATTGATCACTCTGACTTAGAAATGGGAAGAGCCTTGGAGGTGGCCAAGGGCTGAAGCTGCAATTCCTGTATAGCTGCACTTGCAACTCCACATTTTCAATCTTCAAGCAAGTGAATTGCTTGCGAGTGGGTCTAGGAGGAGTTGCACCTGTCTGTAAGTGCTACAGTGTGTTTTTATCTATGTACGTGTGAACCTGTAAGAAACAGGGTGTTTTAAATATGGTATCTACCCACAAGTAACTTCCTGCCTCTCTAAACAAATCACTCAAATGCATTAGAAAGAGAGTCTCAAAACAAATATTGTAATTCATAAAAGTTTTTCCAATACACTACAAAGGTTTAGTAATGATTACCAAATCTATCAAAGCGGGAGCGTCATGGATGCCACTTCGAAACTGCGGTTGGGTAAGCTATGTGTCAACGGTTTGTGACCCTTACTCCAGTTGTAAACCATTGATCAGGTTCAAGTTCCCAAGTTGGAGTGATAACTGATGTTTAAAGATGAGAGGGTCTCTTTTTTATTACCCGTTCTCCTTTGGGTTTTAGAGTGACAATTTTGCAATTTTGATGGGAGTAGTAACTGGTCCAGGATAACACTGCTAACACTCTCTCACGGTCTTCAAAATGTAAAACCTTTTTTTTTGCTTTAACAAACGTTTTTCCATTTTGAGATGCAATGACAGGGATGGTGGCCTGCTGTCCTATCGAGGCCATCAGCCCTGTCAATACAACCAATCACAAATTACAACCACCCCTAATTTAGGCAGATCATCTGCAACCCTTGCCAACTTCCCCCGCCCACGATTTTTTGTTTTATGAACTGAACCACTGCCACATAGGTCAGTTTGCAAAATTAATCATGACATTATGTTAGTACACCAAAGTTAATCATGACATTATGTTAGTACACCCGGCCCCAAATTCCTGGTCTTTATAAAATGAGCTAAGTTCCCCACACCCGAGAGAGAGGTCACCATCGGTGCCTTCTGAGCTGGCTCCTGCAATGCCTACATAAAAGTCGCACTTCTGTCCTTGTCATTAAAATGACATGCCCCACCCATCTTCATCTGCTAGTGGCAGTGCCCTTCAGAGCTCACCCGGCTCGTGTGGGCCTGATGATCTCATGGAATATTCCACTGCCTCTACCGCTCAACCTGACTTCAATGATAAGGGTACCGAGCACCCTGCTGCGTCAGGTGCCCCGCGCCACTCGGAGTCCAAATCCCTCACCCCAAAGATCCACTCCAAGGCCTCCGTGCGGTCACTCTTCCACCCCTCACTCTGAGGTTAATCTTCAGAATGCTCACGCACCACTCTCGCCTCTGTCCTCCCTCATCCTGGCAAAGCTGAGGGAACCAGTGCCCGCCCTCACATCACTCTTGGTCCCCATCCCTCACTCCAGAAAGTAAACCTAGGGGACCCCATATGCTACTTTCACTATTATTCATCACCATCCTTCTCGCCAAAGATCAAGCGCACTGAAGCTTCTCACCACCAATATATACACTAACGTGAATCTCTTAAATATCTAAACTGCCTTCTTAGCGCAGCCTCACGTTCGCCAGCAGAGTGGAGCACCCCTTTCAACCTCACAGGTGACACACAGATTTCTCACATAGAATTTGTGAGAATCAAGACTACAGTTACCAGAATGCATTAGGTTATTAAACGAAAGCGCAGAACTGGAACATTGCATTCTTCATGGCAGGGAGTGATATTACTTCTATGGGACTGGGCTGATTCTTAAGGATATCATGACATTGTCACATTGTAGACTCATTCTTTTTCTTTGACATTAAGTGACAAATATTTTTTGTCTCTTGTTTTGCTTTCTTTCATTTTTAGATTCTGATTTAAGAGTTACTCCTTTTTTAATTCTTTTTTGGCCTTTTGGTATTCACTCTGTTCCTTCTTCATCACTCCTTTCCTATTTTTCTTAACTTATTTTTGCTTGATTCTGCGTTTTTAACGTTGGTTTTCTTTATTTTGTTTTGTTTTCCTCTTTCTTTCCTTCTGTCCAGGGTGTCTTCGTTATGTTAATGTATCTATCTATCTTTTCTTCTCTTTCCATTGCATGTTTTATCACTCATTTTTTAAATTCTTTTATACTTGTCTTCTTTTTTTCTACACCACTCGGTTTGTGGCTACTTTTTTCGTTTCTTTGTTGAATTTATTATTTTTCTTTCACTCTGTTCTTTATTTCATTCAGCACGTTTTGTTTTTCTCTTTTCTGTACTTCTTTCATTTCTCAGTTTCTCTTCATCCGTTGGCTCACTAAACTCCTTGTCCTCACTTCGTTTTTTTCAATTCTCCACTTCTCCTTTGCAGTTTCTATTTAAGTTACATACAGGAAAACAAAGCCTTGCAGTATTTCCGCGCTCTCTCCTTTCCTATTTTTTTGTTTATTCGGCCCCTTTTGCAAAGAGCAGCCCGGCGGCATTCACAGTCCAATACTCTAATGCTAGAACCGACAGGCGCGAGCATTTGAGAAATATAAATTAAAAATTAATATTACATCGGGAGATAAATGCAGGGCCAGCCGAGACGGAGGTGGGCGCAGGCCCCAGAGTGAAGGACGTGGCCCAGCCATCGTCGAACATGCATACACATCAGCCAGTAGCGGGTCCCCTCGGGTACCATTGGACGAGAGGATGCTCAAAGGAAGACACAAAGATCCTGCTTGTCCTCCCTGCATCCTTGGGCGCATATAGGAGCTTGAACAGCGGCATCTTAAATCACAGCTCTCGAGCAGCTGAAACACTGCAGATTATCGCTTGTCAGCCATCCTTTGCAGACTTTATTTTTTTCACTATACCTCCTGGTGCTAGTGGTTGCAGCCCTCGGTCATGAGGCATGAAGCAATCTGTTCCAGCCCCCTCTCCTCCCACCCACATTATGCATCACTCATGCTACCCCCCGCCCATCTGCTTCACGCCCCCCTCCCGATACCAGATTAATGGAGGAAGGGATGCAAGTCCTGGTGCTGCATCGCGAGCAAGCGTTTCATCAGAAAGGAGGGGCGACGGACAATTATTCCTGCTCCTAATTGAAATTTCAGCCTCAGCGGTTCGCTGGGACTTGGGAGGGAAGGTGCTGGGGCCGACGGGTGGGGGTGATAGAAAGAGGCAGGTGGCATGGCGCGGAACCAGGGACAGTGTGTGGGGGCGTCCATCGGTGGGCCGGTGACTTTGTAAAATCACAGACATGATGCATAGGAATGCTGCTGGTTCGTATTAAGGAAGGTGGTTGTACATTTTTCGAGCCTGCTGTTTTCTCTGGGTGGCGTGAGCATAGGCAGGAGATAATACTACAACGTTTGGGGGTACCAGTGAGTGGATCCCTCCTTAATCCTGACCCAAGGTCGCTCATCTCCATTAGACCTAACGCCACAACAACAGCAGAGTGCAGGGGCTCTTGGCTCTGAGTCGCTTGGACATAAGGGGGTTCACACTAGAGTTCTTTAGAGTTTTACACTAATATTTTAAGGCTGAGAACCTGACCTCTTAGGCCACCAAGGGGCCAACGGGTAACAATGCAACATGGCTACACTTCAGCTTAGCAGGAAGTCTTGCGGTGGGGAGAGTGAAATGGGGCCTTGCATGTGCCTGCAACACCAGTAATGGACTTGCTTTTTTTTAGCTCTGTACCTCAGACGTCCTGCAGTAGATTGACATCTATAGTTCATATGTAGCATCTGCTCCCTGGTTATCCAGCCTGGTTTTCCAGGTAACGGGAGGTGACAGTACAGGCATCTTCCTGTGACATCCTCCGTGTTTCGACCGACTATGACCAGGTAGGGCCTGCAAGGGGAAAGGTCCAGAAATCATGGCCTTATTTGCATTGATCCTTAACTAAACGTTTCCCCTGCCTACTTCTAATATTATCACTCCAAAGACGTCCTTTCCCCAGGTTTTCTGATTCTCACCACTCCAGAGGCTTGTGTCATCACAGCTTCTGGATGGGCACCTTTCGTCCGCCACTAATGCATGTGTGGCTTGTTCCTTTCTCCCAATAGGTAGTGGTGCCCAGTGGCTCTCAAATCACTTGTCTGTGAATCACCACTTCTGGGTGGGCTCACTATTGTGGTGGCTGTGAATTTCCTTGGGTGTAGCCGTCACCCCCTCTGGATAAGCACAAGCAACCATTTACTATGCTGCCTGTTGGTAATGCCTGCGTTCTTCTTCCTCTGCATCATGGTGGACTCCATAGACTCACAGCTGTGCCCCTATGCTGTTCCATGGGGCTCGTCTCCACCTATATCTAATAGATTTCACAGGGGGAATGTTATTTGTATCGACCTGGACATTAGTGCAAAGCTTCCTTGATTGGTTACTTGCCAGATCTGTCTTGTTTTGATTTATTCTTTGTGAAACTACACACCTGAGTGCGACCTCCCGGCCCTGGCTGTCTCTAGCCAATGCATACTCGCGGGTTGTCACACGATCACGCCTGGGTAACTTCTGAAGAGCAGCAACCTGGGCTCCATGTCTGCTTCATATTCGGTGGTGCTCTTTAGAATGTCAATGATGGCTGCCGGTACCCACCACTGGAATGACACTCCTTAGTAGATCCTCTGGGGCATTTATTAGCCTGTGACCAGGGCACTCCCCTGAGGAGTAAACACTGCATAAATACTATTGGTTATTTATCCTGGCTACGTGTAACAATCTCATGCTGTGAGCTACGCTTCTCTCATTCCTAGATGGATCCTATAGAGTATTTTTCCAGGCTGCCTGTAACCAGGGTACTCCTGTGGGTTGCTCCTCTGTCGCTCATCTTTTAGGTTCAAGGAGCATTATTAGGGCTGCATTTCTCCTGTGTATGCCGGTAAAGTTACTGCTTGTCACTCGTGTTACCATGGCTATATTGATTCAAGGCATGCGTGGGGGTTGTTTACCTGTCATTCAGTGGAAATATTCACGGTTTGCCGCGGGCTTCTCCTCTGACAGTCATGGGTGGATTCCTTACGAACCCTTTAGTCAGGCATAAGAATAAATTAAAGGTAAACTGCATTCATTCTCACTCCCCTTCCCTCTAAAGCATGGCTAGGTGCTACCACCTCCAGACAAGAGCATAATGTTGGTCTCCCATGCAGGACAACAAAACGCTTCCTACAAAGGCCATTCTGTTATTCAACGTAAAGTTACAGAGTGCTACCCGTCTACCTCGTCAAGGATACGAACAGCTACACAAATGCAATTTAATGACAAAGTACCCCAGCCTCGTCACTGATTTCACATCTGTAGTGTTTTAAACCCTGATATTCCAGAACACGCATGTTTGTGATCCTGCTGTATTAATCATTAGAGGCCACTCCACCCCCTTCACATTTGTTCAGTGTTCAACATAAGCGCACCTCCTTAGCTTAGAATTCCCACCGCAACCTACCCTTCTAAGAAGAGATGCAAGTTCAGGAGGTAGAAATTGTGCCTACTGCTTACACTACTCAAAAACCACTCCAAAGCACTGAAAAGTCAGGTGGAAAAATATGCAAGAGTTTCTCTTCTGCTGGGGGTCTCTAATTCGCTGATTTAAATCTCCATGTCCTGGATCGCAGCATTGCCCGTCTCCATCCTCACAGCCCACAGAATTACAAGTAAACATGTATTGATGCATATTACACCACACTATCCATGTGGCACAGGACAGACATAGTCCCTTCTCTCCTCCATGCCCCAAGAGATGTATGAACAAGTTAACAGCTCTAGGCGCAAGGTTGGGTCAAGATTTGGCCTATTCCAGTATCTGAACCAGGCTCATGCCAAGTCTTCCCACATTGGACACTCACCCCACTCTCATTGCAGCCCAAAGAACCAAAAAGCTTCTTACTTGTCCATTCGGAAGTGCTTCAAGGTCTCGCTAGAAGTAAGAGGCACTACACAAATGCAACCACAAAATACAATGGTTGACAACCAAGTGCTAGATCAGAAATGAGCAGCCCGCCCTCACAACTACACGTTTAAAATTCCACATCCCTCGTGAAGCTCTGGTTTCCTGGGATTTTCTACCACCTCAAATGGCATTCCGAACTGAACACCATAAAGTTGTGCTTCTGGGCCTCTCCCTGCAAGTTTGCACACCCACAGACCGCAAGCCTGGAACAGACAGCTCCGCAGAGGTGATCTCATGCCAGGCGAGCGTGCTTCTTAGTTCTTTTAAACGAAAAACACATCTTTCCAACGCCTGCTGCTTGAAGGCTTCACAGCCTCACGCTGTGCACCTCTGCGAGGCGGCGTCTTCCTCATAGATTCCACCTGGGGAAAAATCACAGCCTGCAGCCAGTGAGCTAGCTCAGTGGGTGAGGCATGCACTGCAAGCGACGAGTGTACTTAGCCTGCAGGTGACATGTCCACTGGCCCAGCCTCACCTTTTCTAAGTAGAGAAAATGAGCACCTATCATTTCAGGAGCTAGATATCAAGGGTCAGCAATATTTTACGGACGCACAATCGTGCTGGTTTTGCGACCTGTGGATACACATTTGTGTCACAAGTCATACGCATCAACTGAGTTAAAAATGGGCAACAAAGTATTCTGCTGGAAATTGGCTAACTGGGTGGCACTTTCGATATGTACTGTTGAAAAGGTATGAGATTGTACAATTACCTTTACGGGAAGCGTTTGGAGAAAGTCTCCAGTATTCACTCTTCACCACTCATGGAATTGGAAGCTGCAATGATGCAAAAATGTTGCAGAAAGGGGTGGCATTGACGCGGTCATGCATGCCAGTACCCACCGGTTCTTAGTACCTCGGTGTCTCACAGGAGTCATGTGACTGTGAATACCCAGGTGTTTAAGGTTCTCCAACATAGAAGGAGGCTGTCATTCAGATTTTAGTAGGAACCGCAGGGTACAAGTCCTAAAGAAAGAAGTGGGGAGACTAAACAAGTTAGGCCGTACGCAAGTGACATCATGGTGTGTGATATCACAGCGCAACATCAAGCCATCACACAAAATATCCCAACCCATAACCACACAAGAAGTGACATCAGATCTTAACTCTTCTTAGTCGTTTCGCAGGTCTATCATGAGTACATTTAAGCGCATTAGAAGATTTAACAAATTAGATTTTGTGTATGGTTTGTGCCAAAATCATGATGCAGACTGACACAAAATGTCATCCTCAATTTATACATTTATATTTTTTTAAACTGTCACAAAGAAGTTCGCGACATTGAGAAACATAGCAGTAAATCTATTCTGCTTTATTGGTTGCAAAGTCTGCATTTTTAAATATGTTATGGGGCTAAGGCAACTGCTGCAGACATCTTTGTGTGCCCAGTAAATCCAAGGGAACAATAATAATATTAAGCTAACTTTGGAGGGTAACACATTTGCTGGAGAGATTTATGTTTTCTCTAGTCTCCGTTTTGAATCAGAGTAGCGTAGAGGTTAATGTATCTCCTGCAAAAGCATCCGCAGATGACCTATTTTAACAGTATAACACCAAGTAGGTGACTTACTGCTTTTAACACATTTTTTGTTACTTGCAGTTCCTAAATTGTAATCTTTCTGAAATAGCACAGCAAGCTATGTAGGAAATGTGACTGTTACACCTTGTAACCCTCACTGTCTTATGTAACATAGCTTGTACATTGGTTTTCATATTTATATAATTTTTTGTCAATGTATAATGTGTACATCAGATGTAAAGCGCTCTGACACCCTTCATTGGGATGAATAGTGCTATAAAAGAAATACAACAAAATAGTGGTATTTAAATTGTTGTCTAAATAATGGGACAGACCAACACATCTGACCTTACAGTGCATGCATATCTCTTAGGGGCTTAACACTATAAAAAGTATGCCTCTTTAAAATATTTGTGAAGTGATAAAAACAAGCTGTGTCTTTGTTTCTCCTCCCTTGTATTTGAGTCAAGGTACCAGATACCTCCCAGTCTGGACAGTGAAACAATATGAGGCCTGATGGCCCCTTAAATTCGGCCTTTGTTATGGGAACAGCAGGAGTCTGAAACGTGAAAGCCCCCTCGCTGCATGCACGTTTCTGCTCAAAATGAGAGCAGACAAGTTGCAGGCGCTGCTGAATGTGTCCCGGTGTGTGCAAATTGCACCGGGACATGTTCAGCATATTTTAGCTGGACCCACATATTGCAGGGTGGATGAGGTCCACCCTGTGAAAATAGGAGGTGGATGCTGTGTACCTGCATTTACCCACAACTTGTTCCCAGAGGAAGCGTGTCTCAAGTCCATTGGTGCTTGGACTGAAAACTTTCAGCTGATCTGGGAAGGATCCATTCAGAAGATGAGCTTGTCAAGCGTGGGCCAGTGTGTACATCTGATGCTAATTAAAGACAAAGCTGTCAAACATACCTCACCTATAGCATACAATATTCTAACAGTAGGTTGGAGTCTACCCCTTTCATTTATTAATTTCTGAAACCAGCCTCTTTCAGCTGCTGGATTGAAATTTTGTTAAGCCTTCTGTGTGCCTCTTTCTAATACTAATGTTGCATATGTTAGCACTTTCATCTCAGCACCCTGGCTTTACCAATGTTTGATATAATGTGATTGTCTATAAGCATAACATTTCATAAAAACTGAAAAATTGGAGCCTTCATTTTAACAAACTGTGTGAAACTATCGTCCATCGAAGGAGTTAGGAAAATGGAGTGCATCACTTGAGGTTACAAAGAAAGGAGTTGCTTTGCTCAGGCAGGATCCTAATTCTCTTTCTTTTTTGTGTAAATTCACATAAATCTCACAAAAGGTGTGCTCATCTAGGTACAGGCAGCTTTTGTACTATTTGCACCAGTAATAGTCAGTCACACATCCTAGAGCGTCTTGCTAGAGGACTCTTTAAAATGGAGAAGGGAACATGGTCTTGATAAAATTCTGACAAGTTGTCCCATCTCTTAATATAGGATGTAAAATACATGACACAAAGTTAAAGATGAAAAGAACAGAACAGTAATTGCATGAGGAACATGTACACATCAAAAATGTAAGTTATTTTTTAGCTTGTGGGCCCCAATGATTCAGTGAGGAGGTTCACGAGATGCAAAGGGTCCCACAAATCTTCCCAAGACCTGAGACCTCTTGAGAGTGCTTAAATTTATCTTGGTTTGGCCACCTGATAAGTAGCCCTCAATCACAGAGAATGGGTTTTAAGTTTAAGTGCAGTGGATGGGATTCAGGAACATACGAAGGTTGGAGGCACGTCTGTCTCTGTGTGTTGTGTTAGGTGGATTTGAGCCAGAACAGTGCAGTAAAACGGTTTAAACCTTATTACATCCATGAAGATGTCCCCTCCTTTCTCCTTGAAAGCACTAATGTTTGCTAACTTATTGACTCATTTTATTCAGAGATCCTTCTTGTATGAGCAGTATTTTTCATAGGAAATGACTGGCAATGAACTCTACTGCCTGTTGTCAGCGGAGTCTTGTTAGTTTCACCAACAATAATGAAATTTTTACAAGGAGGGCAGGAAGTAATTTAAGACAAAGCTGAGTTTCAAATGCCTTCCACTTAGGAATTGGGTCTGCGCCATTGTTAGCAAACTCAGCTGCAAATATCTTCAAAGTCATAGCCAAAATAAAAGCTTACAGTAAGTTCTGCTCCTGCCACTGTCAGCACAACACCTGAGAATAGTGATAGCAAGGGCAGGGTTATGGGTACCGAAAAGCAACCCAGGAGTACTGATTACCACATAAATTACCACTGACATTTTCCATTTGCAGTAAATGCAGGCTTCTGTTTCTATTAAGCTGTAAACTTGTGGTTTTGTTAGGTGAGATTCAGGGGAGTAACATAGGCCTCTGCAGCCCTTGTGGCGCAGCAGGGGATCTCAAATACTTCAAGTGGGCCCCATTCGACCCAAAGTCAATGAATATATGTAAAAATCGGAGGCTTCCCCCCTTTCATATTTTGCGTTGCGCCACTAGTTAGATTGTGATTCAGACACACTGTAACACATTTTAACTGTACTTCCGGTCTATAGGCCAAACTTGAAAACATTGCAGCAGTTGAAACGCCGGAAAGCATTTACCAATATAACCAAAGTTTGATAGATGAGCCCCTGAAAATCTGCCCTTTTCGTACTGGTTTTGACTGAGCTAGTGAAATTCACTACAACTCTTCAATTTTATAGTCCATGTCAAAAGGGATCTCGAGCCGGAAAACAGCCAAGGTCTGAGCATTCCTCATATCTCGACCAGGGTTACTGTAATTTGTCTCACCGAGTATGTTTTTTCAATCTAATAAAGCAATACAGAATCCTGGCCCATTGTGATTTCTTGTCGCGCAGACCCTATAGTCTCCAAGGCCACTTCCTCATCAGTCATCCAGAATGCCCTCCGCCCTCCCCCCTTCCCCAGGACAGTGCATGCTCTCTTCGGTGCAGTTCCTTTTCACGGCTGCGCCAGTAACCACGTGCCTCTGATCCGGGGCTGCAAAGGCTTCAGCCGCCTGCGTTGTGACGGAGGCTGAAGAGGAACACCTGGGCGCCATCAGGCTGCGGCTGCGGCCGTGATCTGTGCCCCGCATTAAATCGTCCCCAGGCCGCATTCGGAGCACAAGCGCGTAGACGAACCCTCAGTCCCTGAGCCTGTGGGAGGGGCGGAGGCAGTGCGCCGCTCACGTGCTCCCGCCGACGCAGAACACGAGGCACACCCCTGACTCGTGGCGCGCGACACAGGTACCTGAGTATCAGGGAGGTCATGGGCACCTTAGGATGTCAGACTGGAGCAGCAGCTCCAGGTGGCTCGGGCCCTCTTCTTGCGGGTGGTCACAGCTGCCAGGGACAACACTGCACTTGGTTTAATGTTTTACGTTTCTGAAGGGAGCAAGAAATAGAACCATAATAGGAATTTCCAGAATTTTTTGTGTGTTCTTTTCTAACACGACAATTCTGGCTTTTTAGGTCTAGTGCGCAAGTGCTTTGACCTGTTGTAAGTCTTGTGGGCTTTTAACCGGGCCCACCGAACACCCATCACTTTTACTCCTTCGAGGGCTTGCGTTTCAAAAATCCTTTATCAACATTAGTAAATGCTTTACATTTGTCCCTTTTTGGGGCGGTTTTGTTACCGCCTTGCAGACTGGCCCTGTTACATGGATAATTGTGCTGATGCGTTTAACTGAGAGTGAACTTATTTTTCTTATTTTTCTTTTTGTATCTCTCCGCGTGCAAGGTGGCCAAGGCACTTTGAATCGCTCGTTTATGTCAACTGTTTTACTTTTAATTTTCAATTTATGTGGCAAGAAAAGTCCAGTTAGGAATTTAAAATGCTAGTAGCTCTAACTCTAGCAAAAGTGAGATCCATTGCATTGCAAATTCTTGTTTAAGCTTACAATTATCTAGGACTAGTGTACACTTTTGAAAAATGCTTTTCAAGTGATATCTTATTGAAGGTGCGGTTTTATATTTTTATTTTAAAAGGGGGAAATGCTGCCTTTTTTTAACGCATTGACCTAAAAGAAAACGTGCAAGTTGGTATAATACTGTCCTTTTGCTAAACCTGGGTCTGTGGTGCCCATGACTTGGATGCTTGAGCCACGGGATGGAATAATTCACAAGGGGTTATGCAGGTGATATATAGTAGGATTCAGACATACTTATCCCACCTTTCAATGACATTTCTTAGACCCCATAATGATGATAATAGGGACTGCATGCAGCGCTTAATTTTTAAAAAGAGTAAGTGTCTGGACCATTTTTTTCTTAAAAGAACAAAAGTGTCAGTGCCAAATGCTGGTGTTGCTGAATAACAAGGCTGTGTAGTGTTTATTTCATCTCGTGATTTTTTTTTTTGTTGCAAAAACATACTGTTGCTGACACTGTATCTTACTTTTGTAGGTTAATTTTCTCCTTTGCTTTCTCCTTTTGACACTATTTTTCTGTTTTTAACATTCCCTCTTTGCTGCCTTTCTCTCTCTTTTTGTGGGTGAATGTCTGATGATTAAAAATAAGTCACCCTTAGAAGAAAAAAATGCTGGTGGGTCCCATCTGCAACTCCATCTCATAATCAGCACTGCTCCCAGGTCTACTGAATTGATACTGAATGCAATTTCTGATCCTATATTTTGTTGCAGAGTTAGCAGTTGATATATCAGTAACATTCCTACATTACCTCCAATTTTATTTTTCATTTTGATTGGTGAGTTCTACATAGAATTTTGCAGGCACCTTTTCTATGCTATGGCATTTGCTTTTTTGAAGGCTGCTATTCCAATCCCTTCTTTGATGCCGCAGGTTCAAAACCACTCAAGGTCTTATGTATTGATTTATTTTCACCGTCACCTTCTATTGCAATTTGCATAAAGAGTATAGGGCAACCACAAATATCATCAAGTTCACCCTCCAGCTTATTTTGGCACTAGTAACAGGCATTTTATGTGGTGGAGCAGAACAATCAATGCTAAAGGCAGTAGGTCTGGATAGTATTTTGCGACAACTAAAGTATTAAAAAACCTGCTGTAGGAAAAAAAACAAGTGCTTTCTATTTACAATGCTTCTGCAAGATAACGAAATATGCAATGATTCCGTTCACTTTTGAGAGATAATATAATCCATCTTGGACTTTAATGCAAGCCCTCCTTAGGAAACCAGAGGATACACTTAACAGCCATACAAAACTTAAGACGTGTTTCATGTGTTTTGGTCCCCTGATTAACAGAGACATTCCATCAGTGGTTTGCTTTGTCCTCATTTTGGCCATTTTGATAGGATGCCTTCCGAGAATCATAAATCATTTGTTCCGCTGTGTGCTGAAGGCACTATTAAACAAAATAGGAAACTAGAGAATGGGGCATTCCACATAGGAGTGAAGGGGAGAATCCTTCAGGAATTCTGCCACCCACGCTCTTCGTTTCATCTGTGAGAGAAACATTTGACCTATCCACACCTACCTTCTTGAGATCTCTTCACTATACATATGTACACACATACATATGGTGGTATGTGTGTTTGGGTACTTCTGAGACACAAAATGCAGTGATATAAAACCCAAAATTTCATGGGGAATTGTGAAATATGGAAAATATTTCAAAGTTCCCTGTGAAATATAATTTTCATCATACTGACAGGTTTCCAACCCACCCTGCTGCATGAATGGCCAGATTATGTGGCAATATTAATTAAATAACTTTGAATAAAGGGAAAATTATGCAACACATTATCTGGCGTTATCATTTCAATTCAGTTGAGCTAGAAACATTTTTTGAGAAATCTGCAAATAATGTGGAAATTATGTGGTAAATGACGTAAATCCATACTTACGCAATAAGGCTGAAACACAGAATAGCTTGAATTTACTGGCCCTCACCATTGTCAGTTGTTTTATCTACAATTTATTAATGGAAGGTAGGCAAAACATAAACTAATTAATTCTGATCAGTGCCCATTGTTATGTGCACTTTGAATAAAACAACTTTTTTTCAAGCTCACTCCCCAAAAATACATATTCAATATAAAAAATACGAGGAGAAGATAAAATGTCACATTATCCCTTATTACTATTCCGTGGCTATAGTGATATTTACAATCCACCCTTTCTTTGGTCTTGTGGTTTATGATGTCATAAGAAGCCTTCTGTATGAGTATTGGATTATATCACCTGGTGTTTGTATCTTTTTTATGTCAATGTTTGTTATATAATGTTTTGGAACATGCCTTTACAAAGTGTGAAAACCCCGCTGTGGCCACCTCAGGCTGTCGGAGTGAGGTATTATGGTTAGAAATTCTAGAATGTATGAGCAATTTGTACTATTTTTTCCTATATGTTTCAAAACACTGTAATGCACATTCTTGTCCAAATAACATTTGAATACAGTCACCAAGATTTGCATTTATTTATTTTGTAATGCACTACCTTGTGACAGGCAACCGCGTTGTACAACTGGTGACTATGTTGCAGGAAGTTCTTGAGTCCCCAACCCACTCTTGGACGGACGATGAAAACTCCAAAACAGCAGCACATCTGGTGTGAATTTACGTAGTCTACCTGTATTTGTTCTTACTGGTGCTTTTAAGGTTATAATTTTTTTCAGATGTTGAATGAACAAAAATTGAACATGATTTACAAATTAAATTGAAATGGCAACGCAAGATCTGTATGTGGAACTTAAAAAGCTAGAAAGGTATTTAGAGCGCCAAACCTATAAACAGCTGTACTTTCTCAGTGGGAGATGTGAGATGTTTATAGGTTAGTGATGCTCAGAAAAACAGGAGGAAAAGCTCTTCTTGAAATCAAAGCAATATGGTTGCTTTCAGGTCTCTTGTGTAGTAACCGCCTACATGCTCCGGTTATATTCATCAGGGCAATAGGAAACAAAAAGCAGAAAAACCTAAGGAACGTATTAAAAGACGTCTGAAAATGCACTTTGCAGCATGTAGTCCTGTTTTTATCATTTAGTAAAGCTGAGCACAGCTTCCCTGAATGTTTTGTCCCAGTGGAATGCCTCGGTACAACCCACACGAGTGTCTACCAAACACCATTGGCTTATAAGTACTTTTATTCTATACTTTTCATCTAAGAGGATCGTCACTCATTCCCACTGTTGTGCTGTATGAGTAGCAGGCATTGCAATGGGTAGATCCTTTAGTTGTCCAATTTAAGCAAAGTTGTTTAACTTGTTAATTTGTGACAGAAAGTGCATGGGCCTATAGTGTTTCCTAAGAGCTCACCACTGTCTAATTTCAGAGTTGCAGAATACCGGCCTAGTTCTGATTCCATCTCGTGTCTCTTTTATCCACTGCCCTACACTTTTTGTCTCTTTCTCTCACTTTTTGCATATAATTATTCCTTATTGCGTTCTTCGTATGGGATTGTTTTCCCACTTTTCTCAGTTTTTTGCCTTTTTCCCCCATGCCAAGGGATAGGCCTGATGAGGGAAAATAGTTATGGGTCCCCACAAATTGAGTGTAGGTGTTCACTAATGACAACCACAAATTAAGCACTATAGCATGCTACACATGACCAGAATTGGGCATAGGGCGGTGGCTCGAAGCTCCAGGTAATGGTCAGTATTTTTACCTCATGATGGCCACATTTGTGACTTCATGAAAAAAAGGCTTAGGCCTGGGCTGGCTGTGTGGCCTACAAAGATGCACTACTCCCTAGGACCTTGAGGCTCAAAGCAATGGATTAGTTGTTTTTTGACACGTGAGCCTATTGACATATGATTTATTACAATGCCATAAAACAGAATATTAAAAACATCTGCTTAATAGAGTGGCACTGTCTCTGTAATTTGTTGTTCCCAATGACATTAAAAACTAAGGGGGTCATTCTGACCCTGGCGGTCTTGGACCGCCAGGGCAAGAATGACGGAAGCACCACCAACAGGCTGGCGGTGCTTCAATCCCCATTCTGACCGCGGCGGTAAAGCTGCGGTCGCCCCGCCGGTGGTTTTCCGCCGTTTTTGCCCCAGCTGGGAGAATCCACCAGGGCAGCGCTGCAAGCAGCGCTGCCCTGGGGATTCTGACCCCCTTACCGCCAGCTGTTTCTGGCGGTTTTCACCGCCAGGAAGAGGCTGGCGGTAAGGGGTGTCCTGGGGCCCCCTAACAGGGCCCCGGCCAGCTTTTCACTGTCTGCCCAGCTGACAGTGAAAAGCGCGACGGGTGCAACTGCACCCGTCGCACGGCCGCAACACCGCCGGCTCCATTCGGAGCCGGCTCCTGTGTTGCAGCCTCATTCCCGCTGGGCCGGCGGGCGCTAACTTGGTTAGCGCCCGCCGGCCCAGCGGGAATGTCAGAATGGGGGCCGCGGAATTTTTCCGCCTGGCAGGCGGCGGTAGCCGCCCGCCAAGGTTGGAATGACCCCCTAAATGTCTAGGTGTGTTTTACATTGAGTGATGATTCTAGCCCTTCCACAGCTGCTGGGGAATGGGCTCAAACTAGACTTACACTCTGCACTGACAAATGCCATGGCCAGTCACATGACACCTATGCCAAATCAGCCGGCAGTGATGATGGCTGTACTCAAATGGAGGAAGCTGATTGGACAGAAAGTGTGTCATCAGCAGATATCTGGGGAGCGTACAGTTGTCAAAGAAACCTTCCATGCTTTAGCCAGTGGTTTATAAGCTCCAACTGGTGTCTCTCCATCCAGATGCCTACTATGAGAGTCTTCCAACATTCCAACGTACACCAGTGGTGACTGCAAGGTACGTCACCATCGTCCCCATGCTGAAAATCCATGCCTGAGGAATCATCAACTTCCACAATATGGTGGGTAGTCTTCCACACCCATCATGAATAATCCTCATAGCTCCGCATCAATAGACGATTCTTCTCAAAGGCTTGTTTGACAGCGATATTGCCTCTTCCTTCCTGTGAGCTGAAGTAATGTCCATTTCCTGCTGGTTGCCACCACTTCCTCATGACCCTTCAACTTGAGGGACAGGCTGCTCTGTGGGTACTCTGGCGGGCTCTCTCTTCATTCACTTTGAGGATGGCCACATCTTCTCCCTGCACTGCTGTTTGGAGAGTGGATCTACCCTTCCCCATAGTCTTTCCACTCTCACTGTTGAAAAGTGGAAACCCTATTGAGAGGGGCACGTAATTTCCAGTACAAGCATTTTAAGGTGTAAAAGGCTTGCCACGCCTCACTTCCTTCCAACCAGCAACACCTTCACTTCAGAAGGGTGGAATAACAGTTCATACAGTAATACCATTGGTGACAAGAGCAGCCTTTTAGAGGTTTCATCTTCCCCTTTCCCTTGCCCTTGAAAATCTAAATTCAAGCAGATGTTTACGTTTAATCCCACTTTCATACTGCAAAATTGGACAATCCCCAGCCATTCTAGCCTTCACTGGGTGATGCAGTACATAGGTTGATGCCCCGTACGAGCTAGGGTGGGAATAGAGTGGTGATACACCACTGCTTTGGCAAACGAGTGATCAGGCTGCATGTTCACTCAGCAGTCCACTCCTGTCTTTCTTACCAATTGTAATTCTTCTCTTCTGATATAAAAAGATATCAAATAAAAATGCTTTCTTGCACATAGGCTTTCTGTGCTTTCCTCGACTTGTTATTGTATTGTAGCATTTACATGGCTCTTCATAATACATCGTGGAGCACTAAAGTGCATTATCATATGGGCAGCATACTAACTACACTGTGGGAGAGTGTGTGGTTGGCAGAGGATTTTATCTGTTGTGATCCTACGCTGGAAGCATTTTGATGTCATTAGTGAGTGAAGAGAGAGGTGTTCTTTGATTTGATAAATCAGCTCAACTTATAATTAGAATTGGCTGCTGGGTAAGATGTAGCGTACTGGCAGGGAGCTACCGGGACGATCTGCAACCTCGTTATTCCTGCTTGGCAGTGGTTGGGGAAGTTAGAGGGCTAAAACACACCAACCAAGCCAGAGGGGCTTCTCTCATTATATTTATATGTTTGTATCTGTGATATGTTTGTATCTATGATGTTTAATAACTTGGCTTAATTGTGATGCAAAGAATTTTCTGTAAATATGTCTGGGTGGCAGACCTTCGAAGTCTGCTTTGATGATTGCCATGTAGGGTTTGAGTATGCATCCCAGTTGTTCTAGATTGAACGTTGCACAGATCCGTGTTGCCGGGTCTGTTGTACTTATGGTCTTTCTGCTCTGCTACCAGTCCAAAAGGATTCCTTTCTGTGCGTGCCATGGAGTACTGCCCTTTCTTTATTGGTTACCCTCCAGTTTCACTCCTGTTGTCTGTTTCCAATTAACATAGTCTCCAGGCACTTGTGGATTGCTTTAGAAGTTGGAGCTCGTCTGTGAACCAGGTGTTATTTGTTGTGTCTCACATGAAGTGCGACTGGACTGTTTGTTGAATTGGCTGGTTGAGGGAGAAGTTAGAGCACAAGATTGTCTTGCCTAGCAAAGGTGGGTGATGGGACAGAACAGCATTGATTTTATATGTGGTGTTAGCCCCATTCTTTTGTACAGTGTGTTTTTCCCAGGTCTGTTTCTGATCTAGGTCTCAGGCCAGTGCTCCATGCATGCCTATTATATGGGGTGATTGGTGGTTGTTAAGTTGGCAGGTATTATGTGAGCATTCGTGTTTGAGGTTTGATTGGAATCGGTTGTGGTTGGGTTGCATGCAGCGGCATTAGGAAGGACTTGAGAGCCTAAGGAGAGTCGACTTCTCAGCTACTGAAATCCTTGAATCTTTGGTAATGAAGCCATTGTCTGTTAAGTGCTCAGGAAGGACGAGCAATCTAGAACGTATATTTTATTTGTCCCCAGATCATATTGTCACTGAATGTATTTCTATTTGGGAAGGGACTGTTATTTTCTTCTTTCCAGTAGAGGCTCATAGGAATTGAAGGCTGGCATTTTGCTTGGAAGTTTTATGTTGTTCAATTCAGTGTTTAGATTTGTATTTGCATTTGGTTGTGGTGTTTGTGTAAAAATTTGTGCATAAAAATCTAAGAAAAAAATGGAAAACACCCCTCAAAAAGTTGGGACATAATTAAAGCATGTGATTGCAATCTACTCACAGAGTTTTCAGGTATGGTCAGACACAGTTCTTTTGATTAACCTTCTTGTGTCCATTGGATGGTATTGACTTTCTGATTGACCTCAGGCCTGATGGAAAGTTCTTGATGAGTTTGCGGAGTTCCCGGAACGTTAGTTCTAGCTTGAAAGCTCCTATCATAGTCCTTCAAGGGCTGTCCAGACTTGTTACTTAGTGTCCTTTTCATCCCTGCAACTAATTGCATTCAAAAAGGAGGATGCCACTTGCCTAGATTCTTCCATAGCTTGAGTCACTTAAAGCTAGGCAATTTTTTCTACTTTGTTTTTCTCACAGAAATAGCGACAGTTGTTTCCCAAGGGTGTCTGCTATGTTAGTAACACTTTCACGCAAATAGGAAGCACCAGATGTCTTCTTTTGTTGCTGGATTGCAGAAACATGAGCAGTTTTTAGATGAAAAACAATTCGGTTGGCTTAATTTGTTTTAATGTCCTACCAAATTTTTGTTTTTTGCAACCTGTTGGGAGGTATTGTGGCGGTGTCGAGGTCTGCAGTATCTGGGCCAGGTCAGCCTCTGGCACACATTTACAAGTTTCCTTCAGTGTTTAGAACAGGGAAGTCAATTCCAGCAGTAGGCCGGTCACAACCAACATTATCCTAACCCAAAATATATTCTGTCGGAAGGAGAAGGCAGAGTGGGTTCTTCTGCTTCAAGTGTCCCATCTGTGGGGGCTCGGGCTTTGCGCTGGTAGATCTTCCTGGAAGTGATGCTGCTCTTCACCTAGATAGTATGTCTTCTCCCATGCCTGGTAGTGGTGCGGCTTTAAGTCGTCACTCACTGTGTGGTCCCTCTCTTTCAGGGATCAGTTCTTCTCGTCCGATAAGCGGTGCTCCACTTCTTCTTCGAGTGAGCAATAGTTTTCCTCTTCTAGTGAGTGTTGCTCCACCTCTTTCAGCAAGCAATGTTACTTCCTTGCACGCTCATTTCTGCTCTCAGAATTTGGCTTGCGCAGTGTCCACCCGCATCCACATTTTGTGGTTTGTAATCTGTGCACATTCAACCAGTTAGCTTTGTCCCTGCTCAACCTAGGCTTGACTTCCCTGATAAGTAGGGCCGCATTTGCTAGACAATCCATCACCTGCTGCATAATTTGCAGACTTTACCAAAAAAATAGCTTCTGACTCAAATGGATCAAAAGTAAATAAAAATATGGCAATACTTGATGCTGTGCGAAGGAAAGCAACTCATGAAGGTTGACTGTTCACCTTTCAGTTGCATATTGATGTCTGTATGTGGGTGTTAAACTAGTATTAATAAAGTGAAACATTTTTTCAGACAGTGTTATCATGTGTAAAAATGACAAAATAATGAACTGATACTGTTATAAAATGTGCCACAATATGCTGCATAATTTAGTAAACCCTGTTCATAATGATTCTTCCCTTCTCCACCCCTCCATTACTCTAGTCAATCCAACTAACAAACTCACATATCCGCGGCTCATATTAACTAATAATAATACTAAAACTGTGCTCATATTTCCTATACTAATCCACCACTAATTCCTTTTGGGTTCCGGAGTAGCGTGCTACTCGCTGAAAAGCGCTTCGACGCCTTGTCAGGGGTAGTAAGCGCTATATAAATGCTATTACAATACAATACAATATGGTCCTTGCTTCAAAATTCCATTGGCCCCTCTGATGAGTTGCTTACGAAGATGCTGATGTGGTACAGCATTGACTTGCCTGCTGTTCATTCCACACAGTACACTCGTCAAAGCACCAGGGTCAGATTGGGATCAAAATTAGGCCTGGGCACAAACCGAAAAAGTGGCCCACACTTGGAGATAATTACTTTTCATAAAATGTTGCTAAGTCTCGGGGGAGTTATTTTCCTCTCCCTTTATTTCCTTTTCTCTTCCCTTCTTTGTTATCATTCTTCTCCACTCTTCACGTCTTACTTTTCCTTATGTCTCCACACTGCGTCCCTCTCTCTTTCCACTGTTAAACTCCCGCCATATCTCGCCTCCCTTGCCTTTGTCATTTCGTCCCAGGATGAATGTTTTTCACAGTAATGGTGTGAGAAAACACAACTGTTTTGAGTTGTCAGTTTGCTCAGTTTGGTTGTTAGCCTTATTTATTTATTTTTCCCTCTCAATGTAAAAGGTGACTCCCCTTGGAAGAAAAAAAAACGCCCTTCAGGTGGCCTTGCCACAGGCCCTTCGGGCAATGGCCGATTGACCGCCCTGCCACCCCGACCCTGCTAAGAACAGTAAACCGTGTCGCACGATGCCAGCTTGGAATAGTGGCACGGAGGAGGAACCCTGCACAGAATCATCAGTTTCACCCCGCGCAGTTTGTGATCTTGGGCACTTTTCCTCGCTCCCGTTCGGATCTCCCCTGCCAGTGGCTGGCCCGTGGTAGCTGCTTTCATGTCGTGTTCTGTGCTATATGAAATCAATCAATCACTCGTGGCTGGCGCCCAGGCCAACGGAGCACGCCTTCTCACTGCGCACAATCCCTGGACTCGCTCCAGATTATTATCACATTTGCATGCGGAGCGGGGGCCTTGAAACCCAAGCAGATTACGGCGCCTGCCTTTGTGAGGAACCGCTAACTGCAGCATTGTACTCGCTGCTGCATCTCTCCGCTCACTACCCTGTGCGTGGGTTGCTTTGTGTATCCTTCATGTTGTTTTGTATAGGATAGTGTGAACCGGGCGCCGTGGCCGTCTGACGGCTGCTCAACGGCGGTGGTAAAATGCATTTTAAAATCATACACAACCAGAACTCCACCAGGTCACGCCCCCTCCCCCGATACAGGGGTAGTGGGTCACTTGCGTCGCTATATCGTGTATTTTGTGGAGCTGTTCTGCTTTACCGGTGGCAGAGGAAAGGTGCCAGCTATGTTGTGTGGTTGTAGCGGGGATTGCCAGTCTGGTGCGCATTCCCAGTGGCCAGGTGGTGGCTTTTCTGTGGCTTTACTTCGCTCGGCACCACCTGGCATTGTCAGTGGTTTGACCTTGGCTGTGCCTTTAGAGTTGGTGTCATGCCAACCCCTGACGTCATCCTGCTTGGCACGAGCCCAGCCCTCACCTCTACTAAAGGCACAAACCACAGCAGCATGGCTGCAAATTGAGGGGTTCCTCTGTGGATCTAAGGAGTTTGGATCCAGTGCATGCATGGCAACATTTTATAAGAGAAAAGTGGGAGATTAAAAATAAAATAGTTTAGAAAATGTAATTCCCCCATTGATTTATATTGAAGGAGAAGCAATTTCAGGCAGGAGAAAGCCAAAATAAAGCCGGTTTTTGCTTTAAAAATCTAGAGTCTCGTCTAAATCGGGTCTATTGGCATGTGTGCCAAAGACAGGGTCTAACATCATAAATAAGCATTTTTTCTGGGTCATAACACCCCCTGGGGTGATCGAGCATTCCATATTTGCCGGACCGGTTCTGTATTTTCACCAAGTGTCCTGCTAGAATCGGCCCAGGTCCTGGTTTTCAGACCGGGTCGACTGAACACAGCAGGAGGTACTTTTTCTGTTTTTCAAAACAGGACGAGTTAGCAGCTGTTATCAATTTAATTAAGAGGTATGATACAGGGTTTACAATTGCATTATGTTTATTTCTTCAGTGCCTCCCTCTCTGTGTTGCTGTGTTGATGACTGGCGCTGTCATTCTGTTCTACTCGTTTGATGTAAAATTGTTGTCCCTCTTCGTTTTTTTACTAATTGTCCCGGTTTTCTGGATTTCTAAATCTGATCCCCCTGTAGAAACCCTAAAAATATTCAGTTTCTAGTGTCATTCATTTCTTTGGTTCATGTCTTCTACAATGTCACCTGCCACTGTGCCGGATAGTCAGTAAATACTTACGTATGTTAATTTAATTAACTGCATATTTTGTGGTATAACTTAAAATATTGTTTTAAGGAGCTGACGCATCTTAACTCCCTGATTAGTACAGACTGGCTGGAAGATATATTTGTTTTAGTTTTCTCGTTCACAACAAAAATTGTAATTGAAAAATGTCCACATCTACATGGAAGCCCTTCTTACCTTCCCAGACCCTCGTCTCATGATCCAGAGGAGGCGGTCATTGCTGGGCCCAACGCCTGGGCAATGATGAGCAAACGTAATGCAAGGATTCCATATGCAACCTGGCAAGCTACAGTGGCGGCAATAACAGACCTTGCTTACCTCTCTCATGAGGGCCTTCCTACCGGGAAGTGAATATGTTGCTTTTCCATCGCTCACGCAACAGCAGTCTACCATTTGCAGGGAACACGTGTTCTGTTGACGCCTTCCAATTTTAAATGAGCTGCCTGGTGCTTTTTCAATAAAACATACACTTCATTTACATCAAGGTATTTGGCCAAGCTGTTCTTCGCAGTCTTTTGGCATCCAGCCTGGCATCGTCCTACGCCAACACCAACTCCTGACTACTCTTCTGCCTGGTAATCTGTTCCCAGTGAAATGTGACTGAGCTGAACAGGAGCAAACAGTGAGGAAATGTATCCATTTCAGTAATTTTTATCTTTAAATTTAGAATTGTCTCAGAAGGACCAACCAAAAAAGCGTGTGTCAGTCACACCTCGATTCTAAACTCGGATGTATAGTTTGCACAAGTTTCACTGCAGCATAGGCATGAAGAAATCGAGATAGCATGCCCATGCTAGGCCTGCAAGCCCAGTGATGCTCCTGTGTGTCACAAGGAATTACATTCTAGTCAACCAATGATTAAGGAGCAAATTCACACGGTGAACAGAAGGATGCATCAGAAACCATTAAAAGGAGTCAGGCTTCCAGCTGGTTTGTACAAAAACGTCATGTTTGTAGACTATTTTGTCTTTTGCCTTCCCCCGGATGTAGGAGGTAGACCCAGGTAGCTTTATTGTGGAGGGACTGTGTGGCTGTTCAGCTGGGTGGGTACTGGAGTTGCTCCACAGTCCTCTCTCTACAGGGCCATCCCCATTCAAAGGCAATTTCGTCCCTTCCCCATGCTACAGAAAATAAAGTAAACCATTTTAGGTCTGGTGTGACAGCTCAGTTGTCTTCAAGATGTATTATGGGTGTGGCTTGTCTGGGCAGCTGTCCACGTCACGTATTGTTAACCGTTCATAAAAATACACATGGAATGGGCATTGGCTCTGCCCAGAGATGTATTACACTCTCACATCATGCTATGGCTGTTATGTGTATTGTTCCGTCTTCTATGGGGTGTTTGCTTTGCAACACGTGAGGGACTAATTTGTATATGAAAAATACATCAACCACTTAATTCCTTATCTCTTTAATTCATTTTTTACAAAAAGCAATCCTTTTTAGGTTGAGTACGCTAGTGCTTTGAAGTGTTGTAATCTATCTGTGGGCTTTTAACAACGCCCATCTCTATCAATTGTTCACGGGCTTTCCTTCCAAAAATCCTTTGTTATCATTGGTAGATGTTTTACAGTTGTCCCTCCTTGAGTTAGTTTTGTTACTGCTTGGCTATTGACCCTGTTTTATGGATAATTTCACGATTGCCGATAAGTTTGACTGCAAGCGAACTTCTTTTTCCTTTTCCGTCCCTCCTTCGCGCTCATGCTCATGGCGGCCGTTGCGCTTTGAATCGGCTCGCTTATGTCAGCTGTTAGGAATTTACAACACTAATATTACTCGAGCAAACGCGAGACCCATTGCATTGCAAATGCTTGTTTGTATTTATCACTACCACATTTATTTCCACTATTACCACCAACAAAAAAACACCACAGCTCCCACTGCTGTTATCACTCCTACCATTATGAACAGAGTTACCACTACTACCACCATCATTACCACCATCACTAGCACAACAGCATTCATGCATGGCTAGGTTTGCATGCTTTAATACATGACCTATTTGCTTTGCCAATCCATGCTTTCTGTGGCATCCATTATCCACAGCCTTTAGTCCATGCTCACTCTCCAGTGCTACAGGGTAATGTACACTGTTTATGAAATAGTCCCTCATGCTTTTCAAAGGAGCCAGGACACACCTAAAGAGCCAATGGAATAATGGTAAGACAGTCATCCTCCTGGGTGCGGTTGAAAGATATGTTTGAAAATTCCCTCAAGCCTATGGCTGCCAGTACCAGAGCAACACTAAAAGGAAAGAGCTGATGGAGGCTTTCCCAGTGCTCCTTAAAGTAAGTATAGAACAGAGTATGTTTATGACAGTTTTAGAAAACTTGAGTAAACTTTGGCCCCCTACTGCAAATTTAAACCCATATATTAATAACCCAACCTCAGGCAGTCGCTATCACTGCAACCAGCACGTAATGTTCACCCTAGTTGTGCGCTCCTCTGACACCCATTGGCTATAATGCTGTTTGGAGTTGCTTGGGAGCCCTCCATCTGCACCTCTCCTGCTCAAAAGTCCTACTTTTATTTCCTTGTTTAAGAATTTGTGATGTTACATTGTGATGTTACATCGCAACACTATTAGAAATGTATTAATTTTGTTTAAGGAAGTGCTTAAACCTGGCTCAACAGTGCAGATGACCCTCACTTTATTGATCTACAGAAAAAAGGTTTAAAATTCACTACTGAGAGAGTGATTTTGGCTCTGAGTACATGTTGATACTCTCAAAAGCAGTATTTGATTGGACAAAAGTTATATGCGCTGAAAAAGAGTGATTATGCGTTCTTAGAAATATAGTAGGCCTGAATGGTTCTGGGGACAAGCCAATGTCAGATGCCTTGCGTTTATTATGAAAAGGTATGTCAAAGGCAGTAGTCCTGACTTATTTATTGCTAAAAGAATGCGTATAAGTCTGTTGTCATATTATATTTATACTGTTGTAAAGTCTGTAAACAAGGTTTTTGTTGCATGCAGTTTCTCAGTTTACCTTAGTAGGTAATGGTTTTGATTTGGTTACCCCCTTTGACAAACATTGGGTTAGAGGATTTTCACTATGAGAATCCTTGTTATAGACAATTAGAAGTTGTATATTGTTTGGAATACTGTAATTATTACTGTTTTTCTAATGGTTGCCTTGCTGTAAAATTGATGCTCTGTAAGTCCTGAGTGTCTTTTTATGGTGACAACCCACTGATAACATTTTTAGGCTTGATTAGTTCATTGAGAAGCGTTATTTCTGATTCAATAGGTCTAATATGCTTAATATAAAATGTTCCGTCGAAGAGAGTAGGCCTGAGTTATATATTATGAATAGCTTGTTTCAAGACAATATGCCTCTATGGGTGGATTATTATCAATCTCCCTTGAAACCTATAGACAGGGTTATTATTTTTTTTTTGCATGAAATCACACAGATTACTGTGGAAGGAAAGGTTTTGATTTTTGCTACCCTCCCTTCCAACATTTTGGGGATTTCCTATTTCCCTATGATGCTTCTGGTTAATTCCTCTTAGGAGGGATGGTATATTGTTTTGCCAAATGTAACTGTTTATTGTTTTCCTGATGACTATCTTGTGGGCAGGTGCAGCCCATCCTTTAGGGGGGAGGGCCCCCCACCAACCTTTTGCCCCTCATGAAGAGTGCCGGTCAGGCTGAAAAAAAGTCAGCCTGACAGACACTCTTCATGTTCAGGTCAGGCAGCCAGGAGCAGACATGTGTGATTTGTGCAGACTCCTGGCTGCCTGAGCTCAACTTTGCTGGGCTGAAGAGGTCACAGATCCCGTGGGGTGACCCCCTCGGCTCAGCAAAGGTGCACCGCGTGACGAGGGAAGTGTCACCCACTGACTTCGACGTGGGTGCTTCAGGTTTAAGCCCTGAAGCACCCAGGGCGAGTGTCAATCCGTGACACATCGTCACAGAGTGGGGTGGGGTCAGCAGTCTCACTGACCCCATCCCACTCTGTGATGAAGTTGGGACTGCTGCCTTCCCTCACTGGCTGACCTAAGGTGAGGGAAGGCAGCAGTCCCAACCCTCCTGGGACCTCCGTGGCTGAAGGTAATTGTGTGTGTGTGTGTGTGACCTTTGTAAGTGAATGTTTGGTGCGTGCGTGCATGTTTGAATGTTGATGAGTGTTGTTAATGGATGTACGTGCGTGCATGTGTGTGTGAAAGAATGAGTGTGTGAGTGTGTGTGTGTGTGTCCTGCCCGCCCCCCTCCCTCCTAGAACTGCCAGTCGCCACTGCTTGTAGGGAAGCTATGTTCAAAACAGTAGACCTGAATTAGTTATGGCGACAAACTAACTATAAAGCATATAGTCCTAATCAGTTTATGGGGAAAAATTATGTCAGATGCCATTAGTATTACCCTCTTACTGTGACTAAGTTATGATGAATGCAAAAAGCTTGTTTATATATTGTGAAAGGCAAATGTTAAAGCTTTTAGTGCTTTGAGGATGGATGGTCATTACACTGTGGTGCAGCCTGTAAATGCGTATTTTTTACATAGATCCTCACAGAGTACCTTAGTAGGCAATGGTTAACCTGTAAACAAATCCTGACGAAAGAAAAGTTGGTTATTGAGCATTCTTGCTAGACCAGCAAAGGAGTAGTTAGATTTTTTTACCAACAGATTTTGTAATGTTAAACTTTGCATTTGGTTTAGTTTGTTTTAAAGTACGTTTTGGATATGGCCTGGCAGTGTTAGCTGTCTGCCAATCTCCGCGTGTCATTCACAGTCTGTTATTGCCTATCACGACATATTGCATGTAATAGTCATTTCAGCAATTGGCTTAAATGCACTGTGAGTGAAAGCATTTTGCCATATCACAAATGCACAGCGTCTTGAAAGTGAAAGTGTTTGAGTGCCAAGGGTAATGCACAAGTCCTTTAGTTTTCCATTTTCAGTTTTTATAGGCCATATTTGTCTACTCTTTCGCATATTGCTTGTTGCCCTACAACTCCCCAGACAGTGCTACAAGGCGGTTCTCTAGCTGCTCGCTTCATCTGCAGTGCTCCACTTCCTAAAATGGCATTGTCCATAATGTATCATTTTGTTACCATTCTGAAATCATTGCCATGTTTAGAAACAACCCGTCAGCCATCTTGACTCAGAAAAGCACATATACATTATGAACAATCCGATTGCGAGATGGATGCCCACTGCTATGTTTTTTTTTTTTATGTTTGATTCTTTTTTTTTCCTACCACATGGCTGTCCTATGAAAAGGGCTCTATTGTTTCATTTTTTTATTACTTACTCAGGTTTGTGTGTGTGGATGGCTGAGAGGGCGTCCGTAAGAAGGAGTCATTGAGTGGTTGAATGGATTGTGAGGGCACATGGTGCACTGTAAGAAGGGTCTTCTCCGGTGCGTGGTGTGAGGACATGTGGAGCGTGTTACAGAGAGCAGTCCTCGTGCTCTGCACCAGTCCAACACATGATCTCGTGCTTTATGGGGCTTGTAGTGGGTATGTCCGGATAGGCCCTTGTTCATTCCTCAATAAAACTATACATACACGTGTGCAGTCCGCTTGCATTTGTGGTGTCGCGTTGGGTGACCAGATGACTCCATGTTACCAGGACACTTTGTACAGTTTCGTACTTTCAATTAACAAATGATTTAATTCTAGATATTGTAGGCTAGGTTCACTATAATTCAACCAAGGGGCTAGAGTTCCTGTGAGGAATGCTTTGTGAAACAAAAGCCCAGGACAGGAAAAACCGTGTCCTAGACATGTGAGCCATCAGATACCGGGAGTGTGGGAGAGTGGCAGAAATTAAGAGATTAATATTCTGTATCCACCATGCAGGGCATTGAGTAATTGTGTGCAGGTTAACCCTGAAACGTGAATGGTAAAAGGGATATCTGAGACACCAGGAGATTGCTAACCTGCCTGTCACTTGCGTTCACACAAGTGTGGGTGACCTGACTTTGCCTAACTTAGGAATGTCTTATGGGCTTGGTTGGGAACAATACAAAGGTGCCTTGAGGGAAGGTGAACCGGCTCTCCTACTTCGTGCCTAATAACACAGTGTACCACTCAATGAAGCCTAGCAGAGGTATACACTGCTGACAAAAGAGGTGGCTGGCTGAGAATGTACCCTGGGTTCACCTGTACTCACCTGTCCCTCCAGGACAAAAACATAAAGGGTTCCGCCAGCTGTATGATACTTCCTTAAATAATCAAGGTCCCACCCTTTGTGATCTCACCTAGGCTGTTTATTCTAACCTTTTAAATGCCAGTGAGGTTTTATTAATTGAACGCACTCCTGTGCGGACTCTGATCTTGACGTTACTCAGTTTTGCAGTCTCGCTACAGACGTATAGTTTACGTATTCTACCAATACTTTAACACATACTTAATGAGCTCTGGGTCTGCCCCTTGTTCGTGATTCAATAGCTTTTTTTGTCTATTTCAATTACCTGCATCCAATTCTAATTCTCTGCTCTCATTCTTGTGTTTGTCCTGTTCCCAGCAGTAGTTTGGCCCCCCTGTGTCTTGATGGGATGAG
Organism: Pleurodeles waltl; assembly: GCF_031143425.1. NCBI lineage: Eukaryota > Metazoa > Chordata > Amphibia > Caudata > Salamandridae > Pleurodeles > Pleurodeles waltl. The sequence continues at coordinate 153,267,235 of NC_090449.1, forward strand.
ATATATCTTTCCACTGTTGGCGTACAGGAACTATTTTTTTTTCTTTTGCACATGTCTATAGCCTTTCATTTTTAGCATTTGATGGGTGTGTGTGTCTCATCCTTTCAGTTTCCCCTTGTGTCTGTCTCTGCTTGCTAAGTCCCACTTTGACCTTTCTCCTCTATGTGTCATTCCTTGCTCCACCATGACACCCACTGTCAGCTTTCGCTCCCACCTCTCCATCTTTTCCCCATTTACAAGACCAAGTGGGTTTCCCAATGCTTGATGAAAGAATCTGTGTGAATCATGCTTTCTCCGTAGATGTGGTCATCCCTGCACTCCTGATGACAAAAGAGGCTGGTTGATTCCAGAGACTATGGACTTAACTTGAGAAGGCTTGTGATTGGACCAGTGCCCCTACGAAAACCTCTTCAAAACCACCTTTAAACTTGACAGTGGTGTAAAATGAATAGTTCACATGGAGCCACTATCTTGGGAGCTTTTGTCTATGCATCAACTAATGTTCTTTTAATATTGGGCAATATGTAAATCAAAGGCATCATATAGACTATTAGATATCAACGGATCCCACGTGGAAAAGTTTACTTCCCCAGGCCATGATTGTCCACGGTTGTCTATTTCAGCAAAGGGTTCTCTCTTAAAACCATTATCTGTGATATTGCCTCCTGAAAGACTCTCTGAACTTTCTGTATGCCTAGATTTCCAGTCTAAAGTGAATGCAAAGTGCTTTTGAAAAACAACTAAAATTGTGGGTCCATGATTACCGATCAATGTCAGATTTTCAGAATAACCACCGATTGTGAGGCGCAGGTGCGACCAGTCATAGGGTCAGGAGGGCAGGAGCCATGCTAGATTTCCTGGCTACCCCATGACTATGTGATTGATTTGCATTGAGATTCATTGCGTTTATGGTTATCACAAGTGGATAGCCTAAAAGTCCGACATGGATCAGGACCTATGCCCAGCTCTGCTGTAGAAGATGATATATGTTGAGAATGAGTGCTGGTAGATTGATCTTGTGTCGATAACCTGATGAAAGTAGTAACTGAACCAACCCTGTTTTTCCAGGTCTAGCTCCCCAATCACGCAAGACCCATCCTGAATCTTGTCAGCTTCTCGCAGTCTTCATAGAGCAGAACACCACAGCCCAGGAGTGGCAGATTCAGGCACCTCCTTTACTGTGTTCTTGTAGTAACCCACCTCTTACCTTTGGCAAACTCATAATTATATGCTGTCTGATGTCATGTCCATTGACAACATGCACCGTCCCAGGACATGCTCCAGCCTTCCACATCCCTCCACAATCATGTGCCATCATTCTGTGGCTTGATTCCCCCCTAATCCAACCTGAGAGAGGTTTCTATTGCGCTAGCTGATCTTTAATGTCTTCTGTCCCTTCATAGCGTCCCTCCTCAAATCTAATCGGGCCAGCCACAAAGGTTTCTGCTCCCATTGGATCTAAAAGTGCTGCAAAAATGATTGTGGCTGGGAATATCAAATCCCTTATGTCGACAGGACAGAATATCGTTACACAGAGAGATAAAATATCGAAAGGTAAGTGCACAGAAGGAGGTAAGGATTTACAATTCCTAACTCCACATCTGTGTACTTTGAAGACATATGTACCACCAACCTACGTATATCTGGAGTTGGGCATAGAAAATGTATGGAAACGTATTTTTTGATTTTATTTTTTTTGTCCCTCAATATTCTTTAGTGGTATTCTGTCCCGTTAGCAGAGGAATGGTGCCCCGGTGATCAGTAAATCTATGGGGCTAATATATATATATGTAATAGTCAGGGTCCCAGACAGCATTCCTCACACCTAAGTTTGTTCTGAATACAGTAAATTCCTGGTCAGGAGCTGGGCAGCCAGAGCTCCAGAAACCCATGAGCCCTGGTTTAGAAGCTGCCTCCACATCCCTGTCCGCACCCCCTGTAGCAACACAAGGCACCTCCTGGCACAGATTGTGTGAGCATATTTGTTGAAGTACTGTGAGGTGATTCTACTTGGACTAAAAGGCCAACCTAGCAAGTCTAAACTCACATCAGACAGAGAGTGGTCTCTGCTCCAGGGAGCCCTTTGATACCTACATCACATTTTCAGATCAGGAAAGACCTCCTCGGGAAGATAGGCCGGCCTTAGACTTCTGTGTGAGAGTCAGGAATAGTACAGCGCTGAGCCGGGCGGATTGTAGCCCAGATTTACATAGTTGCGCAGTTGGTTATTTTTCAGTACCTGATCTTCCGATCACCTCTTGTAGTCGAGATGCCCAAGTGTGCCTAGAATGCATTGATACCTGAGGTATGCATGGTGTGCTCCTACCCAAAGACTTCCAAGCTGCCCTGATGCCCCATACCTAGACCTTTCCTCCAAACAATTGGTCAGAACAATGGATGTAACATTGATTGGGTACATAATACCTATGCAGCACAAAGTGCCCCTTATCTCATCTCACAAATCTTTATAACATTTTCATGTACACTGGTAGTGTGAAGTTTAACACACACAGCTCGCTCGCTCTCTCCCCATCTGAGCAGTTGAAGAGCTTGTTTTATCATTTAGAGGGGATGTCCATAATATAAATGAGCCTTTATCGGAACTTATAGATGCAGCAGGAAATGTTTCTAATTTCAGCCAGAGTGAGTCCCTCAAATAAAGTGTCTGTCCAGATGTGAGGTTCGTTTTCAGGTTTTGGGATGGCAAGCCAACAAAAGATTGGCCAGATCAAAATGTATACACCCACTTTGTAATATTTTTAGGAAGTGTTAGCTGGCTTAATATCCTCATGTTTTCCATAAATTTAATACTAATGATATATACATACAAACATACGTAAAGGTGTTTTCTATCTGTACTGTTCAACCATTGGCCTTTTAAAGGGTCAATCACATTTTGCTTCCACCTTAAGTTGCGTGAAGCAGTAAGTCAGCTCACCTGATCCTTTTTGCTGTGTTGCACTGTAAGTGACGAGATTCTGCCTCGTCACTGGTGCACTGCTGTGGGAAAAGCAGTGCATGTCAGTTCCAGGGCCGGATGGCCTAGGCTACAGTACTACTCCTTTATTTTGTATTATATTCCCATTTATGTAGTAACATATGTTTGCACATTAAAAAAATGCTTGCTTGCTATAAGCAGACTTATTTGTTTTGCCAATGCTTGGTTGTTGATTTTTTCAGAGGACTGGGCAAATAACAATCGATGGGAACTTGCATATTTTCTTATTTCTAGGTGTCTGGAAACTAGTCAATGCCACCCCTCGTTTCCCATCCTCCCCTCCCCACCAGGCTCACAAACTAATGATTCTCTGTCTAGCTTCCTCTATCTCTCTGTCCTTGTTGTCTCAGCTCCCTCGGCCCGATTTCTCATGTGCTTAAAGGATTATCTGGCCCGTGACAAAAATCAATATTTTGGCAAAAGCATCTCCCTTTGCAAGAGAGTAATGAGAGCGGGTGATGGTGTATACGAGCAAATCCGTTTCGCCGGCCAGAACACATCTCTTTGAAAGGACATTTTGGCTCTCCGGCTTTGGAAGGCATTTCATACCCTTTAATTTTCTAATAAAAAGGAATTATGTGTGCTGAAAGGCCTGTAACAAGATTCGCAAGCAGCATATTTTTTCCCCATCTTTAATTCCTGCCTTAGGTACCTTGCCTGCTTCGCATGGTCCCTGAAGACCTTGTACACTCACGTGAGGATGCAGCAGAACCGAGACATTGGCACAGTTGCGCGTCTGAGATCTGCATAAGTTGATGGGGACCTTCATAAGTTGATGGGGACCTTTGGCTGGAATATTGGGTGCAACGCAGGTTTTCAGCTTTTGTAAAATATTTTTGGGGCTCGCTGAAGACTGCGACCATAGTTGCAGGTGGACACTATATGTATTCCCCCCCTCTTTAGATTTTTCCCCGTTAATTCAGAGACCCAGTCTTTCTGGCACCAAAAGTAATGTATATTCAAACCTCTCATATGGGAGCCTCCATGAGGGATTTTAGCACCCAAAAGTCAGGCTCAAGCACTGAGAACAAAAACATGATCAGGAGTTAACGGTACGAGCAAACCTTCACCTGTGTACCCGGGTATTGTTTAGTTGGTATCGTCAGCTCTGGGGTAGCAGGAGGACCATGCCACATTTAGAAATCAGCTGTTTCTGCCCCCTGATCTGAAGAGGACATTTAAAATACACGTGAATTTATAGGAAATAATCGCAGCAAATTCAAGCACAAATTCCAATAAAAATGAGTATTTCCCCAAGTTGAAATGTGTTTGCACTCACCCACAAATCCATTTCTACTCCACCCATTGAATGTCAATTCATGGACTAAATGTCCTTGTAGAGTGAGTGCATCTTTGATGTTGCGCACCCACCAGTTTGTAAGGATCCCTTCCTCTGAGGTATGTAGTTTTCTCTCAAGGTCAAGAATGTGTCAACCCTTTATTGTAGTTTGATGTAAACCAAAGGAGCAGCATCTCCTTTTAGGTGAAGCTCATGGGATTGGGTGCCTCATTTATATGCTTGTCAGGTTTGCAGGCTGTCTGTGGAATCAGTCTTCGGCTGATACAGATTGTGCTGATAGTCTTTTTTCAGTTTCTGTTGGACAGCTGACGTGGCCGCCTCGTCGGTTGGCTATTTCTGCCAGCAGGGATGTTTTGAACTCAAATAGAATAACCCCTGGCTCGCCTGTCCTGCCCACAGACAGTGCTTAAAGACCAAAATGGAGGCGGTCTGTTGAGAAGTGAAATGAAGGAGCTTGAGTGGATGCTAGATGTACTGTGTGGAGGGTGTGAAACGTCTGCTTTCTCGGAGAGAGCGAGGCATTGCTTTGAGCGAGAGCGAGCAAGCGGTCCATGAGAATGCACCGTGGTTGCCAAACATCTGAAGTGAGCACCAATAGTTCCCTTGTAGAGAAGAGTATTAGGATTCCTCTAGAGTGTGCTGCCCGCCCAGGAGCGTGTTGGAATGCATCTTGAGTGACAGTAGTGAGAACAGGAGCGTATGAGTGGGTTGTAGATGTGGGATGGCGAGCTTTTAGGATCCCAGCATTATGCTTTTTTTCTCCACAAAGGAACATATTTTTAAATTCATATCTGTTTGCAATTGACAATTATTGCTTAGCAGATCTACCTCACGTGCAGTTAATGTATTATTTAAATTAGCACGCTTTTTGAGGAAGCTCCAAGTGGAGAATTGTTTATTAGAACAATACCATTAATTACAGCTATTCACTCAACCACTTGTCACAATTGCACCTTCTCAGTTCACCTGTCAGTGGCGAGGACCTTTCAATGTGTGATTATAGGTAAACACATGCTTGGAGCATGCGCAGGTACTATTTAGTATGGAAAAGGGGGTAGTAGCCTTTGAATATTTCCACATATGGAAAAGATATTCGGTACTAGCTCGGTCTTCAGGCAACAAACATGCCATTTTATCTGTGCTAGTTAACGAATCATAGGATTTATTTACTATATTTTTTCTCTACAAAAATACATTTTTGTAACTTTACCTCTCTGTATCGCCCTCAACAACATTCACCACTTCAAAAAGCAGGTATTTATGAAATGTATGTAAAGAGTGTGTACCTCATTCTTTCAGTAGTAAAATCCATCTTCTATTTGTGAAGGTGAGCTTCCATTTTACTCTTCCTAAAAAAATTAATTAACTTGGCAACCTCTAAGATCCTTGTTTCCTTTGTGTGTAGTACACATTAAAAAGGTTTGTGTAATACTATTCACCCATTCCTTATTGTGTGCTGGTTGTATAGTTCTCTCGAAGTACTTTGGATACCAGCTGCCAGTGAAACATCTATTTTGTGATGCCCAAGTACCAACTGAAGACCTTTTCATTTTAAACCTGCTAGTAGAAGTTGCTTGGAGTTCAGCGTCCAGTGGTGATATTGCCAAAGGCCTATTGGTTTCAGCCCTGAGAATGACCCAGTTACTTTGTTCCGAAGCATGTAGCTGCTACAGAACTAGAGTTTTTTTTTTCCAGCTGGTCCAAGAATTATTGTTGGCCACATTGAAAGAGACAAGTTTTCTGGATGCAGTGCTGTGGCTCATGATCCAGCCTTGGCAGTGATTGAGACGCCAAACAAACACCATACAGGTGTACACCCTCAACACGAATATACACCAGCCCAAAAACAGGCCCACTGTCGCTCTTTGTTTTGAACATGACCCTAGTCAGCAAACGCGTCTTCTCTCATCCCTTGTCAAAGTCATGACACCGGTCCTGGAATTGTGCTTAAGATTATGAAACTGTTTGGAAGGACTACAGTAAAGAAGACCTCTCAACAGGACTTCTGCCACCTAATTGGTTGCTCCACCGATGTCATCAATGTTCAAGGCTTGGTTTGAGAGAATGGGCAGATTCTTTGATGTGCTGCCTTGTAAACAAGCTGCCTCCCGGGTCTTAGAATCATCAGAGAAGCCTGCAGATGCAGTGTCAATGAGTTAATGAGTCTCTAGGTCTAATAGGAAAATACTCGGTCTTTCGCCTTTCTTGCTCAAAGGCATTGGTTTTATTTTCTCAGGATCTAGGTATTATTTTCATACTTGGTTCAAAAGTCTCATCTTGGTTGACTGAGAAGCAGTTCCACCAGTAACATAAAACTTGTAAGACTCCCGGCTTTTGTTACATATTACTGCATGGCCAGTTACAACATAACCAGCTCGACAGGAACATCTGTGTAAATGGTGCAATTCCAAGCCAAAGTCCAAGCTAGAGACAGGCTACAGACTGGCAGCAGAGGTTATGTCTGGACACACCTCGTTCCCATGAGATTTGGTGCAGCACAAACAATATGCCTTAACCCCGAATCAGCTGCAGCTTTCACCAGAGACGCTGCAGTTTCCAAGTGTGAATCCTAGTGGAACTATGTGCCCAGCGCCACCTACAGAGGAGTCTATTTAGAACTGGTAGACAAAGCCTTGGCCACGATTTATAGACACTTTTTACTTACTTGTTGTTTTTTTTTTACTAATTTGATGTGCTAATGTGCCACGTTTTAGTCATGTGTGACATTCTATCACGCATTTTTGTTTGATGAAGCATTCAGCTTATTTCTCTTTGGAACTTTTTGTCATCATAACTTCCCTCTTTGTCAGTCCCCCTAATTCATTTTCCCCATGGTTGTTGCAGTTTCCTTCAACAGCCCCAGTACCAGTCTGGATGCCTTCTTGAGATCTGACTGTACCCCCAGGGCCTCCATTTGGGTCTGTGATAAAGAAAATGCAGCTCTTAGCTGGCATGTTGGAAATAACCAATGTAGCACAATTAAACAACTTAGTTAATTATTAACCCCAGAAAAGATAACTGAATTAAAAACACTCAAACCTACTTGAGTTACTGTGGTGCATATACACGGAAAGCATAGTTCTGGTGGTTTTGAAGGAGAATAAAAACTGTTCGAGGAGGCTAGATTATAACCTTTTCTTAAACAATGTGACTTGTGGAACATTCCCAAAGTCTGATCGTAATGAGTGTCAAGGTACTGACCCACCACCCTAACCAATCTCCCCCTGTAGCTCTTGCAAATGCATCTCACTTGTGCAATCAGGATGCCTTGTTGGACCGCCGGTTGAACTCCTGTGTGTAGAGTGGACCAAGCATCACCAAAAATTGCTCATTATGGTCCATACATCTACAGAACAATCCATTAGTACCATTACAATTACTGGAGCTTTACAATGATTGATCCAGACTCCTGTCAGATATTTTATTTATTTTAAACCTACAGGTCAGTAAATGCACCTAAGGACCAAACTGTAAATGTGACCGCATCATGCACAGAATTCCCTTTTGAGGCCTAAAGGCCAAAATCCTCCAATAGCCATCCTCTCCTCCTGCTCACAAAAGGCACAGGGCAGGAAAGAGAAGCAGAACAATCACTCTAGCGTGGAATCTCAAGCATGGAGACTTAAGTGACTTCAGCCTCTGTACCATTCCCTCACAAAAAATCTAATCCGCAGAGGGTTTCTGGCTTCCTGAACAAGTGCATTCAGGCTATAGCTTCCCATGGTTCATTTCTACTTCAAAGCCCCAGAGATATTCACCTTAATTGGAGTTATAGCATTTTTTTCTTTTTTTTAATTTGTGCCAACTTTTTGTTTTTGAATACCCAGTGTTCTGGGAGTTTATATATTTTCTTGAAGATGTTTCATTGTGACTTTTCGTATTTCCGGTTTGTAATCACTGATTTTTTCCAATGTCTCTAATAATAAAATATTGAAACAGTATAAAAAACATTTTATTTGTCAGCAGCACCCCTGTCTTTGTACATTAAAGTTAGCTTTATTCGTGTTTCTATTGCACATTTTGGTTGCTTTGTTCGTGTTTTATATACTGTACATTTACTTAGTACTGGGTGCAGCAGTCTACATGCTTTTGGCTAAGTAAATAAATCTCCTTATTTTAAAAAGGTGTTATTTCGTTCAGGAACAAAACTTTCAACCAATATTCGATTATTACCTTTATTCAGTTTTTGTATTCCATCTAAGCCTTCCTTTTCTCATTCTCGGGTCTCACCTAGGCAGCGCTTGTGCTGCCTCTTCAAGACATGTTGTATTCAGTCTATGGGCTTTCAATACGCCCAGCGCTTTTGGTTGGTTGTTTAACCTGCCTTTCTAAATTCCTTTGCTCTGGTTGGTGAATAGTGTACATCTGTCCCCCGTTTGGGTGCTTTGTTCCCTCCCAATAGATTTTACTCATTGATCCTTTTTGTTGGCCATCTGTTGCCTCCTCACTCGCACCCCCTCCCTCCTGTCATTGCTGTCCTCCTTTCTGCGCTGCTGCTTGTTTTGAAAGGGAGTTTCCTTGCACTGCTTTTTGTTGGCCATCTCTGGCCCTCTGTTGCCTCCTCGCCGTCACCCCCACCCTTCCATCATTGCTGCTATCCTTCCTGCATCACTGCTAGTTCTTCAGTGCTGCCATTTCAACATACTCTCCCGCTCAGTCTATTGCTGCTTAACTCTTATGCCTGGCACGCGTGGGTGCCACTCTATGCTCACTGGGAGACAAGAGGCCCTGAGGGTCGGGCCCATGCTTGGCACGTCCTCGGCTGTGTCGGCTGTGATGCAGCACGTACACGAGGCCATATTCCTTTCAAAGGTCACACTAGGGTCAGACGTCAGGGGGGTGGGGCAATCACTTCACGTGGGCGATGTAGTCTTATTCAAGGCTATAATAAAGCTGGGTATGTGGGAAAGGGGTAAAATGTCCGATCCTAGGGGCTCGTCACTGGTCACAGAGTCGATCCTGTGACCCATGCGCATTGCCGGAGCACAGCCCACTCAGACTAAGTTCTCATGCTTCATACCCTCGTCGTGGGGTTCTCACCCGCTGACACTGCTTTCTACAAGACTGTCCTGAGGGCAGATTCTTGCTGAATTTAGACCCCTCATGCAGTTGGCAGAGTGCCTAGAGCCCGCCGCAGTGTCCTTGAGGAGCTATACTTCAGGGTTAAGTGCCCATGCCAGAGTCCGTGTTGAATAAATGCCAGGACACTGTAGGACATTTTTTCACGTCGCTGTATAGCAGGATGACTTAAAATGCTTAGATGGGATTCAGAGGGATAGTGCTACGAAGTTATGAACCTACCTGTGTCGTATCTCGACTAGAGCCTCAGTAGACGGGAGGCAGTTTATTTTGCGGTCCTGGTTGCCTACCACGGTTATCCTGCTTAACTTCGGTGTTTTTAGAGCTGTTACCTGCATTTATGGTGCTAACATTTAGGTGCCTGACTGTCGTTCCTAGAAGTGATAGGCTTTTGCTTTTCTGGAGACCTTTACTTTTGCTATTAGAAGCGACTTGCGGCTTTTGGCTATCTGTTTCGCAAGGCACTTGACTTTGGTGTTAAAGTACCCAGAAGCACTTTTGTTGAACGGAAAATGAAGAGTCTGTCGACACCCTGAATACCAGAGTGCCTAGAAGAGCTTCCGTTAGTAGTTTTATTAATTAAACGCTGTATACTTTGCCATTCCGGGCCATTAGAAATGCACTGCTTTACTTTCCCTAGTTTATTTGCCTATTTATTATACTTTGTAATACTTACTTTCTGGACGCCAGCAGCGGCTGATACTAGAAATGCGTAAATAAATTAAAGTCAATAAATAGGCCTTAAATACCATAGTAAGCTAATCTTTTCTTGTACGTGCAGATACCGACTTCAGTGTACCAACATTATAGGGGATTTATTATGCGTACGTTGAGCCTCTTGACTTTGTCTTTCCTAGTGCCGAGAGGTGCTTCACTTTTCTGTTCTGAGCCTACGTGCACTTGTCTTTGTATTTCCAATTGCTAAAAGTGCCTTCTGTTGCCGTACCAAGCAACTGGATGGTTCTCTGCTGTTATAGGGCATCCGGGTCGTGGCTGCGCTTTTTGAGTGCAGACGCAACTAACTTCGACATTGAAAGTGCTTTGAGGCGCTTGACTGCACCTTTTGAGTACTTGGAGGCAATAGACTATGGAGTGCTTCGTTAATAAGTAAGAACTGTAAATACCAACACAAAATGTGCCGCATTGTGCTGCATAATTTGCCATTTCTTGTTGCATAATTTAGTCAAGCCTAGAGAATAATTTGGTCCTTCCAGATGCATATTTTCAGTGGCCCTGCTCATACGTACGCACCATATTAAATGCTGCAATCCTGTTAATGCACCACCTTTAATGCACTCCTGAGCTGCATCACCACTCATAACCAGTGCTTAATTTGAGTCAATGGTTGCCGGTGTGGGACACCAGTATTTATTTTTGAGGGCCGCACTTATTTTTCTGCATCAGGCAATTACTGCGAGCAAAAGACACATATGGGAAAGACGGAGGAAAGAAAGACAAAAGCATCACAAAGGGAGAAAGCAGAAAGCTACAAGGGTGAGCTGAAGGGGCAGGAAGTGGCTGTAAATGGATTGGAGAGGTCCAAGGTGGCATTAGGATTACGCTGCTTCAGTATTCAGTGCTTGCATATTTAATTGCAGCAGCAACATGTTTCAGAGTAGAGCTTTGCACATATGCACGTTTTTATTGACAAATTAACAACTGCTCATAACACTTTTATATTTAAACTTGTCAGCATGTTGCTCAGCAGACACAATACTGTACAACATAGCTTACAAACATTGGAAAAACCAATAGCTCTAGCTAAACACTTATAATGTCCCAAAGGTGAGACCAATTGGCAATGCCAATGCATGTTTATTTTGCAATTCGTTCATCAAAATGCCCAAAGAAATATATTTTTTCATTACAAACTCTAAAGGGAAATATTTTCTTGGTACACATCAGTGTCTCCAATTATCTTTTTTTTTATTTTGAAATTTCCCACTGCATTGCTTGGCCACATCTTCAGACAAAGGCCAGAAAGCGAAATGACCCAAATCAAATTAATTTCCACTTGGAAAGGTGTAAGTATTCTTCCGGGGCCTTTAATGCAGCAGATGGATGAGAGACAGCAGGCTGCCTGTTCTTGGACTAAGGTTCTCCCCTAGTGGTATGGCCATGGGCTCACTTCGCAGCACCACCATAGTCTCTAATAGCAATACTGTCAAATGTTCCCCTGGAGTTGTCCGGTATTATGTTACCTGCATTTGTATGGTGCATTTCTACCTCTTGTATGGTTGCCTTCTGCTTTTGGAATCTAGACACCCCTTACAGTACCTGGATTCTTGTAGACTTGAGTCAAAGTGGTCTGTGAGCATTGCATCAGGATGTGTTTTAGCATGATAAAAGGTGAATTACATTGTTGGCCTGTTAGGTTAAATTAACGTATTGCTTAGGAATGGATTATGATGGGTAGTGGTTATCCGGGTCCTCTCTGAGATCTTTGTAGCGAATGATATATGTGAATTTGTGTGATGGAGGACTGCCGTTATCCCATGAACCTCACATTCTGATGCCTTGAATTTTCTTGAACCACAGAGTCTGATGAGAAACAGTGATCTCAACAAGAGGCCAGAGGAAGCATATATTCATCATCCTGAGGTATAATTTCCAGTTTTTGCCGGAAGCAGTAGGGACGCGGCCTAAAAGGAGTCAGTATCACCCTTGCCTGCCAGTGACATTCCTGTTCAACATTTCAGGTCCATGGGTGCTACAGTTCTATAGAAGACTGTATAAGTCTAGACGGAACCTAGCTCTGCCCTGAATTTTCCAACCAAACCGGATTCGTCTCTGCGTGCTTCCAAGTACAGGTGATGTTGACATGCCATTGCCCAAGGAGGGTTAAAAGGATGTGCTTTCTCTGCCTTTGTTGTGTTACAACAAAATCGGTTGGCAACATTTTTTTTTTTTTTACCAGAACTGCTTCTTTTACAGCTGGCTGCCTCTCCGCAGAGCTTTCCAGGGAATGATTTATTCTTTCAGGAGCAAAGGAGAGGAGAAGATTTGCAATACACCTTCTCCCAGAGTGCAAGAAATAATTTATGTTTCGCAAGGCAAGGGAGGCCAGCCAGGTCTAGAACAGCTGCGGCGATCTTGTGATTTTGTGGTAATGGCAGCCAAAAGCTTGTATCCGCAGTCACCATGAGGAAATGAGATGTGTTTGATGATGAAAACCACTTCACAAGCAGAACACCAGTTACCCTTACTCAGAGTTTGAGAGGTGCCATCATCGCTATGATTGTGGCGCTGTTTTAATGTTTGCTGCATACCGGTCCGTAGTTGCAAATTCCTCATTACTCAAATCCAGCTAAGATGATATGCTGGCGCATGGAAATCCTAGTCAAGGAAGCTAAGATGAAATAGAAACTGCATCTTAAGGTGCTTTTACCTATCAAGAAGCTGCTCCCGTGTCTTGAGGGAGCACAATCGACGGTAGCGCACTCATTGTATAAGCACGCCTTCTCTGTTTGTGAATGGATTTCCCACCTTAGCTCCACTTGGATCACATACGATTGAGGAGTGTAAAATCTATGTAATCCTGATTTCAAAAGGACACTCAGATTTGCACCGTGGAAATGTACTACCATATTGAAAGCTGCCCTCTTGGGGTTCTCTATCTTGGTTGGCATTTCATAATCATTTTTGCTACATTGGTCAAAATTGCAGACACAGAATCTACTACCAAGGTCTTAACTACACCCAGAATTTTAACTAAATGCTAAGCAATACTATTGTGAATGGAATACTATCCTTATCTGTAGTGCTGCGGTCAGAATCTCACCCTACACATATGGTCAGAATTTCATGTGAGTTGTTTACAGCCAGTGTTATGATTACATCCTTAAAAATCACTACTGCAGTCAGAATTTAACATGTAAAGATTATTCCATTATCGTGATAATAATTACACACCTATCTCTGCTGCTTCCGTACCAACCAACCAGATGCCCAAAGTCGGCAGCTCAAAAGCGTGCTATAGATCACCTCCGCCCTGGACGACATGAGGACTTTGGGAGGAAGTCATTCCACTCTGAAGTCTCCTCTCTATAAAGCTCCCTTCACTGTCCTTCTTTGTAAAGATTTCAGAAAGCACCAGAAAGGATTAATGACACATCCGGCTAAATTGTACAGTTAAACGCTCGCTGCTGACCTCTGTTGTGGTTCGCAGTTTAAGGGTTCGAGTCCCGCCGTGATCACCGCTACCTTTTATCTTTCTATGGTAGACACAGTGAGTCCTTAAAGTGGTTAATAGTAACAACTGCTCTTTACAGCACTTAAGACAGGTGCGATATCAAGCACTGTGTAAATGGACGTTATTACTACTACTTGATAAAGCACAGGCACTAATCTTAACCTAACCGCTTCCATCTTCTTGTCAACATTAATTTCCAGACAGTGTTACCAGTTCCTCCGTCATATCTGTATCCGATGGAGTTATACGGCAGTAAGGGCCTCCACAAAAACAGTTACCTCGATTCCAGGTAGAACTTAAGAGGGCCGGAGCAAAACAAAACGTATCTTTGGGCCCTGAATGTTCCGCAAGAAATTACCTCTGAATCATCCACTCATTTTATTTGATTTAATGTAACTTCTATTAGTTTTTCCAACTTTTCCTGCTGAAAGAGATCACTGCAGCTATCATCTCTCTCCCGCCTCGGTTTTTTTAATCGCGTGAGGAGCACGAGTTACATTGTTACTTGATGTAGAGCTGCCACAGGAAGAAACAAAGTAACATGTGATCCTTTCTAATCCCCTGTGACTTTCGAGAGCTGCGGCACTTCCACTCCGAGGGATGGTAGTTTGTCTTTTTCTGATCAATAAATACTTCTCCCCTCCATCCTCTCTCTCACTCTCTGTCTCTCCTCTCTTCTTTCCTTTCTCTGGATCTCTCTCTCCCCTCCCTCTCAATGCAGGACATTTACAAGACTACAGAGCCCCAATCCAATGAACTGAGCTCCCAGTAGCTGCTTGGTTCCCCCAGTTTACAGAAGCAGAGTATATCTCTATTAGGCTGTCCAGGCCACAGCCCTAACTCCTGTGGGGCTTAAAACGCTCTCAGATACAGGCTATGCAAGTCGAGCGGGGACCAAAAACGTAAATCAATACAACCATTATCGGGCTCTAATCCTCTAAGTCACTTTTTTCTAGCTGCTGGTGGATGGAAATGTTGTGGCCTGGCTACTGCTCCTGTTACTCCAGGGGCTTTTGTGCTCATGGTAGGGCCTTGGTAGTTCCTACCAGATCCAATATTTGTCCATTTCATGGTTCAAATGTATTTCTCCTCGACAAACTCGTGGACGCCTATACTGTTTGCGAGCGTGGTTCAACAATATTGAGGTTTTAGTACTGAGCTGTAACAGTGAGGATAACAGAACATTGTGAAAGTATCTAGTTAGATTTAGATTTACTATGTTTAACCCCACACCCACTTATCACCAGCTACAACTAGTAAATGTACCCCTACTTAAACATACTTTTGGGGTATGATGTGGTGTAACGGCCAGAGCTGCCGACTTTGGAGCTGGAGGAAACAGGTTCGAGGCCGTTGGCTCACTTAATCTCCTGGTGTCTACAATTCCGCACCTTGATACCCTCACGGGTGACTTGCCGTGCTTTACAAATCCTGGATTTATTTTTTATACACAACCCCAAATGTGTAGGGGTACCTTAATGTCACTGCCACAAATAGATATGTTTTACACCCATATTTAGATATCCAACCAAACTGTGCAGAGGACATTTTGTTTAAACAAAAAATGCTCTTTTTAATTTATGTATCCACATATATCAAAGTAATCAGGAATACAATGGTACACTTTTCAATGTTCATTACCCAATGGCATAATCTTGCAATGTAGGGTAGCTATAAGGAGGGCAAGAGAGCTTTAAATTAGAAAGTATGTCAGGGTTCGGACACATACAAATGCTATTATCTAGAGGACCTGCAGTTCAGCTGAATTCATGTCATAGTGGATCTGCACAACACCGAGTATCAGTGTATGGCATGTGAGCTTGGCTTCATAGCAGTCTATGTATTGCCTGACTTGGGAGTTACTCACGGCAGGTCTAACTCCCACCCCGTTATTGCATCGGTTCTCCCAGCCTTGTAATCCAAGCGTGTAATGCCATCACCCTGTGCCTCCTCCCACTTACATATTGTCGCTTTGCAAGCCTCGACTGAAGTGGGACTAGGGACCTCCACTTAACCAATATGGCTTTTTAGGTGAAGGTCATTGCTAAGTCGAAAAATATGCTGTTTGCTTTGTCACTTTTTGATCTAGTTATCAACTTTAAAAGGCATTTATTTAGTGTTTGCATGTATCGCTTATAGGTCAGTCTCATCACTTGTTGGATTACCCCTGTCTAGAAAGTTTGGATCACAAAATATGCCCAGATAATGCATTAGAAACCTGTGTCATAGGCACTGCATCTGGGGCACTGGTGTGGTATGTTAGGGAACATCAAGTGCAGTGTTTTTAGCTGGTGGTTGCAGTTGGGACCGCTGGCACTCACTTTGGAGAACCAACACTTATTTTTCCTCAACAAACTTTGATCCAGGGCTAGAGAAATACATATTCAAAAGGGAAAGAGGGAGAAAGAGATACACAGAAAAACAGTGACAAAGGAATAAAGCAGGGTTGAAAAACAACTGCAACAGTGAGATAAAGAGGCAGGGACTGTCAGCTGGTGGATTAGAGAGGCATCAGTTGGAATCAAGATTACACAGCCTTGGTATTCAGCACTCTGAACTTCAATAGTGCTGTTGAGCAAAACTTTGGCCCCAGCATTGATTCAGTTACAAAATAACCACTGATCAAGTGTCATCTAGTGGGTGTGGAGTACACGCAGTGCACAGAAATGGAATTTCAGCAATATGAGGCATGCATTTCTGGAAACTGAAGTGATATTTGGGAGAATTACCAATCAGTCGGTCAATTCCTATTCAAGGTTCATTCCATGTTTGGTCCTAAGGGCAGATAGGGCTAAATTATTTTTCTCACTGAGTTCCTTTTATGTATTTATTATTCTATGTCAATGAATGTCCCATATTAGCAGTATTTGTATGGTGTCACACATTTCTGCTGGGATCTGAATTAATCCATGCAGCAGTTGCAGCTTTAAGAGGACTGCATTTGAAAGGAACGGCCATAGACTTGCCTGTTCTCCAGAAATGTTTTCAGTGTCCCAGAGTTGTATAATTATTCCAAGTGGGTGTTGACAGCCCTTGTCCAGTGCACCATGTTTGCTGTCCACCCCATCTTCTTAAGTCTTGGAAAGCACCACATGAGCAAATCCATATACCACTCACTGGGCCATTTTCAGAGGGTATCTGAAACAACAGAATCATGCCACGCAGAAGAGAATAGGGGCTGATGCAGTGTTGGTGCACTTTTCGAGCAATCATTCTAAAATAGTTGCATCCTCCAGGGAGTGGCTCAAATAACTTACTTCCAAGGATGATGTCAGGGTGATCCAGGTGATGACTCATTGGAGTTGGGCCGTCCAATATTAGGCCTTGAAAATCGGCTCCCCACAGTTCCCCTCAATCGATGAGGAGAAACAGTTTACCATGGTGTACCCTCAATCCACTCGAACTCCAAGACTTGTAAAAAAGGGTCTATGTAGTTTGAGCAGCAGATTAGAGAAGAAATACCTCAACCACGGCAGGAACACCATTTTTTGAGAAGACGATATGTCCTAGTGGTCATAAATGGAGCTTCACTCAGAATTCGGAGGAGGTCCTTAAGGTAACTGCCTCAGCTAGATATATTTTACCTCAACATTCAGACAGACAACTCCGTTCCATTCTGTATTCAAGATAGATTTTACATCTCTTCTTTTTCAACATCATTTTCAGATAAGAACCTTTAATTGACAAGAGGTGCTCCTCTCTGTTCTATTTTTGAGACAGCGTGTCATAATATCCAGTTTTACAGCTTTTGATTTGTTCGATTATTTTGTACAACATGGACATAATTTATTGCTGTGACTTCTACGTCAGTGTATGTGTTTTCGCAATTCCATTATTTATTTTTTTCTTGTATCATTTGTAACCAGTTGGTATTAATGCCCATGTATTTTTGGGTTCTTTTTGAAGCTCTTCAATGCCCCAAGAATGTGATTTATTCTTTGTAAAGCTAGAGTAACTGAAAAAGCTTTTTTTGCATTACTCGTCTGAACAAAAGAGAGACTTAAAATCATCTGTTCAAAAATCCTCCGGATGGGCCTTCGACTTATTCTTTTCGATTGCCAAACACGTTGTCAGCTTCACCACTAGCACCCTACAACCTCCCTAGAAGCAGCTTGACATCTTGGCTTCAGTCTGGCTAGTTTCCCCCTAGTGAGTGTATTGATCAATTTGCTACCCGTTGTCTACAGGTTTGTGCACTGTTCTTCTCTCAATCAATTAATCAATCAGTTTTTGTAAAGCGCAACTACTCACCTATGAGGGTCTCAAGGCACTGGTCGGAGGGACTGGGCCTCACTCGAAGAGCTAAGTCTTGAGGTTCTTCTTGAAGATGTTGAGTGATGGGCTTTGTCCGAGGTGCATGGGCAAGTTATTCCAGCTCTTAGCTGCATGGTAGATGAAGGACTTTCCTCCAGCAGTGGTCTTCATATGCGTGGGATGGTAGCTACTGACTGCTGGGCGTCAGAGGGGTCTGGCGGGGTTATGGAAGGAAATGCAGTGGTTCAGGTAGGTTGGTCCAATGTTGTGAATGGCCTTGTAGGTGTGGGTGAGTAGTTTGAAGGTGAGTTGTTTCTCCACCGGAAGCCAATGGAGGATCCTCAGGTGCAGGGAGATATGTTCTTGGCGAAGGAGGTTCAGGACGAGTCTGTCAGTGGCGTTTTGGATGAGCTGCAGTTTCCTGATGGTTTTTGCTGTGGTGCCTGCATATAGTGCGTTGCCGTAGTTGAGCTTGCTTGTGATTAAGGCATGTGTGACTGTCTTGCGGTAGTCGACTGTGATCCATTTGAAGATTTTGCAGAGTTGGAGGAGGGTGTGCCAGCGGGGGAAGTGACCACGATTACCTGTCGGGTCATTGATAGGGAAGAGTCGAGGATGAATCCTAGGTTGCGGGCATGGTTAGTCGGAGAAGGCGGGCGCTAAATGATGTGGGCCTCCAGGAATCATTCCAGGCTGAGGTGGAGTTTATGAAGATGATGAGCTCGGTCTTGTCTGAGTTGAACTTGAGGCAGCTCTCTCTCATCAGGCTGCAACGGCTTGCATTACTGTGTGGAAGTTCCTCTTGGCCATGTCCACGTCTTCAGTGAGGGATATGATGAGCTGTGTGTCATCAGCGTATGACACGATGTTCATTTTATGGCTTCTGATGATGGCTGCGAGCGGAGCCATGTAGACGTTGAAGAGTGTTGGGCTCAGGGAGGATCCCTGAGGAACTCCGCAGCTGACTTCTGTTGGTTTGGATGTGTAGGGTGGGAGCCTGACTCTCTGTTCTTCCAGACAGGAAGGAGGGGATCCATTGCAAGGCTCTTCTGCAGATTCCTGCATCGTGGAGGCTGGAGCGTAAGATGCTGTGGCAGACTGTATCAAAGGCTGCTGAGAGGTCGAGGACTATGACTGCTGCGGTGTGGCCGTGGTCGAGCAGTGTGCGGATGTCATCGGTGGCTGCAAGAAGAGCTGTCTCCATGCTGTGGTTGCTGCGGAAGCCAGACTAGGAGGTGTCCAGTGAGTTGTTGTCTTCGATGAATTTCTGCAGCTGTGAGTTGATAGCCTTTTCCAATACTTTGGCTGAGTAGGGTAACAGCGAGATGGGGCAGAAATTCTTTAGCTCTGATGGGTCGGCCGAGGGTTTCTTCAGGAGGGGGCGTATCTTGGCGTGTTTCCAGTATTTGGGGAAGGTGGCTACATTGATAAAGCAGTTCAGTGTCTTGCAAAGCTCGGGCGATGGATGCACTGTCTCTGTTGTAGAAGTGGTGGGGGCAGGGGTCTGTGGAATCTCCCTAGTGAGTGCTGTTCATGATGTTTTCAGTTTCCTCAGTGGTGAGTGTGGACCAACTGTGGATGGTTTGGGTGGGTTCTGGGGGCTGGGTCGTCATAGGTTCTGATGCTGGGCGGGTTCTCCGGGAGGAAGCTGTCATAAATGTCCATGAACTTGCAGTGGAAGAGGATGGCCAGTTTGTCACAGAGGTCTTGCGACGGGGGAATGTTGGTTGCTTCGGAGTGGAGATTGGTGAATTCGTTGAGCATCGTGAAGAGTTCTTTTGTGTTGTGTGTGGAGGAGTTGATGCATTCACGCAGTGCGATTTTGTTTGCGTTCTTGATGCGTTGGTGGTGGGTGGTGGTGGCAGCTCTGAATGAGGGAAGGTCTTTGCTGATTTGGCTGTTTCTCTATTTCTTCTCTAGGCGCCTGCATGTGCTTGGATTCTTGGAGTTTGGTGGTGAACCAGCTGGCTTTTTTCAGGATGTGCTTGACTGAAGTTGATCGGAGGTGGGCTAGGGTGTAAGTGTCGGTGAACCAGGAGTTGAGGTGGCGTGCTGCGGTGTTAGCGTCATCCGCGGGAGGCGGGGTGATGTGGGAAGTGTTGTGGTGAGTTGCTCGTCTGTGATTTCATTCCATTTCCTGAGGGGGGCCCTGTGAGCGCAGATGCTGCTGTTGGGTGCGGTGATGGAAAAGTGTAGGCAGTGGTGGTCTGTCCAGTCCAGGGTGGAGATATTCTTGATAGTAATCCGGTTGCTTTAGGTGAAAATGGGGTCCAGTGTGTGTCCTGCAGCATGCGTGGGCATGGTGATCAGTTGTCTGATGCCAAGGGTGGCGAGATTGTCGAGTAGGGAGGTGGTGTTTTGGTTGTTGCAGTCCTCGAGTTGGAAATTCAGGTCAACGAGGAGGAGTTAGTCTGCAGATTCCAGGGTGTGGGGGGTGGCGATGTCTACAATGGCGTCAATGAATGCTTGGTGGGGCCCGAGCAGTCTGTAGAGCACGGTGCCACGGAGGGAGGAGTTGTGGTTGGCGTGGATCAGAAAGTGAAGGTGTTCCATTGTGGTACAGTGTTCCTCCATGTTGATCGTGATGCTTCGCGAGGACTTGTGTACGATGGCCAGTCCTCCGCCCGGACGAGAGTGCTGGTCTTTCCTTAGGATGTTGTATCTATCCGGGATAGCAATGGCGATGTCTGGCCCAGAGGTAGGGTTGGTCCAGGTCTCGTTAAGCAATGCGATGTCTGGCCAGGCAGAGTCCATCAGGTCCCAGATTTCGGTGGCAAGGTTATGGAGTATGTTCAGAAGGAGGCATTTGATTAGGTTGTGGTGGGTGTCAGTGGTTCCGGGTGTGGGGTTTTTCGGCTGATTGTTGTGGCTGAAGCTGAAGTTGCAGTTCCAGCAGGAAAAATGTCCAAAGGTGTTCATAGGAGATGCAGTGCAGCAGGCGCTGAGATGTCCGGTGTTAAGGGGATGGAGATTCTTGGCGCCGTAATGGAGGGTGGCCAGGAAATGGCTTACCAGATCCAGAGTTCCTGGCGCTGGGTGTGGTCCAGGCACGGACGGGCGCAGACGAGCATGCCTTTGGCACGCTCGCTTTCAAATCATTAACATTTATAAAGCGCGCTACTCACCTGTGCGGGTCTCAAGGCGCTAGGGGAAAAAGGGGGGGTTATCGCTGATCGAACAGCCAGGTCTTTAGGAGTCTCCGGAAAGCGGAGTGGTCCTGGGTGGTCCTGAGGCTGGTGGGGAGGGAGTTCCAGGTCTTGGCCGGTAGGAAGGAGAAAGATCTCCCACCCGCCGTCTAACGGCGGATGCGAGGGACAGCAGCGAGTGCGAGGCCAGAGGAGCGGAGGTGGCGGGTGGGGACGTAGAAGCTGAGGCGTCTGTTGAGGTATTCCAGTCCCTTGTCGTGGAGGGCTTTGTGTGCGTGGGTGAGAAGTCGGAAGGTGATCCTTTTGCTGACTGGGAGCCAGTGCAGGTGTCTCAGGTGTGCGGAGATGTGGCTGCTGCGGGGTATGTCGAGGATGAGGCGGGCCGAGGCGTTTTGAATGCGTTGCAGGCGATTTTGGAGTTTGGCTGTGGTCCCGGCGTAGAGGGTGTTACCGTAGTCCAGGCGGCTCGTGACGAGGGCGTGGGTCACGGTTTTTCTGGTGTCGGCGGGGATCCAGCGGAAGATCTTGCGGAGCATGCGGAGGCTGAGGAAGCAGGCGGAGGACACAGCGTTGACTTGCTTGGTCATGGTGAGAAGAGGGTCCAAGATGAAGCCGAGGTTGCGGGCGTGGTCTGTGGGGGTCGGTGCGGTGCCGAGGGCCGTGGACCACCAGGAGTCGTCCCAGGCGGACGGGGTGTTGCCGAGGATGAGGACTTCCGTTTTTTCAGAGTTCAGCTTTAGGCGGCTGAGCCTCATCCAATCTGTGACGTCCTTCATACCCTCTTGTAGGTTGCTCTTGGCGCTGGCGGGGTCCTTGGTGAGGGAGAGTATAAGTTGGGTGTCGTCGGCGTAGCAGGTGATGATGATGTCGTGCTTGCGTACGATGTTGGCGAGGGGGCTCATGTAGACATTGAAGAGTGTCGGGCTGAGTGGTGAGCCTTGGGGTACGCCGCAGATGATCTTGGTGGGTTCTGAGCGAAACGGAGGGAGGTAAACTCTTTGGGAACGGTTTGAGAGGAAGGAGGCAATCCAGTCCTGGGCCTGGCCTTGGATTCCGGTGGAGCAGAGGCGGGTGATTAGGGTGCGGTGACAGACGGTGTCAAAGGCAGCCGAGAGGTCGAGCAGAATGAGGGCGACTGTTTCACCGTTGTCCATCAGGGTTTCTGATGTCGTCAGTGACTGAGATGAGGGCGGTTTCAGTGCTGTGGTTGGTTCGGAATCCGGTTTGTGAGGGGTCGAGCAGGTTGTTGTCTTCCAGGAAGGTGGTCAGCTGTTTGTTGACGGTCTTCTCTATTACTTTGGCTGGGAAAGGCAGAAGTTTTTCAGGTCGCTCGGGTCAGCCGTAGGTTTCTTTAGTAGGGCGTTGACTTCGGCGTGTTTCCAGCATTCGGGGAAGGTAGCAGAAGAAAAAGAAGAGTTGATGACGGTCTGGAGGTGCGGGGCGATGATGTAGTCGGCTTTGTTAAAGATGAAGTGCGGGCAGGGGTCCGAAGGGGCGCCGGAGTGGATAGAGTTCATGATGGATTTGGTTTCTTCCGTGTTGATGTTGGACCAGTTGTTGAGGGTGATGGCCGTGGATGCCGGTTCGGTGGTGTTTGGTTGGGTCTGGTGTCCGAAGCTGTCGTGGAGGTTGCTAATCTTGCGATGGAAGAAAGTGGCGAGGGATTCGCACAGATCCTGTGAGGGCGTGACGGCGTTGGCGCTGGGGTTGGAGAACTCCTTGACGATGCTGAAGAGTTCTCTGCTATTGTGTCTGTTTTTGTCCAGTCTGTCGGTGAAAAAGTTCCTTTTGGCGGCGCGGATCAGGTGGTGGTGTTCGCGGGTAGCGTTCTTGAGGGCGGTCATGTTGTCAGCGGTGCGGTCCTTGCGCCAGGCTTTCTCAAGGGTGCGACAAGTTTTCTTTGATTCTTTGAGGGTGTCAGAGAACCAGAGAGGTTTTTTGGTGTTGGTCTGTCGATGCGTGCATTTGAGGGGAGCAAGGATGTCTGCGCAGTTGGAGATCCAGTTTGTGAGGTTGAGGGCTGCGTCGTTGGGGTCGGTGGTGAGGGTGGGTTGGTTGGCGGCGAGTGCGGAGAAGAGTTGCTCTTCGGGGATCTTTGCGCGGCCATTAAGAAGGGGAGGGAGGCAGGGGGTTCGGTTATCTGGGAGGCGGGAGGTTGGGAAAGGCGCTTTCCGGGAGGCCAGGGCCACAGGGGCAGCAGCAGCGCGGGAGAGAGAGGGTAAAAGAGAGACAGAGAAGCACAGAGTAGACAGAAAAGGATAAAATGAAAATTAAGTGATGACAGTGGTAAAAGTGGCAGGATTAAGAAAACAGGAGTTAAGAGAGGCAGAGAGAGACAAGAGGATACTTACTTGTGGATGGCCACTAGGCCACCAGGGATGAGGTGTAAGCAGGAGCCTGCGGGTGGCGGAGGACCTCGAAAGAGTCTTCAGGCTCTCAGTTTGATTCGGTGGCAGAGGCAGCGGCAGGGGAGCTGGGGAGGGCAACAGACGCTGACCTTTTCTTCCCCCAAATGCCTCCCCACTGCACCACCTCAAGCTGCCTACATCTTGCCAATAACTGCACACTTGCCACCCCAGGTGCCAGTTAGATACCGGTACTTTGAACGTCTGGATCCTGTCCATTGGAACTCACAGTTGAACTAGAGCAATCACTTCTTTCTAATAGTTGAAGGCTGCACACATGGATGTCTTGAAGGGTCAGCACATGCAAACCCTGGCACTGCCGTTTGATACCGCCGGCACTGTCCTTAGCACCACTGGTTTTGGGGGTCCTGAAGGCAGCATAAAGAGCAATAAAGAGTCAGAGCTTCAAGAGCCATGTTTGAATTATGTAGTTTTCACAATTTCTCTCACTCCATCATTCAGAAGAAATTAAGCGTCTGTTAATAGACTAAGGGTGCATAAGTGGTCAACCTTGTGAAATTACTACGGGTTAAAGTTTTAAAGTTGGAATTAGATAATTTACCTTATCCCCTCGCGTTTTTGGTAGACTGTTGCTTATTTCTGCAGTCCAAACACATCTCCTCCAGACTAATTTTTAAAATGCCCTGTGCTTCCTACTTGTATCCACTGGGCAACGTCTATCTTCAACCCTCTCATCATGACTCAGACACAGATAAATATATAGTACTGAACATGTTAATATATATATATATATATATATATATATATATATATATATATATATATATATATATATCTATAGGTCGATCTTTTTCCTAAACAAATTAGTGATCATTCTTCGCCCCCTAAGCCGGAAGTACATACAAAACAATATTCATCTTATGAGTTACTGGTTTACTGTGTACAGTGTTTTAGGTCTGGCCTTGAGACAGCTTTAGATGTTGTCAGCCTCATGTTTTACAAAAAAAAAATTATAATAAAAAGGCATACCTATATATTTATATACTAACAGAAATTTCGGTCAGCGCTGTCTCATCAAGTGTAATTTACGTTTTGCATCCATCCCTATTGTGGCGATAGTTCAACCCACTCCAGCCATTGGTTCTCTTTGTGTGAGCAATGGCATTTTGATTGTGAAAAGGGGTGCATCCGCCTAAAAAGTATTCCACTTCGGGGCTAGATATGGTCACAATATCTGCTTTCATTGCTACTTTAATTTCATGTTTTTTAAGTAGGTCATCTTGTTCTTATTTTTTAGAAGCCTATTCAGTCCTACAATGTTAAATATTACTTTTACATTTTGAACCACTGTTGCAAATGTTTACAAAAAAAATAACGCAGGTTGGCCAAGGCCCGACCTCAGCTTCGCCAATGCTTGTTGCAGAAATGCTGTTACTTCTTCAATAGCCACAAATACATTTTCGACCCTGGAAACTGTGTATCTCCCGTCCTTCCTCCAGAGGACACTGGAACCGTGTGCACCCCCTAAAGCGCCAGAATATTTGTTTATTTTGAAGCCAGGTTTTGATCTCTTTAAAAAAAAAATGCTCCAATTCCCTTCAGAGAGTCCGGCTGCATGATCATAGAGCGAAACCTGCCTTCATGTCTCGTGGCTGCCAGGAGGCCCTCTCGCGTGACGCCGCCACCTTCACGCGCCTTACTGCTTGCGCGCGCGATCAAAGGCTCCTGAGGAAGGCGGCCAAGGCAGAGGCTTGAAGCGAAGTCGTGTTCCTGAAAGCTGATCGTTTGCCGTGTACGCCGCTTCCTCGTTCTCTCTCCCCCAAGTGCTCCGACGCAGCGCCTCCCTTCAGTCTGAGAGGCCATGTTATCTCCCTTCATGCACAGCCCCGTGCGGAGTCGGGGAACCCTTAGATGGTGCTGGGAGGCTGGCCAGGGAATGGGCGCCCGTCTTTACATTGTTTTCATGCCTCCACGCTTTCCCACGCTCCACGCAGTCTACCCGATCTCTCTAGTGTGTAATGTTACTGAGTATGGGAATAGCTCAGCGATTGGCAAATGACCGGCCTCTTGGCACTTTGTGCGGACATGTGCCTGCAGTTGTGATTCATCCAGTAGATGTTCTTGTCTGAGGGCTTTGATTTCTAGATTACATTTTTGTGTGTGGGGGGGGGGGGGGGGGGGCTTCCAACCTAAACTGTATGATGTCGCTATAGTGTCGCTGTCTGTGCTTGGTGATTCGCAGTGAGGGTTGGGTTTGAGGCCCTCAGCCCGGCCCGTGTCGTGTGTGGCTGTGTTTTCACGCAGAGCAAGGGCCTGGGCTCTTGTTTCTATGCCCTCTCTAGTTGGGACAGGTCTGTCCCTCTGCTGCATTGTTTCGGTTGTTCTCGGGTGCAACAGCGCGAGCTTTGTTCTCTCCGCGGAATGCATACCTCTGAGCTGAGCCAATGGAGTGCTTCCACGCGGGCCAGCAATGCGGCTGCCCATTACATTATTTTCATGCCTTTCTGCGTTCCTACACTGTGCGCCTTATAGCACCACAGTCCCTCTGTTCTTCCCCCACCAGTATAAGAGGCAGTGGCACGGCAAGGATGATCTGGACCTCGATCCAAGGACTCCTAACCCCCATGGACCACTGCACCCTTCTGCTTTGATTACAGCTGTGTCTCGGTTAGGAGGCAATATTATCGCCCCTGAATGCATGGCGCTCTGCGGCTACACCCACTATATCACATGCATTATATGGCATGAAAAATATTTCACTCACTGCTTCAACTTAATGACTATATCACAAGGTATATACAGCTAGGTGTAGTCAGGGCCACTGGAATTATGCGATTGTGTGGCGTTTTTTGCATCATTATATCATCTGCTGCGTAATCTGCAAATTTTACCAAAAAAACTATTTCATTTCTAGCTTAAACAGTTCCTAAAAGCATAGCAACATATGTTGCAGCGCAGTGGAAGGCCTATGAGTAGGCTCAGTGGTCAACTTTCTATTATTTATTGCTATATTTGGGTGTTAAACTGGTACCAATGAGGTGTTAACACTGTTTGGGCATTGGTTGCAAGTGTAAAAAGTACAAAATAATGAAGTAATATCACAAAATGTGCCACATTAAGCCACATAATTGGCCTTTCCTTGCTACATAATTTACTAAACTCTGAGGCATAATTTGACCCTACCCTGCTGCATAATTCAAGCAGCCCTGTGTATAGTATTGAATATAATAGGACCGGGGAAGCCATCTTTAAGAATAGTAATATATGGGCTAAAGTACCCACTACCGTACATTATAAGGATATCGGTAGCCACAGAGGAGCTCTGTGACCCTAAAGAGGAATGATGCTGAGTTCCTTTATATGTTTATGGAAGCCTGAAGTGGCTTGCAATATTCTTTTAACATACAGCAGAGGGGATTTTCTTCCTTATAATACATGATAACTCAATCACCCTTCCCACAAACTGGATATGTACTTGGTATCGTGTGCTTTTACATGATAGAGATAGCATGGTTGCAGGCACGAAGAACAAAAGCTGAGTCTGTACTGTGAAACCAAACACACCCCAAAAAATATTTTTTTAACAAAAACATTAGAAACTGTTTAATGTTAAGTTAGGCTCTTTAAATGGCTTATAAGCATGCAGAGATTCTTTGTTTCCTGGGATGACCTATCTGTGCAAAAAGTAGGCATATTGCCATAACCACCTTATTTCTGCTCATCACTGTTCATTTTTTTAAAACAGACCATATGGGTGAAGTACTTACGCTGGAGCTGTAATTAAACTCTGTTGCCTGTCTTTCACCTTGGCCGCTGCCAGCAGACATTATGACATAACAACTCAGCTGTCACAACTCTAGGGTAATAAGGACATTATAAACAGGTGTTTACGTAGGGATTTCAGGTCCCCTGCATTATATATGGGTTAGACTGCTTGGTGCTGTACATTATAAGAGTACTACAAGTCACTGAAGAGTTCCATGACCTTATAGAAGAACGAGGCCAAATGCAATTTCTGTGTAAAAATCCTGTTTAAAATATACTGCAAAGGATATTTTATTCCTTATGATGATACTTATCCTGAAAACACGCAGAAAAATGCAGAGATATTCTAATTTCCTGAAGTAGCTTTTAGTATGCAAAATAATAAATGAAACACCGGTTTTGGGGTTTGTGCCTTGTTAACACTACAACTGCAGTTATTCTCCGAGTCCTACTTCTCGTGTGGGCAGCTTGCTCCGGCAGCAGACATTGTGCCATCAAACCTCAGCTGTAAAAAGTTGTTACAGTTGAGCTGTTACATCATTTCATTATTGCATTTGACTGAAGACATCAGAAGCCGCCTGTTTTAAGGACATTGAAAGTATTTTATGCAGGGATTGCAGGCTCCAATACTTACCATGACTATGTATTGTGTAAGCCATGCGGTGGATGCGATATAATTCAGTCTCTATGTCACTACACCGATCCGAGTATTGTACAAGTCTCTGTGAAGAGTGAAGATATCAGGGAATGGAGATGGAGGCATGCCAGTAATGTGGCCTTTTCAGTTACAACCAGCGGTGAACATTTCTTTGTCTGTAAAACAAAAATAAATATAACTTCATTTTTTCTATTTTAATTTCCCCAGGTTTAATTCACCTCCCTCCTCTTTACCCCCCAGTTGATTCTTGGAGGTTTTTGCATTTTCAAAGCGTTTTGCGCGTCTTCTTCAAAATAGAAAGCGGTGCCTTTTAGCCCATAGCCTGCGCGGTTTTTAAATGAGAGCTCAGGTAGCCATGGTTACCTCTCCTCTTCAGTGAGATGACTTTTCTTTCCAGGCTTTTGTGTTTGTACATCTTATATACACATTTCCCAAATCATAATTGGTATTCACACTTGCGTGTGTGTACGCGAATGACAAAGGCTGGGCCGGGCTAGGAGGCTGCAGAGCGCAGCAGCCCACCTTCACCTCTAGTTACACCCACCCCACCCCCTGGAAGTAGACAGAGTGGTCCTCCCGGTTGTGCTTGTCTAAAGGTGGACAGCGAGGCCAAGTGGATGAATAATACATTGTGCAACTACTTCAAACCTTGTGCCACAGCAGTGCTAAGAATCTTATTCCTGCTTGAATGGTGATGGAAACAAGGGGCCAGGTATCTTCACTACCCTGACGTAAAATCCCTGTAAGCCGCACCTAGGAACACGATTCCTCAGGGTATGTTATACATAGTATCTCTGTCCCTGTTTTTGTTGTGGTGCAAAATGAACTAGGTGCACCCAATTATAGATAGTGCAGTACCCCCCCATGACAGCTGCAAACTGCCTTATTTCCTGGGGACAGTGCTTTGATGATAGGCGAACCGGCTGTTTGAAGCCGCGGTCCATCTTTTACAGTGTGTGCGCGGTATCCAGCCTCCCTTACATGGGGACAAAGATTCCGCTGCAGTGTGTGTGCAGGGATTGACTACACCCGCTTGCTTGGCGATGTCTGGGGCCATCCGTCAAAGACCCTTATCCTGGTGCCATGGTCACCCTGAGTGGGGCTCACTGACTGCTTCCATGTCTTTGTGTGTCGCCATTATTGTACTTCCTGGTGGTATCTTTGCCTCTGTACCTCAATAATGCAGAGCAGGCACAAAGACAATGTATTTACCCCGCAGCATTCGCATTTGGTCCCATGCTTAAGGGAGCGCACCCACTTAGATTCACATATAGTGCTCACATGATCAGTATTACAGAGGGGTCTGCGCAAGTGTCTGCTGTCCTTTCTGTAATACAAGTGGGCCTCACAGCGCAGAAGCAGGCACAAACACCTGTTGTCCCCCTCCACCCCGCCTCACCCCCTCACATGCCCCCAAGGCCCTTTGTGTAATAGAGACCCAGTTAGTTATTCCAGCAAAAGTTCAAATTACAAATAAATTCCAACCCAGGAAGCATGATTAAGAGTGCCTTGAATCAGTAGTTGAAACTTATCAATTTATTGCACTTGATAAAATCCTGGGTCTGAAATTTATCGGATTTCAAGCAAGTAGGGACTAAGATGTGGATTTAGGTGTTTACCACGCAATAGCTCTATGTCCCCATGAATAATGAGACTTTTTTCCTCATTAAATTCCAACAGGTTTCACCAGCCAAAATGTATTGAGGATAAATTAAGCCCAATTTGGAATTTTGATCCCAGTGCCAACAGGTTTCCTTAGGAGTCAGAACTTTCTCACACACTTGTAATCAGGCCCTTGGTGCCTCTCTGAGCACCGGATAATGTACATTTTTGTGCATCCTATTGGATCACAGTAAACACTACTCGATACTAACTGATCCATGTGGAGTTTCCTTCAGGTTGCAATCGGGGGTACATTTGGCTTGTCAAACAGTGAATTAGGGATAATGCAATACACAAAAACTAGCCCAAACTCTTTGTGCGCAGTATTCTGGTGCAAAATCACACCCAATACAGTGCGCCAAATTGTACTCGTATTTGGGTGTTATTTCGCCTGTTATAAGCTCCAAACTTTTGGGGAGGCTCTAAATATTTTATTTTTTAAGAACCAGCAGCTCTCCACTCTCTGCCCTCGCACATATTGCGAAGCAAGAGATTTGTTTTAAAGGCCTTGTTTACCTGGCAAGGACACATGCACCCGTTCACAGCAGCATCCTGTTTTCGCAGCTGCAACACTTTTTTGTGGCACGTTTTAGGGCTTGCAGTTATGGAGTGGGCCCGAGAAGTGAGATCAAAAACTGAAAGGTAAGTAGTATAAGCAACATTTAGAAGCAGCTTTTCAGGATTAAACTAATTTAATTTGCAAGATTCAAATATTCCCTTGTTTTGATGCAACTAGTCAGTAATTTTAAAGTTCAGCATTAGGAACACACAATTTGATTTAGCCATGGTAACTGTTTGAGAATACATTGATCCGTTCTAGTTGACATTTAGAGGGATTTCTTTCATGGAGAATATGGTTTTAACCACAGTTCATACTTCAAACCCTATTAATAACATGGTATACATATTAAAATCCATAAATGTAGTTATTTACTCAGTACTGATAACTGGCAGGCAGTGGCGGCCCTCACAAAGCACAGGGGGGCACAGGAACATGTAGGGGAACAATAAAATAAAAAATACATTAAAAAAAAATCATACCTGTCCACCGCCGCCCGCCTTGCTCCTCTTCCCTCATGATGTTGTTGGTGTCCCAGCAGTCCCTGGGACACCAGCACAGGCTCCCCATGCAATCCTGGTGCTGCTCTCATGCTATACCTTAACGTTAAATATACTAAAATTAAATTGGTAAAAGTAGCACTTACATGCCACCTTTACAATCTGGAGTGACTAGTCTAACATGTCACACTTATTTAAGTGTGATGTTTAGTCAGCAGGAGTGAAATACTTCTGGGCCCTCGTACTTATATTTTTACATATTGGGCACTGGCTGCATATTTGTTACTTTTATTACTTACACATGTTGCTGTCTGCTTCCAGGTCAGGCACCGTTAGCGACAGATGTATAGCTTTGGAGCTCTGCCACAACCGAAGGGTACGAGAGAATAATGGTGGAACCGAGGTGGCAGACCTCGAGCAAGAGGGAGCATCCTGTGGGGATGCACAGGAAGTAGACACCAGTTCACCAGGAGCCATTTGTTAGATAACAGTAGGGGAAGAACTGGTGACCTGTGTCACCTGTAAGACATCTGTTTTAGACAAAGTCAGCAACAAAATGTATGATTCTTTAAAAACAGAAACACGTGGAAGGTAAACTAAAAATTGTACGCTTCTAAGGGTTGAAAAACATGGCACTAACTGGGAGGTCCTTCAGTTTACAGTCCACGTTCCTAGCACAGCTGCCCCCGGGCCCCTCTGTGCATTTCTTCTCTGGGTAAGAGAACCTTTTTGGGAAACCAATCGCAGGGAGATGGCAATTGTAAAAACATTAGTGGGGAGATAGGTTATAAAGTAAATGCGTAACCACAGTTGTAATGAATTGTTTAGCTCTTTTCTAGATTCTCCAAGTCTTTTGTAGAGAATAAAAATTGCAACGTGGAATGAATTAATTGTCCAGCGATCCACAATTTGTTGAAAAGGCATTGGGACAGCATTGCACCAATCAAGGTGAAGGCTACAGATAAAAATCATGTTGTCTTCTGAAGAATAATAGCAGGAATATTATAGTGAGAAGTGTTGGTGGTGAGCCGTGCTTAATTTCAGACGGTGGTTCCACGTGGACCACATGGGACCCACCGGCATTCATTTTTGGAGACTTTTCCTCATCAGACTTTGCAGCAGAGCAAAAAGAGAAATGAAGGATGAAGAGAAAGATGGAAAAACAGTGACAAAGAAGGGATTAACAATGAGTGTCTAATGGGGGATGAAGGAGGAATAAAGTAGAATCAAGATTACTACTTGGTATATGGCTCCACCCAACATTCCACTCTGCTGGCTGCCTAACTTTGGGCCCCGTCCCTTAGTCTTCTAAAAAGTAAGAACTGGTGATGAGGCCAACCTGTAAAATGCTTTAATGTGCCTGCTTCTAAGATCTAGTGTCATCTGAAGGGTATTGAAAACTTGGAGCAAGAAATGTTGTTGACACCCATATTTCGAACAACTTTGAATTGTCTTTTTTTCTGCTAATGCTAGCCCCTTCATGCCAAGAAATATTGGATGTTAAAGATTGGATAGAGTAGTATACAGCAAGAATTTAGAAAAAAGTTCACTTTCCCAGGGCCCTTTGGAAAGTGAGGACATTTGCCCTCTTTACCCATGACTTAAAAGATCTTTTCTGGAATTCGAATATCAAAAGTTGTAAGTTTGACAGAACTTTCTCAACCCTGTGTTCTTTCAGGATTAGTAACAGTGCCAGCGGTGGCTCCTCCGCTATGGCAGAGAAGTGTCGCCCCCCTGCTAGCAGCAGCAGCTGCAAAACATAAAAAATAAAACAATGTTTATTATCATTTTATTTTTGTTGGGGGCGGAGTTTTGGGTGATGACAGGCAAGGAAGAGCAGTGGTGGCACTCTATCAGTGTGCATCTGGGTTAGGCCGGCCATCTCAGGAAGGCCAAACCGACATGCGCACTGAGCTCTCTCCGGCCTGAGCAGCATTGGCGGGGTGGAGATAGCAGGCACAGGCTCCCAGTCTCTCTGGGAGCGCAAAGGGAGGATGCTCTGGCCAATCCTGCCACTGCTTTCATGGTGCCAGCAGCATGAGAGCAGCGTTAGGATTTTCCGCAGAAGAGCGGCGATGCGGATGCGGCAGGGATTCAGGTAAGTTTATTTATTTTTTTGCTTGCTTTGTTCACCCCACCCCGCCCCTTTGCCCCGCTGCCATCCGCAAACGAAGAACTTTGAGTTTGCTGTGTGTGGTATGCCAGCTGCCAACAAGAGTTCTAGGAGACTTAGCAACGAGGGGATGAAATAAAAACCTTGAATGCCAAGGTGGAAGGCGGTAAGGGATGGAAGAAATGAAATGGAATGGGAGGGAGGGACTGGGACCAGGTGGGCCGAGGTGTCTGGGGAGGGGGCCTGCTCTTTCAGAGGGGGAGAATAGGACCGCGAGGGGCGGGACTACCGGGGGAGTGCTACTTGACACAGCATTGCCTATAGGGTTGCCACCTGGCAGTTTTTTACCCACATGAGGAGCATTTTAATGTCCCGGAGATCGTAAAGGGTGGACTAAGGGAAACAAGGGACGGGAAGAGAGGGTGTGCCAGCGAAAGAAAGCATAGGAAGGGTCAGCAAAAAAGGACGAAGAAGGGAGACAAAAATATGAGCAGAAGAATTAGGCATGGAAAGCGGGCATAATGGTGAGATGAGATAAAGAGAAATTAAACGTACTGTGCAGCAGTACTGTAGTGTGAAACAAAGACTAGATGAGGAAGAGTTTAACATGCAAATGGCAGCATCCCCCTCGGCCCCCCGGACTCGCTCTGAGAATGCACAGTACAGTACACAAATCACAGGCCCAGTAAAAACTAGACATGTAGGATTTTTGCGACTTCCTGCACACAGTGGGTCACACCAATTGTGAAAGTAGGCTACACTACTCAAGTGGGTGGTGGAAGCACTTACCTTTTAAAAAAAAAAATATATATATATATATTTTTTTCAACAAATGAAGCACTCAGTATTTCATAGCACTGGACTCTACTCCCAACCTCTGCAGTTCGTCCATTAAATGAGATTTATTCACGCTTTCTGAAATCAATAAAAATATTGATGAAGGGCAATGCATTCTGGGTTGAATACATTATGTAAATTAGGCAATAACCCACAGTCTTCAAGAAGTAATTTTCCACAACCCTGGGCTATCTGCCTTTGTAGGATAGGGTGGCATGTGTCGTGTGACATCAGCTTAATCTTGTTGAAAATCCCCCTTGGGCTCCTTTTTGTTCTAGACCAGACGTTCCCAGCTGTTTACAGCAGGACTCATGTTGTGGAAGTCCTAGTTAAATTTAAAATTGCAAATAAGCAAACGATAATCTTCTGCACTTTCGTGCTGCAGAATAATCCAGCGTATTTATTTTTTAGTGGATTTTGCATAAACTGTTCCCAAAGTTATCATCCAAGGGCTATATAACCGATTGCATATGACTGCTGCCAGCATAAGTCACATGCAATGCAGTACAATCAGTGATCAACCGCACCTCCAGTCAAGAAGCTCTGCGCATTTTATATAAAAAAGTGCAAGGACTCTTCCATTAGAGTGTTACAAAAGCCACTTGCCGTCTGGAAAGTGCTTGTACCGTCCTCTTGAAATATATGTGTTCCTGCTGTCAAGTGATGGGACTGCCTCTTTAAAAGCTGCACTGTCCTTCTGAAAGGTGCCTTAAATAAGCACTCAGTCTAAAAGGTGCCCTGCTGTCCTGTTAAGAGGATGGTGCAATGGTGCTGTCAAGTGATAGCACCGTCCTTCTAAAATGGCACAGTCCTAATCAGCGCTTTAAATAGAAATATAGACGAGCAGGTACTCACTAGCAAGAGTACCTTCTTGCTCCTGAGAAATGACGGTGGTCTCCCATTAAATGTAATGGGGCAGGACTGAGAGGTGCAAGTACTCACCCATTCAAATTAAAGAAGTGCAGGTACTCAGTACCGTAGAGCACCTGCCCATTTAAAGCACTGGTCCGAATGAAAAGTGCACCTGCTAAGCTAATAAAGAAGTAGTGTTCCATTTAAAGTGTTGAATTTGAATAGCGGAAATAAAAGGACGCATGCTCATTCTGTTCCACTGTTGGGTACACAGGACAGCACTTGCGCTGAGATAGACCACCAGGCGCTACATTATTAGTAGTGTCTGAACAGTTCTTGTTAAAAGTGCGCTGCTTCTCATGCCACAAAAATCCGTAATTCTAAGTAAAATTAAGTAGTTCAGGAACTCTCAGCTAGATGGCATCTTCCAATTTTAAGTAGTGATTTAGACACCCCTTAGTCTTTCTTCCATGGTACTCATTATTGCCTGGAGAATAAGAAGACATACCTTGGCACAGGCAGCTCCAGGAGTGCTAAACTAGTACATGATTTGTGCCAGGGCTCGCTGGTGGTGTGCACTTGGATTATGTTACCCAAAAGAGTAAGGAGTAGAGCTTTAGGTGGGGCGGGGTCTGGCAACAAAACTAATTTTGGATCTGGTGCTTATGAGCCTTATACTCGTGTTTATATTTTCAAGCGCTACAGTGAATCTGGGAAACCATACCTAAAATGTGTGAGGTATAAAGTCTCTCTTTACATTTCACATGTTTTGATCCCATCTTGATTCCCCTAGGAGTGTTTGCTTTTTCCAAATGCTGTATTTTTGTGGTTTGTTCATACAGCACAGTACTCTTGAATAGTGCGTACTGCGCACACAGTTGCCTCTAGAGGTTGGTGCGCTCAGGTTGTGGGTGGACGATAATGAAGGGACCTGAGGCGGAAGGCAATGCATGTTCATCACACTGTCAAGCACATGTGTTCAGTTTACATGTTTTAAGCCAGGGCCTGAATTAAATAGACCCCACCCCTTGGAAAGGATTCCTAGTTACGCAACTCCGGCACCGCCCCTCGCGGGCCTCCACCCACCTCTCATCCTACTTAAAGAATTGATAAGGAGGAAAAGGGAGACAGAAAGAAGAAGCGAAATGTAAAAAAATAAATAATAATAACAAAGAAAAAAAGCAGTGATGCAAAAGGACTAGCAAGACTGAGATAAAGAGACAGAAACTGTAGGCTGGTTGGAAAAAAGAGAGGTGCAATTAGGGTAAGAAGCCCTTGTATTCAGCAACTCTGCCATGGGGCAGAAAAGCTTTGAACCCCTGATATTTTACTGGATGTGGTTAGTTGCAAAGTAAGTATCTCTAAGCGCGTGAGTAGTCGCCCCTGCCTTTCTCTCGCTGCTTGGGTGCTTGAGCACTAATTACCCGGAGAATGTGATCCGGAGGCCGGAACGCAAGACAAGGCCCACAGCGTGACTGAGAAACTGGCACACTTGCACCCTGGGATGGCCTCCGCCCACAGCCTTGAAAGCCGGGATATCAGGTGCAAAAGGCAATCCTTTATTTGCACTCGGCTGAACACAGCCTGGGATCGGCGCCTGTGGTGGCAGGTACTCGGTCAGAGCAAGTCTGGGCAGGACTGCCCTAGCAGGAGACTTCTCTCGGGAGGATGTCCAAGGGCAGGAACCGCGTGGGAGGAGAGTTCTTAGAAGACACCTCTCATCCGGTTTTACAGTAGCGCGACCAGTGGATGGATGTGTGCCGGTGGCCGAAGCTGGTGGGCGTTTCTGGGACAGGTACTTATTTTCCATTAGAAGACTATATAGCCCAGGGAAGAAAGAAAACGGAAGAAATTGAGAGAGGTAGGAAAGTAAGACAAAAGGAAAACGCAGGGATGAAAAAACGTGTGAAGTGAGCTAGTGAGACCCGCCATGTGGGTGTTGCCAGAAAGAAGCATCAGATGAGTTCAGGATTTTATAGCTGTGGTACTTGGGAATCCTGGCATTTTTGTGCCCTGGTGAAAGGCTCCTAGGAAATACTTTAGGGCTGACTCGTGGTTTTTTTAAGAACTCAAGCA
Organism: Pleurodeles waltl; assembly: GCF_031143425.1. Lineage (NCBI taxonomy): Eukaryota > Metazoa > Chordata > Amphibia > Caudata > Salamandridae > Pleurodeles > Pleurodeles waltl. The sequence goes on from NC_090449.1 coordinate 153,303,592, forward strand.
CTGAACCTTCACTTCAACCACTCATCGTGGCAGAAATACCCCCGATCTCCTGATCTAGAATGCGGTGTCCCTCCATCCTCCCTCAGTCCAGGATCGGAGGGCACATTGGTGGAGGCGCCCACGTCCCTCCTGCTCTTGCTTTGTAGACATGAGTTGTGTTGAAATCCAAATTACACATTGTGCACTTTATGGATATTTTAAAATCTCATTTTGTCATGGCTACTCATTTTTTAACTATGCTGCTTTTCTAAAGTATCAGAGGAATTTTCATTGCCAGTGTCAGACTGTGCAGTAGGGCAATCCGGCTCTGCCAGAAGGGCCAGTCTGCCAGGTCAGCTTGTAGGCCCGTTTTGGCTGTTTCGGGGCAGGTTCTGTAATGTGGTGAGCCGGGGTTTGGGCTGGTGTGATAAGCATCCAGAAATAATAACTAAATGTTGGAAGTAAACAGCATTGCCCAGGATGCTGCTATCTCGTTGGATGGACCAATCGCACTTTGTGGGTAGAAGAGCAAGGATGTCTCAATATTTTTATCTTTTTGATAGAGAAGGAATGTAGTGAATTTCATTGCGGCATTTCTCAAACATTACCACACACATTGCCTGCAGCAAGAACAATACATGTTGTTCTCCACCCCTTAGATACCAAGACAGTATGTCTGAAAAAGTCGAGACTTGCTAGATTTAAATGTGTGGGTCACTTTTTTTCCCTACCCGGTTCATAAATAGGGCCACCATTATTTTGGGGTCTGGCCCTATACTCTGTCCCACTGTGTTCTTGATCATCCCTAGAATGTGTTATTAGAATACTGCAGTATTGAAGATAAATACATTTGAAGGAAATCGCCAAAGCAGAGAAGTGATTTTTTTTGTTTGTTAAAATGAATAAAATCCTCAGACTTGCCAGGTTCTTTTATTTAAGGGCCCGATGCATGGACTCACTTTATAAAGTGTGCAAAACTACTTCAGTGCCACCCCCTCTTGCACTGGAAATATATTATCATTGCATGAAATAATACACCATCTGATACTATTTTATATCCTACTGATAAAAGCATCCCAAGCCCTCTTGGCCTCTACACGCACGGTAGATTGTCCATTATCTCCTCCCATTGCTCTCTCCCCCTTTGTGGTGCAGCATGTGGGATGACGGTAAACAACGCTCCCCCTGAGGAGGACTTTGGTTCTCTCACAGTTCTCCATCTCCTTCACAGACCGACTGCAGCGCTAAAAGCAGAGACACTGTAAGGCAAAGTGGGCGGTTGCCCAGGGCACCCACTTTCCAATGGGCCCATGGGAAAGTAAACGTTCTATTTGACTATCAGTGTATTCTACTCTCGATCTAAACCTTTCTAGCACTCCGCCTCTGTCTGCCTCTGACTTTGTCTCTCTAGCCCTTGCCATCTTTAGGATTTTTAAGGCCCCAGAGACAGACACCCTTCAGCTGTTTTGCCTGACTGTTAAAGTTTGATACATAATTTAGTAGTTTGACTTCATGGGGCTTGAGTTAACAAGAAATGGGCAGTAACACAAAAATGTGTCCCTTATAGGGGCCCCAAGTATACCTTGCCCTGGGCCCCCAATATCCATAAGATGTCTGGCGAGAAAACAGAAAATCCGCTATACCAAGCACTACATACTTCAAGTGATATATTTGTTGAATTAAAAAAAAGAAATCGATGGAAGTAAGTTTGCTCTGGGGGAGACTACAACACATACAAAGAATACATCTTCCGCATGCTTGATAGTGGCTGATGTCTCAGCGTGCTATCCCACGCAGTCTGAAGTCGAGGCTGGAATCTCAACTGAACACTTCCTCTTTCCAAGGTCGATAAACTGTGTGCCACTGGGCAGGCTAATAATAACAACAATCATTGCAGTGCTTTGAGGCGTGTGTTTTAGCGCTTTATAACAATGGTAAGTAATGGGTGGGGTCTCAGCCCCTGTATTTTCTTTGTAAGCCCACAATGTCTTTTGCAGTCAGTCAGCCTCGCTCCCTGGTAGGCTTGACCTACAAGTGGATTATTATAATGTCGCCTTTTCCCGCGCGGACTGCTCCAAGCAGCCCCTTTACCTTTCCCCCCAGGGCTCTGTCCCACCGTCAGGCCAGCAGGCCAGCTAACACACATGGTCCCACGGTGAGTCACACGACATCTGCTCTGCTCACACGTCCCCCCCTTGAAGAGCTGATATCACCCTGAGGGAGCTATCAGGAGCTAGAAACCCCTGTGCAAGGTGGGTTTCCAGCTCGTATTTTGAGGGTGGGTACTGCTGAGGTTCATGAGATGTGCCCCCCTCCCCCCCCCCCCCCCCCCGCCCGGCATTAGTCGCAGCCTTGGAAGCTTTTGTTTTGGGTTGGTAAACAGGAGTCAGTCTGGCACAAGGCTCGTCTCTGTAAGCCTTCGCCTCACCCAGCAAAACGTATCTGAGAGTTGGCAGAGATGCACTGTTGACAAGCAAACATCACCCGGACAGAATGGTACTTTCCACACAGTCCCAGGGCATTCACTCTGCGTCTGTCCCCACGGCCTGTCACGCAGACGCCTCGGTTCCTCATTTATAAAGCACATCCCTCGCGCGCTCTCTTTCCATCGGACCCTTCTCTTCCGCGCACTCGTCTGTTCCCCGTATAGGCCTCAGTCTCGTGTCTTCAAGTGTCTTTCTCCCCCCTGGTTCCGATCTCAAACATGTTCTGTTTGTCCCACGGTGGACACCGTCGCTTCCTGAGGAATTAGAATGTTGGGGACACTTGTGTCAGGGCCTCGGATTACAGTTCCACAAAACCGAGCAATTGCTGTTACAAACATTAAATAAAACGTAAAGATATTCGTTTTTTTCCAAAGTAAAAAGTCAATTTTAAGTGCAACTTAAAGTTTCAGTGTGGTCGATTACAGCACTTGAGGAGAAGAAAACATCTCAACAGTTCTGAAAGACATCATTCAAGCTGTTCTTTTAAAAAAACAAAAAAACGAACTTGAACTCACCCTGAACGTTGTATGACGTCATGTGACGTGATGGTGTGCCTGTGAGTACTGCATGTAAGGCTTTTAGACTCCCCTGTTTGTGTGCTGTTCAAAGGCACCTTTTTTCCCGATACATTTCAGCCCTTTTATTATTGTGTTACGAGTTGAAGTTGGTACTCATTGGACCTTTGACTCCCGTGTAAACCTATGTTTTAAATAAAGTTAATAATTAGACTTTACATAGCGAGCAGAGTGTTTCCCAGTGTGAATAGCAGACTTTATTTATTGGTTTAGTATTTTTTTTGGATGAATATGGTTTCTTTTATGGGTCACACGCTTTATACATGTTTAATTGACTCCTGTGAATGTGATGTTTTGCATTTACTTTGCAGCTATTTTTTGAATTCACATTCATTGGTCTTAGTGTAAACTGTTTGATGGAATTTTACAGTGGTCAATTCTGCATTCTCTGTTGCAGTTGTAACCTTGTGTAATGGAAGGAACCTTGTGGAAAATGTAAATCGATTAAAATGACTCTCATTTGTCAGATTGTACATCTGTTAATGTACATTCATTTACAAACAGTTATTATGTATATTGCAGATAGCTAGCGAAGTGGACTTTGTACGTACATTGTAATTTAATGTCCATTTCATTTTCACCAGACAGTGACCTAACTCATTGAGCTTGCATTACTAATGGCTTTCTGTAGTCCATGACAAATTATTTTTTCAAATACCATTGTTTTCTTCAAAACGCTGAGGCATGCTACATCACTTTTAAAATACACAAGATTTGTAGAACTTACCATGTTCTTGTCAAGTATGGTGGAAGCTGATTCGTTCAGTTTAGAAAAATATTGTGCTTTCAATGTGTTTACTAAGAAGCCCATGTCAAAATAGTGCATAAAAGGTGACCCTAAAAAAACATTTTACACCTTAACCTTCTTGATAAATAGTCACCAACCATCACTTGTGTAAGTGCATGTATCCCAAGAGACTGTTGAGCATTTGAAATACTTTAGTCAAAGATTTCAAAAGTTAGAGCCAACAATGGATTTTGCACTGTTGTATACTTTGTATCTTTATAGAGTGAGGGTAGATAACAGGTGACTCTACGATGAGGCCACCGATTCGCCGGGTTGAAAACCATAATTGAGGGGCATTATGTATTTTCCACATATTATGTGAAATACAGGTTTTGAAACCTTTGATATACGTGCAATAATCATTGGCAAACTTGTAATATAGAGTGATTTAAAAAAAAACCCTGTCCTGTGCCTAGTACCCAGTATCCGCGGCCGCAGTGCTATTTGGACATGGCTGTACCCATTATTCATGGCCTCGGTCCATGCCCTGCTCTAAGAACACCCCTCTGGTACGTCACATTACGAAACATGTTGACAAGGTCCAAGCCTAGTCGCCGGGTTATTACAAAGGTAAAGAATATTCAGAGAAAACATAGTATCAATTACAACAAATAGTGTTATGGGCATTTGTATAACATTTACATACGATTCATATGTCTGTTAGCTCTTTCAGAATCTGCACGCACTTCAGGGTTCCAGGATACGGTTTGCTTGGAGTCAAGGAGATCTGTTGGAATTATGTTTGATTGTAATTCTTATTGTTTTCCGGTGAGAGTTATAGGCTAACACTGGTGAGGTTAGATAGACCAGTGGATGGTTTATTAATAGTGAACAGTGAGATCCTACCATGGATCTCTTATGTATACAGATGGATGTCATGTGTCGAAATAGACATCGGTGTTTGTTTTGCTCAGCTACGTTGGGCTGTTGTCTGTTGGTGAGCTTCAGAAGTCTGGAATGTTATGATGTATCTTTGTATCATCAATGGCATGTAACGTTTTCTTAGAGATGCTCAAAATTAGACCGATTTTCAGCATTTGAAACAAGGATGTCCAGAAATCTTCTGATTATTGTCTCTTCCGATACAGCCTAATACCACATCCACTTGTAGGTCAAGCCTACCAGGGAGCGAGGCTGACTGACTGCAAAAGACATTGTGGGCTTACAAAGAAAATACAGGGGCTGAGACCCCACCCATTACTTACCATTGGTTAGCTAGCCTATCACTGCTCTTTGCTGCTTCTTATTTGTTCCTCCGCTTGTCAGTCTTGTGTGTGTCCCTCCCATGGTACAAATATCTACAAAATATATTGGCCTACCATCGCATAGACTTTTGTTTTTTTACTCAGCCATGGTCCACAGCATCGGGATGCTGTACAGCATGTCTAAAAAAACATTGACAAACCTAGTAGGTCTCAAAGACGAGACCTATTAGCTTTTGCCAATTCTTGCTTTTCATGCCACTTTTCCCTGATAGAAAACATTGCAGCCAGACCTACACAGGCCTCCACCTCACACAGAGACCTCCATCTTAGACACAGACCGCACAGCATAGAGCTCTGGCTTTGCGCAGTTCTGCCACCGTCATCTGTTGCTGCCAGATCACTGCCTGGAACACAGAAACATCCATCATAATTTCCAGGGGGGTTGGCGGAGAGCCTGCCTGCGAGCAGGTGGCGAGGAGGGTGGGTGGCGGTAGAAATAAAAGACTGAAAATTGCTGCAGGCATCCGGCTGCTCCCTATTCAGGATACCTCTCAGCCTTTCACAGCAGCTTAGATTATGACAGTCGGCATCCATGGCGCTTGACCGCGACGACATCATAAAAAAGTGACATTATACAAACTTTGATTGGATAACATAACAGGAAGTGGCAGTCATTTAATGCGGTAACATCCCTTGCCTGCATAACACAATTCTGTAATACTGGGATGTGTGGAGCTGCACATTCAGAAGAAAAAGAAAACTGTGGCTCTTAAAACCAATAGCCCAATGATGTCTTCGAAACTCGCCAGGGGTGTCCATCCTCTTAAATAGAAAGGCTCACTATGTCATGGCTGGATTATGTCTCGTCCAACTTGAACCAGCAGGTGCATAAACCTGTGAAAACCTGAGCAGAATATGAGTTATCTGGGTTGAGCAACCCCTAAACAACTTCCGTTTTCTGTTCTTGGCTCTGTGGTCGACGGTAGGAGAAGCAGGGGGGACCCCAGGTGATCATGGAGACTAAAAGCCCCCTTACTCGCAATGAGGCAGTGGGAGGAGAAAAGCACAATCGCCACACAGTTCATGCACTGGGCGTGGGGCTGGCCTGCTGGCCAGACACGGAGCCCCCATCCTTTCCTGGACTGGAACGAGCACAAGGCAGATAGATGGAAGATGGAGATAACCCCTCCTACCAGAGCACGCGGCTCATGCCGTCTCTGGTTGGGGAAAGCACAAGCTGGTGGGTGGGCGGTCGAGAAGATGAAAACATTGAGTGACACCTGCCAAATGCGAATGAGCCGAAGGCCAGGGAGTCAGAGTAAGTCATGTTCCACAGAGCTCCTTGAAAATAGGATGATGCGCGTTTTTGAGGCCAAGGACACCTTGCTGCAGTGAGGCCCTGTGACCATGTGATAAGCGCCTCAGAAGAATTATCATCGGGTACGGAGAAGTGTGGGCTACTCTCCGGCAGCCTGCCGTCTCTGGGAGCCGTGTGCGCCGCAGGCACCTAGCGCAGACGTGCTGCATTAGGCGTGATGAGCTTTTAATTTTCAAGGCAGCTTTGGAAAAATCCAGGGCTGCTTAGTGACGAATATAAACAGAAGGCGTCGATCTCCACAGGCCCCCGTATCATGTGCAACACCAGCAGACCTGCCTTTTTACCCAATGGTGAATTGCATTTCGGGGCTTGTAGTTGCCTTGGTGGGTATGGAGCCGGCTGATGGCTAAAAAGGCACTAGGGCTGAGGGTGAAACTCAAGACATGGAGCCACTTAGCAGCTATGCTATGGAGGGACCTGTGGGATCATCCAGGGCCGTTACAAGGGATTCAGCGAGGGGACATTACGCCCCAGGCCCCATGCTCTCCAGGATTCTGCCCTCCTTCAGCAACATTCATTTAGACATTTCTAAATTAAAGGAAATCTTCAGTTTTCATTGCTAATGAAGCACCTTACATAGCCATACCACTAGATGGTGCCAGATGACCGCACCGTGGATTACATATATTGCAATACTTGGAACGAGTTGCTTATTACACCTGGCAAACAGCAGCGGCTCCTCCGCTAAGGCGAGGAGCACCACCCTACTGGATTGTGGAAAAGGAAAAATAAAATGATAATAATGTTATGTTATTATCATTTTATTTTTCCTGGGAGAAGAGGCGGGCTGGAGAGAGGGGGGCCAAAGGAGTTTTATCTGCACTATAAAGTGTGCATGTCTGTTTCACCGGCTGTATTGCACAGCTGAGTGGAGAACATGCCCATGCTCCCACTATCTGTCTGAGCGGTGAAGCAGGCCGCTCAGACCAATCACGACGGTGCTATGCTGGTCACAACAGCGTTGTGATTGGCTGGGAGTATGTATGCACCCAGGAAGAGGGAGAGGACGGAGGTGAGATTAACGTGTCTCCCCCACAGGTAAACAGTATTTCTTTCTTTTTTCACCCCTGCAATCCCATTTTGCCGCCACTGCTGGCAAAAAATGGAATAGGCTTCAATAGGGTACCGCGGGAGTCCTCGCATAAAGTTTTCTCCAGACTTTTTCAAAAACTTCTGACTTGCTTGAGCTCATCCTTCAGCCAGAGAAATAATTTTGCACTGTTGCCATGGATACAATATGTTTGAGTCTCAACAAAGCTTCTTTTGAGTATGATAAAAATAAGTGGTAATAAGTAGGGGCTACATGGTGGCTTCTTTGTCAGTGACCGTAGGGCTCTTCTCCTGGGATTTAGTTTAATGACATATTGGATCCTCAGAGTTGTAGATTTGATTTTCTTCAATTGATCCACTGAAACGTAAACACTAGAAAACAAGATTTGTAAAATAAAAGGCTAGGACTAGAACAGTCTCTCTTTGGTAACTCAGTCATCTGGTAATCTTGCCAATAAGTTGTGATAATTGCCAACAGGTCTTCGTTCCTAGAGACAGAGATACTTCTCCAGGTATGTAATAACTGATCTGGAATGTTTAACCACATATCTCATGGGCAACTCCACTGCTACATCTAATAGCATTTTACACATAAAATCAATTTATTTATTGTAGATTACATATATACTTAGAAGTGAGGTTCCATATGTGCTTATACACTGCATTCCCAAAATTGGTATGGTCCCAAAGTGCTCTTGTAATCTGGATACCCTTCACGGTTCTGTTATTCTCACTAGGCATGAGCCCAGATCAGAAGTTCTTAACCCATGGCGCGCAGACCCTGGAGAGTCCTTGACACTTTGTTAGGGGGTCTACAGCAGTTTAGAAAATTAAATAATATTGGCAAGTTAAAAAGTAAATATTCATAAAAAAGCAAAATTGAAAATGTTTGAATGCTGTGTAAATGTGAAGGACTTTGAAATTGGAGGCTAAAAACTTCATTTACGTTCTTGAGTCAAGAGAGCAGCACGAGTACAGCAAATGCAATCTAGCATGGCTGAATGGTGGCCTTAATTGAAGCACTGGGATCCGCCAAGAAAGATAGTGTGCATTAGGAGCAAAAAATATAGTGATATGCTAATATTTAGCACAGTGTCAACTCTTAGGAATAAAACTGCATTTTGAAAAGCTTCAAACTTGCCATTAAAATCAAAATTTAGAATTTGCATATATTTGTTTGTGCATGAAATAAGATATTTCATATTTGTTTTTGATTTATACTTGTTTCTGCATGTTTTGTATTGTTTTGAGGTTCAAGTTAGAGAAATTGCTTAGGTGGAGGTCCCCAGCTGTCAGCAGTGATTCAGAGGGGGGTCCACAGAAATCAAAAGGTTAAGAACCGCTAGTCTGGTGGATCTTTTGATATTATAAGTGGTTGCTGTTTTAGTTATTAGAGGTTTATTAGAGGTGACTGGCAAGGTTGGAAAATACACGCCTTGTTCATTGTTTAGGGTTGGTTTGCATCTTAAGTTTAACTTAAATGGATATACTAATATTTTGGCAAGAATCTGTTGTGCCTGGACCTATATTGGACACTGTTGTTACAAATCAAACAATCTTGCTTTTGTTAACAAATTCAAGCTTGGGATTTTGTTTGCCTAAAAATTAAAGAATGAGTAGACCAGAGTTTGGGCATTCTCAATATATGCTCTAGCAATCTGAAACAACATTCCCTTCAACATCAGAACAGCAATTCAGGATGAAACTGAAGGCATAACACTTTGCGGAGCTTTACCAACATTTAATATTAACATTATTTCTAGACTTATTGTGAAGAAAGTTGAATCTTATCTGTGGGCCCATGCCTACTGTTTATTGCATATCTTTGTATACATCTGTTGCTACCTCTTCTGTTGTTTAGCGTCAAGCCACTGCTAGTTTTATATGCAGCGTCCTTGCCTTTCTTCCTCAAGCCTGTCTTTGTGACTATGCAGTAGTTCTGTGTTATATCATTGCAGCTATCTTTCCCGGCTGCACCTGTTGTAACTATTCCAGCCACCTCATACCTTGAGAAATCCCACTCTTTACATTTGAAGGCTTGGAGCTGGAGTGGATCCCTCCCTTCCTTTCAGTAGCATAGCTTGGATGCCGCGGGCCCTGCTGCAAGCAAGAAAAATGGCCCCTTTGACTGTTGTTGTGTTAGCAAAATACTGCAATGATCAGGGATCAATTGGTCCCTCAGGACTACGGGCCTCTGTGCCACGCGACCTGCAGCACCAATGGTAGCTGCACCCCTGCTCCATTTTATAGCAAATGTGAAGTTTATATGTTTTCTTTAACACTTGAGGAAAGACTGCCATCGAACTATAGTCAAGCAGTTTGCAGTACAAATGTTATATTCCATGTTTTGTATTTGCATAGCGCACTGTATGCTTTTAGGAGAGCCTCATATCACTGTTTGCTGCTAGGGTGTGCTTCAGTTTGCGTTCTTGGGTATACAATGCAGACAGAGCCTGGGGTATACTTTGATGTTTTCTGGGGATTGTGTCCTGGTCTGCCTCTGGTTGGCAAGCTGTGTCATGCTAAATGAGCCATAAGTGTTTGATTTCAGTGTCTGAGTAAATATGTTAAAATGGAAACGGGAAGGATATAAATGTCGAATCCTTAAGGGGAAAAAAACTGGTATCGGGAAGAGATTAGATTGAGCACAAAATCTCTCTCTCTCTCCGCAACATTTTCTGTGTAAGCCAAACAAGCAAAATGTAAGCAAAACATTAAATGCAAACTTCTAAGAAATTCCATGAATGTCGTGTGAAACAAAATCCAAGAATTTTGCAAATTTCACCTACGAAATTTAACATTCACCCAAAGGCTATGTAAGTACACATGATGTTGAACAATTAACCTTTCTTGAGTGTGAGAATGTGTGGCTATGCCTTGTTGCAGCTTCTGTTCTTACAGTTTTGGAGGTAGATTGCAAGGACAGAGGCTGTATTATAAAGGGGGAAAAGTTAACTGTTAAAAGGATGATGAGATATTAAAACTGATGAAACCACACATGATTATAAAGCCAGGGCAAAAAAACACAACCTGAATTTGATCCATTCCACAATTCTAAAATTACATTTTAGGCTTTAGCTTTTTAGTCTTTGCCTTTTTAAGCCTGGACATCATCACACACTACCAATCTCAAAATAATATCAGTTGTATGGTGACCCGTCTCACTCTGGGGTTTGACGGACACTGTCTCCAGTCTTGAACTTATCACTATAACAAATTTCACATGTGTTCGTCTGGTTAGTTCAATGAAACAAAACAAGACTACAACACCCAGAATGAATTAGGCTCAAACATCCAGGACTGAAAATATTGCTGTAAGGACCTGGAATGGTAATCAGCCTATTCAGTAGGGAAAGATCCTGGGAATTGCACCCAGAAAGTGCAGGCCCTAAAAACCTTGAAGCATTAGCACAACTTGGGTCTATGTTTTTTAGAAGTAGCTGTAGTTAAATTCCGTCTCGTTGTTTCATCTTTCTGCTCAATAGCAGAGGCAAAATATGCGCTCCAGATCACAAAATGCTCCCCAGTGTACTGACTTCCAGCTGCTCAATAGAAGGTTGACTCAGAGCTGGCAGCTATTTTCTATGGAAAAGCTGTTTTTTTAAACAGCTTGTAAGAGTTAGGTGTGAATATTAAGAACTTGTTTTATACTTACCACTCCACTTCACAGGTTTATTGGTGTTACTAGGAAGGATAAAACAAGCACTGGCAAGGAGGACCTGCTTGCATTTAGAGTACTGACTAAAGTATTCAAAAGCTTGCTGCCTTTAAAGAAACCACAGTTGCTTTCTATATACAATGCATTTAAATGTATGATGTTTCAGCATACTTTTGAGATGTAAAGTAGTCCCCTGTAGGTGGTGGGATAATACGTCAAACAGTCAATAGCATAAGAAAAAAATACTTTTCAGGTGGAGCCAAAACAAACTCTATGGGTATATTGAAAAGCAGTGTTAACATCAGGCCTTGCAGAAAGCTCCACTGTCAAGACGGGCCTAAAAAAGGACAGTCAGGATTCCACACTGTCCCCTTCAGGTTGCATGAGGTCTTCTAAAGCAAGTACATTACACCACAGAGCTGTATTACACACTGGCAGCGAATACATTAGATTGAATTTCATATATGGCCTAAACGGCTTGTTAATACTTGTTGCGAGCGTCTAGAAGCAGAACTTAAATACAAAAATATATACTTTTTGGAGAAGTAGAATATCGTTTGACGAATTATTCAATGTCACAGACGATAACTAGCACTAGGGAGAGCATTAGGCTTCTCCTAAGCAGTCACTTCATTTATTTTCCCATGAGTAGGACTAGACAATATCATGGTATTATCCCCAGTTGTGACTGTGTGAGAAGGTACTTTCCTTTTTTGCAAACAAACATTGTCTATTTTCTGTTGTGGTCTTATGCTCAAAATTCTTTTGATTCATTGTTTAGAGAAGATGGACTTTGTCACTCTGTTGAAACCGAAATGTGCCATCTTTTAAACTTTCTAGTTTTTGAGAGGCCCTTAGGCCAAAAACTATATTAAATGCAGGACTGACTTTGGGCCGATCGTCTGCAAAACAGTAGGAATCAGTTTGTACCTTTTGTGTGTTTCTTCATACCTCCAGCCTCCACAAAGGGAGTGATCGGGTGGTTTTGGGTGATGAGCCCGCCGAAATAAATGGAGTGGAAACATGTTTGGAAGAGTGAGGAGGGTTTTCAAGGTGGTTGATCTTAGTGAAGTCTATGGGAGGCATTTTGCTGGTTTAGGAGGTGGGGGGTGGTATGTGTCTAGAATGTATGACACCCTCCTGCTTTGTTGTTGAGGAAGCTGCTGACCCCTAACCAATATAAAAAAAAAAATGCTTAAAGTGAAAGAAAAGTGTGGTTCCAAAACGCACACATTGCCGTATTCGTCCTTGGCACTGAAGGGAGCTACTTTGTGTGTGGATGTGCTCATAGAGCAGAATGCAGTTATTCACAGTGAAACTAGTGGCTGAAGTTGGCTGACCCATTGCTCCAGGATGTATACTCTAGTGGGGAGAAGAAAAATGTGACTGACACAACAATGGGCCAATGGCTTAAGCGGGACAGCCGAAAACCCGTATCAGTGAGTATAAATGATATACACTTTAGGCAAAATCAATACTAGACCTATAACCATAACAATATATCTGAGTGACTCTGAAAGAACCACAGAAGGGAGACTGTGGACAAAGAAAACGCTCCTTCCTGTGATGCGGCACAGTTTGTGTGGTTATGACAGTGCAAGCAGCCCATACTGCGTGCGAGCCAGGATAAAGAGCTGGCTGGAGCCTTTGGTCCATTGAGAAAGGAAGAGGAAGTGTGTGTAACTTCTTCCTACCGTGAAGTGTAAGAGAAGGTCATACCTCCCTCCGTTCTCACTGCCCTTTTTCAAGGTCCCTATTCATAGTGAAAACAAAATAAACAAATGAGAATTCTGCTACTGAGCTGTTGAGGCGTAAAAGGCTGGTTGTGTGCACTGTAGACGTTTTACAAACACTTTCCCTCTCTTTGAGGCAACTTCTTGCCACACCGACCACATGATTGTTTTCTATTTTATTTTTTAACAAAATAAAAGAATTTGAGAAACTTTTAGTCAATAAAGCATGCTTATTACTGACGATTTCTTTGCAGGGTTTGTTAAGTACTTGTCTGTTTCAAGTCCGTTTATGTATTTGCTGATGTCATTGAGTGTTGCCTTCTGAGAAATGTTTCTGCAAAATGGCTGCTGCGAGGACTTGTGTATGTGGAGTAGGTGATTGCAACATAGTTAAGGCGGCTGAAATATAGCCTTTTTTAATATTGCAGTCTGTTTTTCAGTTATAATGCACCTGGCAAGTACCAACAACTGCCCTGGCAAGAGTAGATATAAAAACCTTACATATTAATGTTGAGGTGATGATTGGCAGCTCCTCAGGTTCAGAGTAGAGGCTTAGGTTTGGTCCTGCTCTTGTCACAAGTTTTGGAACTCCTGTCACTTTGTAGGAACTAGTAGGAATAAGATGGGACTTCCAGGAGAAAGACCCCTACTGGGGTTCCTCACTCAGCTCAAGTTTGCGCCCTCGTAGAGTTGCCTCATCAGACTTAACGACAAGAGGGGCCTGTTTCACAGGGAGCTAGCGTTTGACATCACAGTACAACAAATTTTAGATTTGAAACCACGACAGGCACGGTTGTGTTTTAGGAGACACGCTGTTGTGACCTGTCACAGAAAGAGTGCATGCTTCAGCTGTGGCTCAGTTAAGGAGGTTTGTTCCATCCCCTTATTAGGTCCTCAGTAGAAGTGCTCTACCCCGTGTCTTGGCTTTGGCTCTAGCTAATGTTAACTACTTTGAGGAGGCAGAGAGATGAGTGGTTAATATCTGGATTATTACCCGTGATCTTCATTAGTACAAATGTTCTCTTCTCGTACAGTACTCACGAAGCTGCCATTGAGTCAGTTCAGCAGAAAGCAAGAATGCTCTTGTCTGGGGGAAGTGGGTGGGGGTTGTTTTCCACACATTTATAGGTCTTGAGGTTGATTGTAGATTTATTCCAAGTGGCAAAGTAATAACAGATGCAAAAAAAACCACTTTAAATCACATTTGGTCAATTTTGTCACCTAATTATCACCTTCACCATTTTAAATGGGGAATAAGGTTTAGCAGCTGTATTTAAGAGCATTGTGTGAGTGATATTATCCTCACTGCTCTGTTTTGCACGTGCAGTTTCCACCAGGTTAGACATGAAAGAAATTACCCATGCAAAACATGAAAGTGATAGCACTTTGCCCTAATCACATAATGGGAGAAAAGTAAAATAAAACATTGACAAGGCCAATAGGCCTTACCTTTATAATGCTGGTGAAAAGCTATTGGCTTTACAGATGCTTGTTTGTAAAGCAGTAATTAAAACAAGTTGAAGAACAACATTTTAAAATACTAGAGTAAAGTAAACACACGTCATAAGGTATTCCACAACTTTATACCGAATACAGTATTTTCAATCATTATAAATGACTTGCTGTATTTTTCAAAAACGTATCTCTCAGGAAACTCTACCATAATTAAAAAGAAAAATAAAGTATTGGTATTTAAAGGAAAAAGTTTACCAAGGCCTAATGTACTTCCTACAGAAGCTCATCTATTTGCTCGTTTGCATTTGTAGTAGTCTGTCTCACGCGCCAGTTGGGTGAGTGCATCCGCCGGTTATCCCCACTGCCCCCCCCAAACAATAGTGGCATAAAGGCCTTTGTATGCCATGTCCTGTGCATTCATGCAAAATGTGAAATGCAGGGGATGTACCTGTTACTGCGCCTTTAGAGACAAGCTGTGAGGGCTGGTCAGCCATAAGGACAGCATGGGATATTCATTTGGAGGGGAAAGCAGCACACAAGGGAGAGATACAGAAACCATGGAGTGCTGAAAGAAAAATAAAATTTGGCTCCCCTAAATGTGAGCAGTGGATGGAAATAAGTTGTGGAATGGATACTGAAGAGGCTGTACACCAGAGGAGGCTAAGGACAACAATAGATGGACAACCACCGAATAAGAAGCACGCAAATCTGAGTGACAAAAAAGCCAACCAATTTATATAAAGAGCGGGCTCTTATCCCTCTAAAAAATGTTGGTATAGATTACAAGAAATCTTTCGACAACAACCAGGAGATGAGACCTAAAAAAAACAAGCACAAATCCCACTTGGGCATCGATTTCGCTTTTGCTCTCAAAACTAAATGGGGCCCTTTGTGTGTTTAAGACTTAACAGTAAGCAATCAGGAATCTCCATTGTATGCAAAAAACGGTATCCGCTGCATAATGAGACCTGCGATAGCAAGGTATTGGGGCGGCGGTGATTAGTCTGCGAATGCTGGATTGTGCAGTCTGGGTTCATGCGATCTGCATGCAGAGTGTACAGGGCATCAGCTGCCTCAGCAAGTAGCTGGGAGCTGGACTGAGTTCCAGGGATAACGCATGCTCTCCATTATCCATTATGAGGCAGGCTTTCATACATTCAGTTATTAAAGCAATAAAGCACGACCTGCTGGGCGCAAACAATTAATGACTGCAGGAGCTGGGCTTCAGCGGATTATTATCGGAGCTGCGAGGGGTCCCGAGATGAAGCTGTTGGCTACAAATGTGCTCCTTTCAGAATCTTGTGTGCACCAGCAAAATAAACGGAATCTGAGATTTTTCACACATTTTCCCGAGTATCTGCCAGGTGCTTTCTATTTCATGAAGCAAATCCTTTTATACAGGCTCAAAAGTGTTTTTTTCCATGTTATGCTACGCATTTTTTATATGTGCATACCCTGATTTGCAGATTTCTTTCTCCTAAGCACCCACCGGTTGTACCATTAGAAAATAATGCTTCTTAATGAAGCCCAAACGTGCTTCTGTGATTTTGAGTAAGAGGCTACTCCATTTGTTGTGCATGGTTTGTAGAGAGGGGGGGTGCGTTACAGAATGATGTGGTTGGGAAGCAGTCAGTTGTCATTTGTGAAGCTTGCAGTGTGTGCCGCTTGTGTCTTTTTTGGATGCCGGTGTGTGTGTCTGCAGATTTGAGGCTGGCCAGGGAGGGTTTCTGCAGAGGAGTCCATGGACAGCCCAGGCTTAGTCGAGGGAGATGGTATGTAGTCTGTTTTGTGACGCAGAAAGCGATTTAGGGCCAGATGTATCAAAGGTTTTCACCCATTGGGTGTCTGTGGGAAAATGTGTTCATACATATGGCCTTTAGTGTTGTCCGCACAGGCTGTATCACAGTGAGGGGTTTCCTTCCATTAGTGCTTTGAATGGTCGGGATCTGTCGGGTACTGAGTACCTGCACTTCTTTAATTTGAAAGAGGGAGTTCCTGCACTTCACAGTACTGCTGCAATACCTCTGATGGGAGAGTACCCGCACTTCTCAGGAGTAAACGGGTACTGTAAATAGTGAGTACCTGTACTTCTATGTTTCCATTTAAAGTAAAGATTACCACCTGTTAAGCACGTTAGCTGTGTGGATCAAAACATTACCTTGGGTTTCTACCAAAGGTGCTGTTTAAAAAAAAAAAAAAACATGCTTTTCTGATTGTTCCAGGCTCGAATTTACAGATTCTGAGGTGACCCTGGACTCAGCGCCCTTTGTCCACTCTTAGGGTTACTAAGAAACGAAAACATCCCACTGAACAGAAAGCCTTGAATGTTGGCCGCATCTCATCTGCATATTTTAGCAAAAGCCGAGGCTGACACGGCCCTGGTAGAATTGTAACAGACTGAGGCAAATTAACATTGAAATGTGTAACGATTTCAGTACAGTTGCCTTTCCAGTGTCAGCGCGCATGCGCGTACTCACAGAAAATATGAGACGCCTGGAGAAGGAGAAAGTAGTAAAAATCTGAACATACAAGCAGGGTTGGTTTCTGAAAGTCAATGAGCCTTCACCTCTGGGATGTAAGAGCCACAGAGAGATTAGAGTAACGCGCTCAGCCGCGCCCAGACGTGATCTGTGCTACAGAGGGAAAGAGAGAAAGTGCTGACCCGCTCTATACCTCTCATCCTTTCTTGCTGCGCTTACACGCGCCCCCGTACAGGCCAGGTCCGTACTAAAGGCGATGATGACCCCCTTTTGCCTCCTAGCTGCACCACTTTGTTCTTTCTTCCTGAACTTGCAGTCACCCAGGCAGTGCTTAATTTGTGCTTGTTGTTTCCGGTGCTGAGCACCGGCACTTATTGTAGAGGGCCGGGGCTTATTCTTCTGCCTCAAGTATTTGCTGCGAGCAAAAGACACATATGGGAAAGACGGAGGAAGAGAAAAACGAAAAAGCGTCACAAAGGGAGAAAGTAGAAAGAAGCAAGGATGAGCTGAAGGGGCAGCGAGTGGCTGTAAATGGATTAATGAGGCCGGAGATGGCTTCAGGATTACCGCCGCCTCAGTATTCTGTGTTTGCACATTTAATTGCAGCAGCCTCATGCTTAAGAGGAGGGCTTTAGGCACCAGCACGTTTTTACAAATTAAGCACTGCACCCAGGCCTGTGCCATATTTGGTGTAGCGTCACTCCCACCTCCAGCCTATGTGTGCTATCCTCAGGGGTATAACGCAGGCCCCTCCAGCCACTGAACATGGGGAGGGGTTTAAGGGGCTAAACCCTCAGGGCCCTGCCGCCAGACCTTCAGGAGTGAACCAGACAGCCCAAAGCCTAGAATATTTGTGAGGTATGGGGGGCTTGGGGCCCCCCGCCACATTCCCCTTCATTTTGCCTGGCTTTCCTCGTCCAGCACGCAGCACCACGTGGCCTGATGCGGGGCTTCAGTCGCCAACACCAAAGAGGAGGTACCAGCCGGGAGCACGAAGAACAAAAAAACTGAAATATAGGAAAGAACGTCACAGGAATGCCCCAGAAGAGAAATACCCCGACGGTGCATAAACTGAAGGTACCAACCGGAATTAGAAGATAAATACCACAAGCACAAATGAATACAGTTACCTGCAAAATAATGTTGACTAGATGTGCATACAATACACACATGGAAAAAATGTTACTTTGTGATTTTTGGGCAATGTCCAGGGAATGTGGGAATGCAGAGTTCTGTTGGTTGGATACTTGACATCTACGTTTTCTTGAAACCCCTTAATCTCCATTTCCTCTGATGGCTGGATGTGTACAGAGTTTGGAGCGGTGAGGAGATGAGGTAACAAGAGAGGGAGAACGGTTTGGAAGAATCTCATAAAAACAAGCACTGGCAAAGTCCAATGGTTTCATGTTTACGTCTTGCTCCCATTATTCATGGATAGGTCAAAAGTCAAAGTAAGGTACTAAAGTGCAGACAAAAGCACCTGTCAAATGAAAGCTACAGAAAGCAATGCAACCAATCGATTTTTCAGATACTTTTGCAAGCACTCACTCACCTCTGCCCTAGAGCGCTTCCCCAGTGACGTCTGATGTAAAATTCTCTCTCGTATACTCCAATGAAGGTGGAATGACACACCTAAGGAGCCACTAGAAAAACGGTGAGGTTAAATTATTTCTCTAGCCTAATTCAGCATGAGTCAATGTCTAAAGACAATGAATGAAAGGAATTGTAGAACACACTGTCTCCCATGAATGTTGCAAATACTGCGCATGTTAGACCTAATTATAGATAGTAAATGACAATACATTATATTTTGTAAAACTTTTTACTGGACTATTTCAAAGGGGCATTTTGGTAGGGGGGTAGCAGCCAGTAGCAGTGTCACCTGAGTATCAGCAGAAAGCTGGGAATGGCAATATAGACAGAGCCAAGAAGTGACAAACCACCTTTGTATATTTTATTAATGTAATTCCAACATGCATCCTTTCAGGTGCTTTTGGCCACACAAAATATGGAAAAACAGTAGACAAAACCATAAGATACAGCTGATTGATGGTGATGGAGTCTGCACCATGTCTTGAGGATGCCATTTTACATCATAGTGCATTAATATGCATTAACGGTTTAAGAAATCAAATGTGTCTCTTTTTGTAATTCATCTCCAGACTGCATTTCTCAGAGTGATTAGTGGGTATTCCATGTGTCATGCAGGTATGTCGTTATGTATTGGTATTTATGTAGTGTGAAGCTAGCTATGAAGAAATTGAGCACTGTGCATTACTTGGGGGAATGGAGACCATTAACATGATCATGTACATCAAGTGGAGACCACAATTCACACATTACATTTCACATGTTTTAAGGCAAAGGGAGATAGTGATTTGCCCAGGATCACACAATGTGGGGTCAACTATCCAGGCTGAGATTTGAACCTGTTCCCCCACATTCTTCAGTCAGCAGCTCTACCCAACAGGCCACATCCCCCAAAATATTGGATATCCAGGTGGATCTCTGGGGAGAGTTGTTCAATCTGGTATGTTATTAAGTTGTGTAACGTGATGTTCTCTTTTGGAAAAGTACATAAGAGACCTTGAAAAGTGGAAATCTTCAAAGAGTCCCACAAGCCCAGTAAATGACAGGTTCCTTGAGTTCTGAACTCAACCAGTGACAAATGTACAATACTGATGCCTGAAATATCCAGTTGCTTCACCAAGCTGCTACCATCCAGCATGTAAATATGCTTTGGGAGAGTGGAGTTTTGTGTTGCATTGGCCTGGGATACAAGACCAGGCAAAGTTGCCTTCAGAGTACAACATGCATATCTTCCTGCACAATTGTAAATGCTTTTCCTAACAGGGACTGTGGACGTAATGGAAAACCACAGCTCGAGGGAGCAATGAAGATTTAGTTCACTCCTGTTTCTTGGACAGACTCCAGTACAGTAAAACTGGCTAACAAATGTATCTAATTTACGGCTATCCTACTCAAAATGGCTGCTTTTCATCTGTGGAAGTGGCTGTAAACATTCATACTTCCCATTAAGTATGACGGTTGCCCACATCCCTAAATTTGCTAAATATACGCAGCCGTTCACAGCATAATTTTGAGAATAGTTACGGGCCTACAGCATTTTCTACTCTCACGTAACTTGACACTACATTCAGGTGTGTTAGAAACTCGAGCAGGCACAGATCAATACAAAGCATTTTGAAAAATAGAAAAGCTCAGCCTTTGGACAAACAAAAAACAGAAACGTGTTTCACTGTTGTTTTTTGCAACCTTGAACATAATCTAAAGCTATAGACACGAAATTCTTTCTTCGGTGCTAAAATGTTTAGAGCACTACTCCTGAAAAAGTCCAGTTCTTTCTAGCCAGACACAAGACCTAAAACTAAACATGTGGTAAACCCGTCAAGGGCAGCAAAAGCATCCCAATGGACAATACACCTCAGCCCCCCTTCGGGTTAGAACGCTCGACCTTCACAACATCTCCTCACAGTGTGGCTCGGTTTAGTAGACTTCTCGTGCTGGTGTAATTTTGCTAGTTGTGCTCCTATGTTCTCTAAGGTTTCATCTGGCAGTATGTTCCAGTAAAGAAGGAAAGTGGCCTTCCTGACTAGATGGATAACAGACTGCTCGACCCCTTCCAAACTATTTAGTAAGGCCAATCTTTCCCTTGGGGGCAAAGTATCAATGGGACCTTTTAGTGTGAGCGAAACAATAATGGCAGGTCCTCGCTAAAAGGACCATTCTGCGGTGGCACAGGACTGATGGAAGAAGAGCACTGATTGGATATTTCTATTGGAGATAATCAGAGAAAGGTCCGTTCTACGGGGGAAGAGCATTGACATGAGCCTATCGCTGATGGGGGCTTTCCACAGCATTATAGCACTGGTGGGCCCTTGATACTATTGCACAGCAGTGATGGGACCTTCTGTAAGGGGATGCAGCACCCCAGGGACCTTTAACCAATAGCACAGCACTGATGGGACCTTTACACTGGATCACAGCACTGATGGTACCTTTATTCTGCAGTAAGGCATTGATGGGACCTTTATACTGTAGGGCAACACTGACGGAGCCTTTCTATGGGACCTGCAGTGCACCACAGCGCTAATGGGACCTTTCTATGGTAGTACAGCACTGATGGGGCCTTTCTATGTGATCATTGCACTGATAAAAGCAGCTCGCTGAAGGGACCGTCCCTTTGGGGCATCAGACTGATGCAGCCTCCTAGCCGCACCTCACCGAGGGCACCTCTACGTGGCAGCCTGCATCACTGCGATGATTGGGGAGTTTGTAGCAGTGGATTCTGTTCAAACATTTCATCTGCTTTTTTTCTTTTCTTTTATTGATTCCGAGAGGAAATGGGCACAATATAACAAACCAGGCTCCCATGTGAAAGAGAAAATTACTAGGAGAACATGTTATATTTTCTGGTGCCAAATACATAAATCCTGATGAGTCGGGCACTATATATCTGTTTTCTGCAAGCACTGCATTCCAACTTGGCATTTCAAAACCAAGAAGATAAACCCTGCACAAGTATTACGCTAATGTAATAACAAGTGTTAAATATTGCAGTTTCCCCCCAGCTCCGAGTCTCTGCTGCAGCACTGTAGCTCACTGTGCTGCATTCGAATAGTAATGCAGCCGTTTGAATCTTAATGTCCCTTTTGAGATGGCAGATTCACCCGTGTGTGACACTGCACACTACAGTTTCAGCCTTGGTGCATGACGCACCGTGGAGACAGACTACCTCAGTATTACTGCACACACATACAACGCATTGTGAGTCTCAGTGCTTTATTTTGCGCATATGTACAGTACTTTCTTATTCAAGCTGTATTGTTCTGCGCACGTATAGGATATTATCAGAATTTTACTACTTTATTCAATACAGGTATATGCTACTGCAGACTTGCCACGTCGTTTTGCAAGTTAGCCAATGCTATAACGACATACAATATCTTTAAAGTTTAATTACATTGTGCATGTGTTGCTTTGTACATATTAAGGCAGACTGCTTTAATCTTTCTGCTCCCATACTACGTGTCTTACATTAATTACATGTGCAGTGCTTCATTATGCATGTATACAATACTACGATCTTACTGTATCATGTTGCACTTACACTAACTTAAGGGGAGAAGGAGGGTTTAAAGGATATAGTTTTATCCTCCTTAAGGCTTCAGTCTACGTACATAAAAGACCCAGCCCGGAAAAAGAAACTTCTACAGGGAGAAAAAAATGTCTTTGTTTGAAAAACCCTCGCCCACCAGGGTTACCCCTTGGTGGCATGCTTCATCATTGGGTTTCTTCCAGTTCTGCTGCAGACGTGCGGCGACCGACAGAATACGTGGGAGCACTGTTAGTTTCAACAATGTGAATACTAGCACAATTCTACTTCTCTTATTGTTAGTCTGCATACATATATATCACACAAAAGCTGTCTTCGTAAGAGGAGCCCCCAACCCTGCAGGGCGGCTTCAGCAAATGGGAAAGAAGAATCCCATTAATCAATCCAACACCAAAAGAAAGCGCTGAAGCCTAACTCCAGGAGATACCAAGCGATTTAATATCATATTAAACGGAGGGCAGCACATCTCTTTCCTGATGCCTTTCGGCTTGCAAAGTAGCCTTGATCACAGGTGCAAAAGATTTCAATGCAAAGTGCTCACATGCTTTTAAAGACACAGTAGCCATGTGACTACTCCGGTTCTCTTCCTACAATTCCCATAATGCACTGTAAATGTCATAGCTCCTCAAGCTGCAGTTAGTATTCAAAATAAAGGCATAAATGGCATCAAATTACTGCAGACACCATCAAAGTCATATCAAATCCAGTGCAATATTCATTATGTTTTCAATTAAATGTCACCATGTGTGTTTAAAAGGACGTGGAATAGCCTCGTATCTCCAGCTCAAGGGAAGTGTAATACACCTTCATTAATTCAAAACATGCAATGTTGCAGTCAACATTGTGAGTTGCATGTTCTTCCAGCGTGCTGAATTTGAATCTGCACAGTGCTGCCCCAGTTCCTGTATATCTTTGAAGTCACTAGGGTCCGGAGTCAGCAAAAGGAAGTGCATTCCCTTTCTCAAGCCCCACACACAATTTATATATATATATATATATATATATATATATATATATATATATATATACACAGTTCTACTTGTCTTACTACTTCATTCTGCACATATACAATGCTGTTTCTCTGCCTTCTTCTATACATATAAAATACTGCTTGCATTACTGGATCCTCCTGCGCATCACAATACTACTTGTTGACTGCATCATTCTGCACATATATGATAATAATTTTAGTACTGTCATACTGCACACATGCATAGCTACCTGTCTTCTGGGCATATACTGTACTAGCTGTTTGCGCTGTTCTGTGCACACCCAGTGCTTTTTCATTTACTGCATCCTTCTGCACATATACAACACTTGTAGGCTAACATTCTGGCCGTTCGAAGAGATACTTGTCTTCCTGCATCTGTCTGCACATACTGTATACCTCATGAATATCAGTGAGGCATTTTGCAACCCCTTGCAAATGCCTGCCTGACAATGAAGGGAGGCGTGCCAGGAACAGTATACCTCTATCCCTGTGTTCATATTGCCCCAGTGTGACAGCAGTGTGGGGCACAGAATACTTTAAAAAAATGTTATATACAGGGGGCGATATGGTGGAAGCATGCAGTAGTCCCCGGGACCAGTATGTTCCCCACCAGGCCACCCAAACAATTCTCATAGGGAAGCTGCCACGTAGGAACAGCTCCCCCTGTACAAATCAGTTACCTCTCAACCCGAGTCTTGTATGTGATCAGTGGTTCAAGAATGAAATTGCAGTGATACACCATTGGTGCATCCCACTGTGACTTTAAAATAGGAGGCAGATACCCCTTTCATGCCCCTCCAAAGTGCAATTCAGAATGTGCTATAAAAGCCCTTTGATGAGTCCGAAAGACCTTTCCCACTCGCAAAATTGCTTTTCTACATTGCAGAAAGAGGTTTTCCACTCATAAGCTCTTTGATTTCTTAAATTGTAAGCATTTTGACCGCAAAATACCTTTGAACATCAGGCCCTTAGTTGAAAAAAGGAAAATACAATACAGGAAACATGATGTTCTGAGGTCATGGAACTAGGCCACAGACCTATGTGAAAAGACTCTCATTGATAGCTCATCGAGTTAAACTCTTAGTGCCAACATGTGCTTGGACTATCATGCCATGAGTTCAAATCCTGGGAAGGCCATCTTGGCTTTCCATCCTTCAGAGATAGGTAAACTGATTATCGCTTAATAGAGTAATAGTAACACCTGTTATTTGCAACACTGTGATGGCAGATTTGTGGTGTGAAACACTATATTAAAAGTTAATATTTATTATTTCAGTTCTTAGTTGTAGGATCTAAGTGCAGCTTGTAGACGTAAGAGACATACTGCAGTGTTGTAGGGCTGATAAAGAAGGCACAGGAGTACCTGCTTGTGACAATTCAAATTACAGTATTTTTTCTTGCTACTTCCAGACCTGCTTGTGAACAGTGCTGGCTTCATGTAATCATCTTCAGTGGAAATCGATGCATTGATTACCTTCTGTACAAGAATGCGTTGTTTTGCCCAAGGTAAAGTCTTCCCTGCCAAGCAACACTGCTCTATTGAACATAAATCATTTAAAGAAAATGGCTCCGCTAGAGTCCTGTGCCTGTTCCCAGCATGGCTGCTGCCTGAGACTCTCCATAATCGGCTGTGGGTGCCCTTTTCGGGGAGGGAAACGGTTACTAAATACTGTCTCATTGGTGTTGGGTATAAAAAGTCTAACAAGATTTTTGGTGCTCATGGGCACACATACCCATACTAAGATATGGGGAAGAAAATCCCGATTTTTTAAGCAAAAATTGCTGTACCTTTAGCTTCCCAATGTACCTACAATTTCCTCCATTCCAAAGCAAGTAAAGGGGAAGCTAAATTTCCACCATTTCCTCCAAATCATTGTAGATGTTCCTTAGTTATTTTGAGATATATATATATATATATATATATATACTTGGAAGACGAATTTTTGTAATAGTTACTCATAAAAAAAAAAACAAGCTGGCAAGCGTACACACGCAACCACATCAACACAAACTCACACCATCTCATATGAATCAGCAGGCTTACAACCATTTACTCTGTACGGCCTTTGTTATTTTCTTACCATGTGGGGAGGCTGCTAGACACCCTAGGGCCCATATTTATACTTTTTTAGCGCCACATTTGCGCTCTTTTATGATGCAAAAGTGGCGCAAACTCACAAAATACAATTGGAATTTGTAAGTTTGCGCCACTTTTGCGTTGAAAAGCAGCGCACATGCGGAGCTAAAAAAGTAAAAATATGGGCCTAGATGCATGTAGGTTTGGTGTTATAATGGGACTAACCTGTAAAGCTCCACCATGGGCCCAGTGACGTAATAAAACTTGAGGGGGCCCTCCTGCAAAGATCATGGAGGGCCCCCCCTGGACTCACTCAGGCCAGGTACTCTGCTGAGGGGGCCTCCTGGAGCTTGGGGACCTCCCGCACCCCAAGGGCTGCATGGGCCTTTGTTACACCCCTGTATCGACCCACAGATCAGAAAGTTAGCTTGTTCTGTGCCTCCCACAGACCACTGTATATGGTGCTGCTCTCTAGGGGTCTGACTGAGAAATCACACTGGCTTCCAATGTGCTAGGAGTCTCTCTCGGTAACCCTTAGTGGTCAGTATAGGCAATGCTGCTCGAATTGTGCGGCAGTAATGACCTAAACTATGCATCTGGGTTGAATCATGTGGCAAGTAACGGCTAATTATATGGTGTACTGCTGCATATGCAGAAGTAATTTTTCCCCCAATATTTCGTTATTTTCACACCCATTAATGCTGTCTGGGCATAGATTTCACCTCCACATATTTTTACCGACAATTAGTGACCATTAAACCTTTGCAAAGTGGCTGTCATTGCTTGACATGTGTATTACTTTTTTTAAGTTACTTTTAACCCTTTTAAGTGTAAGTATGTAAATTATTCCGTACATAGATTATGCTCAAGAACTGTAAACCCATTCTTATCCGGAAACCCCAAGCTCGCAGAATCACCTCAGTATAGTGGCACTGGCCATAGACCATCCGTAACATGGTGGAGTTCGCCTCAGTTGTCAGGCCTAGTCGCATCCTCCCCTTGGCAGAGCAGCTTGCTGCATCTTAGCTTTCAAGGGCTGCAAGCTGTGTCTCTGTACATGCAATTACGGAAGTCCAAGTCTTCCCAATGGTCTCTGTGAAGTTTATATTGATGAAAGATGTAATATGAGTAGAGGGGAATAGTTAGCTGCGACCTACATGTTTAAAATTATATTATGTTCAAATTCCACAAATGTGCAAGTCGGAAAATTGTGAGACATTTTTCAAATACTAATTCAGTATTTGACAGTTTACTACCTCTGCCTGGCCTGTTATCATCGCCCTGACCTATGAACTGATTAATGTTGTTATTATCAGCGGCAAGCAAGCAAGCTGGTCTCTCTTCAGCAATCTCTGTCCCCGCCCCAACACGTTTGCCCTCATTCCAAGTTCTGAGGAATTACTGTACCCTCCGAAATACCAGTACCACACTTTTAGCCTTTCCTGTGGCGATATTACCGCCCAGTTCTGAGTTTCAGAGGTCGGAATAAAGGGTAATATAAATAATTAAGAGTCTGTGCACCTAGTTAACACTTATTTTCGCTGTTTACAGTCTTTTTCTTAGTGCATATTTCCTCGGATACTACCTAGCAAAATGTGAAGGGGAAAAAAAACCGTAATATTGTGAGATCAAAATGTGTGTAAAGCAGGAACCTCTCTCATCATCAATGGCCGTAACCTCCTAGAAAAGGAAAATGCCCCCTTTCAAAAATCTCACTGCTGTATTACGGAAGTCACTGTGTTGGACTATCTGTTTTCACAAGGCCGGACTTCCTGGTTTGACATGGCAGTGGCGCTTGATTACAGAATAATATCAAACATCATTAAGGCTACAGTGTGATAAACATGTTTATTCCATGCACACTTTGGCAGCCTCTTCATAACAAGAAGCCCTGGTTTATCTGAAATAATAGTTGCGTCTTCCAATAGGATGTTTTCTTCATGCCAAAAGACGCCAATAGTTCTCCTTTAGAAAAGGCATAACTTGGAGAGAAATAATGCATTTAAAAAAAAACGTAGAGCAGATAAAAAAAAGTGAACAAAAAGTTTTTATTTCATTAACGACTTGTTCACAACTTGGGATCTCAAATCTCCTAGTTATCCCAGTTCCACATGTGCGTGAGTAGCTCTTCATTTCCACGGTTATATCTTTGTATTCTGGTACATGTAATCCTGTTAATGGCATTTTAAATACAGGACTGTAAGAATCATAATGGAGAAACAAAACCTGGACTTGATGAGATACTCACTCATGGAATTTGGAAACTTGAGACCTCTACACAACTGCAGGATGAATAAGACCCTTGTCCTCTTCCCATAAAACAGACTCCTCGTTGTTCATACTGCACTGACAGCCATGTCTGCAGCCACTCAGTGGCCTGGGAGATAACTTTATTATGTTGCTTTGACCATTTTACGGAACTGGGTCTGACTGCTAAACTAGTGCACCTAGAGACAATTTGAATCAGAATGATCCAAAAGCTACTGATGATTGTTGAAATATTTTGATGTAACAATTACTTTTGCAGTGAATCAGTGATCGCTGTTCTATTATCAGCATTGAAGTGTGGCTCAATGGTTAGAGCGGCAGACCCTGAAGCAGAGATCTGGCTCAAGACCAGGGTTCAAGTCCCGCTTCGGCAGGTCTTGGGCTCAATTCCCCTTGACCAGTTAATTCTCGCATTGTGCCTAATCTAATTCATGGGTCCCACTCTGCAACTCTGGGCAATAGCTTGCTTAATCTCCACAACGGCCCCAACAGCGCTTGGATGCCTGGCTTCACCCTGGGGGTGCTCAGGAGTGGGCGCCTCACAGGGAAAAAGCCAGGAGGAGTTCCATAGCGGTATGAGTACAGCGCCTTGAGACCCTAACGGGTGAGTAGTGCGCTATACAAGTGCTAATTTACATTTTACACTTGGGTCATTCGTCTGTGACCTTGGAGCAATTTTGGCTGTGGTGTTTTTCTGCACAGTTTTAGTCTTTTTCCCTGGCCAGACACTTCGGTCAGTTGTCTTTTCTTCTGGTCTATGTAATGATGGTTTTTGATGTGTAGTGCCTAGTGACATCTTAGTGATGTGTATTTATTTTTTATTTCTCTGAGTTTCGTCATCTGTAGGACTTCACAGTAGGATTGTCCATTGCCCAGCAGGCTGGTCATGTTAAAATCACAGACAGGCAGCCTCGAAACATGTCCAATAATGCAAGACAGGCATTTCTCAAAGATACAATGTTACGCTTATTAGTAGTGAAGCCCTGCATTAAACTGTAAGGTTGCTTTAAAATGCTGAGCGCAAGAAAGGAGCAATGCAAAAAGGGCAAAAAGAGAGGTAAAGGATGGGATAAAAGGATAATGCTGGACCTGTGGGTGGAATGGGCTTCCTAAAAAGCTAGCATTTCACCAGACACAGCAACGGTGTGGTGTGGGTATCCGGCCTAAGGTGTCTGTCAGGGAGCAGAAGAGGGAAGGGGGAGAGCTATAGGGAACAGGAGCGGGAAGAAGGTCGACGTGAAGGTCGGAGGAATCGTGAATTGAAAGACAATATCAACGGGAGCTCCTGATGGTCGCAATAATAAACATCTGATGAAAGTCTCTCCTTAATGTCCTTGTGGCCCATTGAAACAGAGGGCTTAAGAAAGATGAATTAAAGAAGGTGAGGGTTTATTTCCGAAGTTCCCAAGCATATGGGCTGAATGCTTGGCATTAGAACTCATCCAGTCTTCTTTGGCATAGACTACGCTCCAGAAGTCAAAACCTCGCCAAATGCGTTTTCAATCAATCAGTGTATTTTTTAAGCACGCTACCACCCGTGAGGGTCTCAAGGCGCTGATGGGGGATGCTGCCACTGCTCAAATAGCCAGGTCTTGAACCGCTTTCTGAAAGTCAGCAGGTCTTCGGTCTGTCGTAGGGGCAGGGGAAGGCTGTTCCAGGTCTTGGTGGCGAGGTGGGGGAAGGATCTGCGTCCGGTAGTCGGTCTTCGGATGCGGGGGATGGTGTTGAGGGCGAGGTCGGCTGAGTGGAGTTGGCGGGACGGGGTGTAGAAGTTGTCTTCTGTTTAGGTAGGCTGGGCCGGTGTTGTGGAGCACCTTGTGTGCGTGGGTGAGGAGCTTGAAGGTTATCCTTTTGTTGACGGGGAGCCAGTGTAGGTTTCTTAGAAGGGGAGTGATGTGGCGGTGGGCATAGAGGATCAGGCATTCAGAGGCGTTTTGTATGCGTTGCAGTCGTTTGAGGAGTTTGGCCGGGGCTCCTGCATAGAGGACGTTTCCATAGTCAGGTTTGCTGCTGACGAGGGCTTGGGTGACTGTTCTTCTTGTATCTGTGGGGATCCATGTGTAGATCTTGCAGAGCATGCAGAGGGTGTTGAAGCAGGATGAGGAGATGGCGCTGACTTGCTTGGTCATGGAGTGTGTTGAGTCGAGGATGATGCCCAGGTTGCGTGCTTGGTTGGTGGGTGTTGGGGGCGCTCCTAGAGCTGTCGGCCACCAAGAGTCATCCCAGGCTGAGGGGTTGGTGCTGAGGATGAAGACGTCTGTCTTATCTGAGTTCAACTTCAGTTTGCTGTTCCTCATCCATTCGGCGATAGCCTTCATTCCATTGTGGAGGTTGGATTTGGCAGTGAAGGGGTCCTTTGTGAGGGAGAGGTTCAGTTGGTTGTCGTCGGCGTAAGAGATGATGTTGAGGTTGTGTAGTCGGGCGACGTAGACAAGCGGGGCCATCTAGATGTTGAACAGTGTAGGGCTGAGGGACGATCCTTGGGGAATGCCGCAGATGATCTTGGAGGCTTCGGAGCGGAAAGGGTGGAGGTAGACGCTCTGGGTTCTGATGGAGAGGAAGGAGGTGATCCACTCTAGGGCTTTGTCTTGTATCCCTGCGTTGTGGAGGCGTGTGCGTAGGATGCGGTGGGAGAAGGTGTCGAAGGCGGCCAAGAGTTTCAGGAGGATGAGATCTGCGGTTTGCCCGTGGTCAAGCAGGGCCCTGATGTCGTCGGTGGCAGCGACGAGGGAAGTTTCGGTACTGCGGTTTCTGCAGAACCCTGACTGGGATGGGTCCAGGATGTTGTTTTCTTCAAGGTAGTGGGTCAGTAGTCTGTTGACGATCTTCTCGATGACCTTGGCCGGGAGATGGGATGGAAGTTCGTGAGTTCTCTCAGATCAGCCATGGGTTTCTTGAGTAGGGGTTTGATTTCAGCATGCTTCCACCTTTCGGGGTAGGTTGCGGCCTTGAAAGGAGATGTTGATGACTTTGCAGAGATGGGGAGCGATGGTGGCGCTTGCTTTGTTAATGATGTGGTGCGGGCATGGGTGTGATGGAGATCCAGAGTAGATAGTGCTCATGGTTTTGATTGTGTTGTCTTCGTTCACGTTGGCCCAGGCGAGCAGAGGGTCGTAGTTGAGGGTGGATGGAGAGTCTGGGGCATCGGTGATTGGCAGAGTGGTCTGGCTGTTGAAGCTGTCATGTTAAGACTATTCACATTTTGATGTATCTAGGCCCACTGAACGTGCCTACCTCTGCAGGATTTCTGGCACATCAGGACCTGGGCCTCACGACTGGTGAATTTCTTACTTACAAAGTGGCACATTAAACAGGCTACCCATGTACCCCTGGAATGATGGTTTTGAGTGTTGTCTGTCCAGGCTGCACCCCTGTAAAGGTCTACTTCTTAGGTGTGACATGTTTCACCTGTTCACTCTACTTCAACACTGAAGTTATAGAAAATAAATCTGCCCAAGTATACCTTAATATCGATGTTTCTGCTGCAAACACCAGAGACACGATTTGTCATTTGGTTATTGCAAGAGAGGTTATACTTACATGGCTCTTTGGTTATTAAAAATCGAAAAGACGGAAACCTGGTTTGGTGTTAAGATCTGCAAGTTACAGAGAAAGCATTGCAGCTCCGGCTGAACCCACTAATCTATTTTACTAGTTAGTGTTAGGAGATGGGCAGAAATCCCCTAAAGCACGGCCTTATATATAGAGTGTGGTCCTGTAGATAATTGTACGGTACAAAATGTATGAAAAACAAGATTCTGAAATTTGTATAAGACGCTAAATACATTTCCCAAATATAATTCCAGACGGGCTGGAAATGTATGTTACTTATTTCGCTCTTCTTGTAGTGCTAAACACGTACCGTTTACGTACAGCAATATAATGAATTTCTGAAATTCTTCGGATGCTATTCAGTGTTTGTGATTTTCCGAATAAATGCCGAGGAAGCAATATCTTTAATCGTGAAAGGCCCTCAAAACATGGGGGAACGTCCCTTTGGTCTGCTCGTATTTCTTATTCATGCAGAAGCAGCAGGAGGCAGGCAGGCGAGTACCAGAGCTCTCAGCAATCAATTCCCACCCTCAATCAGGCAGCTGCCTTCTCCTCCGGTGAGCAGAATGATGATGAAGCCGCGCTAGTCCTGCAGCGTATCCCAGCGGGGACCTCGGAAAATCAGTCGACAGACTACTGCGTTCGTCGAGCCTTCCCCCTGGCGTGCGCGCGCTGCGCCCTCGCCGGCCCCCGTGACATCCTGGAGGGCGTCTACGTGGCCCGGAGACAGTCCGGAGGGCGGGAGAAGCGTCTACCTGTGAGTGCGCATGCGCAAAAAAGCTGTCCTTCCGGAAATACGTCTAGAGTAAATCTCGAGGGCTATGTGCCCTCGTAATGTGTCCGATATAAGTAAGAGCAATTTACAATTACTCTTGACATTACGTATGTTATCCGTTAAACTGTATATTGCGATATCACGATTTATATAATTTTCAGGTCAAATGGAGCCTCGTTTGTACTTTTTGTGCATTAGTCGAGCTGGTGGTCTTTGAAATCACAAAGTTTGCTTTCAAGATTGAGTTCTCCAGCCTTATTGTCCCGTAGGTTTGCTGATGTGACCAGAACAGTGCACCCCCTCCTGTTCCCTTGAATTTGGCCAACTATCTTGCCACCCAGAATGCCACATTAATCAGGAAAGAGATGAAGACACACCTCTTTAGCGAACACTACATTACAAAGCAGTAACAATCCAATGATCATTACATGCACGCTTGCTTTTCACCCTGTACAGTGCTGCTCTGCCTTTTTGGTTAGGTTTTTCGCTATACAAATCCCACATACATAGATTTAAAAGAAGCTACCCACAAGAACAGGCCACTCGCCTCTTTAAGAGCTTGAAGGTAACTAGTAATAGTGACTGAGCTCCCTGCCATGGCTGGTGAAGCAGAGCCCTTATACTAGTACATCCTTGCAGAGTTAGACCCATTCTGAACCTCACTGTCTCTACCTTGATCATACTTAAGATGACAGTTCTTCAACTCCCATGAGCAGATCTGCGACCTGTCTCCTACTGTAACAGGCTCAACCTGCTGCATCACCTAATTCAGTGGGGATCTTTCTGCGACACCAGGATTGAAAGG
Source organism: Pleurodeles waltl (assembly GCF_031143425.1). Taxonomy (NCBI): domain Eukaryota; kingdom Metazoa; phylum Chordata; class Amphibia; order Caudata; family Salamandridae; genus Pleurodeles; species Pleurodeles waltl. The sequence goes on from NC_090449.1 coordinate 153,335,983, forward strand.
AACCTGGTGAAAAGGAATGACGCTTAAGAAGCTGCAGAGTCGGTGCAATTTAAACATGCGCATATATCCCTTACACTCGTCACACCATTTAAGTGCTGCATTCCAGGGGACCACCTCCCTGGTTGATCATGCACGACGCAAACACACATCCCACTTGGGCTCACAACAAATACACTACACTCTTCTAGCCATACACCCCACAAGGAGCAGTATGCTACCCATGTGGGTAAGTGCTTCAAGCTCCATAGTAAGGCAGCAGTACACTTTATATGTCATATCGCAATATAAGGTTTAATGGCATTTAAGAACTAGGTTCATTGTTTAACTCCACTTCTGCACTGGCTTTATTTGTTTAATACTTATGGGCTGGATTGTAAAAACAGAAGGGTTCTAGATTTTCAGAGTAGTAGGCAATGTCCTTCTGACTTCTTGGAGGAGAATAGAGACAGCATCTCCTTCCCGGATTACTAATGCCATCTCTGGGCTCTAGTGGCATTTACAAACCTTGAGCTTCATCATCACTTCACAGGCAGCCATTGATTATGTTACAGGACCATTGTAAACAGTTGCTTGTAATTTGTACAGCAAGTGTATGTTATATGTTGTAGTTCACTAGTGGCACTGATGATAGAACGAGAACAGCCGTTAAGGTGGAAATTGGATATTCGGTTTTTATAGAATCCTCGAAATAAACTCTTCACAATGAAATTTGAAAATAAGTTTAGAGGAAGAGTTTTTATCCACCCCTAGTTTGGTGTAAATGGACAGCAGAATAATGAATTAAACAAATATTGTGTTTTTTCAATGTGGCTCATCAGAGTTGTATTTGCCTATAGCTGCAGCCAGCAGCGCACAATTTAGCATCTACAGAAATGCTAATGTGCAGCTATATCTCTTTCAGCTGGTGTAAAACAGGTGAAAATTATTACCTGCTTCTATGGAAAGTTCTGCCTTGTCTGTAGTTTGAGAGTCCTGGCAGAACAACAACATTTAACTGGGACAGAGTCATACATTTATCTGTTTACCAGATTGTTCCTTACCTTTGGTTAAACGGATTTCCAAAGACCCCAGGTGGGAGTGCAAGTATGTATGCCTTGTGAGCAGTATGCAAAAGATTCTAGGGACTTTAGAAGCCGGCTACTAGATGATATCAAGAATATAGCATGAGAAAATGCTTGCTATTGTGGTGCATAAAAGCTAGGCCATTACTTTAAATGTTATGATGTGAGGATCATATACTCAACACACTGAGCCAATAGCGGTTAGTCCGGCATGTGAAGGATCTGTGTAGCAAGGTGCAGACACAATGTGCTAACAAGAAGAATTGTTCTAGATCAGAGTTGTACAACACATGGCCAGATCCCTGACAAATATTCAGGATAACTGTTAGCTTTATAAATTAGTTAAATCTAGATCCATAGTATGTAATGTTGCTTATTTCCTGGCCATCTGGTGCGGACCCAGCCCTTGTACATTTACGTTGATTACCTCTGTTACTGCTGATACAAAATACATTTAGGGAGTCCTGCTGAGGAGAGCAGGTAATTTCTGAAAATTGACTGACTGCAGCCCGGCTAGCAGCCTTGTCCCTTTACTGTAATTGATGTTTTAGCTCAGTTGCAAGCTGAGCGCACGCTGATGTTTATTAGAATTTAGTCTCATTCACAGAGGATTACGAAGGATTGTGATTTGGTAGAGGAATCAGTATGAGGTCACTGCTTGACCATTTTGCGACTGTTACACTGAATCGATCGTCCCATGCCAGTATAGGGCATCATTTAAAGGGGATCTGTTGTAACTCATTAATTGGTCTGACTTTTTTTTTTTTAATTTGCCCTCATTCACCGCAGGCTGTAACCCCATACTTTCTGATATTGCGCCCTCTTTCATGGGGTAGCCTAACTAAAGAGGTATTTAGCTCTTGTCGGTTTACACTGGTACCTTACCAAGTGTCCAAGGCAAACGCGGGTGTTTTCATCGGATAGATAGTTTAGTTAATTGGTCTGACTTGCATCGGAAAGAGAAGCAAGGGAGTAATGGGTGAGGCCATAAGGAAGGGGAATTAGGTGTTATCTATTGGTAAATGCCTCCAGTCCCTTTTGCGTTTAGCCCCTGCAATTATGGGCCCGAGCCAGCCCTTAATATGTCACAGAATAGGTGCCAGTGCCCGCAGCTGGCGCTAGCAAAGGCTGGGGGTGCCAAGTACAAAAGCTGAGTAGCTTTGATCCCACCTCATGCCTTTTAAATTCATGACCAGACACTACCTATCTCTTTATATCACTTTTGCAGGTTCTTTTCCATCCCTGGTGTCCTCCCTTTGACGCTATTTCACAATCTTACGCTTCCTCCTTCCTCCCCCGTTTTGTATTTTTCTCTGTCTTGCTTTGGCTCAAAGTCTGCTGACGAAAAATAACTTGCAGTCCCCCAAAATGAGAGCTAATGGGCCCAACAGCAATCACCGGTTCAAATTAAGCACTGGCTCAAGCCAAAAGTGTATATTGAGTGAGAAGGGCAACACCCCACAGAAGGTGAGTTGTAATATTATCACTGGTATATTTTTTTGCTACTAGAGTAAATATTCATGTCTAAGGCGTTCCACTGATAAAAAAAATCAGCCATACACACACGTGAGCGAAGGAACTTCTGTGATTTATAGGTTTTGAAAATAAAACTCTTCTCTCTGTTGGATAACATTACTAATTTTGTGTAGGGTGCCATGCGTGCCATTGAAGAGGTCTAGTAATGCTTTTGACAGTAAATAGTCCAGTGTGGTGGCAAGTTGGTAACATGGGAACAGCTAGGTGACATTTTAGGAGGCATGAAGGTCTTGATATGCTTTTAGACTTCATGACTTATTGCTGGGATTACACCCTATGACTAGCAGTAAGATTTAACTTCAGTAGAATGTGGATGAATGCATTTATGCATGCTTGTGATGCTCCAACCCTTCCCTCATAATCCCATGCACTATGGTATTATTTCATAATTGACACTTCATCAGCAGCCTGAAGTCACCACCATAGATGGTCACAAGAGGTCTTCAGCTTGCAAGAAATAAAAGCAGTGAAAGCGCAAATAAATTGTTTTAATGGGGTTAAGGCAGGTTTTGAGAGTTCTGAGTTGCAAAAAGGAGTAACTATGTACTTTTATTTCTCTTTCTCTTGAGTGACATTTCAGCAAAAAAGCATGCATGTAGAACATTTGTGGATCATTTGGAAAATCCATGACTTGTAGACGAAGCAGCAGTTTAAACAGTAGAGCTGATTTGTTGGTCTTGAGGTGCACTTGATAAGAAGGAGCTGCCTCTCCAGCTCCTGTTCTACAGTGTTCCTGATGGTGACCACTTACAGAGCCAATGGAAGAGCCATCAGTGGAGAGGAGACGGTGCTGAAATGATTTGAAACTGATCTTAGCGCAGGAATGTTTGGCCGGGGTAGGGTGGAGTTGGAATGTGGACTGGATGCAGTAATTCAGGGTGAGGTGGGAGAGTATTTCCGATATCTCAGAGGTGGGCAGAACTATGGGTTTACTCATACACTCAATCCAGGTAAGAGTGGGAGCAGTTCTGGGAGGTCGAGGAGGGTGTGGCTGCTGTCAAGTTCAAGACTTTCTCAAACAGCATGAAAGAGTTTTGTTGGCGTCTAGGGATGAGGTTGTTGCAATAGTTTGATCAACCGCAGAAGAGTACAGTGATCGGGTCTTAGGCAGACTTGAACTATGGCTAAGTGCAGATCCTTTTGATATTCAGCGGGTTAAAGAACGTTGCGTTGGTAACAAAAGTGGAGTGTTGCGTTTAGTGGTCCTAGTGGAAGTTACAGGTGGAGAGAGAGAGAGAGGGGAGGATATTGTCTTGGTTAAAGGATACAAAATAGTGACAAGTGGATGGACAGCAGAGGAGGGGAAGTTTATAATTTGCAATGTATATGGTTTAATCCTGAAGCACCATGTTGCATCCTGTGTCCGATAGCGCTCAGACATCCAAGTTTATGATTGGGAATCAACAGCTCTTAACCATCCTGTGTTCGATCGCACTCAAGTATACAATGTCTGGGAACACTTTTAAGCATCCAATGTGAGGTAGTACTCAATCATCCAGCGTCTGATAGCGATTAAGAACCCACAGTGTGATATTGCTCAACAGTTCACAAACATCCAGTGTGAGCTAGAGCTCGATCGTCCAGTGTGTACAAGTGCTCTATCTAGTAGTGTTAGTTGGTGCTTTATTTTTAAGCGTCTAATAGTGCTCAAGCATTCATTGTGTGATATTGCTCAACAGTACACAAGCATCCAGTATGAGCTAGTGCTCGATCCACAAGTGTTTGGTAGTTCTCAATCCACTAGTGTTTGACAGTGCTCAATCCGCAAGGATTTCATAGTTCTCGATCCATGAGTGTTTGATAGTTCTTGATCCACCAGTGTTTGATAGTGCTCAGTCCACAAGTGTTTGATAGTGCTCGATCCCCCTGTGTTCGATAGTGCTCGATCCATCAGTGTGTTAGTGCTTAATCCTCCAGTGTGTGATAGTGCCCGATCCACCAGTGTGTGCTGAAGCCATCAGTGTGTGATAGCGCTTAAGCATTCAGTGTGTGGTATTACTCAACAGCACACAAACATCCAGTATGAGCAAGTACTCAATTCACCAGTGTTTGATAGTGCTTGATCCACAAGTGTTTGATGCGCTCGATCTGCTAGTGTGTGCTAGTGCTCGATCCACAAGTATCTGATAGTGCTTGATCCACCAGTATCTGATAGTGCTTGATCGACCAGTGTGTGCCATTGCTTGATCCTCTGGTGTGTGATAGTGCTTGACCAACCAGTGTTTGGTAGTGCTTGATCCACCAGTGTGTTGTATTTTTGTATTGACCACCGCGGCGAAGCCCGCCAAAACACTGTTGCTGCGGCTACCTCCCGTCCGCCAGATTATGACCGTAGCCAGCATTCCGCCAGAGGGAAGGTGGAATTCCGGCTGCGGTCTTGGCAGCGGACGGCGGTAAGGTGGCACTGCTGCCAGCAGCAGCGCCATTCCAGTAGACTGCTGCAGACCATATCATGACCCATGATATGGCCTGTCGGTGTTCTGCTGGCGGACGCTGCTGCTGGCAGCAGCGTCCCGTCCCGTCTTTTGACGGAGGACTCCCTGCAATCAGGTAAGTCGGATGCTCTGACAGTGGAGGGGGGTGGGCGGTGTTGTGTGTGTGTGTGTGGGGGGGTGTGGGTGTATGTTTGTATGTGCGTGCATGCAGGTGTATGGAATGCGTGTGTGCATGCATGGTTGTGAGTGTGCGTGTATGTTGTGTGAATGCGTGGGTGCTTGTATGTATTTAAGTGTGTGTGGATATGTGTGTGAATGGATGTATGCATGCATGGGTGAATGTGGGTATGAGTGAGTGTATGCGGTGTATGATGGCGCATGAATGTACATGTCTGTCGTGGGGGAGTCTGGAGTGGGAGGGTGGGGGAGGACTCTGGGGAGGGGAAGGGGGCAGAGGAGGCCTCTATCAGTGACAGGGAAGGGATTCCCTCTCACTGATAGTGCCAACCGCCATGGTTTTCGTGGCAGTAAGGAAGCCACAAAAACCATGGTGGTAGGTGGGGTCATAATCCTGCGGGTGGGACAGTGACAGACGCCTGGCTGGAGATTGAATTCTCCAGCCCGGCGGCTGTTACCTCCTTGGCGGACGGAGTGGTACATTGACGGTTTGGCTTGAGCCAAACCGCCAATGCCATATTTTGGGGAACGGTAACACTAGCCTGTTGGCAGTACTCTTGTCCAAAACACCGTCGTCCGCCAGGGTCATAATGAGGGCCTTAGTGTGATACTGAGCACAAGCCTCCAGAGTGTGATATTACTCATTCATCTACTGTGTAATAGTGCACAAGCATCAAGTACGCAATAGTGCTCAGGCATCCAGTGTGTGATAGCACCCACAGATATGTGTGTGTGTGTGTGTATGCATATAGATATAACCAACACTCGAACATAAGGCATCGCATCATTTCACATTTATTTCTACAGTTGAGTGAGGAGGAAGGCCGTAACCCAGCCCCTGAGACTTATTAACACCCTCCCCCTTCTCTGAGAAAGCTGCCCGGAGCTGGGCCTGGGCTGGCAGGGCTATTAATTCTCTTTTTTTGTAGACACGTAAAATAAAAACATAAAAATGCAGATTCTTGTGTTTGATAAGGGTGGGAGCCTCCAGGATTTCAGGCATATTAGCGGTGTTATTTTGTAAGTCACTAAAATAAGAGATGTTGCGCTGTGGGTTTCTTGCCCCGACCCACATACAAAATAGTTATTTACAGTGGGCCTGCTGCAACTGTGCAAACAGTTACAATGGTGATGTTGCCCACATACATACATAGTTACAATATGCTTGCTTCACCAGCACACATTCATGCAATGTTACAACAGCCATAATACCACTCCCCACATACATACTGTGAGTCTCTACACCAGCATGTACAATGTAAGACTATCCATTTCTAGTTCTTCCCACATACATGTGTAGCTACAGAGGGCTCATTGCACCTGCACAGGGTTCGTTGACATGAGGCCTACATGGGACATGCTGGTTGATGATTGCGAGGTTCAGAGACATGCTCTAACCATGGTGCAATGAACTGCTAGATGCACATAAGCCCGAGGTATTGCAGAAAAGTGTGAAAGTTATGCATGCACATGCCTACCCACCATTTTTTAAGGGGTGATCTCTATGATAGAAATATGTGGGTAATCGGTGCCAGGTATTGAATGTTAAGCAGAATTCAAGATAGTTGTCAATGAGTCTTATTTTATCAGGTATGAAATTCCATATCTTAGTCATCTGAACTTCGAAGGAGTTGTGAACAGCTAAATGTGAGATGCACTCCGCTTTATGGGTATTGCGCCTACCCGCAGGCCTCCAGTGGAATGATTGAAGGGCTGGTGAAATGCTGGATAAGCAGCTTTTAGAGTTGCCTTGCAGCTGCATTCTTATTTCTTTGAAGTTTGCAAATCAGATAGAGAGGGGCTCCATTGTGTTTACAGTTGGTATAGTCAAGACGGCAAAGTATTAGGGCAATGGCGTTTTCTACCATGTGAGGAAAACTTAGGAACTATTAAAATCAACATATGGATTGAATGATATTAAAAGTCCCTTTGGTGACTTGAAATAACTTTCGCCACAAGGGAGAGATTGAATTCCATAAAGGCCCCAGATTCCTTACTTGGTTTGAAAGGTTTGGTGTTGTACCAATACTTTTAGGTCGAGCCTAGGCAGCACATGCACCTTCTCTGCGAGACATGCTGTGTTCAGTACTGTGTACAGTTCGTGCTTCAGCCACACTCACTCTTCCTTTGTTGTGCTTGTCTTAAATGCTTCATTTTTATTGGTGCATAGTGCTAAGTGTCTCTCCTTTGCGTGCAAAGTTCCCGCCCAGGGAGCTTTCACTAAGAGAACGTTTTGGTTGACCATCACTCTACGTCACGCTTCCTCCTGTTCCAGCGTGTGATGGCCCTGCCTCCCTCCTCCTCTCTGGTTTCGGTTTTCCCTTTAATTCGAGCTGCGATCCTTTCTCCTTGCAGCTCGGTGCCATGCTTCATGTTCATTTTGGAGTGAGGGTTTTCGCTATTAAATACGGGAATGCTGAAAACGAAACTGCTACCATAGAAGAACGCATTGGCGTATACATGTAGGGAAGCTGCCGCAAAGCACATGGGCACGAATGTTCATCATGTCAGCTGAGATGTACCTTTTCCGTTCCAGGAGCATTATTAATGGGAATCACGTTTAACGAAGATTTGTAAGGCCTGGAGAGAGCCTGCACTGCTTATAGTTGCCTGGATCCAGCATTGCCTCATATCCTGCGCTTCTCACCCAGGCGTGTTTTGTACAATATAGCTTTCAAACATTGGCAAAACCAATAGCTCAAGCTAAACACTTATAAGTCTCGTAGGGAAGACCTATTGGCTGTGCCAATGCTTGTTTAGACAAGTGGGACAGTGGTGGTAGTTGGTAAATTTGCAGCATGCTAGCATCTCAGTCTATGACGTAGTTAGGTAGAGGCGTCCAATGGTCAACCGCTTGGAGGCCTTTGGAACAGGAAACAAGATCTCATGGATTTCCAAGTATGAATCGCGTGTCATGGGCGGTACTGAGTGAAGTTAAAGGCGGTGACGAGGCTGCGGAGTGGAATCGTAAATCTGAGAAAGGGGGGCGTGATTTGGTGAAGGACATGCCATCTGCCGCCCCTCCCCGTATCCTGCCAGCGCTGTGTGAGGTTGTGTTCATACCTGTGTTTGCAAGGTTGCATGTTTTGATCGGCGTCAGATGCTCTTTGTGTGGTGAAGGGGGCGGGGGGAGAGGCGGTGCCGAGCCGGGCTCCCTCTGGCACGGCGCCCTGGTCCCAGAAGGAGCCGATCCGCCGCGAATGGCTCTGCACAGACTCGAACAGGGTGTGCGGCTCAGGCTCCGCCAGGGGGGGCAGGGTTTCATGGAAGGGGCGTCGGGGGCACAACGCATCACTGGGAGGCCCCGGAGACTTCCTCTGCTTTGCCCACGCCGGCCATCTGGACTTCTGGCGGGACCTCAGCCCAGGTATTTATACACTTCCTGCGGGAAGGCGGCTCCAGTGCTCTCGGTGTGTCCTGCAAGGGCATGGCTTCTGATGCAGACACCAATCGCCTTCTTCCAGCCCAGACGCTGTCTGCCAGCTCGGGCCTCTTGTCTCTGCACCTTCACAACCCCGGAGGTAGGGGTCTCAGGTTAAACAGGCCTGTTCTAGAACCGCTAATTGTGACACGCAGCTGTACCTTTGAAGAATACAGGGCGGAATCCGTCCGGCGGGCACAGGAACCTGAGGCCTGCAGAATGCAAAAGATTGCTTCTCAAGCATGTGCATAAACACAGTGAGCGGCCCTCAAAAAGAAACCGGTTCTGCCTGTGAGCGTCGCTTCACTAATACCCAAGTGACCCCAAAACTAACCCGTGAGCATTCTCTTCTGAAAAAACTAATCTTCGAACCTTCAGTGACTAACTCCTTGCATCGCCTGCACCCAAAACAAACGCCCTTGTGTCGGTCTGGCTTTGAGCATCGTGCCTCTGCCCTGTTAGCAGGGGGAGCCCTGCTGTGCATATCCTCGGCCCTGCAGGCTTGTGCCCTTCATTTGTTAAAGCGCGTTCCTAGCCCGTGCGGCGTGACCCAAATAGTTCTGTTAATGGATGGGTCGTCTTGTAAAGTACTTCAGGATGTGAGGTACTTAAGTTTTGACTCACTTGACTACTCATAAATAGTATTGTTGCTGTGATGGGACAACAGTACTATACCACCACATAAGCGTCCAACTATAGTATATTATTGTTTCCCTACCTGGGTGTGGGGCCAGCAGGACACATGTTCTTTTTTTTTTAGATTCACCTGCACTCTGGTTGTAACAGGTCTCTTGTGGATGACACCAAAAATGTACAAAGGGCTTATGATCAGCCCATTGCTTACCATTGGTTGGCTTTACTGTCACTCTCGTTGGTTTGCTTCTTGGTGGCTATAAAACACACACAACACTTGCTTCTGTAAATATTGCACAAAACAATTTCCACCACTGCTCAAAGACAACATATTTCCACCCACATGGCGTAGCGTGCTGTCTGTGTAGAGAACTTCTTAAGCGCCCCACATAGTGGTAGTAATTGCTATACAAATGCAACAATACCATACAACCGCCATAAAAACAGGCAAGTTATTTGTCGTTAAATGAACAGGAACTATACTTTCCCCAGATATTAAAATGTGGGTCTGTGTGTTTTTCTTAGAAGAACGGGGGCCACAGAGGTGCCTATCCTTGGCCTATTCGTAATCCGAGGACCTTCAAGGTATCGCTGCTAAGCCAGTTGATCCCCGTGGCATCTAGGTAACATTCCATCAACCCTGCCAGCCTCTGAGAGACAATAGCCTTACTGAAAATGTAATTCATGGGATGTACCCGAAGCATTGGTCAGATGAGGCACAGTAATCTTACAGACTAAAATCCAACACCACACACCCAACAATGATCTCCGCTCAGCAATCCGTGCTGCAATGGCTGCCTCAGGAGCTCCAGACTCCATCCTCCAGAGGACGGCCAGGGCAGCTTGCCCACCACCGGTGTGGAATGGATTATCATTTTATCATTGCAGCTTGCACCCTCTCCAGTAAATACTCAAACCGCAACTGTTAGAATTATCTTCTTCAGATAATGCCTGGTTTTGTGTCTGGAAGTTATCAAATGAGTAAAGCGCGCTATGTGAAACCTCTAATCTACTCGAAGACGATCAGGCCCTTGTGTGAAAAACACCATTTATTTGTGACCTAATCGACCACATTCGCAGTAAGTGTTGTTCAGTGTACCTAGTGCTTTAAATAGACAGGTCCTGTCTGATACTAAACACATGCACTTTTTTATTTTGCATGTAGAGTACCTGCACTTAATGTCACTACTGCAGGACATTTAATGGGAGAGTACCAGCTCCTCTCGGGGGCAAGAAGGACCTCTAAATAGTGAGTACCTGCACTTCTGTACTTTCATTCCAAACTCTGGGTGTACCTGTACTTTGACATTTTGTCCCTTTGTTCACCTCTTCACCAAAAGGAAGATATAGTCAACTGTGTAACAAAATAAACAAGCATTGGCAAAACCACTAGGTCTCACCTATGCAAGATCTCTTGTCTTTTCAATGTTTTTTAGACTGGCTTAAAGTCAAGTAAAAAGTGCTATGATGTGGCCAGCTTTGACCGCGTCATAGCACATTTTTTAAGCCATGTTGTACAGCAGCACTCGCTGCTGTGCAATATGTTTAAAAAGAGCATGAGTGGGACGCAAGCAAACTGAGGGAGGCACCGTGGAAGAGGATGGGAGGAGCAATAGCTGGAGGGGGGAAGGCAGCAGAAGGAAGTTGCGGATTCAGCAATAACAGGCAGTCAGAGCAGGGGGCATGGGGAAAGCAAAACTAGGGAGATGCAAGGAAAGAGAGAGGGAGCACCAGACAGGGGTCAGCAATGTGGAGAAGGGGAGGGTGGGAGGAGAAAGAAGCAGCATGCACAAGGGGGGAGAAGAGGAAGAAGAAATATTACCTCAATCACAGTGTGAGCAGTGGACGAACACTTGTTAAGTTGAATCAATCCATGCTTGATTCATGCTCCACAGAAAGGAATGGAAGTGATACTTGATATGCGCTGGCCAATTAGGAGTCACCAATTAGAGTGATCATGAAGCCAACAAATACTATACCATGGGTGGGCTCCAAGCCCTTAATTGCAGACAGTACGACTCGCAAGTCCGATCAAATGCGCTGTTGCAGGTTTGACTTAAAAATGGCTCACACTTAACTGCACTTCATTTGTGTGAAAAGTGCTTTAGCGTGAGAAAGTGAACAGCTCACCACTGAAATGATCGAGCTAAACTAGCTCAGTGGGTTAATGCCTGGAGCTCAACTGATTTTGCTATCTCCTGGCTGCAGAGTCATAACCAACCAACTAGCAGCATTGCGCATCCTTCAAATGATGGTGAAATGAGCGCTTCTGATAAACTCGTTTATATTTAATATGCCCCCCAACACTTACCATTACATTTAGATTTTTAACATGTTGTGGACAAAATATTGGGTAAGAATCATTGGTAATGAGGGCGACTCCCGCCGCATGAGATTGAGTTTATAGGCGTGGTTACCTTCCACGTGCCGGTAACCTGTGACAACGGCAGTATTTGTTATGCATAAGCCTCTATAAAAAAAATAAAAAAACTGTTACTCCAGGCGCTTTTCTGCCCGGGCCCTGCAGACGGAGAGAGGCGGGAGGAGCGACGCTTTCAGCGTCCTCCGTAGACATAAACAAACCCTGATTAGGCGCAGCGTGACACACGGTGGTGTCGGTGGCAGCAGCACGGGGCCGGCTGGGGTGGGGGGCACTGCCACGGGGGCCTTCCGTTTGCAGAGGTCCACCACGCCTGCTTCTAGCAGAGGCGAGGCACGGAAGCAGACAGGCGTGCGGAGGCAGGGCCGGGCCGCAGGTATGTGCTCCGACGAGACAGGCGCAAACACCAGAGACCCATCTTGGAAAGGCATGTGGCCGCGGTCGCACCTTCCGCCAGCCCTGCATTTACAGGCGACATCACTGCGTGACCTCAGAGACCCGTGAGAAAACTGATCAAATAAGCCTGGCCAATAGAAAATGATGATATATCAAGTATTATTGCAGTGCCAGAGATAGATTATCTGTTGGGTTTAAGCAGTGCATGAAATGGAAAAAATAAAGTGCCGGTACTCAGTACCGGACAGTACCGGCCCATTTAAAGCACTGAAGGCTACGCGAGTCAGAGCTTGCAATTCCAATCCTGAATCGTGCATATATACATTGGAATGTATGTATCGCAAGGCTTGCTTGAGAGCACAGTACATTAGGGGTGGGGGATGGTGGGAGACGACGCACATCTGTGTACATCGAGTGCTGTTTTAGAGCGTTACATTACATTTCAAAAAATGTAATCTCATTACATTTGTGGATCCCATTTTTTCCGGCACAGGGAGATAGTAATTTTGTAAAGAGCCGCAGCCAGGCACCACATTTAGCAATTTAGTTAATGAGTGAAAATGTGGCAACTGGAATCTTTTAACAGTTTTATCTGATTAAATTGGAAGTATACAAAATAAAACTATTAAACAAATATAAGGAATGTGTCATGGGTACATTGACAAAAAGGCATTAAAAACACAATATGATGTAACGTCTTTAACAGGAAAAACTCATATTTTAGGTTGCTATATATAAATGCCCCAGTGGTCCCTTAGATCGCAGTAGAAGTGAAAAGGATCTTTAATTTAAAGGGGAAAACAGCCGGATTACATTGTACAGTCTGTCAAAATAATAATTATGTTGAAATATGACTGGTGCCACTGGACTAAAAACTCATATATAATTCCTGTAAATCAACATAGTTATTTATCTGTTAGCTGCTCAGCTATGTATGTTCTTATCATTACTGTGCATTTGGACAACAACTGTAACTTTGTTTTCGAGGTCGAGCGCGCAAGCACTCTCACCTGTTGTAATCTATTTGTGAGCTTTTAGCCACACCCACCACACACCCATCACTATCACTCGTTCGTGGGCCTGCCTTTCAAAAATCACCATTGGTAAATACTTTACGTTTGTCCCTCCTTGGGGCGGTTTGGTTACCGCCTAGGACATCAACACTGTTACAAGGTTAATTGCACAATTCCTGATACGTTTGACTGCGGGTGAACTTCTTTTTCCTTTTGTGTCTCTCCTTTGCGGCCATGGCGCTTTGAATCTGCTCGCTTTGTCAACTATTTAACTTTTAATTTTCAATTTAGGTGGCACGAAATGTCTAGTTAGAAATTTACAACGTTAACATTTCTAACTCAAGCAAACACAAGAAACTTTGCATTGCAAATGCTTGAGTATCTTTGGATTTCTTGTTTTGAAAAGCACTCTGTTACTCCTTGGGTCTGGTCATGTTATTTAAGACCCCAAATATGAATCCAATTTTTGTTTTTGCCCCAGTGTGGCTACAAAACACATTTGCTGACACAGTATACTACAGGAAGTATTGTGAAAGATTACAAAAATACAATTTTAATTCACATTTTACTTAGGAGAGCAAATACACGGTGGGAGTCCAAATGGAGTTGGAGTATGGTGTTGCAGGAGTAAATTAATTGGTCAGAACAGGGCCCTGCACTAGTAGAGCTAAAACCAAAGTAAGTAGCTTTATGTGCATATGGAAGTTGAACAATGAACTCGCCTGCATTTGGCCAGCGTCACACTCTTTTAATTTGTATTGCATTGCCTGACACACCAAATGCCTCCACAGCCTTTCTTGGGGTCATTAGCTTTTCAAACTCGTGTCATCCTCCATAAAAGTGTTAACAGCAAAAGCTAGAACAACATGTCATTATTTCAGTCCCCAAAGTTTGCTCCATTTTGAAGAACATGCATTGCTGGCCATGATTATGCCATTACCAGTTCAACGCGTTGTTGTATACTATGAACATATGTGTCACATGACCGATTTTCAACACTAATTATTTGATGCAAATAGCATGGTCATGTACATTTCTTAGGCCTTTGATGTTGTTTTATAGTGCAGGAAGCGTTTACCTCCTGTAATTGGTGGAGTAAGACCGATTATTGCAGAGCAGTATTGGATTGACAGATTTTAGATATGTGAGAATTGCCATGGTTGATCTATCTCATAGCACATTACAAAAAAAAAGTTAAAGGTTGTCGTAAATTAATACAACAATTCAGAGTCGTCCATTTTTCAAATTCGTCCATCTCCAGTGGAGAGCCTTGTTGTAGGAATTTAGCGTAAATGTCGCCAGGAGGTAAACCTTAGATTGGTATTTTTGCTTCTCTGTTATGCATGCATACTATTTCCATTCCATACTGAATATAATAAGGAAAAAACTTTTTTGCAAGGATATTTAGTCAGATTTTGTTTGATGCAGTTTCCGATGTTTAAAGCAACATGTAAGTGAAAAGATGTGACCTCGGATGGAGATATGTATAATACTAGAAACAGCTATTAGGGTAGATTCTTTATTATGAACCAGTAGAAGCTGGTGAACTTTACAACATATGGAGTAAATACCCATCTGCTACATGCAGTCGTATCTAACAAGGCCCTTCTCCCAAAGGAGCTCTGACAACTTGACCACCAGAGATTTTTTAGAGAATAGTATCACCAAACAAATACGTTTTCTGGCACAATTTCCCCAAAATGGGTAGAAATCCATGGGTTTTGCATGTAGTTCAAATAATCGTGGTACGAAATTGAATATCAATGACTATGATTTTTCAAGATATATACTTTCATTTTCCTTCTATTTTCCAAATCTCGCCGACTTGTAAATTGAGTTTTGGGCATGAATGAGATTACACTCTGAAGGCAGTGGGCAGGAACACAAACCGAAAGAGATCCTCAGTCATATGGGGAGTAGAGTTACACCTTACATTAGAGTAGAGTTACACCTTACATTAGAGTAGAGTTACGCCTTACGTTAGAGTAGAGTTACGCCTTATGTTAGAGTAGAGTTACACCTTACATTAGAGTAGAGTTACGCCTTATGTTAGAGTAGAGTTACACCTTACATTAGAGTAGAGTTACGCCTTATGTCAGAGTAGAGTTACGCCTTATGTCAGAGTAGAGTTACGCCTTATGTCAGAGTAGAGTTACGCCTTATGTCAGAGTAGAGTTACGCCTTATGTTAGAGTAGAGTTACGCCTTACGTTAAAGTTATGCCTTGTGTTAAGCACGCCTTGGAAAAGAAACAGACTGCACTGATTTTATATGCTCAGGCCTCAGTAGCAATTACAGATACTGATAATAAGGCCGTAAAACGTATCACTGTAGATGATGAAATGTTTCCTCCAGTTTAATTAAATAACTGACGAAGGTGCAAGAAAGCCCTGTATGTAGTCATAGAAATGATGCCAAAACATCAGCGAAAAGTGTCAACAACTCATTATAAATACTAATTCAGATATCATCTTAAAAGAAATTGTAAATGCAATAATTTTGCCTCTTTCTTAAAAGTGCTAATTTTATCCTTTATCCTCAAATGTCAACTTTCATCTTTAGAGAACAGTCTCCTTTATTTGCAAAAACAGGTTTGTCATATTCAGTAAACACACCCATTTTGTCTACATACAAAATTCTTCATTTTATTGTAAATACGTGCCAGTCATCATTGCATACACGCTGCCATGTACCCCTCTCTATGGCAGACATTTTCATTAGAGTACTCAGGTATCCCATAATTCAGTGCCAGATTGGCCCTTATGACTGGCCGATTAAATGGGCCTGATTTTCTGCACCTCCGGAGTTACAGATACTAGAGGTTCCCAGGACGGGAAGAACTGACCCATTACAAGTTGTACCGTGAGGGTCAGCTAAGAAACGAGGAATCACTGGGGAATTGTTCCCTGCAAAAGTGTCGACCATGTGTCTCTGGGTCTTCATGGGATCTCATAAAACAAATGTTTACACCTGGGATTCGCCCTCTTCTGTGTTATATCTTTGACTTTTTACCCAAACCCTAGAACTTAATTTATTTTTACTACTGCACTTCACTGATTATTATTTTTAATATTAATTATCCAATTTTTATTCTTTACTGACAGTTTTACAATTCTTTTTATTAGAAACAATTGCATGAAATCTTTTTCGGAGTCCGCTTTAAGTCTCCGTGTGATTTTGCTGTGTACACTTTACTGCTCCTCTGTAGAGCTAGACACACACTATAAATAGACCGAATAGAAAAAATGGCAACATTATTTATAATTTGGTAGGCTAATATATGTTATTTAGTTTGGTATTAAAACAGCCTCGGAATTCCCTGTGCCTACATTTTGGAATCTCGCCAGACAGCATGCACCAAAACCCCCACAGTGACGCGGGGTCAGTGCTGGGCAGGGCAGTGCCCTCGGCACGATCTGATGGCAGCGCGTTCATGCACCCAGACCCACTGGCGTAGTGCCCGGTCACTGCTGCAAGGTGAAGTGAAGTGCAAAGCACTGCCCTGGGCAAGACTGCCCTTCCTGGGGCCGAGACGCCTCGTAGTCTGTTCCCAGGAGGCGGACTGGCTCAAGGGCAAGTTGTGAGGTTTCCTGCCTCGCCGGACAGAGTCAGCCGTGTGCCAGGCACAGACACGACGCAGACTCTACAAAAGAAATAAAACGCAGAAAGATGCAAAGCAGAGATGCACATGCAGAGAAACACAATGCAAGGTACACATTGTACAGAAACACCATGGCGAAAGCCACCACATACACAGTCAAAACACTTTTAGAGACAGTACATAGAAAAAGGTGAGACACCACACACAACGATAGGACCTTGAGACAATATCTGGAGATGAGAGGCGACACAGCTCAAAGAGACAGCACACAGAGGGACCACAGAGATGAGAGACGAAAAGCACAAAGACAGAGAGCTGCAGAGGTGGGCTGTGCTCAGCTAGACAGAGAAGCTATCATTCACTCTCTGGGTAATAACAGGCCTCTCACTGCGCCTCATGCCATATTTTATTTCTACCAGAAGATAATAAAAATGCAGGCACTAAATCTGCAGAAAATAGAAGTAACCGGCAGCAGATACATGCGAGGAAGGCTGAGAGTAGGAAATGAGTCCCCAATCTGTGCCTGGGGCAGATGGCGGAAATAGAGGAGTCGACCCTCTTTGGAACAATGCAGTCACCCAGATGACCATTAGCGCCTAGAGCAGAGGCATGTCGTGGTGTGAGGTGTCACTGTGTATAGCAAAACGAGCAGGTAGACCCAGGATAGTCGGGGGCATTAGGTGCCTCTTTAGAAAGAAAGAAGCACTGGCAAAACCATAACTGCAAGACAGGCAACTTTGTTCCATGTTTGTGAGATCCCTGCCAGGTTTTTGAGTTAACCATTAACTATGTAACCGATCCCCATATAGATTAATTGCAGGTAGATGTACGTCAAATAGATATTCCATTTCCACATGGAAAGGCCATCTAAGGCATCAGTACATTCAGCCAAGATGCTGTGGCACATTTACTGATGGGAGGGTTGACATGAAGCAGACTACCATCATAATTGATGAGCGATAGGAGGTGATAGACCATCGATTGAGTGATGGCTTGCTGGAACGCCGGATTGACCAGTGCATCATATCATCTGTTTCAGATGCGTTGAGTTTTGCTTGAGCAGCTACGGGAAGCAAAAGGAGCGAGAATACCAGAGTGTACTTGAACAAGAAGTGGACAACAAGAGATGTGGCAGGGCAGGCTGCGTGGCTCCCACTACTAGGGATGGAGCGTGAGTGCCAGGGCTTTGACTTAATCCACAGGGTTGGTGGCATCTAAGCAAATAATAAAACCAGCTGTGGAGCTAATGTCCTCTGTTAGATGTGTGCTAATGATTTCTAACCCTGACCGAGCCAGTTATCAGTGGAAAAATATGATAATGGAATAGCACACATCTGGGCTTAGGTGTGTAGTAGCACACATCTAGGCTTGGTGATGGAGCAGGACATGAAAGTGTGCTAGACATAAGAATAGTAATAATGACAAAAATAACTTGCATGCAGTGCTTACTGCCACTGTTGTGCAGCTTTTTGGCATAAAAAATACAAGCTGTTGTGATTATTCAGCTCAGGGGTTAGGGCTGTTACTTTGTTATTTTGTGTCATCTGTTGTTGGTTCTTTATTATTAAGGCTCCCAGTTTTCAGTTTTTACTGATTTTTACAGATAAATACCGACAGAAAACACTGTGCTTTCTGTCTGTATTTATTTTATTAAGTGGAAAAATACAGAAAATTGTATTTCTTGTGGGTAGCTTTCCTTGCTGTCCTGTGTGGATTCCAGGACAGCAGCTGAGCAAACAGAAAGCATGGGGAATTAAAAAGCATTATGAGATTTCCTTAAATACAGGCATTAGTTAACATATATTTGTTTATAATTTAATATTTATTTGGAGGTATAGTGTTTTGTTATATTTGGATGCTTGTTTTGCTGTAACTCGACAGGCATCTTCGTATGAGTGCATGTTTATCAGTTAAATAAATGTGGAAATAAACCATTTTATGGCCCTGTTTATTCTCAAAACACACAAAATAAATATGGTTAAATACCAAAAATATGGCCAAAAAAATGCAGACGGAAAAGCTAAAAACCATAAATACCATAAAACCGTGAGCCCTATTCAGGATGCACTTCATGCACCTCCCACCACTAAGGCAGTCTGAAAGTGCTTAGGATGACAGAAGAGATAGACATGATGACCCAAGAGAGATAAAAGGAGCAGCAAGATGAGGGGCACGAGGAAGCAGCCCTGTGAATAGATTGCTCTTCCTTACAGCACTAGTGTTTCGTTGGACAGTGATGGTACGAGTACTTTGAAGTTCTTAGATGGTAGTTTGATTGAATGGGAAGGAGGAGCAGGAGACATAGGGAAGCAGCAAGAGGGGTGAGGAGGGAGCAGATGAGTAACGAAAAAATACGAGGCGGGAGGTTGAACCCGGAAGGTGAGCAGGAGCCAGTGACTTTCCCGAGAAATGGATAAAAGCCCTATATGATGGTACAAGAGAGTGAAGCGTGCGCCAACAGACATGGGAGGATCTCACTCTCTGAAGAGGGAAAAAAAGGGAGTGCTCTCCAAACTAAATTCAGTGAATATTTAATTTTTACCAGGTGAGCTTATAAAAGAGAAGTGTAAAAGAAAACCCCCAGATTGACGGTGGGCTGCTTTGCTAGTTTCATGGTGGTTTTGAACTTTCCATCTGGCTTCTGCCCACAAGGGCTCTGCTTAATGTTTTTCTTCTTAAATGTTGTGTCTCCGCTTGGCTTTGCAGATCCAAGTCTCTTTAAAGTTCGACTCTAAAGTCCACATCTCAGAAGCATTGTGCTTGTTACACTCTTGTCTAGAACATTAGGTTCATACTTCATTAATGTGTGAAAACAAAGATCTAAAATGTATTAACTCCAATAATTTACAATAAAACTTGTCGACTCTAAAAAAAGACAAGCGTATAGCTAAGAATAAAAATATCTCAGGATAACAAATCACTAATCTAGACAACAACAATTCCCGCTGTTGTTGGAATGGCCCGAGAGCCTTTTCTAGCTTAAATCCCATTGTGTCTGTGGGGAGTTGATTGATACGTTTGGTTACTTGTAAATATTTTCAGAGCAAATATTGTTTGATTGATATTTTTGGAGCCTTTTGTACTATATATTAACTATTGTGAGTTTAATTTTTGAGGTCTGCCATGTCACTGATTGGGTATTTTATTCCTGAGATCTTGTACCAGTGCGGTTACCTGTCGGCTCCTATGTGTACTATGCAGCTCCTCTTGCTTATTCTTCACTGGGCGTCCTATCAGGTATTAGTGCTAAGGGGATAGTATTCAACTCCAAGTTCACTCAATAAATCAGTACCTCATAGCATGTTCAAAGCAAGGTGTGCTAATCCCATGCTTAAAAATTAATCTAGAAAAAAATAGAGATTTTGGTGGGTGGATTTAGAATGTCGGTGGTGTCGTGGAGTGCTCCATACAATTAAGCTGATCTCCCCCTAAAATGTGGGAGCTACACAGTTTTCTATTTATCTTCTTCGGGATTTTATGTTGTATACGACTGATAGAGCACCACCGTATCACAGAGATGCTTTTAAGTGCACAGATTTGTGAAATATGCAGCAGTGGGTGAATTAATGAGTCAAATTCATTGTTGGGTGAAGAGCTTTAGTTCAAGTTGGACAAAACAGAGCAGCTTCTTAAAGGCCTGTCGTATCTCTTCTGCGAAAGTGATTCACACTTCCTACATCCCACACCTTTGCCCAATCCATTAGTGACCCTGTTTTCACCAGTTTTGTCAACTCTTAAATTGAGGAAGCACCCTTATTGTTCACCCTCATTAGCACTCTGAGCCACCTAAAGGTATTTCACACTGCAAGTTGTGAGAAATAGTCTGTCCGTAAAAAGTGACGTCTTAGGGTGAAAATCGTTGTACGAGTTTGAAGGCCCTAGGACTTGCGCTTGAGGTACACATACTGTGCCTCCACATACCCCTGATTCGAACTGCCCCCATCAAGTGCACTTTGAAAAAAAACTTCGAGAAAAGTGCTCTTAAACTAGGTGTGCAGTACTTTAAAGAACATGTGCATAAAAGTGGAGCTGTTATAGATTTCCACTACTTATGGGATTGTTCGTTAGTGTTCTCTGCTTTTATCTTTCTTGTCTGGTACATTTATGCCCGTGTGTGTCCTTTTGGTGTGACTACAAAATTAGCTCATTCTGTCGAGGAAAACAAAATAGGATATATTTTCATGTTTGGCACTGCAATTCGTATAATTATTTATTTTGTTTCTTTGTATAAAGAGTTGTATACGTCTTATGTATGTATCTGATATGTAAAATAGTTATTTTCCTTTAAAAATAAAGACAACTTTTATTTTGCCTATCTTGCAAGTCGCGCTATAGCGGTTTTCATACAAAGAGGCCTCCCCAACTTCCAAGAATGCAAAAAACATGGGGCCCGAACATTGCTTGGCCCCACGCATTGCTTGGCCCTAAAAAAGGTGATTTGCCATCTCTTTGGCTGTTTGAAAGCCCCCTCCCACCCAGTCTTCCTATGGAGCAAATTACTCATACCATCATTTTTTAAAGAAAAAAATCATATATATATATTTTAAGACCCAGTTGAAATTCTGTTGTATTACCAACAATGGGCACCAACCATGTTTGAAGGTTCTACACCTTGAACCTAGTGTAGATGCATCATCACATACGGTGAAAATGGAAAGGATGCCTTGATGAGGATTACAAGATGGATGTGGCAGGAAGGAGAGTAGTGGAAGGCATGGTGTGCTGTGCTGAGCCGTGGAAGTGGGAGCTCTCCAGGGGATCGCACCCCTCCGGGTTAGTATCTGTGATGAGGCGTTGGTTCATTGACGATAAGCACTCTACATTATCTTGTGATCCAGATGTACCCCGAATCAGAGGTTAGTTTCAACGTTGAGGTCTACAGGGAGTGCAGAATTATTAGGCAAATTAGTATTTTGACCACATCATCCTCTTTATGCATGTTGTCTTACTCCAAGCTGTATAGGCTCGAAAGCCTACTACCAATTAAGCATATTAGGTGATGTGCATCTCTGTAATGAGAAGGGGTGTGGTCTAATGACATCAACACCCTATATCAGGTGTGCATAATTATTAGGCAACTTCCTTTCCTTTGGCAAAATGGGTCAAAAGAAGGACTTGACAGGCTCAGAAAAGTCAAAAATAGTGAGATATCTTGCAGAGGGATGCAGCACTCTTAAAATTGCAAAGCTTCTGAAGCGTGATCATCGAACAATCAAGCGTTTCATTCAAAATAGTCAACAGGGTCGCAAGAAGCGTGTGGAAAAACCAAGGCGCAAAATAACTGCCCATGAACTGAGAAAAGTCAAGCGTGCAGCTGCCACGATGCCACTTGCCACCAGTTTGGCCATATTTCAGAGCTGCAACATCACTGGAGTGCCCAAAAGCACAAGGTGTGCAATACTCAGAGACATGGCCAAGGTAAGAAAGGCTGAAAGACGACCACCACTGAACAAGACACACAAGCTGAAACGTCAAGACTGGGCCAAGAAATATCTCAAGACTGATTTTTCTAAGGTTTTATGGACTGATGAAATGAGAGTGAGTCTTGATGGGCCAGATGGATGGGCCCGTGGCTGGATTGGTAAAGGGCAGAGAGCTCCAGTCCGACTCAGACGCCAGCAAGGTGGAGGTGGAGTACTGGTTTGGGCTGGTATCATCAAAGATGAGCTTGTGGGGCCTTTTCGGGTTGAGGATGGAGTCAAGCTCAACTCCCAGTCCTACTGCCAGTTCCTGGAAGACACCTTCTTCAAGCAGTGGTACAGGAAGAAGTCTGCATCCTTCAAGAAAAACATGATTTTCATGCAGGACAATGCTCCATCACACGCGTCCAAGTACTCCACAACGTGGCTGGCAAGAAAGGGTATAAAAGAAGGAAATCTAATGACATGGCCTCCTTGTTCACCTGATCTGAACCCCATTGAGAACCTGTGGTCCATCATCAAATGTGAGATTTACAAGGAGGGAAAACAGTACACCTCTCTGAACAGTGTCTGGGAGGCTGTGGTTGCTGCTGCACGCAATGTTGATGGTGAACAGATCAAAACACTGACAGAATCCATGGATGGCAGGCTTTTGAGTGTCCTTGCAAAGAAAGGTGGCTATATTGGTCACTGATTTGTTTTTGTTTTGTTTTTGAATGTCAGAAATGTATATTTGTGAATGTTGAGATGTTACATTGGTTTCACTGGTAATAATAAATAATTGAAATGGGTATATATTTTTTTTTGTTAAGTTGCCTAATAATTATGCACAGTAATAGTTACCTGCACACACAGATATCCCCCTAACATAGCTAAAACTAAAAACAAACTAAAAACTACTTCCAAAAATATTCAGCTTTGATATTAATGAGTTTTTTGGGTTCATTGAGAACATGGTTGTTGTTCAATAATAAAATTAATCCTCAAAAATACAACTTGCCTAATAATTCTGCACTCCCTGAAGTTGCTTGGCTCTGTCAGTGAGTCAGTGAGTTCACTGTCACGATTCGGTTCAGAGAGTCCATCTTGCAAGTTGTACCTGTTGTTTGCAGTCAGTGGGAACACATTCTGACCCAGTGATGTTAAGTTTGAAATAGGCCTTGGGCATCTAGGCCTGGTTTGCAGCAAGGTAGTGAGTCCTTTTCTTCTTTAACAGATTATCCAGATGAGACTTTCACATTAAGTTGTTAGTAATCAACATACCGGTAGGTTATGACATCAGTGCCGGCCTTCATATGCCAAGGGGCTCCATCTATAGATTTACGATCCTTGGCAGGAGGACATCATGGAAGATAGTATCAGTAGAAACTCATGTGGACCAATTTGGCTCTGTTCCTCTTGCAGAACTTCCACTAGAGCCACTGCAGAACAATGAAGGCAAAACATATTGGGGCGTGAGGGGTTCTAGTATTGTTAAGCAGCACCTCGGAGCTCCAGGAGGTAAGGGGTCACCATGGTCTCATCTCTGGCTCATCATTAGCTACCTTGGTGACCGCTGTTTGTACTGCACTTGGGCTGATTCCAGACTGGTAGTCTTGGAGAAGTATTTTTTATCTTGTGACTACACGTTTTCCCTTTCTTTCACTAGGGTTGAAGACTTTCTTTAAGATTATATTGTCATAAACCATTCCTTTGCTCTTTGTAAGCATGATAAGGGTACTCATGCAGTCCCTATGACGAGCCTGGGACCAAAGACCGACATCAAATTCAGCAATTCTACAGAAGATTTTTAATATGTGTGTTTTTCACAGAGTGACTTTGTCGTGTTTACTATATATGTCTTTCACTGACATAGTCAGAATGTTTCCAAACACAAACCTCACGTCCCACATCCCAAGTCGAGAAGCAGTGGGGACACCATCCCTCATCAAAGCAGATGTCAGTTGTTTCCCCCGACAGCAGTGGTGTCTGCACAGTGCACCTGGGACAAGTGGCGATCAGAATTGAAAATCTGCCGATGGCTGCGCTCTCCCTTCTTGGATCACCTTGGCAACAAGGCTTCTTCATGTTGTGTGTTCTCCGAGACCAGTGATGAAGCACCTCAACAGGCTAATGTATCCGCTGCAAAAACCTGTGTGTAACCTGCAGGTCATCAATTTGAATTCCAGTGGGCCAGCAGGGGCTTTCATCCTCCCTAGGACAATAAAACGAGTAACACTGTGTATTGTAACAACAACAACAACATATTATGACAGCATTTTTATTGCACTTGGTGATGTTTGAAGTTCTTGTTTGCAAAAATAAAATTACACATTATGGAGTCCAGTTCATCAAGATTCCAGGGATGAAGGAAATTACATTATTTGATCCTGATGACGTTGAATGATTGTCTTTGGTCTGTGTTTAACCCTTCATTTCTATTCTATTTCGTGCAGTACAGTAAGGCAAAGCAAAGGGCTGAACCTACACAATGTAATCAGTAGTTTTGGGGCCCTCTTTACTGTCTCTGTATGGCTTGACAGCGCATCGGTGTCTTTGACCTATTTTTTTCAAAATATTTAACAAATACATAGAGTGGGCTCTGCCTCCGCTCAGAGGAGTATCTCCTTATCACCACATGCTATTAGTTGTTTGGAGAAAATATTTTACCTTCTACGGGATGCTTGCATTCCCATGCACAAGAGGATATTTTCTGTCTCAAACGTGCACTGATTCCTGGCAAATTAACTCTGTGTTTCCACTGCAACAGGCTCCTTAAAGATTTCAATTTATACCTAAAATACAGGCAAGACCTACTGGCTTTGCCAATGTTTATTGTTCCTTTTGCTGCCTTCGTAGGCAATTAGGTGAGTGGTAGCAAGCAGACCTGTCATTTTAAAACCGTAAATAAATAAAATCCCTTGCGTGAAGGGGATGAGGCCCTTGTGGTGGTGGGCTTCATGCCAAGAACTGCTTGACAGGCACTTCTGCACCCTCTCCTGACCAAGCGCCACGGTCTTTAAAAATAAAAAATGCTTGCTGAGAGATTGCACCTGATGTCCTTGGGTGTTTTCACACTCCTCTATAGACATCAGCTGCCGGGAGTACTCCAAATGTGAGCTAGAAACCCACTCAGTGCAGAGATCCCAGATTGCCATCCCTGCCACCATGTGATATCGGCTCATCAGTGGGCGACAGTGTGAAGGGACTGCATATCTTGTGACACACTGGATCACGCGTGAGTAGGCAGATTGGAGCAAGCGCACTGTTCGGGGATAGCTCACTGAATTGAACAAAGTGATAATCAGCTGATCACATTTTGAATCCTGGCAAGTCAGGCTCAGCCTTCCATCCTGCCACAGGTCTGTAAATTGAGTAGCAAAATTTGGAGAATAGTAGTAACTTCTGTTATTTACATCACTTAGAATTATGTTATATATTGTAAGCAAGTTATTTAATACTGTTAAAGGGGTTACACCTATCAATTCAAGATACCTTAAGTGATGTTGCCGTAATGTATTCCGGGGTGAGTTCAACGCTGCCTGGCTTCGGACCTACAAGCAGGCTTAGATCTCAGAGAAAAGCCTCTGAGGCATTATTGCTTTAAGAAGATGGCTTGTGCACAAGGAAGCAGGCAGTGAGCATTATTGCAGATTAAGGCAGCAGGCGTCTCTGAGATGTACTTTGTTACCAGGCTCATTTAAAATAAATATCTTGGGATAAACGGTACCTACAGTGACATAAAATCTTAGGTCAGTAACATCACTCTGTGCACCTTAAAATAGGCCACTTATTAGATCACTTCCCCTCTCTTCTTGAATTCTGTGCTGCAGCTGACGGCCTGCCTTTTCGATTAACAAACCTATCATAGGCAGGGCTTGAAATACGCACTTCCTCAGCGCTAGGATACCTTTGCGGATGGTAGTGCGCTTTTACAAACACATATAACATAACAAGTAGTGACAAGATGTAGGAGGCTGGGCTGGTTTGTAGTGGGTACCAAAGGTACTTAGACCTTATACCAGGTCCAGTTATCCCTTATTAGTGAAATGTAGTCAGTGTCAAGAAGCTAGGCTGTCTAGGGGTAGCTGTAGTAGAGCAGCCAAGGCTTATCTAGGACACATGCGACGCTCATGCAATAGCACTGTAGTCACACAGTACTTACACCCATGAAAGATAATACTCAGTTACAAAAAATAAAGGTACTTTTTTTGGTGACACAAATGCCAAAAATACCTTAGAGACTATACTCCCTTAGGAGGTAAGTAATATACACTGTATAAACACTATAATGCAGAAATAGCTGTAAAAACAGTTAGAAAACAGTGCAAATAGTGAAAATCACAGTAGAAAGCAATGGGCCTAGGGGGGACACAAATCATATACTAAAACAGTGGAATGCGAAAGTCAGTTTCCCACCTAGGCAAGTGTAGTGTGCAGAGGGGCTCTGGGAGTGTAAGAAAACTCCAAAAGTAAGTAATAGAACCCACCCCAGAGCCCAGGGAAGCAGGAGTAAATCACAGTAAGTTCCCTAGAACACAAAAGAACATGTGATAGATTATGCAAGAACCAGAAGAGACTGTAAGACACCAACAATGGATTCCTGGACCTGAAGACCTGTGGAAGAAGGTGACCAAGTCCAAGAAGCAATGAAGAGTAAGTTTCCTTGAACACAAAAGAACATGTGATAGAAGATTATGCAAGAACCAGAAAAGACTGCAAGACACCAACAATGGATTCCTGGACCTGAAGACCTGTGGAAGAAGGGGACCACATCCAAGAAGCAATGAAAAGTCTATGGAGAACAGTAGCCCCTGCTAATCCGAATGAAGGTGCAAAAAACGAACCACCGGTGAAGAAAAACAGTCAGTACTGCACCCAAGAAGATGCAGGTTCCTGGTTGGTGCAGATGATGTCCCACGCCGGATGGATAATTGCAGTCTGGTTTGCGTTGCTGGATTCCGCCAGCAAGCCTTGGCACAGGCACAGGACGCGGTTAGCGGAAAATGGCGCTGCCCGGTACCAGGGGGGACCTGGTGGCCTCTACCCAGGAGAGGGAGACATAGGGGGCTCTCAGCAACCCAGAGAACCCTCAGAAGACCAGGCAGCATACACAGAAGTCCCACAGCACGGGGACAAAGAAGGTGCAAACGGAGGCCCGCGCACCTCAACACAAAGGGATCCCACACCGCCTGAGAACCACTCAGGAAGCAGTGCGGTGAAGGAAGGAGTGCTAGGGGCCTGAGCCGCACACAAGCCTTGGCAACTGGAAAACACGTGGGGCACAGGGGTACTGTCTTGCGTGGGGTGGCAAGTTCTTACCTCCACCAAAGTTGGACAGCTGGACCTTAGGAAAGTCGGGGTCACTTCAGTCCACCACCTGTGTGCTGGATCCACGCACTTCGGTAGGAGAGAGGACCCACACCACCGGTTGTCGCTGCAGAGGGTTACCTGCTGAAGCAGGGAAGTGACTCCTTCACTTCAAGGGAGATTCCTTTGCTACTTCTGGTGCAGGATGAAGATAGGCAGTCCTCGGAGGATGCACGACCTGTAAACAGTTGCAGTTGCTGGCAGGAGCTGAAGATACAATGTCGCAGAAGTCGTCTTTGCTTCTTTGTTGCAGTTTGTAGAGTTCCTGGAGGGTCCAGATACAGTTTTGTCTGTAGAAGATGAACTAAAGGATGCAGAGGATTCCTGCTGGAGTCTTGCAATCCAAATCTGAGGAAACACCCAGAAGAGAATCCCTAAATAGCCCTGAAAGGGGGATTGGTCAGCTACACAGGTAAGCACCTATCAGAGGAGGGTTCTGACGTTACCTACTGGCACTGGCCACTCAGATGCTGCCAGAGTTCCCCACCTCCTTGGAATCCAAGATGGCAAAACCCAGGGGCACTCTGGAGGAACTCTGGGCACCACCCCTGGGGGTGGTGATGGACAGGGAAGAGGTCACTCCCCTTTCTTTTGTCCAGTTTCACACCAGGTTAGGGACTGGGGGTCTCTGAACTGGTGTAAACAGGATTATGCAAGGAGGGCACCATCTGGGCCCTTCTAAGCATTTCCAGCGGCTCTGGGAGGCCACCCCTCCCATGCCTGTAACACCTATTTCCAGAGGGAGAGGGTGTAACAACCCTCTCCCAAAGGAAATGTTTTGTTCTGCCTTCCTGGGCTTGAGCTGCTTGAGCAACAGGAGGGCAGAAACCTTTCTGTGAGGGGGCACAGGCTGGGACTGGTTGGAAAACCTCAGAAGGCTGGTATGGCAGTGGAGTCCCCAGAGTGCATGGAATTGTACAACCAATGCTAGATTCAGTATTGGGGTACAATTCCCAGAAGTTAGACACCTTACATGGCCATATTCAGAGTTACCATTGTGCAGCTGGACATAGGTATTGACCTATGTCCAGTGCATGTGTAAAATTGCGTTCCCGTATTCAGGAAGTCCGGGAAAATGATCCTGGATGACTTGGGGGCACCTCTGCTAGTGCAGGGGTGCCCTCACACACAGGTACCTTGCACCCAGCCTTCAGGGCAGGAAGGCCAGACCTATAGGTGACTTATAAGTGACCTGGTGCAGTGTAAATGGCTGTGAAATGGTGCATGCACCATTTCACACAGGCTGCAATGGCAGTCCTGTAGAAGCCTTTGCATGGGCTCCCTTTGGTTGGCAAAAGTAATGCTGCAGCCCATAGGGATTCCCTGGAGCCCCAATGCCTTGGGTACCTAGGTACCATATACCCCATTATAAGGGGGCACCAGCATGCAAATTATGAATGGAATACTGTGTTAACAGTATCCAACAACCAAATGTAAAGGGTGAGAGCATAAGCACTGGGGTCCTGGTTAGCATGATCCCAGTGACACAGTTAAACACGTTGACAAACAGGCCAAAAAACATAAGCACTGGGGTCCTGGTTAGCAGGTTCCCAGTGACACAGACCACAGATGAGGGTAACCATGCTAGAAAGAGGCTACTTTCTCACACAAAACCACTAGATTTGGTTTGGAAAGAGTTTTTTTTTATTTATATTTTTGCATGCTTACAATATTCAAACTAAAATTGGCAAATTAACCTAGTGGCCCAGCAGCCCTGGCACACACCAAGACTGGTATTGAAGGGCATTCCTTTTCAGACCACTGCACATTTACATTTAGGCAGAATTATACATGTTACTGTGCAAGAGAGCCAGCAGATGAAGTGGACTGACCTAAGCCACATGCTATATACTGCAGTAGGCGGAAGCAAAGGAAGCAAAGTGTGACTAACAGTTTGTTTCAAAGACCAATAGACGTAAGGGAGTGATAGAAAGCCCCTGAATGTATAGGAGTATGTAATTTTATTATGAATTTTTAAATCATACGCTGGGGGAGACAGCGGTCTCTAGGATAAACCTAATAAAGAGTCCTCTTGTTTTTACCCCATTACATTCTACCGAAAATAGAGGAAAAAGCTAATCTGTTATGGGTATTCACTCTGAATACTATATTGCACGGATGTTCAGGTGAATGTTCTTGTCTGCGAGGCTGACTACTATCCAGGGTCAGTTGGTTTCAAGGCAGTGGCAAGCTCATGACTCCACAGTGTATCTTTGTAGGAGCCAAGGGTCAACCCTGAGCCCTCCAGACTCATCCAGGCATTAGCCAGCAAATATCCTGCATGTCCTGCAGCACAACACAAACTTCATACAATCCCTTTGCCTTGTCAAGCATTGGCAATGCCGGTAGGTCTGGCTTTCAGAGAATGTAGTATGGCAATATGGAGCATACAAGTAGATAGTGTGGGAATAGATATGTATTTATGTGGAAGAACCATAGAATATTATTGATGTAGTTTTATAGGTCAGGTGACAGTTGCACTGTCTAGTCAGACCTAAAAATCATGACTGCCCTCCTTCCAAATGTTCTGCTGCCAGAGCAAACATCCTGAATTATCTAGTTATCTATGACACTTTAATATCATTACAATATCATGTGTGGGCCATTGAAAGTTCAAGCTCGGCATCTGGATAAACAAAATGATACAGCTGTGTGGAGGACAAGCACTCTTTTGTGGAAGCACACAAATTTTGCCCAATAAAAACATGTACTCTTGGCTCCCAACATCTGGGCGGAACCAAAGCTCCTCTCCTAGTGATCATCACATAATTGTCTGACGACAGCTGCGCTGTCAAGCCAGACCATAAAAAGGAGCCCATGGGTGCATAGGAATGGAAGCAGTGAGATCTGCGAATGAGCTCTTTGATTGGCTGTGCATCCCTTGGGGGCTTTCACTGTGGTTAGTGCAAGCATGCTGCAACCTCGCTTTCAGATAAAATGCCTCTCAGCTGGGGCTATAAGACAGCAGCAGCCCTAAGCTTTTTATCTGTGTGAGGCAGAATAAGTCCTTAACTACCCCAGTGGAAGACTGTGTTCCCCAAATTCAACTTTATCCGCCATTTCTGAAAAACAAAATAAAATACTGAGACAAGATATTATAGCGAGGGGCATCGGGGAGGTTGGCTATGGGATGATTGGCAGTAACAATAAAGAGGAAATGTGTGTCGGGAGCCCACGCGAAAAACCCTCTTTAATATTTAACCTGCAGGAAAATGTGTCCTTGGGTTTCAAAAGCACAGAAATAATTCATCATCTAACATCAAGCGCTGGTTTTTGACGGCGAGGATGCTCTGCGTCCTGTAAAATAGGTTAGCCCCCGTCACAGTGTTTCCTGTGGGCTTCCTGGCTGCAATCACATTCCATACTCCTCCCACGCCTCCCAGTTCTCTCTTCATTAGATGGAGCATATGAGTGGTTATTGCATGGCTTGCAGTGAATAATCTGCTAACGCAGCAGACCCTGCCTGGATTTTTACTCTTAGGCCAGGAAAGCCAAACCTTTAGGAGTTGTAGGTTTTGGAAGAGCTTCTTTGATCAACAAGCTTTGAAGTAGGCGTAGCCAGGCCTCCTCGTCAAATGCGAAAGAACCTCTGATTGCCATCCCATGGGATAGGCCCAGTCAGGCCTCCTCATGTAATTTGTAGGGTGTGGAAGAACCTCCTTTGTTGCTATCCTTCGGAGTAGTCCTAGCAAAGACTACTTGCAAAATCTATAGTTTTTAACAACTTTTTGTTTAGCATCTACTGTGCTAGGCCCCGTCGGGCTTCCTCGCTGGATGATAGGTTGGTAAAAGATTCTTAGGTTACCATCCCTTGGTAATGTTGGAAATGGGGTTTCTAGTTGGCTAGGGTATGCAACTTAGCCAGGTAGAACCCACCACTCTAGTCAGGACAAGTAAGTCATCCCCCGTAGCTTGGCACAGAGCAGTCATGATGATCCCCAGAGGTCATGTATAAAGCATTTGCACAATACTCTCACATCAGCAACACTCTCATATCCGAGACGCCACACAGAGTTATATAAAAATATGGTTCTTATATTGTAAATATATATTTCAAAGGACAAATGCATAGTTCTTAAGTACTGTGCATAAGGTCCCAATCCTGTACATATATCATAGACCTAAAACAACATTAACATCCTACGTACTCTAGAAGTACCACTGTACTTGCATAACAGTCCCTAAATGGCATAAACTGATTGTTTGTGCACATGAAGCAACCACTGAAGGTACACTCATCATGACACGGTAAGACAATACTATCAGGGTATGGGGGTCTGAAATGTAATTAGAAAACACATGAAGCTATGGTGGTCACTAAAACATTCAGGTCATGTGAAGTAGCAGTTAGGTATGACACATATTTTGCAAAACATCATAGTGTCCTTTATCACGGGTCATGCAAGGGAATATTGCCAACATCACTGAAATTGCACTTGTTATCCTAATCATGTAGGGTGAAAGTGACATCTCTCATGACTACTGTGCACAGTATGCAGTCACCTTTGGTAGTATTAAGTGACTTAAACAAGGTTTGACACAAACAGCACACATCCTTACGTTAGTGCTGGAAATGCCATTGATAATGTGCACACTAAGTAGATCGCCCAAGATCACCAGTACATACCGGGTGCAATGTACCTGCACTACTATTAGGTAGAATATGGTAATTTGTGTGCACCGCCAAGGAGGCAATCCCTTGCTTCTCCTGAGGGTGTTGCCACGGCGATCCACTGCCTCAGTACAGCGTCTCCCCCATGGTAAGTTAAAACGGGGATTAGGGCAACCACACTGTAAGGGGTAGCAGAGAGACCTCAAAGGACTCCGCTGTGCCCCAATACTTCAAGAACAGGGGCATGGGCCTTTGCCCCACTGTTCCTGCAATGTGGTGCAGCTGTCCGTTGAGAATGCTTCCTCAGTAGCTGGAGCACAAGGAACTAGGCAGATCAGTACTGGGGCTGTCTTCCGTGGTTTGGGCAGCCTTTGCGGTTCAAGGCAGGCATCAGGCTCTTCCTCCCACTCCTGGGACATTGGCACAGCGGCAGCGATCCTCTCTCATGGCCCGGTGGTGTGTGAGCCCGCTCTCCGCATCACTTGCAGCAGAGGGGCCTCACTAGGGTAGATTCCAACCTCTGGCACAAAGATGGTGTGCAGAGAGATGGTGCCCTGGCCATCGCCTCTCCCCTCACGCCTGCATGCCGAGTTTCCCTCAATGGGGGGGCCACAAATACAGGGTCCACCTCGATGTAAGCAGCAACACACGCTGCTCCCGCAGAATTTGAAGCCCTCAACACACACTGGGGATTATAAGGAAATCAAATTTTAAAGAAAGCGCTCTCCACGTGTTGGGGGGGAGTTGAAGCGCTCACTACATGTTTTGCTGCAGGCCCCATAACAGGCCTGTATTTGGGCGAGAAATAAAGCGCTCACCAAGCGCTGAGAACACTGGTGGAGGCACAATGCAGGCAGTGGTAACTAGACAGACCAGCACAACTAATGGTCCCAGTGGTGATCTCTTCTTGTAGCACCACAGTGCTTTGGCAGTCTAATGCCATGGTACAGCTGTCAGCAGGGCAACATGCAGAAAAGCCATCCAGTGAGTCCTTTATGCCACCCAACAACACCAGGTAGCATGGCAACAGCAGAAGAGCAGTCCAGATGAGTCCCACAGTGCAGTCCAGCAGTCCTTCTGGCAGAGGTTCAGTCCCAGTTCCAAAGGTGCTCTCTAAAACTTGAGATTACAACGCTGAATACTCAAAATGTCTTTAATCTAGGGGGCCAGTCAAAAGAACTTTAAAAGTGCAAACCACCACCTTTCAACCCCAGCCATGGCTCAGGACATCAGTAGGGGGTAAACAAGTCCTTTGTGTGAGGGCAGGACACAGCCTATTCAAATGTAAGTGTGCTCTGCCTCCCTCTCTCCCAGCCCAGGAAGACCATTCAGTATGCAGATGTAGTCATGTTACACCTCTGCCCTCCCTGTTATAGCTATCTTGAAAGTATGCACAAAGCCCAGCTGTCACTCTATCCTAGACGTGGATTGGAGTCAGGCAGCAAAGCACTAGATTTATAAGCACAAAGAAATACCCACTCTCTAATAGTGGCATTTCCCAAATAGTAATGTAAAGCCCACCTACATCGATAAGCAGGATTTCTCACTGCCATTCCAAACATACCAAATAAGCCCACGCTACTCCTCACAGATCAGAAATTACAACTTATACATAAGGGGATTCCCAATGCAAACCTATGAGAGGAGCAGCACTCACTAGTGAAAAATGAAATAGGCTGTTTGTCACTACTAGGACATGTAGTATATAAAGATGTGTCCTTCCTTTATATGCACAGCACCCTACCCATATGGCTATGTAGAGCCTACCTTAGGGGTGACTTGGGTGTAGAAAAACAGAGTTTAGGCCTTGGTATTCCACTTTACAAGGGACTCATGTAAATTGAATAAGCCAAACAGGTGTAAGGCAATTATACTAAGTTTTAGGTTAGAGAGCACATACACTTTTGAATTGTTTAGCAGTGGTAACGTGCCCAGAGTCCTAAAGGCAACAAAAAGTGGTCAGAAAAGTAGGAGAAAGGCAAAAAGTTTGGGCATAACCCAGCAGAAAGGGCCATTTCCAACAAGAAAGGGCCAGCCAATCCACCTCGCCGAAGCTGCAGTTGAGAAAAAAAAAAATTGTTCAGAATTCTTGCTGTTCAAGCACCACTACAACTTTCAGTGTGAAACCTCTATTCGAGAAATAATGTCTGATAATAGTCTATACATAGGCCATACATGAAATATTTTGCTACCATTCTCTGTTTTAATGCAAAATGTACATGATGCTGAAAAGCCAAAACCCCATGATTAAAGCAGCATAATGAAGCGTGGTCTCCTCGTGTTGGAGCCAAGGTACCATGTACGATAGAACTTTTTGAAGTCTGATGTAGCAGCTGTGGTGCCCGAGCACCTGGTGTACGATACAGGAGAGTAATGCCTGATCCAGCAGAAGGTTTCAAATAAGTGGGTGAGGTCAGTTAACAAGAGCCGTGGCACGGGAAGTGGCCAGGTCCTGCAATATGGTGACTGGACTCACCATAGTATAAAGGTATGGTGTGTAGTGATGATAGCTTCGGGCATTGGTCTGGCAGGAGAGGCGTCTGGCCTGAATGGCCATAATGGTTAGTGGGGTGGCATGGCGGTGTCGAGCTCTGAGATGCGTTGGTCCGCCAGGGTTCTAGCTAGGACTGAAGTAACAGGCTGTTGCGATCAGGTGAGTCAATGCCACGACAGTGCCTCGATACCAGCACGGTGACTGGCCCGGCCAGACCTGTCACGATCATCAGTGCAACAGGGCTCCAAACACTGGGGGCTAGAAAAATGAAGGGCCTGTTGCATCTAATTGCTTATGTGCCCGGTCATGCGCTAAACCTTGGTGATTGGCGCGACAGTGCAGATATCGGAGCACAAGTCCCAGTCGGAGAACCAATTGTTTGCCATACATACTTCATTCATTGCACCGACCGAGCCTGGTTACCGCGTCACATACAAAAGGCGAGTGTTGCTCAGTGTTTCAGAGACTATCCTCACGAAGAGCTCTGTCATAAAGAAAGCTGCGACACGTTTGGACGCGGTGTTCAAGAAGCTTCTGTTTGTAACGCTAGAAAGAGTTTTGTGTTCAAACAAATGTGCCTCGAAAGGAGAGTGGGGGAAACAGAGGGAAGGGGGGCTTTGACAAGCGTCGGGGACGCAGCTGGCCCTGTCCTGTGTCACTCATGTGTGCGCCGGAGCCGTGCGCTTCATTACCGAGCTGTCTGCACCTCTCATGGAGACTGCGCGCGAGAACTGGCGACACGAGACACACCTCAGCCAACAGGGGCCTGGCATGCGCGCGCTGGAGCACGAGGGAGGGAGGAGGGAATGCCTCAGTGCCAAACGGGGCCTTCTGCAGGTGTCCCAATCGCTGATGTAGCATACCCACGGGTGTTCAGGTATGGGAGTTGTGACTGGTGCCGGCAGTAAATCTCTCTGGTGCAGCTGGTACGGTGTCACCGGGTGTAGGTGAGTAAGGAGTCCACTGCGTTCCAATGATGCAGATTTTGGTGATACAGTGTAAAATAAAAGCACGTGTAGGGAGAGCCAATAGGTCTGTAGATGTCTGCCAACCTTTTTTGCTTGGTCAATGCTTGTTTTGTGTCGTCGTATTTTCGTGTAAAACATTATTGGTGGGTCTTCTCCCGTTTAAAAAAAAAAATACAATGGCTAAAAACAAAAAAAAAGTGTTTTTGGTCATAGGGAGCCATAGCAGTCATTGCTATGGAATGTAAATACTTTATTGGCAGATGTGCTGCTTGTGCAAGACCAGAATGCAGTTACTCAAAGTGAAGTTAGCTAGTAGTAGAATTTGGCAGACCCACTGTGTATTTGTAGAAAAATCAAGAGGTCTTGGCTAGCACCAGAACTAAAAATCAAAAGGTATTGTCTGATGCCAGATCTAATTACCAACAAAAAAAAGGGACCATCAGAGCTCAGTATACCACAGATTAAAAAGTGCACTTCTACCACTCCCATTTCCTCAACCATCAAGTGCGTTGTCCCATTACATGATAACCACACCTCAGGAAACACTTCTCACATACGCGGAAAGCAAGGAAACTTCCATCTACATATCACACGATGTATGTAGCATGCTTTCCATGTGGATTAGCTCTTTAGCAACTCACATAGGGGTAGTATAAGTGCTATACAAATGCAATAATACAATACAATGGGAGGTGTTGGACATATTCCTTGCTTGCACTTTTGCCTAATGCACTAATGTCATGCTAGTAGGTGCTCTCACGCAAAGGCTCTTGTAAATTTTCAAGTTTTTTATTTCCCCTTGACGACCACAGCAACCCAATACTAGACCACTGAGGGCGTTGAAATGGGGCATTTTCAAAGTAGCAATGACCCGGACTGTAAAGTCTAGAACACAAGGACAATATATAAGGGTTTCCTCAACTGCTCAGAGTCCTCTGAGTAAATATGAGCTCCAGACATGGGAGGTATGGTCTCAAAGAGTAGGCTGTACTGTGAAAGGAGAAGTGGGAGAAGGGTTCAGAGGCATGATAATTATCCAACAAAAAAGACTAAGGTAAATTCAATAGTACAAAGTGGTGGCGTACAACTACCAGGGTGTGAAAAAGAGGTAATGCAGATGTACCACGGTGTTAATAGAGATACCAAGTAAAGCAGTGGTCTAGAGGGGGTGCCTACAAGTAACAACCGTGCAAGTGACTGTTACCGAACTCTAGTGGAAAGTGTGCCTTGCAGTCTGGATCACAGGTGCCTGGCTCTCACTGTGTATCAATGGTGATAGCAGGTACTTCACTGTGAATACAAGGTTCCTTGCAGCTTCTGTCCGATTTTCTCAGGCAGTGAACTTCTAGGGACATTTGTGTCAAGTGGTGCGTTTTAAAGCATATTGGTCTAGTAATATTGTTAGCAATTGGGTAGGATTTTGAGGGGTCGTTGCAGGGGTTAGCAAGATTATCTACCAAAGGAATTTTGGGCTAAGTTAGTCACACATTTTAAGGCTCTCCAATGCCCTCGCCAGGTTTGGTTTGCACTACTGTTATTATGCACCACTTAGCAAATCAGCAGCTTCAGTTCCCACAGTTTAATTCACTATTTATTAAGATACCACAGAATCCCAGAGAAGATCCCCAGAATAGAAGCCATCTTGGAACAAGAAAACCAGCCCATCATGGCTACCTGGGCTACCCATCTGCCATGTTGCCAGAGAGGCAAGCCAATGTCGGTAGGCTCACCACACTTACAGTGGTGTGAAAGAGGGGTGCCCCAAAAATTAGTGCTTTGTGAAACAGATATACTCACAATTAGTGCAGAGTGAAAGAGAAATTCCTCTGCAAGTGCAGCATTTTCAGGAAGTAGTGTCTCACAGGTACAGCAGTGCAATGAGGTGGCTTATGAGTACTGACTTATGAGGAGCGGTTTCCCTCCGGTGCAGGGATGTGAAAGAGAAGTGTCTTACAATTACTGCAATGTAAGTGAAAGGTGGCTTACAGCTATAATGCAGATGACAGTTGCTGCACAAATGTTGCAGAGTGACCAAAATGTGCTGTACTAGTATTAATGTGTTAATAAGAGGTGCCTCGCCTCACCATAAACACATGCTATCTAGTACCACAACTGGAATAAGAGATGCTTGTAATACTAAATAAGAGATGTCAGAAATACTGTAGTGGGGACAACAGCCCCCGAGTACTGCAGTGGGAATGACGGGCCCTTTGTAAGTACTGCAGTGCGAAGAAAATTAGTGTGGTAGGAGAATATAATTGTCAGACTATCATATAACATAAATATTGTGTTCTAAATATAATCTACACAAATATTACCACGTTGCAAGTAATAACAAACTCTACATCCAGTGGAACACATTTGTTAAGCAATATATAGAAAATGATATTTATATCAGGCCCTATCTCTGTATATTGTATTGTGACATGCATCGCTCAGATGCAGCACACTGTGAACAAGTGTGAAGAAGAGGTATGTGCCTTACACAAAGTCTGACAAATACTTAACTTGAATAATCGGTGCATTGCCAGCAGTACATTATAAAAACATCCTGTTTTTTACACTTTTCTGCTTAACACATATACAGTACATCACGTATGACAAATTCGAAGAAATGTACCCTAAAGTGTAATCAAATACTTTGTATGTTGCAGATGGGAGGATACCACGGCTGGAGAGATCTGAACCAAGCAAGAAACTTCAGGAGGCGAGCCGCATATCTTCCTTGAACCACGTCCTCTGGTAAGGCGATGAGCAAGAATTGCGCTTCTGTGGGACCTGCTGAGGTTCAGGGCACAGCACAGTGGTACCAGGAGGGTCTCCAGGGGCACCCGCAGAAAAGAACTGTAGATAATGCTGTCACTTACAGAATATGTCTTCAAGACGTTTTTTTGTGTGCAGGGTGGAGTCACTAACCAGCACCCCCTTTAAATAAGGGGTGCTCTGTGAAGAGGTGCATTTGTAAGGAGAAGAATGTGCATTTTTTGGTGCTTACACGTAGCACTGTGAGGCTCCAATTATGGCAGACGCGTGCACTGGAGATGGCCCACCTGGCCTTATCAATTTGTTCTTTCCCTTGCCTAGGAAAGGCCACACAACTGAATGGGGATGTGAGGTACTGCAGTATACATGGGGGGATGCTGAACATGTCACACTATGGATCAAGGGCAACCATATAATTACTGTAGTGTAAATATGGGGTGCTGCACAAATAGTGCAGCGTAAACGAGAAAGTGCTATATTAGTGCTTGAGTGTTTGTGCCATGCACATGCTCCAGTAAAAATAATGAAGAGATTGTACAAGTACTGCTTGAGAATTGTACGTGATGGTGAGTGCACAAATTTTGCAGTGTGAAGGAATGCTACATGTGTATTACAGTGCAAATGATAGCTGCTGTATCCAGTCTACAGTTTTAATGAAACACTATGCGCTGTACTAATACCGCACCATTGGTAAAGCAGTGCTGCACAAGCACCACAGTATGCATCATGATGGGTACACAAATACCACAGTATGAATGAGTGGGATGTTGTGGACGTTCCTTCTTATAAGAGGTACTGTTTGTGTATTGCAGTTGTAACAAACTGCCCCAGTTAAATACAGCAGTATATATTCACTATGCTGTACACAAACAGTTGTGTGATTTGAGATTTGTTGTGGAAGCACCACTGGAAGCCTGGGGGGAGTGCTGTGCAAGCTCTGCTTTATACATAATGAATGAATAGCATGCTTAATGGAGTGCTGCAGTCTCCACAGTATGCTTGCACTTGTGCTGTCCAAGTACTGTATAGCAGTGTGCTTAAGATAGTGTTGTGCAAGAACCACAGCATCCATGCATGTAGCTTTCGCAAGGTAGTGCATGCACTACAGTTTGATATAGGTGAGAGCTTCAATAAAAGGTTACCACTTGTGTTAAATCACAGATGCACATATTCAAAACCTGTTAATCAACACAGTGCTCAGAAATTTAACATTCACTCTACAAACAAGCAATATTACAGTATACCGCATTGCGTCAGGCGTTCTCAGTTTGAGGGATGTGCAATATTTGGCGTGGGCAGACCCTGCCAGTTCGCATGGTGTTGCATGATATCTGCTCTCTTCACACTGTTTTCCGGGTGAGGAGCTGATATGACACGGTGGCAGGGGTGTGACTCTGGACCTCACTGCACGCAGTGGATTTCCAGCTCGTCTTGCGAGGCTTTGAACATCTGATATTCATTAAGGGGTGTGAAAACAACCCATGACATCAACACATGCCTCCGCAACCCTTTTTTGCTTGATTTAGGGATTGGGTTTTGTGGGACCTCTAACATCTGAAAACTATGAGTATAGTGCCCCTTCACTCTTGAACCCCAACATCGTACACCCACAGCACAATGAATATTGCATTACCACCAAATGTAGAATTCGACCAGAACTTAATACCTATCACATACCAATAAGCTGAATCAGGCTTTTTACTGCATGGTTGACCCTAGAAAGATATAGAAAGTCTTCAGACAACCGGTGGTAGAATGTGCACCCTAGAAATGCTGAGTGCATCATATGTGGCATATTTCACGAGGCTGCACATACTGACATGCATCTCAGGCAGGGATTATGAAGCGACAGGCAACGAATTGCAGGAGACTGAAATTATTTACAGACATTTTCTATTATATTTTCGTGTGATCTGAACACATGTCCCAACTCACAAGGGCAGAATTGGCAAATACAGCAAAAACTGCTCAGCAGCTGGGGTCCAGGAGCACCACAAAAATGCATCTAAACAAATGGTAGCAAATTAAAGTGGTGAAGCTAAATCCCCCCCTTAAATTAGACAGACTGAATACATGGGCCGCAGACGCCATTAAACTGAACATATGCAATGCCGAGAGATGTCCAGTGCGCTCAAGAAAGCATGTCATTTTAGTGCAGGTGCATACAATTGACTAGTGACCTAAGGGACTTTATTCATGAAGACAAGTGCCTGTTTCATGAAAAGTTGAGATGTCTTAGTTGAAAGAGGAATGGTGCAGTAAGTGGGAAGGAGACTGACAACACCTCCACTGCTGCACCTTGAGCTGTGGCAAGCTTTAAGACCTTCATGGGCATCCTTGAACAAGCCCCTGAGAGCGCCATTGCAGTGGCTACGACAAAGCTTTGTACATCAAGTAGACTTCCATTCTCAAGCAGCATTGCTCGTCATGTTACTATACAATAGAAGCAAATGTGCTGGAACCACAGAAGGTATCTGCCCGGACTCAATCTACAGTGAATTACCAACCACTGCAGCTATTTTACTTGCTGGGGGAGGGGAATAAATCCTTCCCTGCGGTACGCAGTGGTTCCGTATCCTTGAAGAGGACAGTTGTGCTCCACTTTTGAAAAATTGATTTCAGATCCTGCTGAGTTGTCAGATTTTCAACAGTTGCTTGCTCACTGATCAACTCAATATTGAAAGAAGCATATCCTTAATCATGTCCAAGACGTGCCTTAGGGCTCCGGGAGGCCCAGAGTTCACCATGTTCGATGAGCTTTTGCAGGAGACAGATTGCACTAAAACATGCATAATAGATCTTTCTGCAGCCTTCCACACTGCTTACCACTCTGTACTGCGGGCGATACTCTGGTTGGCTGTTTGTGGAAAAACATCAGAATTCCTTTTTGACTGGGGGATCCCAGTCCACACCAGTGCCCCTGTGCAAGTCGACAAGACAAGCAATAACCTGTGGGGTACCCCAGGGCTATGCTGTCTCAATTCTGTTTTAATATACATCTTAAATCACAGCTAAATTTAATGCAGTCATTGCCCACTCTTGTGACGCTAAGCTGGTATTGAACACTTCACTGACAGCAATAGATTCCTAGATTAGCAGCAACCATAAAAGAAATTGCCCTAGCACTTATTGATAGAGAGCAGGGACTCCTACCCCGGCCAATTTTGTATTGGGTGGACGTGATGGGACCAAGTCCACACTCAGTACTCCATGATTCTGGGCCCAATCATTTATGAAGCGCTCACCCTTGAACCTCAGATCTCGACAGTTGTAAAACACTTTTTCTTTTACACAGAAACCTTGAGGAAAGAGTTCAATCTCTCAAGCTTACCAAGCCAAGTCCCAGCAGTAAATGCTGTTGCACTATTTTGAGTTGAATGTTTCTACACTGCATCTCTGGGTCTTCGTGAATAGGTTAAATTTCAGGGTGCAGAATGCCTCATAGACACTGCTATGGGATGTAATCAGCGGGCCCATGCCTCTGCGGATATTCACTCTACACTGGTTATCAGTGGAGCAGAGAACTTGCTTTAAGACTTATGTGTAGGTCCACCACACTACAATTATCCAAAATCCATAGTTGCCTTCAGAATTAATTTAGGCTGTGAGCACTTTAAACACTCCCTGCAATCTCCAGGACATACATCATACTGCTTTCAAGATTCAGGAAGGCATGAGCACGGCACTGCCCTTTCTTAGTGATGGTGGCAATACTTTGGAATACCTTGTAATAAGCTATCTGACTAAATGAATATCACTTCTTTTTTAGACTGCTCACTCTATGCATTAGTCGGATTGGCTTTCTCTGTTTGATGGAACAGGCAAATGGGTTTATTGGTGTCTTGCCTTTTTTCAGTACTTGGAAGACTCTAGGTAGGGATTGTTCAGGGTTGTATGATACAACCATGCATGCCGGAACCACGATTACTTTAACAACGTGGTCAGACCCACAACCACGTCTTTTTCACGCATGCCTTTACCACACATGCCTTTATGACGAATTTCGTTGTAAAAGCATGCTTAGTAAAGGCATATGTAGAAACGGCATGCGTGGTTGTGTCATACACTCCCTCTTAACCTAAAAAACTAACCAACCCACCCACCCACACTAGGGCCCAAAACCAGCCCCACTACTAATAAGTAAACCGCCCATACACCCTCACACCTGCCCTAAGCCCAAAAACCTTCCCCCACCCATAATAACTAAAGTACCCCCACCCACCCTAAGCTCTAAAAATACTATCCTACCACCCCACTCCTGCCCCTGAAAAATAAACTACCCCGACACCCCCACATGTCCGAGCCCTAAAACCTTCCCCACCCCTAATAGGTAAACTACCCCGACCTCCCCACCCACCCTAAGCCCTAAAACATAAACTAACCCGACCCTCCACCCATCCTAAGTCCACCCTACCCCTAAAAACTAACCCCAAACCCTGCCCCAGCCCCACGTACCTCACCGTGTCCTCTCCCGATCCTTCCTCGCCTCCTCTACTCACTCCTCCTGCCCTTCCTGAAACCTTTGCAACGCCCCCTAAAAAAAAAAGTACACCACCCCAACTGAAAAAAACCTACCCCAACCGTCCACCCACCCTAAGCCCCAAAAAATAAACTTCACCAACCCTCCCACCCCACCCCTAAAAAAAATACTACCCCAACCCCCCACCGACCCTAAGCCCTTAATCCACGCCCTACCCCTAAATACTATCCTCCAACCCTGCTCCAGCCCCACTTACATCACTGCGTCTTCTCCTGATCCACTAGACTGCTCTCTGCCTTTTTCTCTGCCTTAACCACACATATGCGGAGTTTGGCACATGCGTGGTTAAGGCACAAAAAAGGCAAGTGTTGTTCTGCATGCATGCTTGCAGCCTGCGTGGCTCCAGCTGCGTTGTAAAGGCTGTTTCCCATTGTTCAATACTAAAAAAGACTTAGTAGCACAAAATAACATATCATCCTCCCAAACCCATTATACTTTTGTATGCCAACCCCACTTGTACTAATTGCTGATCTGTCTCAAGATTTCCACCTGTGCCAGGGCCCAAAGGTTTGCACAGAAACTTGCAGCAGGTGCTATCAAAGGTCGTTATGCCGAGTACCAAGGCTGCCTTGTCTTGGTTCCACCTCGTACCTCTCTAATCAACCAGACACTCCCTGCCTTTTCTTTACCTCACTCTTGCAAGTTTTTGTCATCCCTACTTTCTCCCTTTGCCACTGGTTTTCAGTCCTACTCCTTCCACTTCTCCCCCTTTTGTTTTTCTTTCTCTGTTGATCAATGTCTGTTCAGAACAAATAAGTGGCAGACCCTAAAAATGAGTACCTGTGAGCCCCACCTGCAATCACCAGGCTAAACTAAGCACTGGTAGAACCTGGATCTAGCAGGTATTATGGGTCAGTAGTTTAGTGAGCCTCTTGGAGAGTCCTCCGTGTAACCTGCAGACAACAGGGTTAGTCCTCTTTCTTAGCTTTACATCCTTTGAGTTATTAATTGATGAATTGCATTTTTATAGCATACACTCCCAAGAATGTCTCTTAGTACTACAAAGTACGATGACATGATCATTATTGAGTTGGGTAATGACAATAATGCTTTATTCTTGATGCCATGTGGCCATATATTCTGTATGGCACATTTATTCAGTACTGGGTTCTTTTTGGCTAACTTTGCTGGCAAGGAGAAGAGACTATTTATTGTGTGGTCCCCAGCTTCATTTTTAAGTTGTCCAGTGATGTTTCCTTTTCATTCCCCCAAACCCACGGCCTGATTAGTGCGAGTATGGGAGAGTGCTCAGCTCTGGCCTATTGAGCGCTGTAACCCAGTGGTTCCAAACCTGTGGTCTGGGAAACCCTTGGGGTCTGCAAAGTCTCTTCGGGGTGTCAGTGACTGCTTAGAAAATTAAATAATATTAACAGGTTACTAGAGTATATATAAATAAATTGGCTAAATATACAATTGAAAATGTTAAAAAAAATACGGTAAATGTAATGGAATCTGAAATTGGAGGCTAAAAATTAAATTAGTACCCTCAGATTGATTTGTGGGAACAGAGCAGGTGCATCAAACAGAAGACAGTATTGACGATGTGTGGTTTCAATTGAGTTTAGGAAAGCTCCAACCTTTCTATTAAAAATAAATGTTATTTTTTTATTTATTTTTGTTTGCCAATTAAATAAGAAGTGTTATCATTTTGTGTATGTGTTTTATGAATGCTTCTTTCTATATTTTTTGTGTATTGTTTTTCCGTTCAAATCATCGACAATGTTTAGGCCTGGGTCCCAAGCTTCCAGTAATGACTCAGTGGGGGACGCTGGATTCCCAAAATTATTTAGTGGGGGCTCCCAGGTTCCAGAAATGTTAGAGTGGGGGTCCACAGAAATCAAAAGGTTGTGAACCTCTGATCTAACCAATCGCCGTGTCTGCACCTTCCAACATCCCCGTCAACATCAGAACTGCCCCAGATCTTCGACTATTCAGTAAGGATCCGTAGGATTCACCATGGCGAACGTCGGGTTTCACTGTAAACTATCTTGAATGGTAACTCTGGACTTCCATGCTTGTTC
The DNA here is from genome assembly GCF_031143425.1 of Pleurodeles waltl. Taxonomy (NCBI): domain Eukaryota; kingdom Metazoa; phylum Chordata; class Amphibia; order Caudata; family Salamandridae; genus Pleurodeles; species Pleurodeles waltl. The sequence continues at coordinate 153,380,802 of NC_090449.1, forward strand.
AGCGCTCTATTGCTTTCTTGCATGGTTCACGGTCTACAATATGTGTGAAATCGGGGAAATCCATTGCCTGTCGGTTTTCAAATTGTTTTCTTTGTTCTAAAAAGAAGACTTTCTTAGAAAACCTTGTAAATGTCTGGTTTAGATTGCTTTTTTCTCAGCTACAAAACTGTTTCCTTTAATCAGCCCCTCCGTCCCCCGCTCAAATCCCCACTGCTCCAGCAGAACACATTTTGTACCCATTGGATACAAATATAGCTCAATGTAACTATTTAGATAACTTGCAGGTGTTCAGGAGAAAAAAACACAACTGCGCTGTTTTTGGTTCCAGAATTAAAGAACTTGCATGTTGAGGCAAAATTCTGCTAAGTGCTTCTCGACATCCTCAGGATTTAGTCCACATCCCCAGAGTTCACTCGGAAAGAGGGAAACCTGCTTCTGCTTCTCTCTTGGATAAAATGCTGCTAGCTGAAATTTGCAGAGCTTCCACTTGAATGTCATTTCGCACGTTCTACAAGCACTGTTGCCTAGATACGGATTCCAGAGCAGACACCTACAAAGACAAATCTGTTCTAAAAAATCCCTTTCATTAAATGCTCGTTCATCTGCATCTCATCTCTCATGGTTTGGGCACCGCTTGGCGCTCTTGTCAACAAACTGATGCTTACCCGTTAGCGTAGTTTTCCATCCAAGACCCTCTACACAGAGTCACATTTAATGTACCTTATCCTGAGAGGAAAGGTTCCTTACTTCCAGTTTCTTCAAGGAAAGACAGAGCTTGGATAGTTAGAGGAGTGATGTTATCAAGTGTTTCACATCAGATGGCACTATCTCGCATTGTGTGCCTGATTAGTGGAGACTTCCGAATTTGCAGCTGGGGCTGAATGGGTTGGTGCAACAACCTCTTTTGAAAGGGGCCTAGATGAGAGTGGATCTTAAGAAGTCTGGGAAACTGTCTCCTTAAAAAGGCATTTTTTTGTGAACATAGGCAGAACAATCAATACATGTTGTGCTAGTGTATGTGTTCCTATTAATACGTGAAAACTAGCTCCAACGGACTCTCTAGTTTGGGAATTCCATGAAAAGGTTCACATATTGACTTTCTCAGAATGGAGCTTAACACCTTCCTTTCGTCTTTTCCAAAATTAAAAAAATGGGTGGCTGCCATGATAAATAGCAACCCAATGGCGCCAAAAAGCCTCTTTAAAATGTGATCCTTTCCTTTGCTCTATGGGATGTAAAGGGAGAAGTGATTGTGGCTACATTGTCCAGAGACTCCTTTTACAAAAAAAAAGTGCATTTCCATAAGCAGTATAACTAAAGGTCTGATTGCAAGTATCCTGGTGTCAAATGCAATAATAACCGCACCCGATAAAAGCAGCCACCAAGGTGTTTGGTATTTATTGGTTCTTGAAATCATCACCTATTCTGCTTTAAGCACTCAAAAGGGGGCATACATTGCAGATTTTGGTGCTTATCTCACCAGTATTTGAACTTCTCTTTAATTAATGGCAATTTTCCACCTATTGAATTCTGGCTGGTTTCACCTGGTGAAATGTGAACAAGGCAATCTTTATCGTACCTGTCAATCACTGGGCTTGATAAACATTGCAGCGCTCATAATACCAATCCCTCTGCATACGTGTTTGCTCTTGGATTGCAGTTTACTGGGACACCTGTAATTAGTCCCTGTCTTCACGAAGACTGCGCATTTTCACATGTGCGTTCTGTTACATTACAGGAGCAAGACTGAGACCTCTGTAATATCTCAAAACCGATGCAAAAAGGAGTGCACTAAAGATCTTTTTGGTTTAGATGGTGGGTGGGCACAGATTTGTGCTGTCATTGCAAGATGTTTTGTATGATCATTTCTTAAGACTTTTGCAAGGTCATCTTGATGAGATTCACGTTGTGTAGCATCAGCTGCTCGCGTAAATCATTCTCTGCTGGTGGAATGTACCTCCTTCTACCAGGGGGTATCTAATGGGCTGTTAAGTCACAGAGAATCAAGACTAGAATTGTAAATTAATTTACGAGCTCATCTATTTATGCTTTATTGTGGATTATTCCTTTCCTAATCCTGTACATGCACAGTCAATCAGCAGCACATAGAAGCTGTCTTAGAAACACTGCATCAGTACTTCATGCACTTGGCATACATGTCTTGTGTTCCCATTGAGGTCTTAGAGTCAGAAATATTTGTCTGAAGGGTATTTCTTTCAACCAAAGACCAGGTTCAGGAATTATTGGATTGACTTGTGCTGTTAACTTGTGTTTTGCACCAGCCAAAGAATTGTTGACACTATACTGACCATTCATGTATTTAATAATAATTTGAGCATAGATCTAAATGGGTGTGGTGTTCAGAAAGACCCAAAGGTGTTCAGACATAAAAGATGTCCCTTCACTGTGTCTCTGGTACTCCAAAGTTAACAACGCCATTCAAGACATTGAAACTAAGACCTTTGTAGGTAATCCTCCTATTGGTTCAGACTCAAACTTTCCAAAAAGTAATTTCCTACGACCTTGTGGAATTTTCATATGGCACCCTTAGAAATGATATCTACTTGCAGCACATGAAGTTTTGAAATTCGGACTCAAAACCTATGGACATTCTACTGGTTGAGTAAAACAAGAAGTGCAGCCCATTGACACCATCAGACACCACGTACCTGTGGTTCTCTGTCAAAATATAATAAGTGTAATTATCCCACAGCAAAAGAATGTATGCAAAATATCAACACCTAAAATATTGCAATTGTAAATATGCTTAGGTAAGTATAGATTTAATATTTACAGCTCCACATCTACGTGCCTTGGAAATCTATATTCGCTCTATGGAGTTAAGTACAGTGAAATATTGTAATCACAAGTGTCAGCAGTTGGACACAACAGAAATCATCTGTAACTGGTCGAGTGAAATTTCCTCAAGTGTCACGTCACAGAGACTTGAATGTGAATCAGAGAATTCAGCTAAAACGGCTACCTTCGAATAGTGTGTGTGGCAGATCAGCAGACCTGCAACTCACACAGAGCCATGTGTGACACACAATATCGGCTCCCATCACTCCGTCACCCGGTGAGGAGCAGATATCACACGGCGGCAGGAAAAACGGGTTGGCAAACACCGTAAACAGTAGTTTTCGTTTCCAGAGGGGTTCAACTGCCAGTGTCCATTAATGGGCGTGAAAACACCCCAGAACATTGGCAACAGGCTCAGCAAGGTTTGGTTTTATTTTTTTTAAGAGGAGGAGGCTGGGGTTAGTGGGGGGCAAAAGTGCTTCTTAGGTGCTTCTCAGCACGAGGCCACACCCCCACAAGGACCCGCCCCCTTCACACTGTGAGATGTTTGGTGGAGCTGGCAAGTCTGGAGTAGGCCAGAGTTGGCATCATGTAAATATGGGCATGCCCAGCGCCCGCAGGGTTAAGCTCATGCCCCCGTGCAATGCTTGGTTATATTCTCAGTTTCACAAGGGAGCTGAATTGCTGCTCTTCCCGCCACCTGCACGAGACTTCTGACGAGACTTTAACACTGACGCTTGCCACGTGTGAGCTCACAGCAAAATAGACAAAAAAACAAGCACTCATCCTCCAATCGAAGCAGAGAGGCCGCGCTCGATGCACCCCATAGCACTGTCTGACACCGGAGTGGAGTGTTCAGAAACAAGCGGCACCCCCATTAACCCGGGGAAATCGATCAGTAATTATTTCGAAAAAGGAGGAATTTATAATTAGTCAGTAAGAAGCACCAGACGCACCCCGGCGCTTACGTAGCAAATGGCGCCCAGGGATCTGTTGTGTCTCTCCGGCCCGGCGGCCCCACCCTGCACTCTCGCGAGGAAGAACATCTGCACTTTATTTTTAGAAACCCAATCCCGTGACAAAGGAGGGAGAAAAGGAGCATTTCAAATCCACTTAGCTGTTGTCTGCGGGGACAGCCGCCTCGCATAACCGGTTGCATAAGCGACTGACATTATCTGAATAAAAAGCCAGCATTGGAGCAGCACGAATCGCAGGTACAAAATCAGTGTATTCTGCGGCTGAAATAAAAATTAAAAACGTAAATAGTACACTTCGGAAGGGTAAAAAAATAAAGAATTAGTGAAAATATAACCGTGCATTGTATATATGGCTCTGAAAAAGAACAGTACCAATATATCACGGTGGACTAAGAAATCTCGAGATGGTCGTTACACACGGGGTACGTTTTATAACTGGCACTATCCTAGGTGGCACCTTGGCACTGAAGGTTCAATAATGATTGCGGATTGTGTCCCACAGGGCCTGGTTGACTCTTAGGATATATTCATCAAGTGCATATGGGCTTCTTCAATCTACATGATTTTTTTGTTGTAATTTTACTTTTTAATTTAGTTAGAGTGCTTTGCTTCATGGGTTGCAGTTTTTAGGAGTACTCGCCTTGTTGAAGTTTGTCACCTGCGAGTTCTGCCTGCTCTGCAGCACAAAGAGGTTGTCCTTATCACTCAGAAACACTTCCTGCTGTCTTCCAATATCTGACACAGTCAAAACTAAAGCCCAAAATCTTTCTGACACTACACAAATATTCTCAGAGCAAGGTGGCTTGGAACGTGTGGTGCCACCGCCATTTCGTCATCTTTTCACAATTTAAGTAACTTATTCCCATGTCCGGACGGTTGCCCCGAACTTTGAAAGGGTCACATGCCTCTCACCCTCAATGCTACTGGTATATTTTAGTTTCTGTTACAGAGAGGACATGTAAAGCATTTACCTGGGAAGGTGTCATAATTTATAGCGCCGCATGGACCATAGGCCATGGAATGCAGTCTGTTTTTGGAGCATTTGAGAATTTTAGAGGCCAGTCCTATTTGCGCATTTTCCACCACACATCCATATAGCCTAGATGGAATGATTATTAGGTTGGGCTTGCAAGCACTTAAGCACTTTTCAACCTGTTGTAAGTATTCTGTGGGATTTTAACCACGCAAATCACTTTCACTTGTTTATGTGCTTGCCATTAAAAAAATCCCTTGATGTCATTGGTAAATGCTTTGCGTTTGTCCCGCTTAGGGGCAGTTTTGTTACCGACTTGCAGATTGACCATGTTACATGGATTATTGCATGATTGCCGATATACTTCAGCGTGGTTGAACTATTTTTGCTTTTGCCTCTCCACTTCATGCTCCATGGAGGCCATGGTGCTCACAGCGCAGAACACCACAAACTCCATCTGCAGTATGTAAGCGCTGGTCACATTGTTTACACTGTTACATACTCAGAGTCATTTCTATTGTCTCTTCCTTTCACCCTCCATAGTTTCCCATAGTAATTGATGAAGGCTTTACAAAAAAAAACACAGAAATCCTCAGAGCAGCTCTCTTAACACAGAGTTCACAGCACTCTGGAAACTCGCCCCATAATGCTTTGCAAGCATTCATTTACAAAACATTTCTGCCCATAACTCAGCCTATGATGGTCCTAGGACAATGGGACTGCACCAAAACGTTTGCACAACACACTCTTTCTGTCTGGGTCATCTCTGGGTCCCCACACTAGGTTAGTGGGAACCCATAATAATACCCCCTCACACTATTTAATGCCTTTTTAAGCTCTCCCATGGCTGGAACTTTTGTTTTATAGCTTGGAATAGTTTGTGATTTAAGGGTCTTGTTTGTAATAGTATTCTAATAGGCATGGAAATGTGTAATGCACTACGTCCTCTCTGTGCTAAATATATGGTTGCCATTCTGTTCTCATGTGCTTATGCCCTCTAGGGCCTAACTGTACGATTACATGACCATGTTTCTTGGAAATGCTATTTTTACTCTGGGGTTCTCTCGGAAACTCACCCCATAATGCTTTGCAGGGCATTCCTTTACAAACATTTTTGCTTGCAACCCAGCCTCTGTAGGTTCTAGGACAATGGGACCACCTTCAGAAAATGTTCACCACAACATGCTCATTCTGTCTATATCAGTGGTTCCCAACTTTTTGACTCCTGTGGACCTCCACTTTATCATTACTAGAACCCAGGGACCCCCACTGAATCCTTATTGGAATCCATGGACCCCCCCCCACTGAAAACAGGGGACCCAGGCCTAAACATTGTTAATGATTGGAACCACAAAATAATGCACAAAAAATGCTGAAATAAACATTCCATCAAACAATACACACATAATAGCACATTTTATTCAGTTTTCAAACAAATACAATTAAAAAATATATATATTTTAATTTTAATGGGAACGTTGGAGCTGTTCTAAATTCTGTTGAAGCCACACATCGCGCATGCTATTTTCCATTTGCACCTGCACTACACCCATGAATCAATCTGAGTCTGCTAATTTAATTTTTAGTCTCCAATTACAAATTTCTTGACATTTATAGTATGTTTTAAAATGTTCAGTTGTACATATAGCCACTTTAATTATATACTCTTTATTAATCTGTTGATGTTAGTTAGTTTTCTAAGCAGCCACGGACCCCCTGCGGAGGGCTCGCGGACCCCCAAGTTTCCCCAGACCACATGTTGAGAGCCACTAGTCTAGATCATCTTTAGCTTCCCACACTCGATAAGTGGGGACTCCAAAATAATAACCCATCCCACCATTCAGTATATCTGCAAGCTCACTTATGGCTGGAACCTTTTTTTTTTGCACCCAGGAGCAGTTGTGTTTTAAGGTCCTTATTTGAAAAAAATATTCCAGTGCGCCTACTAGCCCTTTAGTAATATGCAGGGCTGCTGGAATTATGTGGCAGAAAGGACCAAAATATGCAGCTGTGATGACCAATTAATGTCGCAAAGGAAGTCCAATTATACATTTACAATGCCAATAGCTCCAACTTAAGTAAATGCAAGAACTATTGCATTGCAAATGCTTGGTTAAAAGGGTGTTCTCCTCGTCTTGAGTTTTATCATTTTGGCTTACCAACTAGTGTCAAGAAGCTAAACGAGTGGCGCTATATATTTTGGGCTGTCTGAATTCTACAGTAAAAACTGAACTACAGGCCTGTGTGTGTGTTTAAAAAAAATTACACTAAACTCCCTATTTTTTCCAAAGGTAGGGTTAGGCTGTTGTAGGAAGCTGCACACTTAGCTAAAACGTACACTGTGCAGAGAGTCCAGTGGATCCCCAATTGATTTGCAGGTGCAAAAGTAGATAGTACTAGTGTTCTATTTTGTGGTAGTGTCAACGAGCAGTTAGGCTTTTCAGAGGGTAATGCTAAGCATTTGTTGTACTCAAAGAGGCAAAAAAATGACACACACACTCAAAGAATAAATCCAAGACCAGTTTAGAAAAATAACACCTATTTTTACATATACTTTGAAACCAAGAACTTCGTTATAAGGTAAGTACGTTTTTAAGGAATAAATTCTTTTCACTTGCCAAAATCGACATAGTGCAATTTTCAAAGTTCTCTAATGTTAACATATAGAAGGAAAACACATTCACAATACAAGCACTTTACGACGACTCACTGTACCAATCTTGTAGACTTAAGGTAAGTACTGGGCAAGGGTCAGGACCACACCAACGGGTCACTCCGGGCAGCACTGGGGTGGCCAGATGCAAAGGGGTAGTATGGTGTTGGGTACCCAATGTATTTCAACAGGGATTGGTCTCTGTGAATTTGGGCTGCAGTCTCTACCAACAGGTAGGTTGCAAACCTAGGGTGCTCGGGCGTAGGTGCATCTTTGGTCTTCTTCACCATGGCGACAGATGCAGGGGTGTCCTTTGGCGTCGGGTTTCCTTGTCTAGGAGCACTCGCAGTTGGGTGTCCTGTGGTCTGAGGCTGCAGGTGCGTTGTGAAGCCCAGGACGGGTGAAACCACAGTGGACTAGCACTCAGGAGAGCTGGGGGTTGTTGTGCACACCCGGAGTCTACTTCTACTTGGGCTGGCGGCCATTGGCGCAGTGGTTGCTTGAGACATAGGGTTTCTCTCACCACAGAAGCTGTGGGAGAGGGGGCCTGCGTGCAGAAGCTGCAGGAGACTTCGGGGAGTCCAGGAGGGGTGAAAACACAATGGACTCAGACTCTGGGGAGCTGGGAAACTGTTGATACTAGAGATTCACCCCCAATCGGTTCGGTAACAGTGGTGACTTAAGGTTTCTGGTCTTTGCAGTTTCGGACGCTGTGCTTGTTTTAGAGTTGGTTGGGGAGCAGGTCTGCTGCTCACCTGGGGCTTGAGTCTTTTTCGATCGTAGGCAGTCCTCCCAGGATTCTGGAGGTTCAGCTGCAAGACGAGCCGTCTTTTGGTGCAGAGTTTGTCAAGGTTGCAGAGAGGCTGGCCGAGTTGGGTCCAGGTCAGATGTTTCTCTTCTCTTCTGCAGGTGCAACTCTTCTTTGTCCTTGGTATTCTTAGGTCATCAGGATCTGAGCTCTTGGGTTCAGGGGTGCCACCTAAATACTCAATTTAGGGGCGTTACAGGGAGTGCCAGGTAGCAGCCAATGGGTTGCCCACCATTAGGGAGTTTACATCCTTCTTATAACCATGTCCTTTGGGAAGTGGGCATAACCCTGACCATAGAAGTCTAATTCCATCCAAAACAAGATGGAGGAATTTTAAAAGTGGTGTCCACTTCAGCTTGTCCAACTTAGGGGTGGGACTGGCATGAAGTGGGCATTCCTCCTATTCTGACTCATTGTCCCGCCTGTCTTGCTGCCAAAAGTGGGGTCAGGACAGAGGGGTTGGCATTTGTCTCTGAACCCCGAGAACACTGGCTCTCACCTTAAGATATCAGAAACATGGCTAAGGTGGCTGAACTGGTCAAGACCAGTCAGTCGACACACTGGAAGCTGGTAGGTTTTCAGGGGGCACCTCTAAGTTACCGTCTGGGTGCCTGTATAGGTAAATCCAACTCTGGCATCAGTGTGGGTTCACAAATACAAGATATTTGAAAGCAAACATCCTTATATTCAGTGAAGCCATCATGTATCTGGGGAACTCGTAGTGACCTGTGCCCAGGACATGTATTTAAAATGGCTTCTCTGGTCACTCACTTTCTGAAAATCGACAGACATAGCAGGGGTATATCTGCTCATGCGGATATTCCCTCACATTTAATATAACGTACTGTGCCTTAGCTCTATAAGGCCTGCTAGAGGGGTGACTTACATATATTACATGCAGGCTAGGGGACATAGCACACAGGCTGTGTGGCAGATCATGTTTTCACTTTTGTTTGCACCAAACCACACAGCCTGCAATGCTAGCATGTCAAGTGCTTGTTGAGAGATTCCTTAGGGTGGCACAATTTGTGCTGCAGCCCTTAGGGAAACTCTTTAGTACCCCAGACCCTAGGTACCAGGGGTACCATGTACTAGTGAATTAGATAGGGTGCAAAATGTTTAGCCAATTGAGGAAACAGCTGTGCAGTTTTGGGGAAAGAGATCTCACACTGTGGACCTGGTTAGAAGGAGCCCAGTGCACTTTCAGTTGAAATTACATCAGATACCAGGCAAAAAGTAGGTGCCAACCATGCCAAAAGGGGTGCTTTCCTACAGCTATTGTATGTCCTGCAGCCACCCATCTGTGAATGTTTGTGTGAGGTTGCTAGTATGATCACTAGCCACCAGCTGAACAAAGCCCACACCTCCCAAGTTAGACGTGGGCTGTCTAATAAGCACTGTAGTTGTAGGAAGATTAGAAGCCTTTGAGCTAGACAGGCTGGCATGGTAATCTCAGGGCACTGCTCTGTAGGGAAGATCTATATTGGCAAGCTCATGGTGAAGGAACCTTTTGTTTTTGACCAGTCCCTGACTTGGGGTTTGAGTTTTCATAGAAATGGTGGGACCTTTTGATGTGCTTTTGAAATACCTGTAGCACAGAGGCAGTGTTAAGGGTCGGGCCGGTCTATAGGACAATCAGAAAGTGCCTGATGGGCCGGTCTGGCAGATCAGTGTGTTTGCCGGTTTCTTAGCAGTTGTAGGACAGATTTGTGGCCTGGTCGGCCGGTTTTTATTGTTGAATACCCTAATATTACCACTTTTGTTTAGCTATCTGCTTCGCAAATAGGGGCCACTTTTTCTTGATGCCTGGGCTGATTTCTTTGTCCCCGCCCATCCCTGGCAGTCTTAATCACATGCAAACCTTACCTCGATCTTAGACTGACTCCACCCCAGCTATATTGGCCCCTTTCAAAGCACAAGCCTGTCAAAAAATCTCCAAACTTTCCTAAGAAATACTCCTCAAATGTTTTCCTTTAGGAACTGTGTTTATACGCTGAGGTTAAAAAAGTAGTAAAGTTATCATGATTATGGAACTGGTGAGCTGCGATTTCCAATCGCTGTTTAATCATAAATTATAGAACTTGCATATTTAGACCCTATGCACATGTCCAGATGTATTCCCATTTCAACTACTTTTATACAGTCGACGTAATGATGCACTTTCAAATTGTACTTCATTGTCTAATTCGAGTAGAAAAGTAGTGTGATTAGAGGCAAGGCAGAAAATGACTGGATCCTAGATTTTCAACAGCCCTTAGATTTTTTGAAGGGGGTGAAATTCGGACCATGCTTTTGTAAGAAAACAAATCAGTGCTAATCTGGGTGTTGGTATTTAATTGGTCTTCAACAGGTCCTTGAAGGGGCTATCCAGTGAATGATGTCACCATATGTCTCATAACTTCCTGCTGATGTCATCAAACTAAGCAACATTGCAGAATGCTCATTGTTGGTTAATAAGTGAAAAATGATTGTGTGTAATGAAAACAGTTTTTTTATCTACACTAAATGGCCCCTTTAGCCTTTTGTAAATTTTCATATTTATTATCATTGATTTAGCACACATGCCACCTTGTGGATACACAATAGCACTAGAATTTACTTACGATTGAGCTGGGCAGTGGAACAGAAGAAAGACCTAGACTCTGGGTGGAGGTGGCAGATTGTCACCTTTGCCACCTTGTGTATCAGGGTGAGGTCGGGACTCACTTTCAGGGGCACTTATAGGGGCATGAAGAGGTGTAAAATGTCACCAAACAATAGAAGGATCATCTATTCTGTGCAAAGCATCCTTCTGCCAACATGTAAAGTGTGCTTTTTTTAGGCCGAGCGTCCAAGCACTTTGACCTGTTGTAAGTATTGTGGGCCCTTAACCAAGCCCATCTCACGCCCATCACTTTCACTCATTCCTGGGCTAGCCTTTTAAAAATTGCGTGATGTCATTGGTAAATGCTTTACATTTGTCATGCCTTGGGGCGGTTTTGTTACTGCCTTGCAGGTTGACCCCGTTACATGGATAATTGCACGATTGTCGATATACTTCAGCATGGGTGAACAATTTTTTAAGTCAGGTGTGCAAGCACTCTGATGTGTTGTAATCTATCTGTGGGCTTTTAACCATGCCCACCCCAAGCCCATCACTCATTCATGATCTTGCCTTTCAAAAATCCTTTGTTTCTTTTGACTCCTCTTCATGCGCCATAACTTTCCCCAAAACACTTATAACTGATAAATGTTTTATTAAAAAAACACAGAAATCCACAACTCGACTCTCCCGGCATAGCGGAGAGACAATACTACAATATTCACTGCACTCAGGCAAAGTAGCCCCATAATGCTTTGCAAACATTCTTTTTCAAAACAGTTTACCCATAACACAGCCTGTGGTTGGTTCTTGGACAATGGGACCACCACCAAAACGTTCAGCATGACACACTCTTTCTGTTTAGGTCATTTCTGGGTCCCCACACTAGGTTAGTGGGGACCCCAAAATAATAGCCCCTCCCACCATTTAGTCCCTTTCTAAGTTCTGTTATGGCTGGAGCTTTTGTTTCACAGCTTGGGAGTAGTTTGTATTTTAAATGCCTTAGTGTTGCAGTAGACCTGCCAGACCTGAAAATGTGGGAGGTACAATATCCTGTAGGGGTTATGTTGCATCACTTTCTGCCATTCTATTTTCATGTGGTTATGCTCTCTAGGGGCTAATTATAAGGTTTCCTGAATATGTTTTTACAAATTATATTTTTATTATGGTGTTCTCCGTGGGCTGTTCTTGGTATTACAGTCAACATACTACAATATTTGCTGCACTCAGTTGTCCCATAATGCTTTGCAGGACACTCTTTCACAAAACATTTTTGGTCATAACTCAGCCTGTGGTGGTCCTAGGGCAATGAACCACCTTCAAAACTTTTACCACAGCCCACTCTTTCTGCTAGATCATCTCTGGGTCCCCACACTAGGTTAGTGGGGAACCCCAAAATAATAAGTCCTCCCTCCATTCAGTGTTTTTTATTTTTTTTTAGCCTCCCTCATGGCTGGAACTTTTGTTTTACAGCTGGGAGTAGTTTGTGTTTGCACTACCTCTGTGGAGGGGGTCATGAACAGTGGCCGACACCAGGGAGGGGGGGTTAAAATTCTGCACACAAGGTTTTTTTTTTATTTAAAAAACCCCGTGAGACACGCAAAATTTTAGGGTCTCCACTCGCCCCTTTGTGCCGTAAGCGCCACAAGGCTCGCTGAAGTCACTGTTTGTTTTCTGCACCAGAGCAGGACGCAGCCTTGCGGCTGCTTCCTGCTCCAGTGGGGAAAACTGGCCCAAACGGCCTCCCCGATGTTCAGGAAGGCCTCATTTGAAAGGGGAGAATCTCCCCTTTCAAACAAGGCCTTTCTGAACTGTTTCCTGGCCCCTCAGCACCAGGGATTTCACTTGGGGGGGGGGGGGGCTAACTTGGAAAACGGGCCACCACCCACCCCCAGAGGGGCATATTTTTTTCTCCAAAAGGTAGGTTTACCACTAGGGGGTGCGATCGCGCTCCCCAGGGGTATAAATTAAAAAAATTGACAAGGGGGTCGCCCGTGAGCAGGGTGACCCCCTGTGGGGGCAATTTTTTTTAAAAAATTAGTTGTATGGTTTTCCTGGAAACCATACAGCTATTTAAAAAATTTACAGATCTCTCTCTCTCTCTCTCTCTCTCTCTCTCTCTCTCTCTCTCTCTCTCTCTCTCTCTCTCTCTCTCTATATATATATATATATATATATATATATATATATATATATATATATAGCGATCACTTTTGTCAACGTTTGTGTGGTTTCCCTGGGACTGAGATTGGCCCCCAGGAAAACCACACCCACATACAAAAGTTATCTCTCTCTCTATATATATATATATATATGTGTGTGTATATATATATATATATTCGCCACCAGTTCTCTTGCAGTTGCAGCTTGCGTATTCAACAAAATGCACATAGTTCAACTGCCATGTTTCAACTGTAGCTTTTAGGCAGCAATAAAAAAGTGAAGTAAGTCTTGTGATTATGTTTCTGCTACAAAAGTATTTGACTTTTGTCTAGTGGCAGTTTTGAAGCCATAAAGTAGCACAGAAGGTTTATATGCTTACTGCAAAGATCAAATCTGTATTCTATGTAAATAGCTGAGTAAATTAGTAAAGTCAGCCATTACCTGTGCTATAATACAAATGAAATGTATGTGCTGGGGGCTATGGAGAGATGAAGGGCACTTTTGCTGGGTGGTAGTGGGGGAATCGGAGGAGGGGGTAATGGGAGTGGGAGCACCAATATTGTTGGACTGTGCCCTAGAGGCGCTAAAGACTGTGACAATTGGTATGTGACAAGGTGAAGTAACAGTGTGTCTTTTTTTTGTGTCTTGAAAGAACGTGCTGATTAAGGGAAGAAGCGAAGTTAAGGTGACCTCTACTGTTGCACGTATGACACACACCAGCAATTTTGTGACTGTCTAGGTAGGCTAGTGTTTTAGAGCAACAGTTTAGCCAGTAGCAGAGATGGCGTCTCGTTGGATGAATGCTGCTCAAGCCCTTACTCGAGTTATAGAGGTCAGCTCTGACGTAGGGTCAGAGAGTGGGACAGCAGATAATGAGACAGCATCTGAGGGATAGGACAATGGAGCAGACACTGGGAGTGATTTTGCCGTCCGAGGAGTCCCATTCGATAACTCCTCTTTCATTTATTATGAGGGAGGTTATGAGGACAGTCCTGCTGTCCCTTCTCAAGCACAGTCTGTGCAGCAGGACAATAGTGGGTTAGCCCAACCCAGAGAGCAGGTGCATGCGGCTGCAAGCACAGAGAGAGTGCTCTCTTCGGAACTCCCCAATGTAGTTCAACCCCAAATTCTACTGCCCAAATTGTATTGTGGAGACATCAAAATTATCTGTCACAGAACAACCTGGTTTTGTAAGGCAGGCACCTGAGTTTTTTTGTCCTGGACTCGGTGGCCATATTGGGAAACCTACCAAACCCAGACATTTCTGGAAACTAGACATCCGGGGAGTCCACAGAGGTGTGACTTGTGTGGATTTTGAGGAATATTGAGGTTTGCAAAGAATTCTGGGTAACAGAACCTGGTGAGAGCGCCACAAGTTAACCCATTCTAGTTTCCCCTAGGTGTCTAGTTTAAAAAAATGCACAGGTTTGGTAGGTTTCCTTAGGTGCTGGCTGAGCTAGAGGCCAAAATCCACAGCTAGGCACTTTCCAAAAAACACGTCCGATTTCAGTGTAAAAATGTGATGTGTCCATGTTGTGTTTCCTGTCGCGTGCATTAGACCTACCCATGAAAGTGAGGTACCATTTTTATCGGAAGACTTTGGGGAACACAGGGGATGGTGCTGTGCTGTCTAAAAGGGCTGCACACGTACATCCTTTGAATATCTTCATTCAGACTTTGGGTGACTCATTCATTGAGGTGTTGTTTTGTCATGTTTGTGTACGTACTGCAGAATATTTCCAGCGAGGACGTTGTGGAATATGTGCAGAGTTTTAATCTACAGCGTTTGATGCATGGATAGCCAGCGAGGCAGTGAATTTATTTCAAGGTCTAAGTCATGTGATCCGACCTCCCTGAGTTAATGCTAGCCAAATCAAGATCTGCTGTAGTTTTCCACCATCATCCATAGATGTGAAACCCAGAGACAGCCAACGTGGTCCACTGGGGCCAGATATAGTCTAAGGTTTGAAGGTAATTACATAATGTAAATTAGCATCCTTTAAATGTATGGTCTATTAATACATCTTATGTGGATATCCTGAAAATCTGACATGGAACAAGCCATTCTTGACACTGTTGACCTCCCCTCCAGTAACTGAATCAAGCAAATAGGAGACCTGTCTTGAACTCCATCAGATACTTTGGCTAAAGCAACAGAAGGGCCTGAGTTGACATCACTTGCTGGAAGCTGTTTTTTCGAACATCAAGAGACTCACTAAAGATGTCACAAATTGCACTACTAGAGTGTGATTTTGTTTGTCTGTGTGCCTGTAGTGACTGCCAGCATCTGGTGGCCCCTACTGGACACCTGGTGGCCAGTTTTGGATATCCGATGCAAACCTCTGCTATGTACACCTCCCATCTGGCAAGCACTGTTAACTTCTGTTTACAGACCCGCAGCTTCTAATGAATGCTATTGGGTCCTATTGACGACCCTGGGTGGGATTTAGGAAGCATGACTGGTACAAGGTGGGTTTTCCTGACATCTGCTGGTCGTCTTTTTCATATAGAAGACAACCCTGTCATGGTGAGGTGAGACTGAGATATGTAGCCTGCCAATTGATACTCTTCCGTGCTATAAGGGGACCACCTCTAGCATGTGGTGGATATCCCTGATATGCGTTGGCAACACTGGAACATGCAAAAGTAGCATCTTGACACATGGGGCAGTAGTTAATGAGTTTGCATGTTAAAAATGTCAGGCTACGTTTGAGAGACACACCACTGAAGTTACTAGAAACCAGTACTGTGGGAGTAACTTTGTAGTTTCAGAAAACTACCACATTTTGTTTGGGAGAAAGTAGGTTCATCAAAAGTAAAAGTTGGTAATTGAGGGCAAAATCTGTGTACTTTCGGATAGTGGAAAGCAAGTATTCAAGAGAATAATATGTGCCAAAATGATAATACTGATGACCGAGGGCAGTGTTAGTGTTCAGAAAACAATATGATTCTTTTGGCAGCAAAAAGAGTTCACTTCCAAATGAAATGTTAACGTGATATTTGCAGACATGCTAAAAAAAATACATATTAAAGTGATATTTGCAGACATGCTGAATTGGGTACACGTTTGCCGAGGTTCTTTCTGTTGTGCCAAAGGGCACTTGCTTCTGCCATAGTTATTGTGTTGACTCATGTTGAGGCACAATTCTAGCTTTTGATGGCATTATCACAGACGCTGCTTCATGAAGCCTGGTCTCCTAAATATTATGTACTAAGAGATGTGGCTCTGTCGGAATTTGCAAGCTGTGTCTACCCGAGGCACATCACTGCTGTTTAAGGTTGAGACCTTTCATAACTTTACTTTCTGATCCATCCCAAGTCCAAGATTCTAATATTTCTCATTTATGAGATATGACTGATAATTTGCTTGAGGGGCTTTGGAAAGTGTGAAGCAGACGTGAGGTGTCTTATTTTTTACATTTTAAATATATCAAGAGCTTGTCCAGTTTCTCACTGAAATGTTTTGAACTGGTTGCACAATCTAAATTTTTTAGAGCGTTTGTTTCGGAATTTCTGCTGACAAAACACACAGTTTGATCACACCTGTTTTCAAAATGTTCTTGTTAAGTAACTGCCAAATAGTTGTGGGAATGGACGTGCTTGCTCAGCAGTAATATTCTAGTATTGAAATTGTGCAAACATTCCCAGGAAGAGGATGCGTCCTCCTACCCCCACTTGGCCATCTTTCCTCACTTTCTTGGTGCATCTTCATCAAGTTGTTAATGTCAGACCGGTTTCAGACTTCATGGGGTACTGGTGGCTCATATAGCACCCGGGTCAAACTTAGAAGTGAAACGTTGGTGAGCTTTCTTACTTCATCTTATGTTATAATGGAATTATACTGCGCAAGAAAGACACTAAGGTGTATCCAGGTTGTATATTCCCCAGGTGTGGCGGGGTTGTTTATGGTGTGCAGGGCCTCTAACGAGGTCACGGCAGGTGGTGAGGTGTTGTTGAGGGTCTGTTAGGAGACAGGTGATGGTCTCTTGGGAGTCTGACATCTGTTGCCCATGTTTTTACCTGGGGCCTACGCAGTATTGGCTGTGATTCTACTACACGCTCTTACCGAGCAATGGGTTCGATGTAATGGACAAATGGGTGTGACGTGTACATGTACTTTTTTCTCTTTTAGTTCCAAAATATTTCAGCCGATCAAAAGTCATATTTGGGGTTTTGAAGACTACAATTGTATTTACAATGGTTAGTTTTAAAAAAAACTTTTAGTGAACTTGAACACTGGAGTTGAAGAGTTGTTCTTCTGTTTTTCTACAAAACAACTTCTGAAGAAACTCGCCATATCTGAAACATATCTTATTTCAGATATAACTCTGATCGGCTGGCAGCTTTGTTGGGCTGTGGTGCACCAGTTTTTGGGGTTCAATTTCAATAATATTATCATAGAACGCAACAGCAAATTTGAAAGGACTTCCTTACAACCCCAGGCTTATCTTGACCAGTCTTGCACAATCGTTTCCATTTATTTGGAAATGTTAAGTTAGGATTAAGTTGATTGACAGGGGCGAAAGACTTAAGTCTACAAAACTTGGATATAGGAAATGGATCTTCCAAATAGCCTTAATGGCAGTCTCTCTACTGCTGGCTCACTAACCCCCCAAGACGCGTCTGGGAATTTGAGCCCTGTGAATGAGGCTCAGCTTACTCTATCACGAAATTCCTTTGTTTGGTATTTGCCACTCCCAAAACTGGAAAGTCTCCTGTTGGTGACAATTCAGACATTGTATGAAGTCAACACCTGTTACAGCTCTTAATAGAAGTCGACCATCGAGGGTTTCCCACCCCTCCTTGAACAAGGTTATGGTTCAGCCCAAGCCACAGCTGCACCTGAACTGGTTTGGTTTATAAAATTCTACCACCTTCCCTGGAGGTGAGTTTACATCATTAGTCTGGTGTGGTACTTGGTTTGCAAACTGAGCGCTCTGGAGTTGCGGGAGCAGCTGCTCCCTGACTGGCTCAGTTCTGTGTTGTTTCTTAGTGAAACAAGGTAGGGTGCGCCGTTCTTTTTGTTGGAAGAAAATCGTTGTTGCGCTGTACAATCAGAGAGTCCAGTGGCTTCCATTTCAGCCTGTGGGGGCACAGTAGGTGAGGCTGTACCCTCAAAGGGAGACATGGCTTTTTGAAAAATATGGCCCAGACTGATGTCTTATGCACTCTATTTGCACAAACTCGTTGCATAATTTGAATTTTTTTGTGTCACCTTTCCCCCAATAGCTCCGAACTCTTAAATCAAGGAAGTAAATGATACCATCCGCATGAATTATGAATTAAAAAAAAAAGAATGTGAAGTAGAACTTGTAACCCATATCATGCAATATTACAAATACATATTCTCTAATCCTATATCCTAGGCTTGTATTTGTCTCAAAGTCATGGTTCAGGCACCTCTCTATTGCGGCTTACCATTTTTCCATAGTACCTCAAATGCAAAATGCTCTCTTGCTGTTCGACGGTGTATGGCCACTATAGAAAATGTAAATAAATGAAAAAACAGAAAACCAAAATGGAACACATTTGGAATACAGTAATAGTAGAACTATTTGCGGAATGCAAGCTCTTCAACTGAACTGGCCATAGTTGTTGATTTTAGCCACAGTCGTGCTTCCTGCTAGACACAACTATTCTTCATGACTTAAAGCATGGTGCTGTCGGCTTGGTCAGTTGATGAGTAGCATTTAATTTGCAATAATTAAAAAATTGCAGAAGCCTATATTTTTTTAGGAGCCTGCTGCAGGTGCTGCCGAATGCGGGGGTTACTAAAGGCTGCCATGTCTTGACTCCTCCTCATGTCTTTCTTCCACCGCCCTGCACTTCCCCTCTCTTTATCTCAGTCTTGTCGATTTTTATCCTTCCATTATTCCCCTCTTTGTCACAGTTGTCCTGTATGCCTCCTCCTCTTTTTCTCCCTTTCTGTGTCTGTTGCTTCTGGTCAATGTCTGATGATTAAAAACTAGTTTAAAACACAGGTACCCACCACCTGCAAGCACCAGCAGAAGTTAAGCACTGGCAGTGAGAGGTCTAGAAGGCGGTCACACTTGAGTGCTGGAAGCCATTTGAGTGAAAGCGATTTGAAGTAAATTATCAGCCATGCCTACAAGCAAATGGATCCTAAACAATCCAGGCATCCGTAGAATCTTTTTGGACCTTCAGGATGTAAGACATGCCTGCAGGTGAATACATTATTTAAATTTACTAATGAACCTGCTCTTTCCTCAGCTCAATTAAACCAATTTTTCAGACTGGGGCTGTCAGAAGTCACTGGTACCAGATGAAAAAAACACTCATTTTACGGGCATGATACACAGGTTTTCCTTGGTTCTAAAATCCCAATCTTCATAATGAAAATGTGACATCCCCCTCCGCAACCTGCCCATAAACCACCTTGCAAACCCAGGCGCAAGTCTCACTGCACATGGTGCAGTTGATCACATCTGACGCTGCGTATCCAGAGCTTGGAGTACAGCTTTCAGAGAGACCATAACACTAGCTCCTGTGTTATAATGTATTCAACCTAGAATTCCCTTCTCATGTTCAATAGTCGAATGTAATCAAAGGAGTTAGCTTTTATCCATGACAGGGATAGCTGGCTAATGTTAATGCCCTTCATGGAGATCAGTGGGTATCGGTTGCACTCAGCATGCATTTGAGTTCACCTTTAAAGTGATTGCTGGTCCGTTTCGCAAGATTTTTATAACCATCTAAGGACACAGCTGATAAATACATTTGTGTAGATTTTGGGTTTAGCACAAAGAGTCCGTGACGGCTAGATGTTTGTGAATATCTACCCAAAATGCATTTACATGCAATAAATCTAAATGAAACTCGTTTACATTCTTAGTGGTTTACACATCTATATTAAAGGGGCCATCAGGCGTAGAGAAGAAATACAGAGCTCTTTTACCCAGTCCTGCATCTAACGATCACCAGGACTTCCAGAACATTGCTTTGTTTGAGGATGTCAGCATTGGCTGTGGAACACATTACATCATTCACGGAATGCCCCCCCCTCCCCGGCATACTACCTGCATCACGACCCTCCATGGATAACCTACGGATAGCAGGTTTCCAAACTAGCTCAAATACGCCCGGAAGATACCACAGTAGCCACAGAGTTTTTAAATGAGCTCCATTTAGATGGTATTTAAACGTATCAAAAGCTGATAACATGAAAGTCTGCACAAATCCTTTCCTCCTGGGCCAATGGTTGACAATTAATGGTTACTAGGTTCGTACTTTATCAGATTGTGTGTTATGTCTTCCATCTTTCTTGAGCTTGACAACTTTAGTTTACTTTTTTAATTTGGGGTAGTAACTATTGAATATGGCTGATCCTGCAAAGAACTTTTGACAATTTCACTATGGAATAATCAGGTGCATACTGTGTCATGTAATTGTGTATTCTGCCCTTAGCCAGCACTGCGGCAGCTGCTCGTCACAGAGGCTCTCAGCCCATCTTCCGATGGGTCAGCAAGGTCACTCGGCTGCTCTGACTTGTCCGGATCAATGAATCTCACCAGACTGGCTTTGGCTGACTTGAAAATGAGAATCTTTGCCCTTTTGGCCAGAGACAGTCAGAAAATAATGCTTCATAAAAAAGTGCCGGGAAAAATCTGCCAAGTTAGCTTTTGTTTCAACAATAATGGAAGGGAAAGGGGGAGGTCTGGGTAGCTCAGACAAAATTAATCTTTGTAAATATTTTTTTATTTACTACATTTGAGGCAGCACAAGTCCAGCTTGAGACGTAGTAACCCCTTAGTTGCGGTTTTTGAATTGCACATTCTAATACCTGCTTCAGATCGATGACTGATCTAGGCCACTATAAGACAAGGGAAAGAGGCAAGTGCTAAAAACAGGGCAAGTGGGAACATTGTTGTAAAGCAGGCATTTTACTCCAGAGGCTGCAGGTAGTTTCTAAATATGCTGACAACGAATGGGATCACCATATGCATTCTGGAATGAATTAATTATGTAGATCATGTTGTGACCAGCTACCCTAGGGACTACCTGAGGACAACTTCTCAGTCTCTTGCGTTTGGGATTTTGTATGGTTGGAGAGCACAGGTGGGTTCGTCAACACAACACATTCAGTGCATGAGACTTATCCCACTAATAAAACTGCAACTGAAAGATTAAGTCTCACGTGGGTGGGTGCAATTCCAAGAAAGACCTATAGGGAGGATGGGATGATCAGAGAAACAGGATGTCCCTCTTGTGTGTTTTTCATGGGTAGTACAGGAGATTAGGGGGGCACAGAACGCCGCCCACGCTTGTATTGTGTTCATCTGCAGAAGTGCAAGCCTGCACAGATTGCTTGCCAGTTTGCCTTTGGTCTGCCCAGACAAAGGAAATGGCACCGTGCTGGGGCTCTGGCTAAAGAGGAACATTGAAAACCATCCACCTCCCTTTCCCACTTTTCTGCCATGAACCTGCTGTCCGGGAGCACCAGACATGCAGTCTAAGTATGCACATGACATCCGTCATCTCAAAAAGCAGACTTCAGTATGAGGATCCCACAGGGACACCCAGATCCTTGCTTCTTCACTTCTCCCTCATGCTGCTAGAGGCCTCGCAGTCATAGCTATGGGGCTGTGGAGAGAGCCCCGGCCAATGGCTAATTGTGCGCTCCCCGGGAATCATCTACATCAGTGGTTCCCAATCTGTGGTCCGTGGACCCCGGGGGTCCACAAAGCCTCCTTCAGGGGGTCCGATACTGCTTAGAAAATTAAATCATGTTAATAGATTAGTTCCTCAGCTTTCAGTTATGACTCATTGGGGGGGTACCCAGGTTTCAATAAGGATTCAGTGGGGGTACTCGAGTTCCAGTAGTGATAAAGTGGGGGTCCACAGACGTTAAAAGGTTGGGAACCACTGACCTATATGAATCCACCATCTTTCCCTGTCTTGTTTTGCATTTTGAGTTCAAACATGGCAAAAAGTGTAATTAAGAGAGGAAAGTGATAGTAAAGTCTGGTCCTCCTTCCTAGCAAACGTTGGCCTCATGCAGCCATGAGTGTAGGATGAAATGGTGCTACCACTGGATGGAAAAATCAACCTGCAGGTCCGGGGAGTTGGGGTGGGGGAGGGATGAAAGCACAACTTAGTCTACAAACATGCTGATATCTCACCAGAGCTCCAGTCATTGAAATACTGGTCCATTTTGAAGCTGCTATTGGACTGGGCGAAACTTTAGAAGAATTATAACAGAAAATTGATCACTTTCAGATTAACCTTGAATAAATGAGGGTACGGTGTGCCAAGTGAGGGGCAAATGAGAATTTTGGTTGACGAGAAAAGGAGGTCTTTGTTCCAGGTGTTCTGAGTCCTAAGGTGGTGTTTCAAACCCACTTTTAGGCCAGTCTTTATCTGGTCGCCTCTATCCCTCATACTGCAGCGCCAGTCACCTTGATACCGGTCAAGGGGCACGCATTACAAATCCCACCCTCTGCGAACTCTCTTCACCCCTTGGAAGTGACATGAAAGAGTCACAAAAGTAGAGGAAAGGCGTTCAGAATCCTCTAACCAAAGAGGTAAGATAGCCCCACCCTAACCTACAATATATTTCCCACACAACCATTCAACCATGTCCAACTACGATTTCTCATTGCAGATTTTCTTGGTTACAACAAACACATCTTAGACAACAGCATCTAAATGCACCAACACGCTGGTCACACCTCATTGTAAAAATGCTAATGACCACCCAGCTGGAGAAGCAAGTGAACCTTGGCAAAGCCAGTAGTTCTGTGTTTAATGTGCCAGGCATTCACATAACGTTACTTGTTTTACATGCACAAATACAGTTTTGAACACAAAGGTAAGCTCTATTGACCTTGCAAGTGCTGTGGAAAAACGTAACAAAATATTTTCTTTCCCTATGGTATGCATACAGGAGTAAAGAAATTTAGTGTGACAAAGCATGCGGTGATTGGATGTACTTTTCAGATGTCAAATATTTCCTCTTGTAATAGAATGGAAGCACCTCCTTGAAGGTGGAATAATATAGGCTAATACATGATGTGAGAAAGAATAACTCCTCTGGGCAGAGATAAAGCCCTGCTCTACATATATTTTAAAAACGGGGTAATAAAAGTTCTTGCAAAAAGCTGCACTGTCCAGCCAAACGTAAAAAACACACGCTGAACAAAATATGTGGCCAAGAGCAAAATTGTAATAATTATAAAATAACTACACCTAAGCTCATAAAATGTGGTGCTAAATTGTTTGTAAACACACCCTTAAAAAATCTCCATGGTCATTTCCCGATTTGGAGTTGAGTACATATTGGCTGTGGGATAACACCCCACAAAGTATTGAGAAAACAGTGGACCGCACCAGCAAATGTGACGTTTTCACTTGATAGGAAATAATAAATGACTGAAACAACAGAAGTAAAAAGAAATAGGACTCGGAGTATCTTCACAGAAAGGCATGTTTCTGATATCCATATATCTCTCAGAGCGAGAGAGACAGAGAGAGAATATATATATATATATATATATATATATATATATATATATATATATATATATATATAAAATTTGCTCACATATATAAAGTACTGGTTTGCCCACTGGTACATATTTAGTGCTGGAGTGATCGGGCAGGGGTCATCTCCAATTATGGACTGTACATGATGCAGAATCTCTTACGGAAGGTAATCAGGGGCAAAGCTGAAATTGGGGCTTTTCTTGAGCAGGCATACTAGAATTTATTTTAGTTACTAATCGACCTGGCTGGTGCCAGCAAATGTAAATTTGTAGAAACTATTTATCTTCCCCCCTCCCCCACCCTCTCCCGATGAACCCAGCTGCCTCAGCCTTCCATCCTTCTGACGCCGTCAGGAGGCAAGCGATTTGTGAGTTTTGTAATTCTTATTAATTTACTCCTCAGCCTGGCACAGCCACAGGGCTCTTGTGACTTCGGTCGATAGAGGCTTGATTGAAGCTGGATTCTGCATGGCGGTCCATTAGAGCTATTTAATTATAGATATCTTTCTTACCTATGCCCTTCCACTTGCACATGACTTCACACGTGGGTTCAACTCGCCGAGGGGGGTGTTGAAGGATGCTGGTATCGTTCACCTTGCCCTTGGGGCATATAGAACTTGAAGTGTCAAAGGGTTTACCCATTCTGTGTCTGTGGGGGAAGTTGTGGATACGGGTGCCTTTCTTTAGCGCCCCTTCTTTATGTGCTGACGATTGGTTAAGATATTGTGGGGGGAAATGTGAAGACTTCAGCAGCTGAGGAGCGAGTTTATTGAGGTGCTCATAAAGAAACATTCCCTCTATGAAAAATGCAGAATGTACAACAGACAACATTTGGGAAAAGGAAGAGGACGACGAGTCTCCTGAAGGATGAGTAAGGGTTTGGGGACGCTGCATAATGGAGCAATCAAGAAGGTGCCAGGTCTGCCTGAGAAACACAGTGAATAGAGAGGGCTGCAGCTGCACACAGTTTCAGACAGGGGAAGATGAAATGTGAGGAAAAGGCCATTAGATACTTTGTGACCTTTGGTACAGTAGATTCGAAAGCAAAGGGAAAGCCATGTCTGGCCAGGAGGAGAGGATGGAAATGTGGGGAGGAGATAAGCTCAGTAGTGACTGAATGCAAGGCAGGGCTCACAAGCCCAGCGTCAAGGGTGGGGTCAGGTGAGAAGTGGACAAAGGCCTTAGAGGAGAATGGGAAGGGTGTAAGAGAACCTGTTGTGAGGACATAGGGCAGAGCTTCAGGGGAGAAGGTGTTTGGAAAGAAGAGTAGCAGGAGACTCTTTGTCCAGATTCTTAACATAAAGAGACACTGCTGTGCCTGATATTTTGAGAAGACAGGTTTGGGATGAGGCTCCGAAGGTCAGAAAAAAAGCAGACTATTTTACAAAGTCGCAGATGCTTTACAACCATTGGCCATGGTGAGGGTTGGCCAACTATAGAGATGATATCACTGAAAGATGCTTAACAGGTTAACAGTCAGGTACAACACATGGGGCCAAAGAAATGAGGCCGGCCAAAGGAAAGTGAATGGGGTTGGACACTGGTATTGGCAACAGCTTATTGTGAAGAGAAAACAGAGGTCCCTATGATGATCTACTTCAGTGTTTCTTAACCCGGTGTCTTGGGACCCATGGAAGTCTGCAGCAATTTAGTATATTTATACTTGCGGATTAATAAAATATATGTACATAAAAAAGCAACATAAAATATAAAATGCTTTGTAAATGTCAAGAATTTGAAATTTGATATGAAAATTAAGTTCGTATCCTTAGCTTGATCAGTGGGAGTAGGACAAACAAAGCAAACGCAATCTAGTATAGATGTTTAGTGGCCTCAATTGAAGCACTGGTATTGAACCTGCATTTATATATCACTTAGTACCCCTGATTTATCATTGAAGCGCTTTACAGTAAGTAGCACACAACCTGAGAGCACAAAGTTGGTGGTCAGTGCGTGCCGTCAAAAAGAAAGCATGCATTTGGAGCAAAAAAAGGCAAACTAAGATGTCAGACCCTAGCTAGCATATTGCTTCATCTTTTAGAAATAAACCCAATTCTGAAAAGCTCCAATCTTCCTATCAAAATTGCATTCTTTGTATATTTTTTGTTTGGGGCAAAATATTTGATAATTTCTGTATTTGTTTGATGAAATCTTGTTTCCCTATTATTATGTATAATTCTGATAGTAGAAAGTGCTTAGGGTGGGGTCCCCGGCTTCCAGCAGTGATTCATTGGTGGAGCAAGGGGTGGGGTCCACAGAAGTTAAAAGGCTAAGAACTGTTGCTCTACTCTATATGATGGTGTGATACGCGTATTGTCACATGTATACTGACTAAAATTAAGGATGTCATGAGAGTTGAGAGGAGGCCAGAGACCTGAAACTTCTTCTTGGGTACAGTCCGGCAGAAGAGGACATAGGGCGGAGAGGTGGGAAGGCGTGGTTGAAAGGAGATAGAGTACTCAACCAGCATTCAGGTTAGAGCGGGACATAATGGGCTGGAAGATGATAACAAATGTGTAGGATTACAGGATGGTGCTAAGTGAGGAGGACAAGGAGACCATGACAAGGACATGTTAGAAAGAAGAGTCAGAAGTATTGAGGAGGGGGAGGAAAGTCATAGTATAGAGGATGGGACCCTCCAGCGGGACCGGGGAGTAGGAACATAGGCACGCTTCCATGAGGAGGGCTTGATGGAAGAACGGCAGCTGTGTGAGGAGATTACGTCCTTTTTGCCTTTTTTGTACATCTTTAATCCAAATAAAATATTCATACCTGTGAACTCTCATGTTAGTTGGCTGGGGCTGAAAGAAGACCAGAAAATATGCAGAGGATGGGAAGGGTTCAGTGGTGCCAGTGATCTTATGAAGAGAAGGGGTACATGCATGTCAACATTTTAGAAGAGGAAAGCAGGAGATTTAAAAAATATGAATATTCGGGATAATGTATTTCTCCCATTTTCTTCAATTGAAGGAGAGGCAATTTTAGACGGGAAACAGCCAAAATAAAGGCATGTTGGGCTTTTAAAAAAAATCGGAAATCTTCTGCCTGAATCGGGTCTGTTGGCATGTATGGCGGTGCGAATAGCTGCTCCGAATTTCACCGTATGAACAAAGCAAGCACGCCTGGCTTCCCCGACGATGGGTTGGGCAGGTCGCCATCTACCATAATCAAAAAGAGGAATAATCATCCTCTTCACAGCACCATTTTATTTTCAAATAAATTGCTTAATAAGGCGTATGTTTACCAGGCAGTGTCAAAAAGCACTCACACAATACTCCAGTATGTCTACAGTGTGTCAAACAACTGCAATCCTCTCTAGGGCTGTTGTTGAGCAACCAGAAAACGTGCCAAAATAATGGGTGCAAAGCAACACATTTTAAGCCCAATGTCCTTAAACACTGGCTAAAAGCCATAGGTTTTTAATGCAGTTCTACGAATTTTAGTATGCAATTCGATATGGCCTATCTTTTTTCAGGAGTCATATAGCATCTTTCCTGCCTTCCGAACTTCACCACTTTTCATATTTCTATGCTATTTCTTCCAGGTAGATTTCCAGTGGCATATTAGAATTGAGGATCTATTTTAGGGCATGAGATAAAAAACTAAAAGTGACATTTCTCTCAAAATCTCGGTTACTGGACAGCACAGCTATCCCCCATGTTACTTACCCACCATTCAGATGACAGAGACTACACAGGTTTAGGCAGCACTCATGTCTGTAAGCCTACACCTGTTTTGTAGGCTCCTAGAATGGACAGCAGTAGTGATTACGCTGTTTTCAAATTGTTTACCAGTAGAGAAACTGAGATTCCTTCGCGTAAGTCATGAAACGATCTCAAGATTGAATGTAGAACTTCCCTCACCAGCTGCTTGAATATTGCGACTCCCCAATTACAGAGCTGACCGTACACCACTCCGTTGCTGCTTAGCTAAGTATGTGCTCAGTAAACAACTATATAAACGTATGGTGTCCTCTGCACCACGGAAATAACATCAGCATTGCATTTGTCCATGAATTGTCACTCAAATGTCTGCTGTGATATATCATTGAAAGGCATTGGTTTTAGTCTCAAACATGGGTTTAGCGTTTTCTGAAAATAGACACTAATTGTTCTCAAATACCAGATTATATTGTGGATAAATTAACTAAACTCAGTTTCAAAGAAAAGGATGATTTCATAAAGTGTTTTCTCCAAAGAATATCAGCTTTTCACTCGACGAGCCACAACTTTACATACCAGATTTCAATTTCCTCATATGAACAAGTAGTACTACTGCACAGGGAGAAAGTGGATTCCATGTGCCCCTGTATCTCAGTCACATGCCAATGACACTATTCTGGTGGTAGCACCCAAATCTCATGAATGCCCACCTTATGTCACAATACTCATATGAATATATAAGTCGGCAGCTGTAGCCACCGTTTGATAGGGGTTGCTTGATGCCCATCAGTAGGAAACTAAACAGGGTCACCTTGGGTGCTCCCACAGCATCCACCTTATGCCATTGTCATGGAGGACCAACTTATGTCAGCAAAAATAGCAACTGTGTATACCCATGGTCGCAGCCACCAGGTACCACAATGTCACAACACCAAGGGCAGCAGCCACCAGATGATAGCTGGCAGTGGCCACCAAGTGCCTGGTGATCGACACACAAGGCCAGACAGGCAGAACTAGCCATCGGGCGCTTCCCAGGAGACTGGAAGGGGGGGGTGCTTTTCTTACCGAGGGCCCGGTTTTGTAGCAGTGCAGCAGCTTTTAAAGCACTGCAGAGGTCCTTGTATAGCCAGCAGTTTTCAGGCGACAATAAAAGTGCCAACATAACTCTGGTGATTAATGTACCTGCTGGAGAGAGATCAGAATTGTATCTAGTGGCAGTTTTGACTCATCTAAGGTAACGCAGAATGGTACTATGCCTGCTGCGAAGAATGTGTACTCTGCCGATCACAGCACTGTATGTTCTATGTAGAGTGATCAGTGGGATACCACTTTTGTCACAGTGATCCTTTTGTTACTGTGCAGTTCTTAAGTTATAATCATAATCTAGCGCAGTGAGCTATGAACTGCCATCAAAGAGCTGCTTGCAAACTGCATGGTACAGGTTATAAAAGTTATGTTTTTTCCCCAGTCTTTGGTTATCCTACTTTTGCTTAAAAAAAAAAAAGGTTTGCTTGAGTAGAAATCACTCGCTATTAGTAAAGTCAACACTAACCACAGTGTTAAGTTCTGAATCCTGAGTTTATGCTTCCACAGACCAAGCACTCTTAAAAAATGCCTTCCAGTATGGATGACATGTGAATCCTACACCTTGTAGTCCCCTTTGTCTTATGTAACAACTTCTATATACTGATTTACCAGGTATTAGTTATTGTCTCTGAATGTGTGTGTGATGTAAACTGCTCCAACACCCTATGTTGGTAAGAAATGCACTATAAAATGAATGAAATATGTGTGAGAGAGAGGCTATGGAGAGATTAGAGGCACTGTTAGAAGGTGATGGTGAGGAAATCATTGAAGAGCACCAATAAAGATTGTGTATCCTGGTGCATGGTAAGGTCATCATTTACTATGCTTTAAAAGATAATACAATTGAATATATAATGAAAAATGTGTTGTGGAATGCACCAGGACATTTTTCCCACATTTTCTTCAGGGGGAGAAACCCCAAACACCATTGTGGTGGTCAGGCTCGCTCGCTATGTACCCTGTGGGAGCTGATCTGACAAAATTTGCAAGGACTTCTCTGGGTTCCCAGTCTGGCCCTGTGGACACAAGACACATATATATGCATGTTCACCAACAGTGTCCAGACACACACAGCATAGACATGCACACCGCACACATACTCATCCACCTATCATTGTGTCGGTTAAGGGAGTATCTTACCTGTCTGGATCGTTACTTACTGCCTTGCCTCTAAAACTTTTGACTAGAAGATGGTAAGGGTCCGTTGCCTAGGTGGGGGTGGACGGACCGGAGAAGCTTACTACCCCCAAGAGCAAATCACTGACTCATAATAGTCACTACAGGCCTGCTAAATATGGCGCCCTTTGTGAGCTGCTTAGTTACTGGCATTCATTTAGAGAGCGAGCGAAAGAAAGTTTTAAGGACAGAACACACATGCACGCTGTCAAAGGGAAAAAAAAAACAGCATTATTGGCTGGGTGTGTGAAGGTGCATAGCGCTGTAGAGAAGTTGAGGGCCGCACGTCTTCCCTCAGCTCCCTGACAACCATTGAGTGTTCCCACCCCTTAAGGCCGCTAACCATGCTCAGGTGCTAGCCACCGCACACGAGCGGAGGACTTTGATAGTTGCCTTTACCGATGAAAAGACTGGTGCTGCTGTGCTTCCGCTGGTAGTGTGCAGACGGTGGAGCAACAGTTCATGTTCCTCAGAGCAACACCTCAGGGGCATCAGACGAGGCCTTTCAACACGGCCCTCTTCACCGGTGTGGTTTGAGGGATGCAGAGTAGACGCGAGAAGAACCATGGCTTGATGGAAGCACAGGAAGGCTGAGAGATGCCGGGAACCTGAAAGGCTTGCAAGAGGCTGAGAGGAGCCAGGGATGTTCAAAGGATGCTGAGGTGTGGGCAGAGGGAGTGAGTTGAGTAGGCACAAGGGCAGGAGGAGTTGGATATGAAACATATGTATGTTAGATACTTGTAAAGCGCAATCCTAGCTCACGAACAACAGAGGGCAGAACATTAAGGGCGAGCCCCGGGACACAATTTAAAGTTCTTTTCAATGAGATGGAGAATGTGTAGATTCCTTTGTGGTAGGATGTTAGTGCTGGCTGAAAAGATGCGCACAAAGTTTCTTCCTGAAGAGCAAGGAGGTAAGGTCCATATTTTAAAGGGAGATATTGTTCAAGAGCTTGGGTGCATATCTGGGAAAGGCCTTCTTTCCGGTCGTTTCTTTGTTGCATTTTGTCGTTTCAAGCTTGGTGATGTCCTGCCTCCTGGTACGGTGCCCTCTGTTTGTGGTGGTTAGTTTCTCGGCCAGGTATGGAAAGGGGCGTTTCCGATTCTCTTGTAAGCAGTGCTGCTGGTCTTTAGGGTAATGCATGCTTGGAAGGGGATCCGATGTAGTTCCTCGAGGTTGGCTGAAGTTCCTCAAAGCCCTTGAGACGAACTACACAGCACGCAAAATAACTTTCAGGGAAGGCCAGCGTAGTACCAGAGCTCAAAGCTGTGCAGTGGCTCAGGGTAACCTGGGATGAGGCTGTGGTCAAGATGGGGCTCATGTGATGGACAATACAAGGAAGAAGGCGAGAATG
Organism: Pleurodeles waltl; assembly: GCF_031143425.1. Lineage (NCBI taxonomy): Eukaryota > Metazoa > Chordata > Amphibia > Caudata > Salamandridae > Pleurodeles > Pleurodeles waltl. The sequence continues at coordinate 153,411,536 of NC_090449.1, forward strand.
ATTAGATGGAAGCAGATGGGGCAGTGAGAAGGTTGAACTGAGAATGGTTTGCAGGGTTAAATGAGGGACAGGAATTGTGAAGGGTATCTAGGAAGGATGAGGGGGCTGGACGGGTGAGAGGAGGGTGGGGTTACAGAAGAGAGCAAGAGGCTGAGAAATTAGGGTGACCACCTGGCACTGAGGCAAATTCTGGACAGGACTGTAAAAAATTCAGGACAAAGGGTCAAAATTCAGGACAAAAATTCAGGACAAAGGGTCAAAATTCAGGACAAAAATTCAAGAACAAACATCAGTTTTACAGACACACGCAAGAGAGGCCATGCCTCACTATGTTGTCAGTACATTTATTTACTCTTTTTTAACATAGCACTATTTATTCACTGTGGACCTTTTGTGATTGCCTCCTGGTGTGCTACATTCAGGTGTCACATTACGTCCTTGTTCAGTAGTAAATTAATGCCCTTCACGGCAAGGCCATCACCCCTACCCAAATCTACCCGATCTTTCCTGAAGAGAAAGTAACAGCAAAAGTTTGATTATGTTTCTGAACATTTCAAAACCCCTAGCAAACAGTTTGGGAAACATTAAGGTAATTAACCTTATGCTAGTTTAAACAAATTGAACAAAAACATCTGGCTTACCCCAACCGCCCATGGACTTTCAACCTAATTTTTTTTAAAGAGGCAGGGCAGATGGTGTGGGTGACAGTCTCACACCTAATGACAGGGTGTGATGTACCCATAACTTGTCTGTAGTTTCACTGCACTAGAGTGTATGTTTGGGACTCTACATTTATCTCAGAAATGGGAGCCCGGACTACCAATCAAAGATAATAAAAGAGTAGGATGAAATCGAGATCAAATGGGAGATCCACGGCAAGTAATTCAAAGGGTTGTTGCTAACAACTGGATAAATAAAGAAGAGAAGAACAAAGTGGGACAATTCCTAAAATCAGACAAGATGGGTCCACCAAGACTATTTGAAGGTATTGGGTACCTGGGGAGTTGTCTGCACACAGGAGCGAAACAGAATGGGCACTGTCAAGTGGTTGAACAATCAACACCCATCCACCTTGGCAAACTCTTCTGGTGCAATGGTCCGCTGTTCGTGCTTGTGAAGGGTGAGCAGGGGCCAGACCCCTTGCAAGTTTGTGCAAGGCAATTGCCCGCTTAGTCCATGTCTTTATATGGTTTTGAAATTGAGCAAAAGCCAAACTAGAGATCTGGGTTATCCCTAAGTGTCAAGTACACATAGAATCTTCAAAATATTTGGGATGTAAATTGCACAAACAAAATGTACAAATTTTAAAATTTAATTAGTGTTTCTTTAACATATGGCACTGTTTTCGCCTTCATACACAATTAGATCTCAGATTGAACTGGGAACCAGTTACCTTTTGATACCTAGTGATTAATATCTACCATTCTTACACTGATTTCCAGGATGAAAATCTCAGCAGAGCGAATGGTCCCTCCAAGCCCAGTTTGCTTTTTGGTCTTCTCTTCTGCTTTCTGTAGAGGCCATGTGGCACTAGCGAAGATGGTGTGCTACCCCGATGATAGTATTATTTTGCAAACCTTCCCCTGCTCGTCCTCCATTCCTTCTTCAGACAGGCAACACATCTGATTTGGTCGCTGCGGCGCCATCAGGAGCTCTTTCCACTCTAAAGCTAACTGTGACTGCGGGTGGATTAGATCTTCTGGACTTAGAATGCTTTTATTCAGCTGCAGATGTCCAATGGGTGGCTCACTGGCTTTCTGTCCACCTCCCTGCATGAGATGGGGTTTACCAGTAAAGACTTTTAAGGAAGGCTTAATGCACTGCTCATCGTTTCCTACTGACCATTCTATGGATCACCATCCGGGGTTATCATGCACAGCTTTCTCTTGCCTTGCCAGAACCTGTAAACTCACTGACAAGAAGAAACCCTATGCTCCTGCACTACCTTTGCTAAGCCTTCCCACTCGCACAGGATGGCTGTGCTCAGAGCAACTCCATCAGTGGCATGTTGCAGGTGTCTTAAAATTGGGGACTTTGTATCTGAACAGTGAGCTACTAAATTTCCAAATCCTTGTGGCAGACTACCATCTTCACCCCGGTCAACTCCTTACTTACAACCACCTTAAATAATCATTAAATGCCCTATTTCATGTCTGCTACCTAGCACTAACCCTACAAGAGGTGTGCCAGAAGCTCTGTACCATAGGAAATGGTGGCAAACTGATGGAATGGGTGTACAGACCTATCCTGCAACATGGAAACCACTCCAGATCTTCTTGTCATACTACCTGGGTGATTGATGTAGCCAAACCTCTGCAAGATATGGACTAAAATACTGGACTTTCCCCACAAAGTATCCCACAGCTGTCACTTTAAGTAAATTCATAGTGCTTCCTTGTGAATGCATTCTGCCCGTTGCTTGCCATTGGCCTTGTGGTTTGTAACTCACAATTTGTTACTTTCAATTTGCTGGCTTTATTTGTTTTAGGCTATGCAGCTTGAATTTGTCCCTTCCCTTGCCAAAACCTTATTTACAGTATCCTGCCGAGTGCTCCCTTTCTGTAAACAGGCCTGTAAATCTTGTTCTTATCTTATCATATTTGCTGTGCATTCAAAAAACAAAGTCAAATGTCAGGCTCTGTCTTCGGTGGGAACTTAGTGTTTCCTTTCCTTTCTCTGACTTCAAAGTGAGAGGATTTATGCGCCAATCTTGCTGGATACTGGGGTTAGGAAAGAGTTTTTTCTATCACATGACAACATTTAAATAGACTTCAGAATATATCAGAATTAGAAGTACAAATCAAGCACATTTTTGTTAATTCTGAACTGTGCTGGAAACAAATACCTTCACATGATTAAAACAAATCATTGCATTAGGTGATGCAATTTCCACACATCATCGTCTGTGCACAATATAGTTTGATTTGAAAAACTGTATATCAGTGCAAATGTAATGGTCATTTCAATCAAAAATGTGTTGTCTGTAATGGCAGTGTGTTACCACACCATGCATGCTCCACTCCACTCTGCTCTGCACCACTCCACACCACTGCACCCTACTCTGTGTCACTCCACTTTACGCCACTCCACTCTTCTCCATTCGGAACCACTCCACATTATGCCACTGCTCTCTATGCTACTTCACACTATGCCTCTCTACTCTACTCTGTACTACTCAAAGCCACTGCACTTTACGCCTCTCTACACCACTGCGCTCTGCTCGTCTGCACGCCATACCACTACAGTCTAGGCAACACCAATCTAATCCGCACAACTCCACTCTCTGCCACTCTGCAACGCTGCACTGTACTCTAAGCTAATACTCTCTATGCTAATGCACTTTACTCTGTAACACTCAACTCTATGCCCCGGCCCTCTACATCAATACACTGTACATCATTCTAATCTACTCTGCACCTCTGCACTCTATGCCACGGCACTCTACACTACTTTACTCTATGCCATCACACTCTATGCCACTTTATGCAACTCCACTCTAACCTGCACTTCTCCACTCTAAGCCACCTCACTATACTGGTAAATAATCTACTTTATGCCACTGCACTCTGTGCCACTGCATTCTATGCCACTGCACTCTATGCCACTGCACCTCTCCACTCTATGCAACTGCACTCTACTCTGAAACAATCTATTCTACGCCACTGTACTCTATACAACTCTGACCACTGCACTCTAGTTCAATGCACTCTACACCACTGCAAGCTGACACTCTGCAACACTGCTCTGGCCGCCACTATACTCTACACCACTCTGCTCTGTACTACTGCATTTTGCACCAATATACTCTATGCCACTCTACTCTGCCAAATGCCACTCTATGCAACTGCACTCTACACCAGTGCACTCTAAACAACTGCACTGCCCTTTACTCTGCACCACTGTACTCTATGCCACTGTTCTCTGTACCAGTCTACACCACTGCACTGACACTCAACTCTGCACTCTACACCACTCTACTCTATGCCACTGCACTCTAGGCACTATACTCTACACCACTCTACAATACTCCACTCTGCACCACTCTACACCCCCACACTCTATGCCCCATGAGTCTACTCTGCACTCTATGACACTGCACCACTCTGCATTACTGCACTCCCTGCTACTCTATTGTATGCCACTTCTACTCCACTGCACTCTATGTAACTCTACCCCATGCCACTCTATGCCACTGCACTCTGCGCCAATGCACTCTAAACAACTGCACTGTACGCCACTGCCCTCTACTCTGTACCACTGTACTCTACGCCACTGCTCTGTGCCACTCTACTCCACACATCACTGCACTGACACTCTACTCTGCAGTGTTGCACTCTCCACCACCGTACTATACACCAATGTACTATGTACTACTGCATTCTATGCCACTGCACTCCATGCCACTCTATTCTGAAGCACTCCACTCTACAGCACTTTGCCCTACTCTGCACCACTCTACACTACACCACTGCACTCCCTGCAATGTGAGTCTACTCTGCAATCTATGCCACTGCACCACTCTACACTACTGCTCTCTCTGCCACTCTATTGCATGCCACTCTACTCCACTGCACTCTATGCCACTCTACTCTGTCCCATGCCACTCCATGCCACTGCACTCTAAACCACTGCACTCTACGCTAACGCACTCTAAACAACTGCACTGTACCCCACTGCACTGTACTTTGCACCACTGGGCTCTACGCCACTGCTCCTATGCTACTCCACTCCACTCCACACCACTATGCCACTAGATTTAAGCCATGCTGAACAGCAGCTACTCTGGTGCATAACATGGCTAATGGCTAAAACACATTAGCAAAGCCAATAACTCTTTCGTAGATGAGACCTATTGCTTTGCCAATGTTTGTTAGTACTATGAGGTACCGAAGTACCTGAAAGAACTTTAAAAAATACAATTACATCATAATAAAGGCTGCTACAAAAAGCGCAAATACATTTCGGTTAAATAAAAAAAAAAGTGCTTCTCAAATACAGATTTGAATAATATACAGTTTATACCTAGTGCTAAAAAAATGTATAACACTACATTAAAACCACACACTCCACAGCTCACCTTGGAATACCATTACAATACCTCTCTGAAAGAAATATCTTTGCCACCAGAAAAGTTCAAGTGACTCCTTTTAGTAAAGTCAATGCAGGTTTTCAAGCCCCTTTGTATTTGCAGATTTCCCAGTTGCTCACATTTGCATGTCTTTAGGGAAGGAGACCCCCTGGCAGGAAGGCCTTTTCTTATTTGTCTGCCCCTCCCTCCCTCAGAGCACAGGAGACCCCCTGCCTTCCAGCCCAGCTGGGGAAACTCCTCTGCCAGTAATTTCGCCCTGCCTCCGTTGCCCTTTAGGTGAAAGGCTAAAATTACGGACAAATGCCTGCCGTCGTTAAAGCTTTCATCACGGACAACGGACACCAGGTGAAATTACGGACAGTCCGTGAAATTTACGGACGGGTGGTCACCCTATGAGAAATGTGGGGCTGCGAGTTGGAGAAAGCAGGCTGTACCCGGGAAGGAAGCTGAGGGGACTCCAAGACCAAGGAGGCTGAGGAAATAGCATGATTGGGTGTGCAGGTGCTGGGAGGAGCCGGCTTGTCAGAACCTTTTGTGAGGCTCGGGTCACTCAAAGGACCCTGAGAGACTGAGGCCTGGGGCAAACATCCGTGTTTGCGCCTCCTTTGCGCGAGGAGCTATGAGGAGGCAAGGTTTCTGAGCGCAGATGGGCGGAGGGCTGGAAGGGCGAGAAGAAAAGCGGATACGTGGTAGGAAGTGGCGGTGGGGAGGAAGGCCTCTTACTGGGGCACTGAGGGGTGTGGGCCGGACGGTAGACTGCACAGGAGGGAAGAATGGGTCGCAGGAGGGTCGGGGAGTGCCCCAGGTGAACCCCAGGGTGGCCAGCCCTGGCTGCACACAGGCCCTTTGCCGCCTCATGATCAGTCCCAGCCTCATTCATCATCATCTGTGGGCAAGTGAAGTGTGCTGGAAGCAGCTGGCGGGCCCGCCCCGGTTCAGATGAGCAGAGACTTCACACGGAAAACATGACTTATGGCTCTGTGGGGGGATTGCAGCGATCCTCGCCCCTCCCGCCTCGTCTGCCCCCTCTCTCCTTTAATCTTTCCCCTCCTCTCTTCGCCAGGCTCTCTCATCGTGCTCCGCTTTTTCCTTTCCATTTTCTACGTCCCTCCCCACGACAGACGCTATTTTCTCTCTCCTCTTCCTGCATCATTTTCTCTCACCATCTTATATTTTAGTTCTCCACAACCCTTTCTAGGTTTCAGCGTTCTTCCTTTTCCCTATCGGTTTCTCCTTCCTCCTCGCATTCCTTGCTTGACCTTCTGATTCCTCTCGCTCTGCAAATCCTACTGCTCTCGTTTCCCTCTTTTTCCGGTCCTCTCCGTTTCTTGCTCCAGGTTTCCTCCGCTCTTCCCCTTAATCCCTATAACTCCCGCGAATCAGTTCTCTCCTCCGCCTCTTACTAACACAGCCCTCCATCTCTGCTCTTCGCACATCACAACCTTTGTCTTTTTTTTTGGTCTGTTTTTTATTTTACATCTTCCAGTTCATAGACCCCAGCTTTCTGGCTTCCTTGTGGATTTTCTCTTTTTCAATAGCGGGGTGGGACGAAACACTATTTACCCACATTTTACGCTTAGGTCTGTACTCGGAATGGGCCAGTCGGCATTATTCTCGAAATGAATCCTGGTCACCAACTTTTGCAAGTATGACTCATCCTTACTGCCAAATATAATATCCTCAGTTCCCCGTGTCCCACCGAGCAAGTCATCAGTGATGCTGTAGACGAAACATATCTTCCGATGTTGGAAGCTGCAACTCTAGACACTAGTCCAGCACGTAGTGTCTTTGTACACCACGTGATCTTCCATTAAGGAAACAAAGAAGCAGCATTTATACATACACCCGTAGGAAGGTTCCATGAGAATAATGCCGATGGGGCTTGGCCTTGCATGCCTACCAAGCCTTCAGGGACAACAGCCAGAGTGAACTGGCGCAAACACTCAGTGCACACACCCTTTCCATGCAGGTAAACAACCACTTCACACAGTGGAACAGACAGTCTGTACAAAATCCCTTCCCTGGCAGAGCAGTCGTGAGCATCTTGCAAGACAGAGTATTAAAATAGTGTGCCTAAACATTTTTGGAAGTCATAACACTTTTTGAAAGCATAAATATTCCCTTGACTAAAAATCTTTGAGTAGCAAAACAAATGGAGGTCAACAGTTCTATTATATGATAGGCAGATAGCTCCTACGTATATTTCTGAGTTACTTCTGCGATGACAAAATAGGCAATTATTTTGTAAAACTTCCAGTCTAATGATAATGTAAAGTGGAAAGGACTTAAGGAGATGATGAAGGAAACCTGGAGGTCAGACAATTAAAAAAAGATAGCTCTGACACTACTGTGTCATATTATAAAGACAATGTAAAATACAGAAGCATTCTGTTTGTAGATTTGTCTTTCTCTGGATTTGCAAAGGCCCACAAGAGATTAACCTGAAGAAGTGCTTGTTCACGAGGCACACACACGAGCATGCAGTCTATTCAGATCACACTTCCCATGCTGGTGTTCAACCACAACAACAAAACAAGGGGCACCTGACGGAGTAACGTTTGTCATTTCTACTTAATCAAGGTGGTTGGTGTCAACAAATTCCAATCACTAGCAACAACGAAAGAAACATAGAAAATATATAAGCTCAGTGTAAGGCGCACTTTGAGTATCTTACGCAAAATACGTGTGTGTACCAAAGGAAAAAATTCAATACCTACAACAAATACATGCAGATATCACATTCACCAAATGTCTGCAAAGGGTAATATATTGGATATCTATATATTGCATATATCTTGTTCACTTCAGCATCACAAAGAATGGCTACCACTGCTGCTTCAGTGAACACAACACATGGTTCGATAGTCACAGCCACAACAAAAAAGTCATGGGGTTATAGGCAAGGCCACTGGAATTATGCAGCAGTGTGGGACAAAATATGAGGAAGGAGTGATTAAATTATGCATTAGGAAAATGCAAGTTATACGGCATAATGAGGCATATTTTGTGAGTATTCCTTCTTAATTATAACATTTTTACATGTTAACACTGTCTGGGCAATTGTTTCACCTCTGTAGCAGCTAAACACTCAAATACAGCTTAAGCCGACAGAAAGTCACCACTGTGAGCAACCGTCCACTATGTGGCAACAGGTTTTGCTGTGTTTTTAGTAACTTTTGATCCATTTGGTCTAGAAACATTTTTTATTTGTTCGAATTTGCAAATGGTAGATTATATGGCAAATGCACTGTAATGAAGGAAACATCACAACCACAGAAATACATAATTTCAGTAGCCCTGGTCATAGGGGGCCTTCATAGAAACTCACAGCAACTAACTAAATGAAACCCTGCATGCTTTCTCTTTCCCTTCCAGACACCACACTTCAAGTGCAGCAAACCTAGATGGATAAGAGCCCCAAAGCTGGACACAAAAACCTCACACACAGATCCCTCTGCGTATCTATCATCCTTCCTGCCCAAGCACTCAGTCTGGGGTAGCACAGTGGTTCCAAACCTTTTGACTTCTCTGGACCCCCACTTTATCATTACTGCTACCCGGGGACCCTCACTGAATCATTATTGGAATCCAGGGACCCTCCCACACTGAGTCATTACTGGAAGCCGAGGACCCAGGCCTTAATATTGTTGATGATCTGAACTTCAAAACAATGCACAAAAAATACAAAAAACAAGCATTCCATCATACACATACACAAATGATAACATATTTTATTTGCAAACAAATAAAAAAAATGATTAGGAAGGCTGGAGCTTTTCTAAATTCAATTGAAGCCACACATCATCCATAATATATTCTATTTGATGCACCTGCACCGCCCCCACGAATCAATCAGAGGATACTAATTTAATTTTTCGCCTCCAATTTCAAAATACGTGAAATTTACAGTACATTTTACAATTTTCAATTGTACATTTAGCCACTTTGTTTACAGACACTTTATCAATCTGTTTATATTCATTTTGTAAGCAGTCATGGACCCCCTGAGGAGGCTGTGCGGACTCTGGGGGTCCCCAGACCATAGGTTGGGAACCACTGGTGTGGCAGACCACCTGTCTGACAGTGCACTCTGGTGCTGATGAAGGGTTATAAAGCGCTATGCAAACGCGTTTGCAATTAAATTCTATTCGTTTGGAGACTGCAGCTAGCACAGTAGCTTGAGCAGTGGTGATTTATGCTCCCCGTGATGCAGTGCTGTGGCGTTTCGCATAAAATATTTAGGCCGCCTTAGGCACATTCTGTTTGCACAATCCAGGCACGTTTAAGGTAACGGATGGCAAAGCAGGGGAGCACCAGTCACTAATCTGAGGAAACCTAAGGTTCATTACCATCTCTATTTGACACTCTCAGTGAGCTCCCATATCAGCTCACACTTGTAATAACTCAGGCGGCCGTGCCAGTCTTCTCTTTCCCATTCTTTCTACGCAGAGCGACACCGGTGAACATTACATCTTGTCGCATGTCCACTATGTCAACAGCCTCTACCTTGTCCTGCACAGAAGACCAGGCTTCCAGTGCATATTGGCCTCTACGAAAACATCTTGAATGCTCTTCACTTGGTGGATGACGCCAGGAGGAATTTAAGGTACCTTGCATTGCGCACCTTCCATGTGCACCCAATGCCACACAACTGCCATGTCCAAGTTCTGTAAATTCTAAATACCTGGTGTTGCAATTACCCAATCTAATGATACTCAGTTTAGCAACATTGGAAGAACTGAAGAATGTCACTCTGAATCCTTAGGTGAAAAATACTCCTGTAGTTTACATCTACAGTCATATATATTCATCTGATGAGCTTGGTGTTGCTGGGCTTAGCCAAAAAATAGCCTTGCTTTTAAATTACCCAATCTATTGTTACTTAATTTGCCAATTTCTGAAGGCTGAGGTGGCCTTTTCAGGGATTTTATTGTAATGGCATTTTTGATGTTGAAGCACTTTTACACCAGGCAGCACTTTTTTCTCCAGAACCCAAATCTATGGGTAAAATCTGGTGGTTATTGATTCTCATTAGCTGCTAGGATTAGTTTTGTGCTCTCAAAGAGGCCATTCCCTGTGTTTACTCCAGTGCCATGAGGTGGATTCAATTAAAAGGAGCAGGGTGCAATCATTAGATGTGTATTGAAGGAAGGGTGGTATGTGAGCTCATGCCGCTGGTTGGTGGGATTAGTAGATGAGCTACGTGAGTACCATGTACAGTGTTCCTTGGTTGCAGAGTATGACTTTGATGAGAAGTGTGTAACCTATACAATAAAGATTTAATGCGGACGATTTAGAATAGTCTTTATTCAGATAGAGGAGGCCATGCAAAAGATGGAAAGGAAATTAAATAGAGCGCAATTCAAAAATTCAGGAAAAATAAAGACAATTTGACATTTTAAATCAAGGGCACAATTTTAGTGCAGGCTTTTAGGAACAGTGTAGACTTGAGATCGCATAAAAAAAAACATAGAAAGAAACCTCATTTGCATGTGAGATGGTGCTATATTGGGTACTTTGACAGGCCCTAAAATGACAAAATGCACAGCCTGTCCCTTTCTAGGTTTAGACCACTGCTCCTGCATGGGAGGCAGATCAGCTCAGGGTTTGGAAGCGTAAAGTAATAGTAAAAACAATTATATTCATTGAGAGCTTTAGGCTGCATCTACAATGTAAATAATGGAGACACTGAAAAGGAGATTCTACAAGGGGTGGAGCGTACGCCTTCTGATCTTACCCTTAAAGTTTGCCTCACAATATTACGTGCCAGAGTAAAGTAGGCCCATGTGGATGTCCCTGATTTAGCATGGCACAGGACGGGGTGAGCATAGATTTCCAGACAATGGAAGTACACTTCCTGTATTCCTATAGCTGTAAGGCGAAGAGAGAGACACAAGCTGCTTCTAGGAATTCCAAGAGGCCTCCTGTTAAACAAGGCGATGTAGACCAGAATTTCTGGGAGTGCCCTCTCGTAGATGGCAGGGAGAAGGGTAGGACGCAGTGCCCTTCTCCAAGTTTGGAAGTTTCTAGTACCTGGCTGTTTGTGTGTCAGATTGCTTCAGGTCACAACTCGGTGTGCCCATGTTGTGGGTGCTCCTGCTTGAGCCAGACAAGGGCCATGTTTCCAGGGCAGCTCGAGAGAGAGAGAGACCTGAAAGAGCACCAACATATCCTTAACATGCGTTTCACAAAAGAAAAAAATAAATCTAATGTGCATATGAATGAAATAAAAACACGTGCTACAGGGCCACCAAATATCAATGTACACACAAAACAACCATTCTAAACTCTGCCTAGCTCCGGAAGCAGAGCAAAAACTGTCACAGACTAAATAAAACATTTCCCTAATCAAAAAGTGTGCGTCCCCGACGGTGCACGTTTTCACAAGTGTCTCGTTCAAACATTCTACCTTCGCTACATGCAGCTGTGATTTGGGCAAAACGCAAGGGTCTGGAACGTGGCGTGTTGGTGGTATGCCTGACACATTGCCTAAATAAATACGTAAGCAGAAAAAGTGTCTATTAGCACATGCACAATTGTAAATATCAGGGAATAAAAACAAAGTGCAAATAAAAAGGGGCGTAGTGTTAACGCGTCTTGAGACAAAGCGCGAGTTGTAAATAATTTCCAACCTTGTGCAGAAATGCAAAGTGTAAAAAGCTTAAACACGTGCTTATACGCAAAGTATATCTAAACTAAAAGTCTCGCGCATAGAAATAAAGCATACAGTATATAGAATTCAGAAATGACACCGGGGGGACGAAAGAAACAAAAATCCTAAAGAATATTGGAGACAGCGTCTGTGATAAAAAAAAAATTGATAACTACAACGAGAAAGACAGAGATTACAAAAATGTGCCTGTGTGCTCAAGGAAGAGATAAAACACGAGCGGTTGAAATAATAACAAAAGGTACGCCAACATGCACAAAAAAGCTAGAAACCGATGTGCATCCTGCAGTTCAATCAAAACAAAAACTGAAGACAGGATTGAAAATAAATAGAAAAAGTAAAATAGCGTTAAAGATAATGAACGAGCACAAAGTGAAAAGCTGTGAACGAAACAAAAGATTGTCGTTTTGTACTTGATGGACGGAGGATGTATTGATAAAGTTGTGGCCCGGTCTCATTCACCCCGTAGCATGGTCCCCTACAGGTTTAGATTAACAAAGTGCCTCGAGCAGGAACGGAGGCCCGGAGAAACGTTTGTTCCGCCCCTTCCGAATTCACGCTACACTCTATTGATCAACTCTGTGGTGAAATCTCCCACTCCAGCTCGAAGGATATTGGCGCATCCCACATAAAGAATGGAGTGCCCGGCCCCGGTGCAAGGCCTCTCAGCCCCCGGCGCAGCCGTGCGCGCGCGGCGTGAAGCGCCCAATTAAAGGGCTGGTGATTAAACATGGCGCCGGCGGAGTCAGGTGTGCAGCAAGCGGACCGCGAAGGATAATGGAAAATATACATCCCACGTGCGCAGGGGAGTAAGTGATCAGAGCTGCAAGGCACCACGTGCTGTTTTTAAATGAAACCATTAATTAGTATGCAGTTTTCACAGGGGACATCTAGTCATTTAGGCAGGCGGAGCTGCCAAACTTGTTTTTCAGTACAGCACAGCTGTCAGCTAGTCCCGTGTCATTAGAGTGACTTTCAACCAGTGGTCATTTTTTTTCAGTCAACGGCACTGTTGTGTGTAGCTTATCTGGGACGTATTTCCCATTGCATTCTGTGACTTGTAGTTCCATGTTAAATATGAAAACAAACCTGTCTCTTCCAAAAGGCAAGGAATGGAAAAGCTGCGCAAGTTAGATGTTTCTGTAGCGCTGTGTTCTCTAGTTTAATTGGCTTCTTCGCGCTTTCGGCAAACATCGGTTTCCGAAAGGATTCATCCGATAGAGATTCTCTTCTTGGGATTTTCGTTCCTGAAACCTGCTGTTATGGGCTGGTAGCAGAACCCTCTAGTTTTCAAGGTTCATGCGTGAGTAGCTGAGCTAATCCCGTTTTAAAAAAAAAGGTTTATGGTGTTTGTAGTGCCTTTGATCTCATTATAAAACCAAGACCCCAGAAGCAAAGGAGAATCTACAGCATGAGCTGCTCACTCATGGACTTGGAAAATTTCAGCATGAGCTACTCACTAAGGGACTTGGAAACCATGAGAGCTCTGTAGTATTTTTGAAGGTGTTGATAACTGTTAAAAAGTGTTCCATAAGGGAAGTGGGAAGCCCCGCCCGGGGCCAAGACAACCGAAGAGCCCACAAGGGGAAAGGAGAAAACACGCCAACAGCAGAAAAGCACAATGGGAGCAACAGGGCCCTGGCCCAGAGACCCACGAGCCAGAGCCCAAAAAGAGGCACCAACTGCGTGGGGGGAAACCACAAAAACCCTGGCCCCATAAAAAGGCAGAGCCGGAAATAAATCCCAAGAGGCATCAAGCCAAGGAGCCACACCAAAGAAGACACAAAAGATGCGCCTGAGAAGGAGGGGCAGCACCAGGGGACCCAGAACCCCCAGGAACAAATGTGCAGAGACCAGAGCCAACACAGGGAGAACCAAGACAATGCATCCTGCCAAGCCGCCGCACCTGGAAGAGCCCCACAGCACCCAGGGAATAACAAGTGGAAGACACCCATCCCGACAGGGAGACAGCTGAAAAACAAGCCAAGAGCAGGCAAACTGCTCATCAGGCAAAAGATAATAGAACGGCGCCGAACGCCACACCCCACACCAAAGCCGGTGACACCCAAACAATAGGAGACCACAGAAGGGAAGGACATCATGTGGAAGGGCCAGCCAACGACCCCTGAAGGACGGGCAAGGAACAGGAAGCATCCCAGATGCGGCAGAAGGCCACAGGGCCCCCTACCAAAAAATAACAAGGCCAGGCTGGGATACCAGCCAGGACAATCCATACCCCTGCTTGCGCCTCAACAGCGGGGCGGGACTGAGCAACAAAAACTCACCCCAGAGAACAAGACAGACCCAGAGCACCCCGCCAGTGCCACATGGGAAGCAGACAGAGGGGAGAGACACAAAAGACAACGGGCTGCAACCCCAGAAGAAAGTCACCCGAGACTGGCCAAAACAGAGCAGTCCAGAAAGGGAAGGCAGGAGGAAGCAGACCACATCTACTGAGCCCACGCACTAGGAGAAGGGATGGGCAAAAGAAAGAGACAGAGCAAGAGCCCAAAAGCATACCTGGAAAGAACCCACAACACTCAGCAGGAGAAGCTGGGACAGTGACCAACAGGCAATTGGAACGACCCCAAAAAAGTTGTGGGAAACCAACAGCCCAAGGGAAGCAGAGGAGGTGACCCAAGCCCGCATGAACTAGGCAGGACCCAACCCAGCTGCACAGCGGATACAGCACCCAGAGCATCCCAGAAGGCCCAGCCAAGGGCAACAACAAGAGCCCCTGCACCAGCGAAAAGCACCAAAAAGGGGGGAGACAAAGAGAGACCGAAGGGGAACCAGAGCCAGCAACACGATTGCCACACCAGGAAGAGAACCAACCCCCATGGCATGAGAGGCAAAGACCATGACCACAAGACGACACCCAGAAAAAAACTGGCGCCACAATGGGCGAGGAACAGTGGCCCCTGAGAGTCCAACAGCGGCGCGGAGGCGGAATGCTGGATAAGTACAGCTTATGTACTACCAAAGGGAGGGAGTGGAGAGGGGATATCCCAGCATTTTTTCTGTCGTGTAGATGGTTATCTCCAATTAGTGATGAATGGGACGAGGACTAGAGGGCCCTGGGGTAATGCCATTACATACTTTGAGAGCAACAATTTGCCACAAAGGGTGTGATTCCATGCAGGAAAAACAGAATGCAAGTTGCTGTTGTTGGCAGTTCTTTTATTTAAATGCGTCCTTGTGCCAAAAAAATGATGCAAGGACATATTTTGTGCTAAAATGTAGTGCAAGATGACAAATTTCCATTTTGCATAATTTTACCAACATTTTGTGTTAATATGCAAAAGCATATTACGCAAATTTTGCACACCACTGCTTCTAACCTATCCTGTTTAGAGTGTATAGTATGCTGTCTATGTGGTTTGCAGTGTGGATTTGGGTCTTTACACCCTCCACTTCACCTACCATTTCAACAATCTGGGTGCGTGTCCAAGTCTTTCAAGTGCAGTGTTCTCGATGCGCTGTTTCTGATCTATGGTGTCCTGTTCCGGGTTGCTGTTCTGATGGAAACATGCTACCCTTGATTATTTAACTGTCCCTATGTTGCACTGTTTCCGTTGTTCTTGAGTATGAATTGTAGCTCTGCTGTCAAAGTGAGGTATAGCTTTACTGTTTCAAGTGAGTGAGCTAGATGAGCAAGGGCTTGATCGTCAAGTGAGTAGGATAGTTCTGCTGTCTGTGGAAGGTAAGGGGTAGTTGGTATGACCGCGTTAAGTAGTAATAATGCTGTCTCTAAAAGATGAGTGATAGTTCTGTTGCCTACACTGAGTGTAGGATCATAGGCACCTCAAGGGATCGATCTTAGTAGAGGAAGAATTTGCTCTGTCATATGTGAGTGATATCTGCGCTGACTGATCCAAGTAAGAGGAAGCTTTGCTTTCTGTGACCGGTAAGGGATAGCTCAGCTGTCTGTCCAGAGTGTATCACCCTGCATAGCGAGGGGATGAACTGTAAGGGGTTGAACTTGTCAAAGGTGAGAGACGGCACAGCAGTCTGTCAAATGAAGGATAGCCCTGCTAACTGTTGAACGTTGAGGATAGTTCTGTTGTTTGTGATATTTAAGAGATTACAGAAATTGAAACCCCTATTTTCCATTGTCCATGAGACTTAATGTGGTGCACTCCTGGCTTTTTAACTTTAAGCCCTCTGCCCACTTGGATTTGCTTTGAGTCTTTCCTATATGCTTGCGGGGGTGCAAGTCCCAGTTAGTGCTAAATTTGGGCCGATGTTTGCCAGGCCTCAGTACCACCACTTATTATATTCCACCACATGGTGGCGCTGTCTGTTTTTTTTACGGCAGCCCATCAGCCGCATCTTTAACAATTCAATATACATTAGGCAACTAATATTGATGCTCCCAGGTCGTTTTTATTGCTTTGGGTGACCGAAGGTAGTGAAAATAGTCATATTTGTAGGTGTGTGGTGGTTAGCAGTTGGTGTCCTTACTGCATGCAAATTTCTGTTTACTTGAAAGCCAGAGCTGTATGAAGAGCCACCAGTTGACATGTGAGCACTTGGGAGCTGTGAACAATATTTTCTGGCGACCTCAACGGAGAAGCAGATTCAGACATTAGAGGGCACGCAGACCACCTGATAAGCACTTTACATAGTGCTCACGTTTCTTGAGCTTTCAGCTGCCTGCTAATCAATTATAATGTTAGTTTAAATTAGTGTTATATTAAAATGACCATATCTATCACAATTGCAAAATAATTCCACCCCAGCTCTCAAGAATGTTCCACCATTACCAAACGTTAGAACAGGAGGAATAACCTTTCCAATCGAGCTACCAAGGTGTGGAATGGTGTACCAGATTGTGTTTAGAGGAAGGGTGGCCTACATAGATGCAGGTATTTTGATCAATGGCACATTTTCAGGTTGACCACTGTAATTTCATCAGCGGTGGTTTCTTCTTGAGGTCAGGGGAGAGTCGCCCCCTTCCTGCCCGCTGCGAGACCCACAGGCAAAAATAAAATGGCGATGAAAAGATTTTATTTTTACCTGCGCAGCACGCACCAGCCCGAAGACATGCTTGTGCGTGTCTTCTGCCGTAGGCATCAGAGGACTAGAGCAGTGCCTTAACTGGACGCTCCAAAGTGTACGTGTCACTTTGACCGGCTGTTTTGCACCAGCCAAAGTGTCATGCGCACTTTGAAGCTCTCCACTCAGCTGTCTTAAGACACCTGTGTGAGGCCAAGCACAGCCTCTAGGGCCTGAAGGAGCGTCCACCCATGCGCGCCATCCAATCCGGGCGCTGCTCTCATGGTGGCTAACAGCATGAGAGCAGCATTTGGATTGGTTAGGGGAGCTCTTCCTCTGTCGGAGAGCAGAAAAACACAGAGGAGGACACGCAGCCCCCTGGGTAAGTGCAGTTGTTTATGTGTAATGTGTGTGTGTGTAAAATGCTTGTAAACGGGTTGTGTTTATTTCATAGTTGATGTTATGATGTTATTCGGGCTTTTGGAGGGAGGGGTGGTTTACTTTGGGGTTTTGGAAGGAGGAGGTATTTTTTTTTTTGCAAAGTGGTGGGGCACCTCACTTGCCCAACCACATTCAAAGAGTACAAGCCGCCACTGAATTTCATGCTATATAGACACATTGTAATTAAATGGATTTTGATATCACAAAAATCTACTTGGATCTGGCCCTCTTGGACCTAAATTTGACTTTGCTTGTTGGGAGTCCTACATGACCCGCTGGAGATCTGCTAAAAACTCATCCTTTGTGATTGTCTCATAAGCAGTGGGACGCCATAGGGGACTCGAAGTCGTATATAAAGTGATGGTTACAATAAGGATTAGGTAAGACCTGCTTTAAGTAATGTATATGGTAAATGACGTCATGCAGTACACCATTAGCATGTGATGGCCTTTTAGCCGTTTGCAAATAGCATATTGCTTTGGGAGCTAATTTGTTTACTTTTAAACGGTAAGTATAAGCCAAAAAAATCTTGTTTGCAAAATGCTTCTGGTTAAAAGTTAATTTGGCTTTCAGCCTCACTCATGATTTAGAGCATCCTAGCAGTCACACACATTTAAAAATAAAGTTATTATTTGTAGTGACATTACCAACTGTAACCGAGCAAAACACTCTAAATGGACTCTTCTGAACACCATATGAAAGGTGCAGGCTCCCTTAAACGAAAATACATTTTACTGCATAAGACCCCTCAAAACTCTAAGACATTTCGAATGAAAAAGATACTTTGAACTGCAAACGCAAGATATATATAATTATTAAACGCTATCCAAAACAGTAAAGAATTGACTGAAAGAATGCAATTCATAACCATTAAAACAAAGATGCCATACTGCACTTACTAGCAATTTACTATCTCCTTTTAAGGAAAACAAAAAACATAAAAGTCTGCTGCTCATCACAGCCGTGTGTGGAACCCGTACATAGCATAACTTCATATTCCATATAGTCAATCCGAGCTTTGCATTCTCTGGTTATGTTGTCACTCAGAAACATTCCTGCTGTGACTGCTACCCACACAGTTGTGTAGGTTTGCACGATGTGCTTGGCACTGCTGGACTCATATACGAAAAACATCCTGACTTTTAAATGTCCCTTGTGTTTTAAAATCTAATTCCATGCAAGCCTTTGGTCCGAGCCTCATCCAGTGAATCTTTTAATGGAATGCAAATGTGGTTGAGGAGAGACTATCTTATATCAGTTGGTATTTGTATAGTATGACATCTGTAATTGACTTGGCCTCTCGCCATTGAAGGTTCCGTTCATCAGGGCGGTATGTTCCCAGTGTTGCTGTCACGGTACGAGAGTCTGGGTTTCTTTGTCCCAGTCTGTGTTCACTTTTACACATTTGTGTGGTCTTGCATCTAGGAGGGTTTTAATGAATACTCGCTACCTCACGGATCCAGCTTTACTTAGGAGACCAGCGCTTGAGTTTCATTCAGTTTCATCTTTCAGTTGCTGTGTTTTGGGATTGTCTGGTACTGGTATCTGTGTAACCTTGCAAACCCTAAAGCTCTGTTTGAAATATCAAGTAAGCGACTCCTCCACTTTTTATGCCTGGATGGTAATCTGTAGTTTTTAGGTCGAGCGCGCAAGCACTCTGACCTGTTGTAATCTATCTGTGGACTTTTAACCACGCCCACCACATGCCCATCACTCATTCGGGGGCTTGCCTTTCAAAAATCCTTTGTTATCATTGGTAACTGCTTTACGTTTGTCCCTCCTTAAGGTGGTTTTGTTACTGCCTTGGCCATCGACCTTGTTACGTGGATAATTGCACTTTTCTCGATACGTTTGACTGCAAGAGAACTTCTTTTTCCTTTTGTGACTTTCCTTCGTGCTCATGCTCGTGGCAGCTTGAATTTGTTCGCTATGTCAACTGTTTTACTTTTTATTTTCAGTTTGTGTCAAGAAAAGTCCAGATAGGAATTTACAACTCTAATAGCTCTAACTCGAGCGAGCAAACGCAAGACCCAGTGCATTGCAAATGCTTGTTTTTACAGTGGTCTCTTTTGGATATAATTTGGTGTCTTGCTCCAGATGCTCCAGTCTTGGATGTGTTCTCCAAACGTCTAGTGCTGGACTAGTAGCTGCATGAAAGAAATACTGCATGAAGTTATAATCTTCTGGCAAATGGGTGTGTTACTATGAACAAACAAGACTTGTCAAGCAGGATTGGCAGTGCTGCACATCAGAATGACTAGTGACACCACATTAATGGGTTTTTGGGGGTGCATCCAAATGCAGAGATGGAATAATCAGGTGTACCACACAGGTAGGTCTGTGGTGTTCACCCAGAAGCAGGAGATTACATGACCCAAGGATAATCAGACATACCACATCAGTAGGTCCATGGGTCCAACCCAGGCGTGGCATTGGTGCAATCCAATATCCAGAGACCCCACAGTATTGGACCAACGCTACCAGAGCAGAGTTAGACGACACAGATGCAGAGGTTGCAGTAGTGTGTATATGGATTAACCAATACAAACGAAGACAATAAGACACAACTCATTGAGCAGTTGTTGGGTGACTGACGTGAAAAAAAGAGAATAGTTTGGGGGATGTGAGACCTGGAAGGAGAGGGGAGGCATAAGAGGGGCATAGATTCTGGCCCTAAGCCATTTTTGGCCATAAGAGATCTATGCAGCAAAACTGTTAAAGGAAGACACGCTTGAACTTCTATGCTCTTTACCTGGGTGCCCAGGAAGGACTCTATGGTAGGGGAGGTTAAGTGGGTGACTCCGAAGTAGCCAGAGATCCTGGGAGGAGCCAGAGGACAGATGAACCATTGATGTTACTGTGAGGAAATATCAGCCTCAACCCCTCGAGTTGTGTCGAGAGGGTTGGAGAGGCAAAGCCCAGTAGGTGGTTTGAGGGGACAGGCTGGCGATAGAAGGCCTGCGTGTGTGAAAAAGTTAATTTGTTTCCATTGTGTAATGTCATGATCACAGTTTACTTTAGTTGCAAGGGATCACAAGTGATCTTGTTAGATGGTTGGGTGCTACTGCCTTGTTCACTGAGCATGAAATTTAAAATGTTATCATAGATGTGTGACTGGAGCATTTTGCAGTTTGCTTATGAACCTCCTGGTTCGCTGCAGTGACTATTGACCATTCGTTAGAATTTCTCTGTGCATGGTGTTGCTGTCTACATTGTGTATTTCAGCTGTTTTGGATGGGTACGTGTCTGCCCTTATTGTGTAATGTTGCTCTGTGATTACTCTGTGTTGTGTGTGTGTTCTTATCTGACGTGTTTATTAAGTGAGATAGATGGACAATTTGTCTCTCATGATTCTTCTCTTCATTTTATATATTATTCACAAGCTCTAGATTGCGATAGACCGCATGCCTGCATGCATGAATTTGCAGGTGCTTATATTGTGTGACACTAGCTGAGAGTAATAGAGAGCTGTACCTAAACACATTAAGGTACAAGAAATGGGAAGGGTGATTGAGATGAGGTACATAGAGGGAATGGGAAGGGAGGTCTTAAATGCTCAGAAAAGGTGAAAGGACACAGTTATTGGTTGATTATTAGCTTATTATTAAAGATATATGTTAAGGATATTTCACATCTGCAGAAATGATGGGTCAAGCGTAATGCATGAAGAGCTGGTGTGTCATAGTGTGGTCACAGTGATGGAAAAGGGTTCGCTTTAGAATCTTCGTCTCCACTGTGATATAGTCTTGGCTTTTTGGTCTGCATTAACCACTAAAGATATTCAGTTCTTTTGTGATAGAAGTGCTGTGCAACACTGCACTGTACAGTCTTGTCATGAACTAGAAGAGAAGTGGAAACCTCAAAATTCGACCTTTGGAAAACCTGCCCATTAGTATGTGAGCAACATAATTGAGCAGCTTTTTGGAGAGGGTATCCCATGCATCACTAAGAAGTTACTCAGAAAGAGATTATGTCATATACAACAATAAACTACATAGAAGCTCATGCCTACCATATTTGTGCCCTTAAGATTTTTTTAGAACGAAAGAAGTTGGCTACATTGCTACAAGCAACCCCGTACTCGAAAAATCATAAAAATGTTACTAGACCTGCAGGTCGAGTAACTTAAATTATCTACTTGACCTAACTGTAATGTACTTGACCCGTAAACGGGTCTCAAATTGTGTGATCCTAGGCAAATAGTTTACAAAGTCACCTTTTTCTTAATTCTAACTTATGATTGCACCTTCAAATCATGTGAGCTCAGCATTTCTGCAGTACTAAAAAAACGCTTTTGTTTGATTAAGTAGACTAAAGTTTCCTGCATGCTTCACAAGAATATAGCCCACATACCCATGAGTTCTAGCCCACATAACCTAGGACTGCTTTTAGTTTACTAACAACATTGCCATCAGGGCAGGAGTGTTTCCCAGTATGTTTAAACACTCACTTTCAATAAATATATTACTAAACCATGATGTGGTAACATATTGTCATCTACACACAGTAACTTTGCAAGAAATGTCCAAAAACCTCTCCACTAACTTGCAGCTTTATTGACAAAACTATATAGTGTATTAACAATCTGTGAAAATTAGGTTTCAGAAAACATTTCCTTTGCACATCAACATGTAAAGTATTCTGATTTATTTTCATCCTATTAAACTATTTTTCATCACACAGAAATATAAAAAGGGCTTTCAAAACTACTGAAATATATTTTGAAATGTTTGCACAGTTGACTTAGTCATTTAAATGTTGTGTGTCAGGAAAAACCTGACACCCCATTTCCTTTTATTTTACATCCTAAGCAGCAGGTCTCACAGTTGCCTTACAAAGTCCTGGAACTCTGCAGTCAGAAGGAAAACTAATTGTAAGAAAAACTGACTTTTGACCTCTGCCTGTGAACACAGAGCAAATGTGACATAAGAACAAGATTCAAGGCATCTTTTATTGACCCTCCACTTTTCAACTGAACAGAACACCTGTTCAGTGTCAACTCCCAGTACTCATGCACATTGCTCACCCCATGAAATATTTTTTTGTCAATTTGGTGGTGGAGGTAGGGAGAGAATTTCTTTACAGCTCTTTTGTTAAGTATTGGGTGTATTGTTTGTTACTGCTCTGTATGTGATGCATCAGGTTTTTAAAATGACAGGATCTTGAAGTGGCAGCCTGTGTAGGTCATTCAGGAAGGGAGATATATTATTTTCATATATCACCCAGGCCAGGGTCTTTATGCAAAGCCCTCTCTTCATGCATGGACTTGTGGTGCATGGACGTGTGGGCTCCTGCATACTAGGACAGAAACCAGTCTACAGCTCCCTGAATGAAGAGAACTTTAACCCAAAATCTAGCACTCTCTGAAGATAACCCTGATGACATCTGACTAGTAGGCAACTAAGTATTTTGGTATCATTAACACTAGCTAGAATAGGTCAGTCAGCAGAACGGGTTAAGGGGGATACTATTCCCCAGTACCTGGGCTGCGTTAGTGTCCTCCACACGTGCTGTGAATCTGTGGACACACTTTGAAGCAAGCCTTTCTTCTGTCCGTAGGAATGCTAGCACCGCAATAGCCACTAGATGGTGCCAGATACTGGAGCGGCTGTGTTTTCTCTTTCCCTTAGGACAGTTTTCTAACTTAAAAAGGGGTGCTTGTAACGTGCAGGACCCCTCATGACGTTTTTTGTTCAAGGCCTCGTAAAAATGCCTGGCAGGCCCGTGTTGGAATACTAAATGAAGCACGTGGTCGAATTACTTGTAAGCAGATACTTATGCAAGGTAGAGCTTTTGCAGTTTGTAATCTGGAGTTCGCAAAGGATGTTTTTGCACTCTGTTTTCATATAGAACCCATACTAATCGACCCAGACACGGGTGCTGCGCCCTTGGGACAGCAGGTGCGGTGGCACCAGGGCCCAGAGGGGCTTACTAAACCCTGATTCTTGCTGTGTTTTATCACTCAGACCGCAGCCAGGAGGCCCGTTTGCTTCCTTGCACTGTGGCTCGTGGCACACTGACTTCACCACCGGCCAGACACCAACTACAAAAGCAACCAAGCCAGCACAACAGAGAGCCGTCCTTTAGAGCCCATTCCGCGGAGTTCGCGAGACGCAGTGGAAGCAATTTCCTAAATGTATTTATTTCCCGTAAAAAGGGACGTAGCAGTTTTGAAAATGGCAGCAGGCCAGAGAGCGTTTCATGCGAGGCTTCTGCCTCCAGCAGCTCCCACAGAGGCGGAGAGCGGCCGGATGAATAGAGCTGAGCGGCCCAGACCTCCTCGGCGCGGGGGGCGGGGAGAGGACGGCTCTCGTCGCTGACGCCGCCAGCCCTCAATTGTATTTGGCATTTAATTTAAAAAGCTGCGCTGCCCTGGCGCGAAATCTCATGCTGGTAATGGCGAATGACCGGCGGCAGAGTTCCCTCCCCCGGGCTCGGGAGGGCGAGCTCCCCCATAGACCACACAAAAGCTCGGAGACAAGGACTGCTACTGGGAGCCCACCCAGAGGGCTCGAGCCCCTCTGCAGGGAGGCGACCCGAGGGAGCGGCACCATTGAGGAAGGCCACAGAGGGCGTAGCTTGGTCAGTAAGATTGGGGGTGGGGGTGAGTGTCAGATTTCCCAACAATCACGGTGGCATATAATGTACATACATCATAGGACAAGCAGGGTGCACGAGGGCCCTTGAGGGAGAGAATGTGGATTGACAGTAGTACTAGGTGGAAGGAAACACAATATTTTGTAAAATAACCAACATTCGCGAAGCCTTTCAAAACAGAGAGGAAAAGTGTATGTTTGTTTTTGTTTGTGTGTATGTAAAACATGTAACAGAAATTACATGTATTAGGGGGTGTAACACCCCAAACACCCCCCGAAGCTATGCTCCTGGTCACAGAGGATATAAATGACACTGGCAGGGGGTCTCTACGAAGGGATTGAGGCCCTATGGCGGAGGTGTATACGGAGGGATGAAATCCCACTGCAGAGAGTCCATGTAGAGGGCTTAAATCACCACACCGAGGGCTTCAGTCCCACTGCAGAAATTTTGACCGGGGGCTTATGTTCACCTCCAGGAAGGAGTCTGGAACTTAAATCCCTCTGCCATGACACAGCAAGCACAAGTCTTACTGCTGGAAGGCGGTCTGTGGTTTCAAGAAGGTATATCTGCATTCAAGTATCATTGCTAGAATGTGGTCTGCACGCTTAGGTCCCTCTGCAAGAGGACAGTCAGCAAGCTTAAGTCCCAATGCTGGGAGGTAGTCTGTAGGCTTTAAGAAGTTCTGTGGGCTTCAAATTCCAAAGCAGAAGACATTCAGCAAGCACGAAAGTGTTCTGCGATCTTTCCTATCAGGAAGGTTATCGACGGGCTTCGAATACCATTGCAAGAAAGTGGTCCTCGAGCTGAAGACCTTCTGCAGCTAGGAAGTCGGAGAACCTTATTCTGAATGCTGGAAGGTGGTCTGTGGGCTTCAGGTAGGCATGTGACATTCAAGTCTCACTGTTCGAAAGCAGCCTGTGGGCTATACCAGCTGGCTGTCTCAGAAGGAAGGATGTCTTTGGGCTTCAAGTCCCACTGTAGGACGTTTGTCCACAGCATTAATTACCATCGCAGAAGACCAGCCCTTTTCCACCAGTTTGGATTCTCAGCAAGACCTCTTAAAATAAATTACCCCGAAGATCACATACTGAGGACTGCGTGTAGAAGGAACATAAAGATTGATAGATAGTTAGATAGATAGATAGATGTATTTGGAGGCCAGATGCCTTGGTCAGATTAGCATGTAAGAGCGGGGAGGGAGGTTAAATTGCGGAAGCTGTCAAGGATGCCATGCAGCATACAGATCCTGAATGTGCCGGGCTCACCAT
Source organism: Pleurodeles waltl (assembly GCF_031143425.1). Taxonomy (NCBI): domain Eukaryota; kingdom Metazoa; phylum Chordata; class Amphibia; order Caudata; family Salamandridae; genus Pleurodeles; species Pleurodeles waltl. The sequence goes on from NC_090449.1 coordinate 153,436,599, forward strand.
TTTCCATTGATTTTACAAAGCTCTTTGTGCGCGCTAACAGCAGCAGAGCCAAATTGGCGGCCATTAGCTTGAGAGGCTAGGAGCCTGCGGTTTTGTAATGTAATGCCATAGAGGGTGCCCATAATGCATAAAAGACAACCACAGGGAAAATACTCTGCAGAAACTCACCTTGCAGCCTATACAAGCTGCCAAAATAGTAAGACTATCAGGAGACCGAACCAGATCAGAGGTTTAAACCAGATTTAAGCAGAATTCTATTTTCTCTCTGAATTTTACCCAGGTTACTTGCTGATACAATTTATTGGCTAATAAATGTAAGAAAGTAAATGAGCTTTTGAAGCATGAAGACCATTTTCACGATGTGAAGTTCCAGAAGAAAATGTATTCTGGCTTAGTTTTTCAGAATATAAAGGTCATACATATCAATTTACAGGCACATGTACAGAAGAGTATTCAGTTGCACCATCTCATCCAAGGTACGATTTATACTTGGGTTTGCAGATGTGGCGTAGAAGATTCCATGGCGGGCGATGCCTCTGAAAGGCTGCTAAGACTGGGCCAAAGTTGTCTATTTATGCACTTCTGAGATCTATAAGGCTCGAGTCGTTGCCACTCGGCTACCTCAGATCACTCTCTTGCACATCAAAGTGTCCATTATGCATGGATCGGGGCAGTTTGAATTCAGCCAAATGTAACTTTTATTTCCTACTTGTTATTCCTCAGAGCCGACCTAGAATTCGCAGGCATTTTGCGGAAGGTCGGTTTGAATAGTATAGTTTTTAGGATATCAGGGTACAAGAACAGCTCTGTCCAGCCACTGTTCCTCCTTTTCCTTCATCGTCCATCCAAAAATTGTTTAGTTGATGCTGTGTCTTGTCCCACTTCAGCAATGAGAAGAAGAGAGAGAGAGAGATTGTAAACAGATGTGTTTACTCACCTACCCCCGCCCGTGCCCGTCTCAGCTCAGAGTGGCAATGGTTAATAAGGAGTCTATCCCGCTCACTATCTCAAACTGGCAGCTGGTGAGGCAGACTTGAGACCCTATTCCACTTAACTGATGACTGGTGCTTCAATCACTCACCCAATGATCCACCACTCTTAGCCACCCTCTGTCCCATCCCCTCCTAGCAATAGCATCCAACAGTCTTAGCCTCCCTCTGTCCCATCCCCTCCACACAGTAGCATCCACCCGTCTTTGCCTTCCTCTGCTTCATTCCCTCCTAACAATAGCATCCAACAGTCTTAGGCTCCCTCCGCTTCATCTGATCCTAGCAGTAGCATCCAACATGCTTAGCCTCCCTCTGCTTCATCCCCTCCTAGCAGTAGCATCCACCCGCCTTTGCCTCGCTCTTTGCTTCATCCCCTCCTAGCAGTAGCATCCCCCCGTCTTTGCCTCCCTCTGCTTCATCCCCTCCTAGCAGTAGCATCCACCCGTCTTTGCCTCGCTCTCTGCTTCATCCCCTCCTAGCAGTAGCATCCACCCGTCTTTGCCTCCCTCTGCTTTATCCCCTCCTAGCAGTAGCATCCACCCGTCTTTGCCTCCCTCTGCTTTATCCCCTCCTAGTAATAGCATCCACCCGTCTTTGCCTCCCTCTGCTTTATCCCCTCCTAGCAGTAGCATCCATCCGTCTTTGCCTCGCTCTCTGCTTTATCCCCTCCTAGCAGTAGCATCCACCCGTCTTTGCCTCGCTCTCTGCTTCATCCCCTCCTAGTAATAGCATCCACCCGTCTTTGCCTCCCTGTGCTTCATCCCCTCCTAGTAATAGCATCCACCCGTCTTTGCCTCCCTCTGCTTCATCCCCTCCTAGCAGTAGCATTTCTTCACACTTCCATGCTTGGATAGTGGATGAGATCCATGCAACATAGTGCGGACAGCAGAATCTAGGGGATCGCAAATGATTTAGCTCACTTTGCTGCAATCACTAAGCCTGCCCTTGAGGGAACTGGACATGTTTCTCACGCAGCCTACCCCACACAGGAGGACTTGTGTCCTTTATAGAAGGTAGGACTTGAGGTCAGCTGCCAATCGTGAAGTGCAAAGTAATGCTTTTGTCAAACACAGTCCACGCAGCACAGGCTTGCACCAGATTCTCTACATGCAGAGGAGGAAGTGACTGGGAACTGATGGGAACGGAGTTCTGCTACTTCTATTGTTCGTTGTTTTGCAACACTTCTTTTACAACAATCTCAACAGTTTGGGGAAATGTTTTTTTCAGGCAAAGTATGTCTTTTACACAAGCTTTGAAGCTAATTGTTTCACTTGCGCCCAGATGGATTGGGAGGTATTTAAATTGTAATCGATGACAGCAGCTCCATAAGGCAAGTTATGGCAATAGCCTTAATATCCCACTAGCAAGTGGTACCACATTACAAGGAAAGGTAAAAGAGAATACTATTTTTATAAGCAGGAGAGCTCCAACAGAAACAATATTACACTTTTTCTGTAGCAATGAACTTCTCTAAATCTTTAATATACTGTGGTGCAGCCGACACCCTTTGTTCCCTGCATCTTCCTTTCTTACACCTCACCTCGCTTGTCAGAGTCGCTGCTATTTTTCTTGTTCACTTTGGCGTCTGTGTACAATTCAGGGGCATTTTACAATGTACCAGGTCATTGTGACAGGGAAGCTTAGCTTTGGCTCTTGCATGGCACAGTAAATTATTACAACATTTCTGTTACAACTCATTTTCTACATGGAAGATAGTCGCTGGCAGAGCCTAAAGGTCTGGCTTTAAAGGAACATTGCATGGTAATGTGAAGAATTACAAGTAAACTGCAATAAAATGGATATGTATCTGTGTGGAAGCAAAGGACTGTAGAATAATATTGGTATATGCTGAAAGGTAAGGTGCCAGTTGCACTGTCAAGCCAGACCTAAAAATCCATGTAGGTTAATGGCTGCTCTCTTCCCATCTGTGCTGCTGCCAGAGAAAAACACCATAAATTATGTAGTTACCTAAGGCACTTTAATGGCATTACAGTGTAAGGTATGTGCCCCTGAAAGTTGAAGCTCAAGTAGCTGGATAAATAAGCAAACTGATCACAGCTGTGTGGGCGGCAAGCACTTTTTTGCGGAAGCATGCTACTCCTACCCAACCAAAACATGCAGTCCTGACTCCCAGCATGTGGGTGAAGCCAAAGCCCCTCTCTAGTGATGCTCACATAAATGTCAGCCAACAGCTGTGCTGTCAAGCGCGACGATAAAAATTGCTCTAATGAGATGTCTTTGAAACATCATATCTAACAACGGAAGCCTCTCTGAATCCATTATATGGCACACTTTACCATTTTTAAAGCAAGTTTAATTTAGAAAGCATAAATGACCTTCATATGTTGCAGTGGAGTATGATTTCAGTTACAGAGTACCAGGCTCATGGAATGTTTCCCAAGGACTCGGCCTCTCAAAGTTAGCCAAACATTAGCACCATTGCAAAACATCAACCTTTCCTCCAGAAGATAGATCTCTCCTACGACTGGTGTTCTGCATAGGAAAAGATTCTTGAGGCTCCCTTTACAACTGGCAGGAACCAGATTACATGTGAAATTGATTACAGCCTAAAAGAGATACTTCATTTGTCGTGTCCCTTCCATGCCTAGCTTCCTGGTTCATAAAGGCTGCCTCATTTTCCTTACTTCAGCTCCTTAGGAAGGACCTGTATAATGTAATTGATATTTAGTGCTTTCCATTTTCTAATGATGAGGGCTTTTCACATTTATTACCAGTGCGGGTTGTTCTCACTAGCTAATTCCGGTGGTGGTCAACATTTATGTCTGGTTTATCACCCCTTTTTAATGCTATTTACTGTGCCCAAATTCATAGCATGCTTTTGTTAGCTTCAAACCTTGCCCTTTTTTAACTGAATGTCATTCTTCGGAGATGTGTGTCTTGTCTGTGGTGAGCTGTGCGGAGCATGGGATATCCACCACACGTTGGTAATTATTTCTGCACTGTCGAGGAGAAGCAGATGCTGCAAGCTGATTCGCTTGTACCTATTATTGTTGGAATGGCGTAAGCAATGCTGATGCTACATTTCCTGTGCTTCCAAAAGATCACCCAGAGAAGAGAAGGGGTACCACTACTGACTATACTATTGTGCTAAAATGGCCATTGTGTGCGCAAGGGCAATCCCTGAAGCCAAAGTGCTCTCCAGCCGTGGAAGCTGTGCCAGGCTACACCTGTTAGTGACGGTTGCCCAGCTCACTAGTGCTAGTGCAAGAGTAAATTAAAAATACCAGGCCTACTATGGTTACATCACAGAGAGCACTGCCCCACATGACTCAAGCACCACTATCTTGTTTTGGTTCATGTATAAGGCAAAATATGGGACTTCTGTTTTGACCCAGCGGCCTTGCTATAATGAGCAAAGGGTGCCCCTACCCAGTCATAACAACCAGCGTTCCTGAAGTGCTAGGCGTCTTATGACGTCTGTACGTACAGTGTAGGCCCAGCGGACACCATGAGTTATTCCACATCTAATATACATAGGGATGGAACATTCACCAATTTCCTTCCTTCCCTCATCATGGTTGTGAGTCCTTAAGCACAGTAGGCAGGTTATTGTTGCAAGATTTTGATATGGTACCGAACTCGATTCATATCAGGAAAAAGCTTGTGATGGAGTGATTCATGGTGCTGCGATGTAATCCAGCCTAAGAGGAGAAATGTTTCTTCAAAAATAACAACTTGGTCAATCTCTGGTTTCCCTGTGTCCCCACCTTTAACATGTCCAACACACAGATTCACTGGAAAAAGGTTCTGTTGATGACTTCTTGTATGCACCAACATCAACCAACAGGTTCTGCATGTCCGCCTGCATTCAGCTGCTGGAGCAGGCATAGGTTCTCCATTTCTTCTGGAAGTATTGTGATCCTGGTCATCCATCTAAAAAATATCACTGCCTCAGTGCATTGATCGTCTTCTAAACAGCCCATACCTGACCCCAGTTTTACTCTTAGATAACTGCGAAGTTTTGATACCCGAAATAAAATATTTCTAGCAGCATTTATTCTGGACAGCGCAAGTCACCTTTGAGTTCCATAACAGTGGTCTTTCTAAGACCATAGGCCGAGGTCAAGCTTTCCATTTTCTGGTTATATACTCCATCTCAAGACTCCACCAAGTATTGTGTTTGAGTCAGTAGAAGGGATACAAACACTGCCATTCATCATTACAAATTCTAAGTTATGAGCTGTGATCTCGTCGCATACTCCGAAGGGTTCAGTGTGGATTTTTTCCATACTTGCGTATGCTAAAGACAGATGTTTTTACTATCCCATTTTTGACAAAGAAGGTGCTGGGTAATCTTGTAGGTCACCATGTGGTACAATCAAAGCAATTTATTTCCAGTACCGCTATTTTGTAATCCCACACGTTTATTTTTTCCTATTGTAAAGGACTAGTGGGTCCAATGTTAATGAAAATAGTGAGTATGACTTTCTGTTTATTAAAGGGGCAAGACGAATTTTGACTGAATTTGTTGTAGTTGCTGACTTGGGTAATTTATACAACGCATGAATCTGTATCAGGTTCCTATCTTGCGGAGAAGGCTCAACTAGAACTCAACAGTGGGTAAAAAAATTCAAAATAAAGCAAATCAATAGCCTTTCCAGCAGCCAAGGCCCTGATTGTGAAGTCACCGGGCGGACAGTTGTTGTTTGTTGCAGCCGTTAAATAACGACACCCTTGGGTTCAGATCTAAATAGCACCTATTATGGGTTTTTCCACTGTGCAGTGGGAATAACATGCAGATTATGGGATTTTCTGAACCAAAATTCCCATGACCCCTGTATTAAGTGGTCCTTTTTACCTGGTAAATAGCAATAGAGTAAATCTACCAATATTTATCGGGGAAAAATTCCAAGTGGTGCCGAAAACTCAACTTACTGGTAATTCCAACTCCTGTGCAAAACAGTTTTGCCCAGGTGTTGCAGTTTACCCCCGCATTAATCAAGACCTAAATTAGTAATTTGTGTTAGGTGCTCCCGTATCCTATGCTGGTTGTAGCACAGTTTCCGATCCTTAGGCAGCTGCTGTGCGAGACTCTGCATTCCTTCTGTAGCCTCAAGCTCATTTTCCCCCTTAGCCAATTCTACCTCCCAGTGTCCATGAGTTTGTAATGTGGTTTTTTTACAACCTTGATGGTGCCCAGACACCTCCGTATAAACACCAGGCTGCTTGCTACAGGAAGAAGTTAACCTGCTTCATACAAGGCCACTGCTGCATTAAGTATACTGCACGCTGCTGCCTTTGGCTGTGACCACAGGAGGCCATGAAGGGGCGCCAGTTTGCAACCAATGGCCATATTACTTTCTTAGCCCAAGGAAAATCATCATTTTGCCTCAGGCTTCAAAATCCGTATGCCCGGCCGGCCTCATCTACTTTACGTTTATCTGCTGTCAGCAGAGATACGCAGGATCCAATACTTTCACCGCTTAGCACCTTCTGCATGCACTATTGTGATTTATTTTGCATGGAAATATGTACTTATTTGTCTGGTATTAGTAGCTTGTCTTACTGAGCCAAATTACCCTTGGCTTCCAAAAAGCAATTTCAGTCTGCATTTCATTTTTGCCCATTTATTGTATCCTAGGAAGCCGAATTCTGACACATTAACACCATGCATCACGTTACTGTGTGAAAACATATTTCATTTTCTGTGCCAGTAGTGTCTGGTCATGTTCTGTAATGAAACAGCAATGGAAATTTTGCACATTATATTCTGTATATATAGGATTCAGAGGTCCTACAACTGTAATGTCATTTTCCAACAAGTCATTACATTGCCTAAACCTGCCAGCTTTGCATAATTATATCTGATCACATCAGTCTGAGAAAATGGCCGACCTTCCTACACGTACATTGCACCTGTGTGTCTAGCAGTATCAGCTCTCATCACACGGTCTGTCGGTTTGGTCTTGGGCATCAGTGACCAGAGTTGTGCCTTTATTTTAGTAGGAAAACTAGTGAGAGACAAAAATGCATGACATGACGTTGGTTTGTCTGCTTAAGTGGTAAGTGATGTGTTGGCATGCATACCCTGTCGGCCTTGCCATTTGACTTACCCACTCTTTTCCACGGCTGCTCAACTGCCTCCTACCCTAATATTGCAGGGATATGGAAATTGCTAACTCCAGAAGTATTGCTACATTATAAAACCAGTTTGAGGAACATTGTAAAAAACAAAAAGGTTACGCTTTGAGGGGCAGAGCTGTGTGCCACACAATATTGGTTATTCTTGGATGAAATGCCGCCCTTTGAATTCAAGAAAGGCTTCACGCCGCAACCATAACACCGGGGGCCTCTTCTGCTTTTGTCGTTTAACTTTTAGCATAATGTAATTTGGAAATTAGAATATTTTACTCCATTTGCCTTATTTGCAGCATATATTTCCGTACCGCTGTACCCGTCAAGGCCTGTCTACTCCTAAAGCCTTTAAGTCCTTCTGGGAGGAACGACAAGTCACGCTTCCTCCCCGAGGCCTGTCTGGCAGCCACATGGTGGCCCTTCAACTCCCACGACGCACTTAAAAGAGGAGTGGCTGTTTGCTTTCCACCACTTCAAGGATAGAAGCCTGCTGGAGCGGCTTGAAAGGGGCAGTCCAGCTGCCGCGGGCTAATGGAGCTCATGTGTGGATTACAATAGGTGATGTGTGGTTGTCTCAAAGCAGCCCTAGTCTCCATAACTTTGAGAGAGCCCCACTGATTAATATCGAATCTAATTCATACTGGATTTCAAACTAATAAATGCTTACATGGACAGAGTTCACTTTGGAAGTCGCCGAAATGACTAATGCAGACAATAGGAGACACGTTTTGGACTTTTCTTTTGGATTTGTTGCCTTTAGAAATATATTATGTAGATGAGGAACAGTTATGAATGGGACTAATAAAAATAAAGAAAAGACCATAGGAGACTGATTCAGCTTCATTTTGGTGGAAATGTGTAGACCTGCTCCTCGGTTAAACTTTGCCATGAACATGTCCCTGGAGTCACTGAAGCTCTCAGGGGGCTCTGATGAGCCAGCGAGGAAACGTGCCAGATGGTGCGCCGTTATTTCAAAGTTGCTACTACAATACTCACTGCAATAAGATGAATACTATATGGCTAAAGTATACCTGCCATATATTATTAGAATATTGCAAGACACTGATTAGTTCGGAGACCGTGTAGAAAAAAACAATGTTGAAAGCTGAGTTCCTCTTAAAAGGTCAGGGAGCTTCGAGGTGACTTGAAATATCCAAATACCCTACAGCAGGGTTGTTCTTCATTCATTATAATACATAGCCACACCATCACCCTTCCCACATCTGTATAAAGCCATGGTGCATTTATTGTTCTTCCATATGAATGAAAGGGAGAGGATGTTTGGGGACACGAGGAATAAAAGTACACACTGTAGTACAAAATTAAACGCACCGAAAAATAATTAGCTATTTGGTGTATTAAGCTGATTGTAATATGTTTTTGTAACTCAGATTGTTTAAAAAAGCGTTAGCTCACAATGTGTAGAAATATGCAGAAAGATTCTTTCCTATATTTACCTAAAGGATGCAAACAATTTACATGTTTCCATAAATACATCTTTTCAGCTGACCACAGTTGATCTAGAAGAAGAGAGCAGAAAAAGAAAAGCAATGTTCCGCTGCTTTAAAAACTGCTGTGTTAATTATGCGTTGTGACTAGGGATGAGTGGAAAAATTATTCTCTGCCAAAGGAGATTGTGAAGTTTTGCCTTTGTGGCAAAACTCTGCCAATCGCTACATGGTGGAGTTTATTCTTGCTCGCTGCTCTCCAACGTTAAGTTGGCGAATGAGAATTTACATCCCCTTGCTTGATTTTCAGGCGCTAGAATGGCTTCTGGCGAGATTTATTTCAAGGTGGACGTCGCACCATGTTGCACTGTTCGCATTGAGCAAGCTGCCGCTTGAGCAGGAAATATACTCAAGGCAGAAAGAAGCAGCGCCCACTAGTGTGCCATGTGGTACAGTTCGCGTCAATTTTATTATAACTAACTGCTAAAAAATAACTAATTGTGTTTGTTAATATTACAGGATAGTTATTTAGGGGCGAGCGCAAAGTGCTCTTCTAATCTCTCTTTAGGGGGATTTTAACCACCTCCATGTTACGTCAGTCACTTTCATTGGTTCGTGGGCTTGCCTTTTAAAATCCGCTTGTTTTCATTCGTGAAAGGCATGCATACGTCTTGCCTTTTCCGGTGTTTTGCCCTCCGCGAGAGCACCAGTAAACTACTAGAAACATACGAGTCTCCATGTTTTCTGTATGGTTTCTGGACTACTTTTTCTCTTTATTTCACAGCGTGATCGTGCTGTGTTTTACACAGTACGATCGCGCTCATTTTTTTGTTTTCTATTTAATGTGGCAAGAAAAGTCCGGTTAGGAGTTTACAACGCTAATTGCTCTAACTCGACATAATGTGAGACCCGTTGCATTGCAAATGTTTGTTTTATTATGGTAATGGTGAGGGCCCTGGGAATCTTATAGTTGACATCTGTTCCATCTGTAAGATACCAAGGTGGGTAGAGTCTGAATTATGTGACACAATAAATACATATGTGATAATTCACATAGTCACAGAAATATGTGCTATTTAGGACATTCTCCTGTGTCTTCGCAGGTCCTGGCAACCGGTAGGCCTGGAGAGTGGTTATCCAAAAACTGAGTGGGCTGCTTGGAGGTTAGATTTTGACACCCTCATTCACTTATTCTCGACCCCTATTTTCCCTTATGGTTTAATTGTGTTGTTAGCCGGTTGTGTTTTAGTTGCACATATTATTTGATGGTTGTGTGTTCTTGCTCTTCCTGTGCCCTCCTTCTTGTTATATATAATCACCACAGAGGCCTCTTAGGTCATCTCATCTTGTGATTTATGCCAACACGTGCGGCTCTAATATGCAGAGATTGGTGATGCATGTTTTGCCACTTGCTTTATCGTTAAGGTGTTTAGAGAGGGCACTGGAGATGGAGAAAGTGTATGTGCTTGTGTGTGTGTTTCAGTGCAGCCGAGCTCTAGCATGGCACTGTGCAATCCAGCTTTGTCAATGATAGTCCATATTCCACCTTCCATGCTTTATGTCTTCACACGTGACACTTCCATTTTCTTAGAGAGAGAGGCCTTGTGATAGATGTGGACTATAATCAGATCCACTAGAATTATGCATCAAGGGAAAACCAAATTATGCAGCATGGTTGACTAAATTATGCATAAAGAAAAGGCAAATTATGCAGCACAAAATTGCGCATTTTGTATTAGTATTACTTCATTATTTTGTCATTTTTACACACTGTAAAGCTGTCTGGGAAAATATGTCGCTTTATTAGTACCAGTTTAATAACCAAATGCAGCAATATGCAATAGAAAGATGACCAGACTACCTTTACAAAGGGCCTTCCACTGTGCATGATCATGTTTCGCCCTGTGTTTAGTAACTTTTGATCCATTTGAGCTTCAAACACATTTTTTGTAAATTCGGCAGATTATACCAGTGGGGTGCATGCAGCTAGAGGCTGAGCTGAATTCTGAGCAGTCGCCATGTTTTTGCACCCTCTTTGCATCCGTTTTATTGTATTTCACAAACCCATATAAAGTGAATTTGTTTGTGAAATAAGAAAAATCCGTGGAGACTACTCCTTGCATGGTGGCCCCTGGAAGGTAATCCGCGGACGTCATTATGCAGTTTTTCTTTCCCCATTGCTTGTTCTCTGCAGCTGCTAAAAAGTGTATGCGTCCATCAGAAAAGTATGTGCGCACAGCCGACTAATGTTTGTGATCCAGAGCAAGTATGCAGTGTGCCCCAGCAGGACAAAATACCTGAAAATAGACACGGGAAGTAAATCTAGTGCAAGGAAAAATGATGTCTGTTGCAATTACTGTGTCAGCAGATGTAAAATTCTTCACTGTTCCCATTCAGTTAAATCTGCTTCTCCCATCAGAATTAATTTTCAATAAAATATTAATTTTATCAGATTCATATTATCATTTGTCACTGTGCTCTGATAGCCCCCCCCCCCCCCCCCGCCCCCCACCCCATATTGCTGGAGCAGGGGCTTTCCTCCCTCATTCGTGCCTCCTTTACATACTCTTACACCAAGCAAAGTTCTGTTTTCATTTTTGTCTCTGTGCATGACGTTATTTTAATCTGCATGTGTGTCGGTGTGAGCGTGCGTGCATGTGTGTACTAGTGCCTGTACATTTTCAGAGAATGGCAGCAATGCGTGTCACTGGCAAACGCCTAGGCTCACAAACTGGGAGATTACGTAGGCGCCATGTTTATTAATTTATTGTTGTCTGTGCAGAGGAAGATTTGCCGCGTGCTTGCTGAAAGAGCGCCTGTCAGTGCACAGCTCGTCCTTGCAGCCGGAGGCTGGCGGGTGCTAGCCCAAAGCAGGCAGCTGGTGTCAGTGTGCGCCTGGCAGACGACTGACCTAGTCGTTGCTGGCGGCCATTAATAGATGACGTGGCAAAACAGCCAGCAAGGGACAGCTGTCTATGCCCTCCAGCACCAGTTCCTGCTGGTAGGCTGCACAGGCCCGCCAACGTCCCAGGAGTAGCGGAAGAAACGTCACACATTTTCCGTTCCTTTATAACCTCCCTGGATTGACCCACCTTGACCCACCATAAGCACCCCGAAAGCCTCTTGCTTGCTGAGTGGATAGAGGAACGAGGGGAGGAAACTAAAGATATAACCGTGGCTTTTAGAGCCGTGCTTCCTTTCTGTCCCAGCTGCTGCCTTCATGACCCAGCAATATTGAAGGCTGTATCGGGGATTAGGAAGGGCAGTATGTGCCATAGGGCAGACCCCATCTTCTAGCTCTAGTCGAGCTCCATGCACATGACCTGCCTCGTCCCAGACTCCCTCAGGTCTTACGACACCTCGTGGTGGGCATCGCAGCCTTTCAAAAGCCTCTGTAATTCCATTAACTTGGGATTCCGAAACTGGGGACATGCGTTCATGCCTCGTTTTATCGAGAGGACCCGTGAACATAATGGTTCATCGATATGTGTGTGCATTTTGAGGTTTCGCTGTTACTAGCTGTGGAAACAAAATCCCTGTACTGCACAATCTAGGCCCCAGATGCATTTCAACTAGAGCTGTGCCTTTTGGTCATTCCAAGCACCATGCTGTTAGCAGTAAAGATTATATTGCATTCAGCACCATGTTTTGTAGCACACCAGAGGACATCTGCTCATATCTAAGTTTTGAAACAACTGCATGGCCTCCGCTTTTATCATGCCTCGCCCTCCACCTTACAAAATACAGTATAACTTTCAAGCTGTCTGCTCAGATAAATCAGAGAACCTTAAAATAGATTGACAAGCTTAAAAGGGAACCCTATGACACATATCTCCCTGGTGGCCACAATTGAATTCCAAAAATCTCAAAAAGAATGCATCTGTAAACAGAAATTCTCTTCATGGAATAACCTTTCTCTAAAACAATGACTTACTCACTCCTTACAGAGGTTCAGAAAGGACTACACTAGTTACCTCTGCACCATCTTCCACTCAGCTGTAAAATGATCGCCCCTTGTTCTCTACATCAGTCATATCTCTTTCAGTGTAATTTACAAGAATCTGCTTATGTATGTCCCCAACATATTTGCACATATTCCTAAACTTCTTCCTTGGGCCTTAGTATGTGGTGTATAAATACCCCCAATAAAGTAGAGTAGCGGGTGTGTTAGGGTAAATCTGAATGCACTGTTGGTTCTGTGAGAAAGATGGGAGAGAATGTCCCTTGTGGTCTTCAAATGTCATTGATTTCTATGTTGATCTTTCAAAATTCTAATGAGCTATGTATAGACATTTATGGGTATGTATGCATCACGAAGCTTGGTATAAAGCACTTTGTCACTGTACAATAAAAGAGGGGACAAAGAAAGGGTAAGAAAGAATTGTTTACTAATGGCATCCTTGTAAATCGAGTAGTCAAATGGTTATATCTCGACCGTTGTTACTTTAAATGAAGGTCTTCATTTTTTTTCCTTCAATTGAGGTATGTAACAGAAATCAGTTTGGCGACCTTAGGCCAGTTTTTAAATGACTGCTTCAGCAAGGCTTTCAGCTACTCTTTTTGCAGTTGGAGCAATATCACACGTCTCTTCCACTAAGCAGCCAGACAACACTCTTATGTAGACATTGCTTTTTTGCTCCCCAGTGCTCTTCGATGTGCACTGATCTTTCATACTCCCCATGTTTCTGTTAAATTACATTGTTTTCTGTTAAATGACATTGGCCCTGCTGTTTCGACGGAAGCACCGCCAACAGGCTGGCGGTGCTTCCCATGGGATTACGACCGCGACAGAAGCGCTGCGGTCGCACCGCCGGGACCAGCGGTTTCCCGCCACATTGGTCCCGGCGGTTGTAATCCCCCAGGGCAGCGCCATGAAAAGGCTGGCGGAAAGGGGAGTTGCGGGGCCCCTGGGGGCCCCATGGAGCTTTTCACTGAAAAGAGCGATGGGTGCACCTGCACCCGTCGCACTGCCGCAACACCGCCGGCTCCATTTGGAGCCGGCTTCCGTGTTGCGGCCGAGATACCCGCCGGCCCAGCGGAGATCTCCAAATGGCCACTGTGGGAGTGCTGCCGCATTGGCAGCCGCGCTGCAGATTCAACTTGGCGGGCGGAAAGTTGAAATGAGGGCCATTGTTTTTTTTAAACTAAAGGCTAAGGAGGTCAGTGGGACCACATCCTGCTAAAAAAAAATATTTCTTAACATTCTCAAAGGGGAACAGCTACCTTTGCGACTGACACCTTCCACTTTGCAAATGGGTTACCAACAGTTTTAAACTGGTGGTAAGTGATTACTGTTTTGTGAATGGAATTCAGTCGCAAAACTGTAATACTATACTGATTCAGTATTTGGCTCTAAACACACCCCTTCCAAATACCTTATCGCAAATGCAAAATGCGATTCAGTAACAAGTTACTGAATTGCACTGTGCATTTTGTACATTAGAAAAAACAAGTGACACCATGGCGTGTGACATCGCAGCAGGTGACAGAGCATGTGGCATCACAGGATATGGCATCACAACCCAGGACCTCCCAGGAAGTGACATCGCAAGACATCGGATCTTAACACCTCACACATATGTTTAGCAGGTCTATCATGAGTACATTTAAGCACATTACAATATTAACAAATTAGATTTTGCATCAGCGTTGTGCCAAAAAAGTGACGCAACCCTGACTTAAAACCTAGGCCTCAACATGTTTATTTTTTTAAAACTCTGCCAGAAATAAATTGGCAACAAGGAGAAGCATGGCAGTAAATCTGTTCCACTCAATTGGTTGTAAAGTCTGCAGTTTAAAATATCTTATGGGGTTAAGGCACCTGTTGCAGAGATTTTTTTTGTGCCAGGGAATTATAGTGAGGGTAAGATAACTCTGGAGGTTTACACCTTTGCTGAAGAGATCTGTGTTTTTTCTAGTCCCAGTTTTGAATCAAAGTAGCATAAGGAGTAAGTTAGTCTCCTGCTAAGCATAAAATGTAACATGAAGATGATAGATTTTTATTTTCTGTACGTAGGTAAATGGGTTACTGCTTTTAACACCAAAATCCTTTTGTTACTTGAAGTTCATAAATTATCCTTCTAATATAACGCATTGAGCTGTGAAGGACTTGTGACTGCTACACCTTGTAACCCTCACTGTCTTAGGTAACACATCCTGCACATTGATTTACACTCTTAAATCATTTATTGTCAGTGTATAATGTGTACGTTTGATCTAAGGCGCTCTGACAGCCTACATTGAGATGAGTGGCACTATAAAAGAAATAAAACAAAATAATGACATTTAAATTGTTATTTGTGTAAACACTCGGACAGGCCAACACATCTGACATTCTTTATAGAGGGACTGAACAAAGTCAAAAGCATGCCTCTTTTAAGTACTTGTGAAGTAATAAGCTGTGTGCATTTGTTTTCCCTGCATTTGCATCTAGGTATGAGGCTACAGATAGCCTCAGCCAGGGCACCCGAACAAAATGAAGCATGAGGCCCCCATAATTTCGACCTTTGTTTTGGCCCAAGCTGGAACTCTAAATAACAAAGCCCCCTCGCCTCCAACACATTACTACTGTGAACAAAATCAGACAACATGCGGTGTCTGAAACTTATACCAAATGAGTTCAGCATATATTTTTGGGGCCCATCTTCTTGGCAGGGTGGACAGTACCCTGTGAAAATAGAGGGTAGACACCGTCTACCCTTGTGTACCACCATCTTCTTCCCTGATAGTCGGACTGGGACAGAAACTAGACCTGCTCATCAAAATAAAAATGGCCCCCATTAGTGAATCAGATCCTGGTTTTCATTGCTGGGTCCTATGGAGATGGCTGTGATGGTTATTCTACTAATAAGCTTTGCCAGTAAAGCAAAAGTTCTGACATATTTGATTTGACTTTTTTAACCTTGTATTTTCATATAATGCAATCATTTGTTTTGCCAAGCACTCCAAGTCAGCAAATATGTTCTGTGAAATACTCTGTGCCTGTTTTAATTCAGAATTTACTTTAAAGTTTAAAATACTTGCTTGAATCCCTGTGTCTCAACACCTCTATTTGCCAACATTAAGTACTCTTATTAACTGGCTAACCCCTGGTGTTGTGTACCACATTTACCCAATGCTGCGACCCTGCAAAGCCAGTGGCGTTTCTTGTAGCTCCATGAAGGGAAAGTCATGTGAGTCTCATGTAAGTCATGAATGGGTCGTTTAGAGATTATCATATTCTCTTTCTGGGGGATATTCCAGCTCCAAGAGAGGCAGGGAGATGGGGGGAGAGGTCTGTGGGAGATGTACTTTTTCGTGGAACCTGTGCCTACTAAATGGGGAGTCCTTTCCTTCTCTGTGATCCAGCATGCAGTGACTGAAGTCTGTTGACCTTGAGTCCTTCTCCACCGATCATTTTTTCTTTGTTACATGAACACTTGCAAGATAGCTAAAGCTGTATTTAATGCCAGACCTGAAAACAAGATATTTACAAATCTTACCGGATCCAGTCCATCTTAGATAGTTTCGCATCCTGGAATGACTGATTCGGCATGATGTAAAATCACCTATTTAGCTGGCACTAAAGTCCCAGGTGTCATTGCAGTGCTCAGGCTTGCTTACTGCCAAGGTGCCCCATGCCGTTCTACTCTTCTTTGTTAAAAACATGGGCCACTTTGCAAACTATGTTCAGGTCTCGCCTGAGACAGTGCTTGAGACACATATTATTTACACATTGCTTATCACTGGTTGGTTTCGTTGTCATTCTTATGTCCTTGCTTCTCTCTGATCAGCACGTGCCAGTTCCCTTTCTCTTTATGTGTTTGTCCCTCCCCTGGTGTAATAATTATAAACATCTTTTTGCATCAGTGGTGAATGAAAGATTATATAGTTGTTTTATACTGTATCTAATCTTTACCTCCAGACCAACTCCTGTGATATAGGCATTAAATGCTCGGCCAAGAAACCCGAGGAGGCAAGGAGACTTGAAGAATCCAAATGTATGCTGGTCTAGTTGTAGACTAGTTGTAGATACTGCTGAGCACACCCCAAGGCTTAAAGGGATGAGAAAAAGCCTGTTGGGGCCTGTACCGTATATCACCTGCATCACCCACAGGCTGCTTCAAAGTACTGGGGGTCAGTTCTAGACTTGAAAAAAGCGAGCAAGCTTTACTGTCTGGTTTTCTTCATAAGGGTCCCCCTCCTCAGACTTTGCTTCTCCCCTGCTTGCTGTGCCCTTGTTTTCCGTGACGGTTTTGTTAGAGTGATGAGAGCGTCTGTTGTAGAACTAGGCAGATATGTAGTTGCTCTACTATATGGCGCTTTGGGGATTCTGAGATCAAGTTCACAGTTCTGCAAATGAATTGGGACCCAACATTGAGATTTTGGATCTACAGACATTGCCGCAAGTACTTTATGTTGGATTATTATAATATCCTTTTTTCAAATCTATGGTGTACTTCTCCTCCCTGAGATTAAATCAGCATCACCAATGCCACGCCTGCCTTCCAGTGCCATACGGGGACCCTTGCTCTCCCTAATGGCGGGGAAGTGGGTTTCTAGGCATATGTATAATCATATTGCCAGATATACTCAACCTGTCTCTTCAGTCTCAACCATCAATGCTCTATTCAATTATTCCTGTCCACAGAGGATCCAGCCACAGGGATCCGGATGTATAGGTCTAAAATATAATTGTGCATGCTGCATCGGTTCTGGCTTACATTGAGGCATTCTGCAGCTGCCCTGGAACCAACAGCCCTTGCTGCAGTTGCCTTACCTCTGTCCTGCCTGCACTTGCAAGTTAGTAGCTATCCATGCCTACACTGCAGGTACTGCGACTGTCCTGGTTCCAAAAGTCAGCACTTAATCTACTTTGTTTTATTGTGGAAGTTTGTTAAGTTGAATCATAGGCGCATGCGGTACATGACGAAAAAGGTTGATTAAAATACCTAGAACAGGTGGGTACAGTTTACAATCGGAAGGCGAAGATAGCTAAAAGCCATTGTCAGAGGAAATTCGACTGGTGCATTTACCATTTCCTCCACACATTGGTGGGTTATAGGTTACCACGGCAGGCCTTTCTGAAGTGGGGTAGATTTGTCATTTTTATACCGGTTCTGCACTATTTCAGGTTCCCTCTCTTGCTGAAAGCCATTTATTTATAGATTGTTAAGCATGGCTCTTCTATTAATTAATGCTAAGGTAGTTAGTAAAAATAAAAACAGTAGATGGCACCAGATTCCTGATCTGCCTTGTTTTTATTTTACCTGAAGGATATGTGCTTTTTTAACATTGAACCAGGTCCCCACCCTATGAAGGGCTTCCATCAGTTTGTTGACCCTGGCCCTGCAAAAGCCTCTGACATTCTCGACCACTGAATTCTAAATCAGGCATTGCTGGAACTGCTGAGGGTGCACTGGCTGCAGCAGAGCTTGCTGGAACAGCCCCGGTGGTTGCTGCTTGAGCTGCAACCAGTACAGGTGCAGGCATCATCTCAGATTGCAATAGTTTTTAATGCAACTGCGCAACGAATCTCACAGCCGGCTGCAAATTCTGGGCACAGGCAGACCTACCCATGCCAAGAGTTGCATGCGCATTCAGACATGCTGACATCAAAGCCTTACACAGAAGCACACCACCTCAGAGAAGGCAGGGGCATGCAGACAAGCGCGCTAAGATCCATAAGAGGCTGCGCCTGGTGCATTCCCTTAATCAACGCTGAAAGGTTGCCAATATATGGATTGGTGGCTAACACAGTGTGAGCGGACGGTGGCCATGAATCACCTGAGCCCTGCAGGGACTATTACTTCTCGACAGATTAAAGGTCGTAAGGACAGCAGTGGAAAGATGATTTTGGCCTTCACATCCCACCTCCCACCCTTCCGCTACACTGGACCAACCAGACGTGCAGTGAACTGATGTTTGCACCTCAATATCATATTCAGGGTAAACCCTGGGCAATGTGGAAGTCGCCAAATTAATCCACTGGTGTCCTATATACACAGCCACAGTCCATTTGACACACTACATTACTCAATTGCATTGCTCTGGAAGCAACCTTACAGCAGTGCATTTTCTCGCTAGCTAAATGGTTAATTTTGGTAAACCTGCGCCGCTGACGTCTATAGTGGTATGAAGGTTTGTCGTAGTTGGACTCTTGCTCTAGGAGTCTAGGCAAGACTGCTGGTTTAAGGATGACAGTACTTATGTTTGTATGCCACTATGCCAATCCTACAACAAAACGCAACTGTTGTCCCAACCCTTCCGGCTCACAAGCAGTACCTCACCAAAAACCCAAAACAGTCAAAGGTGATTTGTGGCAGCCTTTACGCATGGCTCAAGAGTGTGAAATCTCAGGGAGCGTCGTGGTTAAACAGAGATTACCCCTTTCTCACATTAACAACGTCTCAGTCACACACACAGAGGCAATGAAGAAGATGCAGTAGAGTTTTCAGTAAGTTTTAATTTAGCAAAACTGCAATCTGCGATAAGCTAGATGGGCTGCAATGATTAGGATAATGAACAGTGTAAGAAACAGAATTGTAAAGACAAGAGTGATTAATACAAAGACCCCCACCATCTTGCAATATAATGAAATAACATGAAGTGTGTGATATGTCCTGATACCCTAGCATCGTGAACCTAACCTCTAACCTAAAAGAGAGCTAGGTATGTTAAACCTCAATCTGCTAATGCCATGTCCATGAGAAGAGCCCCCAACCCTTGTTACTTTGGAAAGAGGTCTGTAGCTCAGACTCCTTAGGGACACAAAACTGGGGCAGCAGGCAAGGCGACGTGCAGCATTCATTAGCAGCAATGGCATCTGGTTGGGATCCCTCTAACTATCTGTTAAAGTGAGGAGTATTTATACAGATCTACTTGGCCCCCTGACGTAGGTTTGTTCCCAAACAATATATAACGAGGCGTGTTTGGGACGGTAATTAATATAAACAATTCCCTCGAAAGCATGTAGTGGGAAAGTACCTAAAGTGAACACCTACAGTTTGTTGGTCTTTTTCGCCTGATCTTGACGCCTTAGCGCGGTGGCACTGATAATGCAAACTAAAACATGGGTCTAAGTCAAACAAGGCAGCCATCTTAAAAGAATTAATTAAATAAATGTGCTAAAACAGAGCAAGCTAAGTAGGGTAAAAGTCACTTGGTGACGGGGAAACAGGTCTGCAAGCCACAGGCTAAGCTAACTCCTGTTTCCCATTGAAACAAACTAGGATTCACTACAGGTTATGACTTTAAGTCGGCAAGGTCAACGCAGCTTTCCCTCCTCCCGAGGTGGGTACATTGAGGACCATTAAAGTGAGTAGTAGTATATTTTATGTGCAGCACATAAAAAACACACAAGTGTTATACAAAGCGCTAAATGAAAACAAGCTACTGTAATTAAGTTCTTTACTCTCTTATGTACCCTTGTATATGTTGCCTGTTCATTGCTATGGTTCCTACTTACCGCTACATACCTACCCAAGTTTTGAGTTGATATGCTTATGCTTGTAGTAGGTAAACCTGAATGCTAAAGGTTACATCTATCACACAATTGCCTTCCTGTCCTACTAATCCAAATTATGGTAGGCATTTCGTTAATTAGCTCACTCCTTTCTTCAGAACCAACAGATCGAGCTCCTTCTGCCTTCACTCCAGAAAGGCAGCAGTCACTCACATCTCTAACGTAAAAGTATCTGCACACTACAGCCATCTCTTCTCCATTGACATTCTTTGGAGGCGCCCGACTCCTTTGGCCATTATGTCTCGTTTCGCCTGTTAAGTGGCGGCATCACTAGCAGAGAACTCTCTTGACTCGACCTAGGCCGTGAAACCTATTGTTTTGACTGTTTATAAATCTAACCATCACACAATACGAGCGTTATATTTTTTCATGTTAATTAGCCCTGCAGATATAGCCAGGATCAGCTGTTTTGATGTTCTTTCAAAGTATGTTAAACAGTTAAAGGTGCTGTTGATGAGCTCTGCTAAAAAATAGACAGCGTTCCCTTGTGGTAGCGTGGCATAAATAAGTACCAGTGTTTATAAAGAAGTACCAGTGCTCAACACCAGCAAACAGTGTCTTAAATTAAGCTCTGCTCCTTCCCGACCTTCAAAGAAACACTGAAAAATGGCTCCTTGGGGTCCTTGGCCTTCATCAGGGCAAAAAAGTGCCCGAGTCTTGTCTCCTGTCTACCCCACAGTTAGATGGTAAACAAACATATAACATAAATGCATGCAAAGACAGGCTTACTGGAGAGGTGCTCACTCTCAATTCCCTAATTGGGAACTCCTGTGGACATGACGAAGTCAGCAGGAATGAGCCTCAACTAGGTATACAGGTGCGTGAAACCCTTGACAGCTGTGTGACTATAGGGCCCCATCCTTCTCCTCCTATGATGCCCACATCAGTTCCCAATTAGGAAAGCCCAGGACCCTAAGTGGCCATTTTTCATGGGCTGAAACATGTCGACAGTAGAGCATGGTAATAGGGCCATCATTCCCCCTATTTTTACCCTGCTATTTAGTTTTTAACCATACCTGAGCAACCAATAATAAAGGGGATATCTGAGTTTCTGAGTATTTTTATTGTATAAGACCCTGGCTGCTACTGAATATAAAAAAGTGCTCCCTGGAACATGGTCGACCCTATCCTTGTTTTTAGGGACCAGGATGAGATCTGCAAATGAAGCATACCACTGCTAGAGTGGGTGAGGGTCTAACAAAAGAAACAATTCTATTTCCAGGGCAGATGGCAAAAAATTTGAATGTTTGATGGCGTCTGACAATTTCACTGGGTGAGGATTCCCGTTTTTCTGTATTATTGATTGGATAGGGAGAAAGTATCCTTCCCCAATGGAATACTTTCTCTCTCCTCTCTGGGCTGGCACATTCTTTGCCTCTCCTTGTAACTAGCATTTATTTAGCCCTGAAGAACCCAGAGGATATCCAGGTCATCATCTGGTAACTCTTCCACCAAGCACCTGCGTGATGGATAAAACTCTTTTCACCACATCATTTACGCTTAAAGATTGGAAGAGCCAGCAATTCTATTCCACTTGAATCTTGGTTCACCGTTCCTTGTCTGTCTCTCTTGCTATGGGCGTCATGCTGTCCGGCTTGTAGTGTAAAACAGGGCCCTTTATGAATGTTTCACTACAATGTTATAATCTATCCATATTCTTGTTCCTTCTGCCTCCCACCAGTCTCTATTTGTAGATCTCCAGTACCCCAATTCAAACCCAAGCACTCTGGTTATCTCTAAATCTTTGTGTTCTTCCTTCTTTAGAACAGCTGATCCCTTAACACGAGATATGCCTCCTCTCTGCCACCTCCAATGTGGCCATTAAAAGTCAGACAGCTGTCTCCCAACACCAAGGCTCCCAGTAACTGAAGTTATGTGGACTAAATAGGTAGTAATCGCTCTATGGATCCCTAGATGTACCTTGTACTATCTCACTGTCCATCTTCAACCTGCTTCCAGGTTGTATTGCTAGGATACCCACTGAATCCTCAAAGTAAATGTCTAGATGATGCTTTGAGCATCTTCATTTCTCACCAATACCCACAACCAGTCAGTACTCTCAGATACCGAGTACCAGCACTTTTTTTTTATTTCGAGAGCAAGAGTACCTAAACTTTTCAGCAGATGAGTGATACTTTTAATTGGAGATTACAGGCACTTCCCTTAAACCAGCAGGTACTCTGGTATAGGGTACCTGAACTATTTTTCCATTTCAAGCTGTGCCCACGGCCCAAAGACACTCCTTCCAAACCTATCTCATGGCTAAGCCTAATGTACAAGCAGCAGATTCAGGCTGAGCCTGAAGAAGAGCTATTTCTACGAGGATGACATATGCTTCTGTGCAAGCTGGAGGGGGCATTACAGGACGCAGAAAAACTCGTGCCCTTGGTCTGCTGAAGCACAAGGGGAATATGTATTCTATTGTTATTGCATTAATGTAGATCTTACAACTGTAGATATTTTATTTTAAGAATTTTATATAGCGCGAACATGACCAGTCAGGGTATCAGAGCACTGTACAAATAGCAAACAAGTTAAACATTAGAATACAAAAAGGAAAATAAAAAATTACTGCTTTACATATAGCAAACCAGTTAAACATAAAAAAGGAACAAGCAAGAAACAGTATATACAATGTAACAAACGGCTAGTAGATGCAGGATCCTGGGATGTATACAGGACTAATAGTCACGCTCAGTGACTTCAGGGTAACTGTTGAAGGTATATATTCAGCTACAGCAGTTTTACTTATTTGTTGAAGGAGGTAGTCGAGGAGTAAGATCTGGGTTCAGGAGGTTTGGGGAACGCTTTTCTAGTAGTCCATTGCGTACTCTGAGTGTCATTTGCGCCATCTAGCAACTTTATTGAGTATTCTTCAGAATATTAAGATTTATTCTCAACGTGCTAAAATATCAACTACCACAATCTTGTGAATGTAAGTACATATATCTAGGGAAGTATTCATGTACTATTCATAATTGCACGTCTAAGTACCCTGAATAAACAAGTGTTAGTCAACATTTTAGCAACAATATTTTGGTAGATCGATGTTTTTGTCCTCAATATTCTGACACCATAATACAACCACACTGCGACAGTTTCTGTGGTGCACTGAGACTCGAGCCCCGGCAATATTTCACCTGAAGGTTTGTGAAAACGCAATGAAAACTGGCCCTGGCATACTGAAATTACTTTCTAACAGTTGGGCTCAACCCTTGGCAAATTCCAAAAAAGATGTCAGCTCCTGGGGGTTGTCTTTGGTACACCATGAAATGAAATTAGTTGAGTAGTTCATGAATGTCTGCCTTCAGAGCCCATGGCTTTTTAGCTGATTTATGTTGAATTTACGATCTATAATGCAGTATTAAACCACTTGATTTGGTTTTTTTTTAGAGTAGGGTAGGAGAACGATTTCTCCCCACCCACCCAGTTAACCTTTATTGAAGAAGACTTGCTCACTCACTTTTCTCACATTAAGGGTAAATAATATGCCACAAACCACTTTCAAGAACCACCAGCCACTACTGATAAGCAGGATTGGCAGGGAGCAATACGGGCAATGTATGAGCAAGAGAAGAGAGAGCGAGAGAAATCTATTGAGAGGGAAAGAGAGAGAGAGAGGGGGGGGGGGGGGAGAGAGAGAGAGAGAGACTGTGCGCGCGTGCACACGTGCAGAAAGGGCAGAAGCAGAGATTTGTCAATACAAGTTATCTCATTGTTCAATCTAACAGTGGGTAAATTTGCATGCATTTCACAAATGGAAAATCCTACCACACTGCTGCCTACCTGCAGTTTTTGCCTATTTATTGTCAACATTGAGTCAGTGTGGCCCGCATCAGTGATTTGTTAGCCTGGCCACTACCATTATGATGTTTTTCATCCTTTTTTTGGCAGAGCATACATTACACCATTCCCACGGGCTGGGTTCTCCAATCAAACCCTCATTACCCCTGATCAATAAGGTTGAACGTTAAAGATGGCTTGGATCCACGCAGGGCTGGGCGAGCTGAGAAGCAGCATATTTGCATGTCTTGCTTAGATTGGCCTCTTTTAATGATCTCAGAATGTCACCTCTGGGTGTGATTCAAGCTGACTGTATAGATGATTCCCTTCTATATCACCATGATGGCTGGATTTATTTATTGATTTATTTAGAGAATTTTATAAGAGTGAACATGACCCATGAGTGCTGTAAATCCCGCTCATTTTCAATACCATAGCACCCCTACACTAGGCATGATGGCAGGTGCACGCAGTTATCGCTGAGTCTGTGGGCGAGGGCGCCCTGATGGTGAGGATAGATAAATCTTGACACTTGATTTAGGAATCTGTTTAGTAAAATCCTTTTGTCCTCCTAGAAGGTGGATGTCAAAAGGTTTGACCTGATCTCCGAAGGTAGGGAGTTCCATATTGTCAGTGCAGATCCAGAGAAGGTATAGCATAGGTCTTATTTTCTGAATCTGGTAGTTCCAGTATGAGGGAGCTTGCACTCCAAAAAGAGCTTCTGCCTCCTGATGTTGTGAGCTTATTTCTGAGGTACCTGAGTGTATCATGGCGCTCAGCTTTGTGTGTGTGTTAAACAAGCTGTTTTCAGATGGATCCTGGGGTCTACTGGGAGCCGATGTAGAGTCTTTAGAGAGGGAGTGATGACCCCAGGTGTTGCTGGTGGGCGGTCCATGTCAGGTATTATCTCTGGAAACAACTTCTTCCTGTGAAATAGGTTTTGGTTTCCGTTTTCTGTGCTGCAAGAGCCTAAAAATTATTTAATTCTATGTTTTTGAGCATTAACTAAAACTATGACTTTCATTCAAGGGCCTCTTGGGAAATCATAACTGAAGTGTAGTATGGTGGTTAGTCCTAGGTTTCTAATCAGCTTCCTCGAAGTCCATAGACATCATATATGATATTGAACAAGTAGGCTCATAGGGCTGTACCAGTAAACTGTTTTGCTTTAGATTTGTGCTAAGAAGGTCACTCAGCGGTGTACAAAGAAATATGGAAGTAATGTACACCACATTACGATGCATTAATTTATGGCAGATATGATGGTTTTAGTGCCGGGTTAGCTTGTGTGAGGGTCCGAGGAAGGGTATACAGTCTAGAGAGATAATATTGACAAAAAATCGGGAATTGTGGTCAACGGGGTAGCAGTGGTTTAATTTTCAAAACATTAAATACATGTGGGGCTTAGCTTTTCTTAGGAACCCTTGTCTGCCGTTGCTGAAGAACAATGCTGCCTAGCTTTGATTTCACCTCAGGCCTCTCCTCTCTTACCCCGACACCTACGGACTCTGATTCTCTTTTTACAGGTTCATCCTCACCCCTGCTATTTCTTTGTCACAGTTTTTCTATTTTTCTCTTCCTTCTTCTTTCTCTGTTTCCTTCCATTCTCTCTTTTGCTGTCGGTCAAAGTCTGATGATGAAAAATAAGACCCAGTGCCCAAAAATGAGTAACAGTGCTCCACGCATTCAAAAAACGGCGGGAAAAGGTTGAGTGGGTAGTGCAGAGTGCTAAAACTTAAGTGAAGTGTTTAAGGCCAAAGTTAGGTAACAGACATTTGTAGAACGCAGGGCTGACTTTAATGGGGGTGCAACTGGTGCGGCTGCACTAGGTGCTGATCTTAAGGAGGGGCACTGATCTGGGGGGGTTGGATGAGGACTGTGTTTAGCAGTAACTTACAATTTAAAAGCACCTGTCAGGTCAGAGTTCCTTGTGCCATTAGTTTTCCAACAGCAATAAAAAAATGTCAAGATAACTCTTGTGGTTAATGTTTCTGCTAGAGAAAGTGGAGTTTTGTTTAGTGGCAGTTTTGACTTGCCATAAAGTAGCGCAGAGGGTTAATATGCCTCCTGCAAAGAACAGATCTGTATTTTATGTGGCTAGCTGAGTAGACTAGTACAGCTAGCATCCACCAGTGCTTTAAAACAAATTAAATGTATGTGGGAGAGAGGCTATGGTGAGATGAAGGGCTCTTTTGTCATGTGGTAGTGAGGAAATCAGAGGAGGAGGTCATTAGGCGGGGCGGGCGCCACCAGCGCTAAAGCCAGACCAGGTAGGGCGAACGGTTAAAGTGAAGCTGCTAAGATAACTCATTGGGCTTGTCTGTATGCTGTCAGAATTCTGCCTGCTACTAGTCATAGAGGTGTTTGAAATGTTTCTCCATTTGAGGTGGTTAAAGGGTCTGGTTATAATAATACCCCATGCTTCTAGTTCTTCAAAGCTGTTAGTCTCTGAGAACTAATGTTATTTGAAAGCATTGTTATTGGTGCTCTACCTTTGTAGGGTTCATACCCCTGGTATTTACCCCTCTTTAAGCATCTGGAGTCAAGGGAGGAACAGGACATTGCCTGGCATCAGGTTAAGGGCTCATAAAACTAAAGGAATAAGGAATTACTGTGAAGTCAGGGCTCAGAGGCACTGATTTCAGTGCAAGGTGGGCCCACGTTTTTCATCTAATACCTGCCTGTATCATATTACTTGTAGTGCCTTGTTTATTAAACAGAAAGTTAAGCTACAATTCTAAGCATACTTAGTGTTGTTGAGTGAAAATGCAGGAATGGGTGAAGGTCACAAAACGTTGACAGCTGTAGGGTTATAACTATATTCAAACGTGCTCACTCGTACTTTCCTCTCATTCTAATGAAAGGGATGGGATCCACACATATTCTTTACTCGGAACAAGCATGGCAAGCTGTTAAAGGTGGCACGTTCTGGTTGGCTGTGGCAAGGCCCAGGCCAAATAGAATCTCACCTCTCCTGTCAGGGGTGGGTGATTACTCTCACTGTATAACCTGTGCTCCCCCTTAGGATGATTGGTACAGAGCAGTCAGGCTTATCACACAGGCAATGTGTAAAGCAACGGCACAGCAGTTCCCCACCACAACCACGCTGAGTGGCAGAATGAGACTTCAAACACTGTGTAGGTATTTAAAGATTGTCTTCAACATACACATTGTCAACACAGCATGAGAATCATAGAAATCTAGGCTTCCATACCTCCCTGGAATGAGGCACAACACCTGGTGCATAATAATTTTAGTCACGCCAGACTCCCCAGTCATACACTTCGCAATTTCAGCCGTACTATACAAGGCAGTGTATGGCCCAACTCTGGTTGCACCCTCACCACCGTGGGTCGCAACATTTTGAATGGGGCACAGCACGCAATGAGCGTGCAGCTGCGGAACACGAGAGAAATGTGACACACTCGACAACAGCGGGCGCTGTGGGGTCCCGCAACGGGTGATCCAGCTCAGACCACAAGACGGCTCAGCATACAGTGGTCCCCACGATGAAGAGCCCCTCACCTGAAGTGCAGGGAATTCTTGCTCGCCCGCACCAGGTAACTCTGATCTCCAGGCACAATACTTTGTTCACCCTCATGCCGCTGTTGCCTGGAGGAATCCATCATATGATGTAGGTGCAGAAGAGGACACTGTTCTACAGATGGTACCGGTAGACTATGTAAATCCCTCGCAGGAGGTCTTTGATATCCCTGAGACCTCCACAGAGAACAGTGGGAAGCCAACCTACCCTTGGAGAGCACACCTCGGATTATGACACAGCAGCAGGCAGTCGGCTCAGGCCAGCCACAATATAGGAATGGTGTGCAGATCCCCTCCTCAGAGTTATTCTCCTGTGCACAACAGTGTGCACCACGTGGTCCAGCAGCACCGGTCCTAGGTTGCCATAGATGCAACTCTGCCTTGCTGAAGGATAGTACCCCTAGTTATATTAAAGTGTGCCTTTGACGTCAGGGGCGATTCAAAGGGTTCTCTTTTGAACCCCTAAATTTCCTTCCCATCCGCCCGAAGATGCGGAATGTAGATCTTTATTGTTCGTGGGGCCATGCTCTGGCTCGGAGAGGCCAAGTGTCAGAAACCTCTCCCTACAATTGATCCATGCCAGGCCTCGAATGGCAGAGATCTGTCATTCTGGAAGCCCAAGTTTTATAGCTATTGCTTGGGGAAAGCACAGATGTGCTCTTGCCCCTCATCCAGTGGAATGGAGTCGAATTTATGAGACACACGAAGCATTTTAGAATCTAGAAATGCTCGCTTCCTGGAAGTGGCATTTCTAGTGCATTACTAATAAAACCACATTTACCATGAGAGGGGGTTTGTCACTCCGAGTCCAATAATACCAGTCAGCATGAGGCTTCTCTGCTGCAATCCACTATTGCAGCCAGACCTAACAGGACCTTATCTCCCATGTTACTTAATGGGCAGAGCAGCTCTTATGGGCAATGCGAACATGCCTGAGTCTTCCGTACCCCTTGGGCAAATGTGCCCTGGTGCACATACAAGGTTACAGAGGTAGGCTGGACACTTTTACTACAGACACCACATGGGGACAAGTGAGCCTATGCTGGCCTGTTCTATCAGGCTCAGCCACTACGTTAGATACCCGAGTGCAAATGTGCACACCCCGGCAGGTGATGCCAAAAGCAATGTCTACGTAGCTAACCACTCCTGTGCCATTATGCGCACACGGCTAGCGCCCCTTCCAGGTGGACAGAAGGATGGCGCCAGAACTTTCACACTATATGTTCAGTGGGAAAGTGCCCACAGCCGGTGAACCCCTTGAGTCCAGCTATGCCAGACTCATTGTATATAAAACCATTGTGTAGGTGGGCACACCCTGGCCTATTGGGCCAGGATCCGCACCGCCAAAGGTCCTCTGGCGCATATGCACACCCTTGGACCTGCTATGACTGATCCCACCAATGGTGGTCAGCGCCACCTCTTACCCAGTAGAGGACATGTGCGAGCACTTCCACCCTGCACCTGGGGGACAGTGCCTGGGACCCAAAGGACCCTCCTAGGGACCAGCCCATCCCATGGGTGTGGCTGACCCCCTCCCCCTCCCACCTCCTAGGTAGGAGACACCCACTTGGGGGTCTCCTCTACCAGAGCGGAGTACCCTTTGTATACCTGTCCTACCCTAAGCTTACCACCTGTCCCCATCTTGGGGGCCCACTAGGCGAGGCGTAAGGCTGGCTGAGGGTTGGCCCATGCAAGGGGGCTGCCACCCTGAGCACAGATGCTCCAGGGCCCCTCCATCCGCCCATCCAATTGGGCCTACACCTTGGTTACGGGGTCTTCTAGGGGGTGGCATGCACAGTGCAACATTCCCTAGTAGCCAGGGTCGTACCTGCCCAGGTATGGGGGTACTTTTTTACAGAGTCCTCCTGAGTACAGCACCCTAGTGATGCCCATAGCCACCCGTTCCTAACATAGGTAGGAAGGGCGTGCCCACTTTCCCACTGCCATACAGTGGAAAAGTGCCCGAGTCTTAAGGTCATGCACAGGGAGCCAGCAAAGACTGGGGGGAAAAAGCAAAAAGTTTTAGGAAAATTCCCCAAGTGGTGCCATGTGCAACACCAGCCTTTTGAGCAATTTCAGTGTTTTTTTTTTTTTTTTGCTGTAAAATAGCATTTTGAATGCTATACCAGGCCCTCGCCAATATAGTAGAAAAAAAAATGGTCACAGAAAACTGATCTTACCAGTGCTCCTTGTGAAGGAGCAGAAAGCTGCCACTCATAGTGGTCAGCCAGTGGCTGAAGTAGGCAGACCCACTGCCCCATACTATACGATGTAGTGAGCCGAAGAAATATGTGAATGGCTCAATGACAGATGAATGGATGAAGAGGGCTGACTGAAAGTCCCCATCAAGCAAGTATATTATTACAAAAATGTACTACAGACAGGCAGAGCTGGAAACACACAAGATATTGGTGTGCTTCACACAGTGCAGTGACAATAGTGCATCATGAACTGAAGCTGAAGTGAAAAACCCTACACAGTGTGGGTTTCCAACTTGTTTGTGTAGCCCTTAGGGTCCACTGTGGGTTTTACAACCGCCCCACGATGTGGGGGCGGCTTCATACGCCGTTGTGTATTTTAGTGACTGTAGAAGAGGCAGTTTAGCTTTGACTACTCTAAGGCTTTCATTACCCATCCACTGCTCCGCCCTCATCCTCCCAGGAATGGCTCATCTTAGGGTGAACACCTCCCTTCAGGTCACTGCAGACCGTTTCCATTCCTCACCTTATCTGTGCTAGCCTAATTAGTTTGGTGTGTTGTAGTCTTGTTTTGCTTCCCTTTAACTAATTAAAAGCACACCTACATTTAATGATTTGTTGGTGAACATTTCAGGAGACAATGCTCTCCATGACCTGGAGTGGGGTGGGCACCCTAGCTCACCCCCTCCAGTGGCCATACATGTTTGCTCAGACAGTAATTGGCCGAAAGACCTGCACCCGCCAAGGCCCCATAACCATTCTTGCAGGCTGAAGATGTTTTTAATATTTGGTGGTCTGAGCAGAAATCAACCTTATGCGAATCAACCTTGGTTCCCCTCAAGTAGAAAGCTGCAAGCGTGACAGCCAAGCCAGGTACTTTTTGGGCAAGAACATGTGCAACTCTAGACTGGTTTCGGCCTTGTTGAATCTCATAGGCGATGTGAAGCCCGAGTCCAATGGCACAGTGTTGATAGCACTTGCTGTACGCTGCACCAGAACTCAGGCGAAGGGTGCCTGACCGATGGTTGTGCTAGAATGGAAGCATTAGGAGAGTTTTACGCTAAAGGACAATTTTAGCTGGGCAGTACCATCATCTGGAAGTAAAGATTCAGGAGTCTCAATTCCAGGCGTGGAGGTTGCTTTGTCATCTCTGGATGTGCTCCCATCGTGATCTGTTCTCGAACCGGCTTGTTAGGTTTCAGCTCGACCTCCCTGGAGGTCACTGCGCTCATGTGTCGCCACCTTCCAAGTCTCGTTGTTTTCCCCTCCATCTGGCCTGATTCATTCTGAAAGGGTGCAGTCAGACGGGAAGAAAGTAATACAGAGGTCGAGCGGGAGCAAGTACATGACGTGTCTGTGGTTACAGTCCCTCTGGTCTGGTCTCCATCTAGGCCTGATACAGCGGTTATGCTGGTATGTGGAGCTCTAGCTGCTAAAAGCATCAACTATGGA
Source organism: Pleurodeles waltl (assembly GCF_031143425.1). Lineage (NCBI taxonomy): Eukaryota > Metazoa > Chordata > Amphibia > Caudata > Salamandridae > Pleurodeles > Pleurodeles waltl. The sequence goes on from NC_090449.1 coordinate 153,467,611, forward strand.
GGCAAAACATTTGCCAGCGCTCACACAGAAAGCACTAATGCGCACCTGAGAATTTCACTTAAGACATGTGGTTCATCTAAGGACTTACACAGCAGTGTTTGATATAGATTGAGGCCCATGCCATTGCAAAGCTCTACCTCAGTTGGATTAATAACATTCAGCATTATTTTCTCAAATTGTTCCATATAAGCAAACTCTATTACACATCCGCGCCTGATTCGAGCTTCTTCCCATTTACTTCCTAACATCAGTAAGGAAGGGATGTGTTCCAGTTTCTTCACTGTTGTCCACTTTGGTTCCAGACAGTGTGTGTTGTATTTTTAGTGTTTTCTGTGTTGAGTGGAGAGTTTGTTCAGTGTTAAATTTTTTAAACCGTTTGTGTGAGTTCATATGAAAGTAAAAAAGACCTAGGAAGATCTTTTTCCTATATATAGGTCTGTGTGCCATAAGACATTCCCATTTTTCTCTTCATTTGGAAGGATGCACTACATATTGGTTGGATAATATAGCACTTTGTATATATTCATACAAATACATGTGTTGTCTTACTGTGCCACATTTGAACTCACAAGAGGGCAGACATGTTATGAGGATTCCTAGGGAACTCTGGAAGGAGGTGGTCTGGAACTACCTTGTTCCCTGCTTCTTCAGTGGCGGGTTTACTCCATAGTGGCAAAACACCCATTTTCCAGGCCTAATATCAGTACATTCTGTGACTTGTTTTCTTTTCGTCAACAAAACCAATTAGAGTAGCACACCAGATAACAAATATTTCGAAGAGTAAATTAACAATATGCTAGATCCTTAAGGGCAACCTAAGGTACCTTTGTGATGTAGGTGAATACTTCCTGCAAAGTTGGCAAGGGAATTTTTCCTAAAAAGGACGACGGTCCACACCCACCAAGGTGGCATTCGTCATCATCAGACCACACCTCATCACAAACACCTTACAGTGAGTGCAGTGGGCTCTACATGGAGCTTTTTGTGAGGTGGTGTGTTTTTTTTTTAACGTGACTTAAGTTGTTACCTGCATGTTTGCAATGTAAGCTGGGGCCTTGAAAGGACTACAAAAATGCATCTACGGAGCCTATTCCGTTTTATTGGTGCTTCCCAGATAGTCCAATAAAACCAGGATATATGAGAGTCTTGTATATTGCAGATCTTTGGCGTATCAGTTGTCAACAAGAAGGTAACCAATTTAATTATAGAAAAAAACAACTCCTCAAAAAGTTGAGGGTGATGCCCAGTGCACTGACCCTTCGGGGTTTCTGATGAGGGGTGGCTCTATGATAAAGCATGCCACCTTGGTGGTTGAAGGAGTTTGTATTTTTTTTTATCTCCTGACTAACTTTGCAGAAAGTATTCACTTCCTTATTAAGAACCTCAATTAAGAGGCACCTAATATAGTCCATACTAGGGATCAGGCATTTATTGTGTGTTTGTACCCTGGTCCCTTTACTCTCTTTTTCCTCTCACTCCTCTTTATGGTTTAGCTGTAAAAGGAATTTCCAGGATGGGAATCTGTCCTGCTGGCATATGGTGCAACCTGGCAGCCATAAACACAGCTTCTCAATAAAACTGCAATTATACTTCCAGAGGGGTCACATTCCTGAAGCAGTGAGCCATCTCCCCTGTCCCCAAAGTGTCCTTCTCCTGCAGCTCAAACTGACCCATCAGCCTAGGGTTGGGGAGTGGCACTAGTGCTAACCCCAGGTAAGACTCCAGCCTCTGTGGCTTCACCAACACACTTCTGGCTACCGGTTTGATATCAAGGGAAAGTATGGCTTACATGTAGGAAAGAGTTGGCCTGTAGGGAATGTGGGGGACATGGCCATAAAGAGAGAGATGTACACGTGCAGTGTTTTGGGTTTGCTTTTTCAGATACCCGTATTAGCAGTAGCCTGTCCTGCCCACAAGGTGGAGCTTTTCCAATATGTTGGTAATAAACACTAAGGAAGTGGTCTTAAAACGTTTTAATGCCGCCTCCAAAGTGGGGAAAAAAATCATCAGGCCCCCTCCAAATTGTTCACAATTCTATTAAATTAGCAATGTTTAAATATGGCTATACTTATGTAAACGATGCAGTTGAGCCTTGTTACGGTTTTAAAAATTCAGTAAAATACATGATACCAAACATACCGTTCTGGTCAGGCAGGCTTTACCAACCTGTAAAAGTATCCACAATGTGATTATTGGGTGGGGGGTTGAGAGTTTTGGAACTCGCTTCCCTTTTAACGCATACTCCCAGCTTGGATATATGTGACAAAACGTTAGTAATGGCCCATTACACAGTGGTTTACTTCTGCTCATTGTTAATCAGCGTAGTTTCTTTTTGCCAGAGCCTGCCCCCCCCCCCCCCCCCCCACACACACAAATCGCTTGAGGACCCCGTTGGGTGGCCGCCCCCCAGTCTGGAGAGCCCTGATCTAAGGACAGGAAGGAATAGAGATGGTAGCAAGCAGGCCCTGGCTCGCGCAGTTTGTTCCGTAAGTGCAATAACACACATTAGGACTTGCATCAAAACATTTTCCCAATGGCTATTTCGCTGCCGCTTACGACACACGAGACCGACTGCAGCAAGAAGTGTATTATTTCAGTGTTTTAAAGTTACGGCATCATTGGACCCCCTTGATTGTTCATCAGGGGTTGCAACGTTGACTTGAGGCGCTGCCCGTTAGATGCAAACCGAAGGCTGCTGAGAGCAAACCTTCAACCCTCTGATTTCAACGGGATGTTAGTGTGTGTTGTCGCCTCCATTACTTGTGGCATTTCGGTAAACCAGCGTATGCAGTCCCAGTTACCATGTGGAGAGCGAGAGCGCGGCCAATGGGTCTCCTGGCGACACCTACCTAGTTGATGAGTGGCAATGTTTAAATGCACCATCTCATTGTAGGATAAGTGCTTCAAACAGCGCCTATTAACACCCAGGAGGCGCTAAAACCCCGCCTAGCACTGTGATGGAATTACAGGAAGTGCTACCTCGAGGCAGTGATAAGGACTGAGATTTTACCCGGGAGCAGAAAACGTGTTTACTAACACGAGCGACTTCTCTGCCTTTCCGTGGCTCGCCGTACGTAGCAGAAAACGCAGAGCTGGGGAAAAGGGATCTGAAATGTTAATGATATCCACAGGACAGTCAGCAGGAAATGAGAGCGATCGGGGGCTAATAAAAGCAGAAATGTAATTTGTGCAGATATACGAGGGCCCAGCCGGGAGGTAGGGGCCGCACTCTGACGCCGAGCCTCTCCCGGGCTTCACACATCCAGAGAGCTCATAAATATGCCATGCCTAGCACAGAATGAGGGCATCGCGCGCGCGCGGGGAGGCGCAATGGGACGTGCCCGGGCTCTGCCCTGCGCGCGACGCTGGCAGAAACGTATCAGCAGAAAGGGTGGAAAAGGCATGGAGGTCCACGTACAGCTTCAGCAACCCCACGTCATTAAAAAACACGTAAACTAAATAAATGTACATAAAGAGTACATGACAAGTATCTATATAGCATGGCTCCTAGAGGGTTCTGTGACATTATAAGCGGTTTGTAAATGTCTCCAGGACCCTGAGATGATAATCTGAGATCATATTATACATGGAGCCCCTTTTTTTTCTGAAATATTTATTTTGAGGGATTCACTTGAAAATGCTGCTTTATTTTAGCTGGCCGTTGTTTGGAATTAAAAAGTTTAGGCTTTGGTTACCTTTCTTGAATAGACTATTCAGTGGACCTATTCGTTTCTGTGGCTTCTGTGTGTACCACATAATTATGGATTTATTGCATTTGACACACAGTTTGCAATTTCACTAAAAATGTTTTGTTTCTCAAATAGACAAAAATAATACTGACTGAGAATGTGCCATATAATTTACATTTTTTTATCAAAATAATTTAGATAATATTGCTGTACAGTTTGGTCCACCATGCTGCATAATTCCAGTAACTCTGAAAATGTTAAATCTCTGCAAAGTGGTTTGGGGGCTATCATTGTGATAATGAAATTTGTATGTCACAGGCAAGTGTGAAATATGTTTTTTTTTTTTTTTAATGGGGTGGGCATAATTTGTGAACCTTGATTCAGCGGAATTACATTAAAAGTCTGTCAAATTCTGTGGTATTCCATGTCAGGGTGAAGTGGGCATTTGGAACTAATTTCTTAGCACAAAAGGCACCCTTGCATCCAAAAATGGATGCAAGTATGCATTTTGCCTAAGAATATAGGGTGGCCAAATGCCACTCGTCATGTGCATACTCTACAGTGATTAAAATGTTAAGCACTGCGGAGTATGTCTGGGCACCTAGTCATATGCAGTGGTTTCTAAACTTAAAAAACCACTGCATAATTTTTCATTCCACCAGTGGTGCAGTGACGTTTTAATTCACCAGTAATTCTCCATTACAAAACTAATGTGGAATTACCAAAATGTCTCTAATTCCGCCAGTGAATTGAAAATTCTGCCCAGGCCTAGTTTTTATACTGCTGCATCTTGCGCAACAAAAACACCAAAATATTTAACATATATATCACCTATCACTCTTGGTTTGCTTATGCCCCCCAAGAGGATACAGGATGGATCAGCCCATTTCAGATAGTGTCTTTCTTGTGCCACGAGTGACAGCATTTTGCCTGGTCAGATGTGCACATTCGCCTAAAAACGTGGGTGCCACGACTGATAATACTTTACTTCGTTAGTGATTTTTTCTTAAATTTTTTGTATTCTTCGCAGTTATAATTGTGTCTAAACTATTTCTTCAGGTTACAGTAATTTAAAGTGAATAGTACCTTTTTTGCATTAATAATTATATTTTCCTTTGATGTTGATGAAAGCGATTACTTTTGCATTCAAACTATTTATTACGGTTAATTTATTTTTAAATTGATATTGCAAACACATGGCTGCCAACACCGTGCTTTTCTCATTTTTTGTGGCGTATGGTTGCAAAAAAGAAATAAAAAAATAAGAAATAGCAATTGCACCAGCTTGGCAAGGCCAGACATACTGGCTTTGCCAAAACTTGTTATTCATTTAGTTTTAGTAAACAGCAATCAAACCGTGGGTATCGATGGCCGGGACACTATACAAGAATTTGGCATCTCACAGTAATGGGGAAGTAAAAATACCTGGTGCTATACCCTGTGATAATTACTATACCCTGTGATAATTACAGTTTTCAACTCTAGTTTAAAACATAGATCTTGGAGGCAGTTTGACAACGTTCTTTCCTCTGCAGCATATTCATGTCAGGGGTAACATAAGGTCAAAGAGCAAAAAAAAGGCTTAGAAAATTGCATTTTGTGGTGATATACACAGTGATGGAGGTAGAAGAGATCTTAGGTGTTCTGCCAAAGACTGATTAGACAGTGTTTTTCCAGTTCCATCTTCAATAGAGACATTGAGGGGCATCCTCCAAAAGTGTAAAAAGGATTGAGTCACACCAGCATCTAGGGCTGGGCTCACTGCTCACCTGGTCAATACTTGGGATCCTCCTTAGGCCCTGGTCCTTTCAAGGGGGATTTTTTCTAGGCAGACCCACTCCTTGCAGCACACCCTAAATGGTGCAGAGCAATAATCTCCCATATAAGCCTCCTTTTAATTCATCCCCAGACACAATCTCTCATCTAACTCTCCCTCACAGTACATATAGCTTTAGTTTGACTTCAGCCAGACCAATCCATCCACCTGAGCACCTAGTCATCTACCTGGTCCATCACGCTCTACTACCAGCTACATAGCCTCCCATGGTAACCCTCATGCACCCTCTCTTTGCAGGCAGATAGGGGCCTGCTGTCCCATTACCACAAGACCAGTTGAGCACTGCCCCACAACTGGGTCAAAAGGAGCATGTACTCACTTCACTCTCACCCTTCTAATGACATCAGTAGCAGTGGCCTAGTCACTGCAGTCATCTATTCACTCACCCTTAGTAACAGGGGAGGTGTAGGACTGAGGTTGGAGCCCATATATATCCTATTTTCCAAAAAAGGAACCATGGAGGCCCTTCAGGCATGTGGCGTTTTCCTGGAAATTCCATCTGTTGTAGGGAGCACCTAAAACTTACACTGCATATTCTCCATAGAGATCCAGGATCAGGGATACTAGTAGCATTGCAAGGATTAGACCAAGTCTGCAGGTTCCTTGCCTCTTCCTTACATCATCGGTTATTTTTTGCATTTGTTGCCTTAAGTAGGAAGGATATGCCCCACCATGAGTCCTGTGCTCGCTATGCCACCAGATTCAAGCTAGCCTGGCTGATGATGGATGATACCCAAAACTGGTCCCAGGATTCCTGTTTCTGGTCCAGGGGGGGCCTGGCCTGGCAGTTCGGGCTAGACTGTTCCCCTGGGGAGCAGGGTCAAGACTGATTTGCATATGGCTGGGTACAAACTGGAATGGCATGGCAAGCAAAAACATAGATGGATTAAACCCAAATCTGTGACTGGTTGTGAACGTTTGATTTGTTCCACATTCCCTCCATCATTTGTTCCACATTCCCTCCATCATCTGTTGTTTTCACCCTTGCTAGTTGTGGCAGAGCAGGTAGAGTATTGCTATTAAGAATACATATTTCATACAGTTTATTACAAAATGAAAATCCGGATTTAAGAAGAAAACCAGATGTCTCTCGTACATAATCATTCAAAGGTTATGACTCCAAAAAGTATTAGACACATGCTGGGGCTGCCTTCTTTTGAACTGTATGAGGCCATGCTGTTCTATGGATAAGTTTTGCAAAACAATGTGAAGCCACTGCTGAAGTCATAGGACCAAAGGCCATTATTACTTTCAGTGTTGCAACAGCAAGTAGAAAAAGACTACTTGTAGGACAAAGTGAAGAAAGAGTTCCTTTAAACGCTGCAAACACAAAACTAAGTACTTTCTAATGTAACAATGCATGAAATAAGGTTCCATTCAAGGTATTAGTGATAGGCTCCCCGGAGGCCTGCCCATCCACAAAACAAATATCGAAAAATAGTGATATAGAGAATCACCGAAGCTGCACCAATTGGTCTTTTTCAGATCTGATTTTTGGCAGAGGAAATAAAACTTTATTTTTATACGCAACATCTTCATGTTCAAAGGTGCACTGAAGCTTTCTAAATCCAGTTCATGTCATTGCAAGTGTACAGCAGCAGCATCCTTTATTTTAGACACACATTAATGCTTTTTTAATGACCCCATCTGTTATATCATATCACTATTGACATTACTGATTAAATTAGTTAAGTTGCAAGTGATTGTCTTTTTCACGTCTGTTTGCTGACAGTTGAAACACAGCTTTGTTTATACGGTCTATGCCTAGTGCCCGCTCGGTATACCCGAACACCATGCCCATACCCAAGAGCCAGGGTACCTCGTGTTAATTATGATGTCCTGCATGAAGCCATGCGCAGTGTATGGGGGCCATGTCATGGTTGCATTGCTAAGAACAACCAGATAATTCCAGTGTTTTTTTTGTGTTTTGGGTGAGAACCATACGCAGCCGTGCGCACAAAAAAAAACACGTTAGAACACCCACGCACAATTACAGAGGTGCCAGTCAAGGAACCAGGACTCACCCGAGAAAATAATAAATGCACACACTCATGAGTATTCCTTTTTTGTCCACATGGAGATGTGCAGTTTCACGCCTGCATGCACCCGCAGGCACACACACCTCGATCTGTAAAAAAGACAAGGTTGAGGCCGAATTAGGATCGATAAGAGAAAAATCAAACATCGGGGCATTGGCCCACACGCTGCCAAATGGAGTGGCCAACTAAGAAATTAGTAGATTTTATGACCTCTCCGGTACAGCTCATAAAACAGCTGGAAAGTGGCCACACACGCTCATCACACCTTCAGTCTGTCCTGAGTTTTTAGCTATCACATTTTGGACCCTGGGACATGTAACCTAAAGCTTATGGAAATAGCAGAACTCAAATGCAGGGTGTTGTAAGCTACACAGTCAGACCTGTCTGAATTCATCACACACGACCTGGAGCGAACTTAGGGCCATATGTACGAAAGCTTTTTCCCATAGACACAGAATGGGTAAAATCCTTTGGTACATCTGGCCCTTAGTGAATATGTACTGGTCGATGGTGCTCGCTCGATGACTTGCATGTTAGCGAGATACCTTGAAATGAGACTAACTTGACCCTAGCATAACTGCCACGTTTGCCATATTCGTGTTTGACGGGATGCTCTAGTCCACATTTGTTTTAATTGAATTCAGAGACTTGCAGTCCTGTTTTAAACAAGACTACGAATCCCAGAATTCAAAGGAAAAAAATCTGGACTGAAGTAACACCTCGCGCATGGACCAGGGCTGCCTTAGCCCAACCGTTTAGTCAGACTCCTTCCTGTCTGTTGAAAATTCTGTTGATGTAACACTGCCCGCTTAATTCCAGGTGTAATAGGCAAAGAAATCAATGCAATGTGTACACACGGGGAGGGCCGAGGGGATAAGAATTCATACAAACCGTGCACTTCAATCATTTCTTTTTTATCCTCCTTCCACAGATAACAAGCCCGAGCCATGCAGTCTTTTCGGGAAAGGTGTGGTTTCCACAGCAACCAGCAGAACTTCCAGACACCTTCACAAGAACCGGCACGCCTGGAGAATTACCGCCATCAAAGCCAGCCCGGCCTAAACTGCGAGCGCCAGAGGCTGCTGGCTAAAGACTACTACAATCAGCAGTCTTTCCCCGGGTACGAGAACAGCGCCGTCGACAAATACCACCGGGGAAACAAGCAAGTACCCGGCCAGCAGCTGCAAGTGAGGCCCACCTTCCCCGCCTATGCCGGCGTGCAGGAAAACAGCGCCTACCAGGCCCAGTATTCCGGGGAGGAGGGGCTCCAGAACTGGGGCTCGCCGCAGCAGGCCTTGGCCGCAGGGGTTGCCAAGTACGAGGAGACTATGATGAAAAAGACTGCCGTGCCTGCTGATGGGAGACCGTATCAAGAGCAGGCGGCCCAGTTGCCTTTTCAAGCGCACCCTCTGCACCTCCCCCAGCAGCAGCAGCAACAACAACAGGCTGCAGTCGCCTACTCCAAGCTCCAGCGGCAGAAAATCCAAAGCGATGTCTCGTCCTTTCCCCAAAATACCCACTTCTCACAGCATTCTCAGTCCTTCCCGCCATCTTCAACATACTCTTCGGTTCAGGGCCACTCGATCCACACATACAAAAGCTGCTCTGCCCCCTCCACCCAGCAGCAAGAAAGGCCCCTGGCAAGTGCCAACATGGCCACTGGTCAGAGGGTGCAGGCTCTTCATGGCTTTCAACCAAATAGGATCAGCTATGAACAGCAACAGTCTTTGCAAGGTAGACACCATGCCCAGGAGACTCTGCATTACCAAAACCTATCCAAATACCAACATTATAACCAGCAGAGTCAAACATATTGCCAGTCTGACACCCCGGTGAGAACACCGGACCAGTACTACCAAACGTTCAGCCCAAATTCAAACCATTCTCCAGCTCGCTCCGTAGGAAGATCTCCATCCTACAGCTCAACACCCTCGCCACTTATGCCTAACCTTGAAAATTTCCAGTATAATCAACAGTCTCTCAACACTGGGGCTTTCCAGGCAGCAATAACAGATCACAGCCATTACATGCCCCTGTTGAATCCTTCCCCTACGGACACATCGAGCCCAGATCATTCAACTGGGAAATGCAAGAATTTACAAAAGGATAAATTAGCCGACAATATTCTCTCTGATCTCAGTCTGCAGAGTCTGAGCGCGTTAACCTCACAAGTGGAAAACATCTCCAACACTGTGCAGCAACTTCTCCTTTCCAAATCAGGGATGCCGCAGAAGAAGAGCATAAAAAATCCTGCCCGAACGCCGGAGCAGCGAAAAGGGCAGCACTGCAGTCCTGAAAACAACACGTACTCCATGGACCAGATGGGGACACCAGTGTCGGACACACTTGGCACCCCACAGTCCGCACACAATGAAGCACAGGATACTGATTATCTGAGTGGCTCTGAAGATCCACTAGAGAGAGGTTATTTGTTTTGCGACCCAAGTAGGAGCCCAGCAAGGGCCAAGCACAACAAGATGAAACCTGAATCCCTTTCTACATGCTCTGTGACGTCCCCAGACAACATGTCAGTTAAATCAGATGACTCCTTCCAGAGCATCAATGCCACGTTGCCCTTAGACACATTTGCCAAATATGTGAGCAGTGATGGGGACTGCCCACGACTGCTGATGTCTCAGGACGAATTATCCTCAGAAATCATAGCCCTTCAAGATGCAATCAATAGTGAGAAGACAGACAAGGACTGGGAGATGAAGTTACAGACCTGCAATGTTAGATCTGCCACTGTTGGCGAACGTTATAAAATTGTTGAGCCCTGTATGAAGAATAGCATGAAAGAGATTGATGCAGCAAAACCAAGCAAGGAACCCTCCAAATCCCCTTTCAATTTAGAAAATAACAGAACCTGCATGGACCCAACAACAAAGGGTACCTGGCCCAATCCAGAGGACAGCAGTGCACTCAATGAGACATTAAAATTAAACAAAAATGCAGTCAGAAACACCTGCACAGATTTTGGAATTGAAAAGTTTGAGAGCACACGAGCAGATTACTCGACAGCAGAATCCAAGAAGACTCACCCAGTAGGAAACACTTTGGCTTATAACTCGAATAACATCATCCCAAGTGCTACCTCCAGTGCCAGTTACAGCTGCTATTCAAACTCTGTGGCCAACTGTGTTTCAAACTCCATGCCCAGTTCTATGCCCACCAAAAGCACAGAGACCTTTGGCTGGCTGGATAAAAGCATCAACGAGTCCTGTCAAAGGTGGAAAGAGCTGGAGATGAGCTTGAACTCGTCTGACCCAGAGAAAGACCTATTTCAAAGCAAGTTGATCATGCCTGACAAGGAACAGGAGAGTGCCTGCCCTGATAAACAGCAAACCCATAAAAATAAGTGTGGCGAGAAATTGAACAAGAAAAATGAAATTACAGAGGAAGAAGAGGAAGCAATGCGTTTCTTGAATGACACTAAGGCAGACACTGAAAGGTGGCTTGAAGATGCTAGGAACTGTTCAGCTGATTCTGAGTTTCAAGATATTTCATTGATAGGCTCGCCAGATGTGAAAGTATCCGATCTAGAGCAGGGGGAGTATTCACCTCTGTGTGATATCTCAAGCCCAGAAAGAAAATCCATGATGGAGGATGCTGCTTCTTTGAGATCTACAGAAAAAGCACCGGTTGTTGCCTCAGAGGAATCTCCTGAGTCCACAATAGAGCATGTCGCCACAGATGCAAATAAAAATCCAGTACGCACTCCCCATTTGACCAGCCAATCTGTTATGCTTTTGGGACCTGTCATTGGCACGGAATCCAAGGTGAAAAGTTGGTTTGGATCTTCTCTGCCCCATATAGAAGATGAGGAAGAGGTCAATACTGATGAAGGGGCTGACAAACAAGCAGACACTGTAGTATCTGATGAATCTCTAGCTCAGGAGTTAAATAGCCAAATCGTACCTGAAAGCATCTTAAAGATGAACATAGAAGATCTTTCCAAAAACAGAGGCCACCATAGCACAGAGGTCCTCGCCCATAGACTAGAGGTAAGCAAATCCAAAGAAATAACAGAAGACCAGTCTGCAAATATCCACATGTTTGTTAATGTACCTACCCAGAGCACAGCCCTTGGTTGTGAGACACAAAGTTTAAGTAAACTGGTGCACATTACAACTCCAGAGGAAAAAGTTAATCAAGAGACAAATGCCCATGCTCCACCAGAACATATCACATACATTCAGGATCCAAACGAAAGCTTGTCTCAAACTGTGACGATCCAGGTTCCACTGAAAAATGTGGATCGACAGGTTCACATTCAAATTGGAAAAGAACATGTGGATGAAAAGCATAAGCAAACCATAGACTCCATTGTTCCCTTAAAAAGTATGTCTCAATCCACACATACATGGACATCAATCAAAACTCCACTCAAAACCACAGAAATTGGGACTTCATCGGAAAAATCGTGTCAAACTTCAGTTAAAAACTCAGTTACAACAAACAGCGAAAATATGCTTCAAACTACGGACGTACTGACTCCAATAAAAAGTGATAATCAACTTGCAGAACTACAGACTTCAATGGAAAACGTAGCTCAAACCGGACACACCCAGGCTGGAGTTAAAAGCAAGCAGAAAATGGTAAATATCCAAGGGCCAACTGAAAATGTGGATGAAACAATACTTATACCTCCATCAAAAATTGGGGAACAGACAGCAGACCTCCCGTCTCCAATGAAAAACTTACAACAAACTGATGACATCCAAGCTCCAATTGAACATGCACATCCAACTGGCAATTGCAAGAGTCCACTGAAACTCATGCATCAAACCATAGCTACCCAAGCTTCAGTGGAAATTGTGCATCAAGCCACAGATATTCAAGCTGTAACAAAAACAGTGCCTCAAACTTCAAGCGTCCAGGTTTTGATGAAAAGTGTGCCGCACACCTCACATGTCCAGACACCAGTAGACATTAAAGATAAAAAAGCAATCCTCCAGGGTTCAGTGGAAAGTGTGGGTCAAACCACAAATATCCAAGCTTCACAGGAAAGATTTGATCAGTCTGAAACCCAAGAGAGAGTAAGGAAAAGTGTACAACAAACTTCCTATCTGCATGCACCAATGGATGATGTAATTCCAAAGGTTAGCCATTCAACACCAGAGGGAAAACTGCATCACAAAGACGTGCTACAAGAACCAATGAAAAGGGCAGCACAAATCAACAAGCTGACAGATCCAACAGACAGTACTGATAAATGTAGAAAATTGCAGGCTGCAGTGGAAAATGAGCATCAAATTGACAGCCAGCAAGTTTATATGGAAAGTGATCATCAACTTGACGACTTGCATGGAAAAATAGAAAGTGTGCATCAAATTGACAGCGTGCAAAGTACAGTAGAAACTATAGATCAAACCACAAGCATCCACATTCCATCAGAAAGTGTACATGAAACAGACAACCTTCAGGCAGTAACAAAAAGTATGGATCAAACAGTTTCCAGCCAAACTCCTACAGAAATTGTGGATCAAATCACAGATATTCAGGCCTCAGTGGAGTGTGTGGTCAAAATGGTTCCCATCCAGGCTGCAAAAGAAAGTGTGGAACAAATGATGCTTGTTCCATCTCCAGTGGAAAGCATAGACAATAGCCTACATGTCCAAGCTCCTTCGCTTTCTGTCATTGATCCTCCAGTCAGGATGTGCACCCGTTCATTCACAGCCATGGCTGAACCCCGCGAAGTTGAACATAATGAGGGAAAGCGAGTAAAGAGAGGAGCACGTGGCCTGAAAAGAAAAGCTGTTCTCCAGAATGAATGGCAGGATGTGGCACCTCTTCAGGAGGCACACCAAACATCTGGCAATGACTTCTTGGCTGTAAGTCCACAGCAAGGCGGAGACTCTTTTATCCAGAAGGCCAAAGATAACGACGACCAACACTTGACATCCAGAAACCAGAGATCTATGATCTTGAGGTCCAGAACCAAGGTCCAGGACCTCTTCCACATGAAAAGGCGCCATGGGAAAAGGGCGACAGAAGTCATGCTCAAAAACTGCAAAGTCGCTAAAAGGTTAGGTGCAAACAGGAGGCTCCCCTCCAACGTCTTCAAGCTTGCATGTCATGGTGCAGAGAAAATGGAAGAGGGCAGCAAAGTCCCGAAAATACCAAAGTCCAACATTAGTGGCAAGGCCACCAAACGGGCTCTCCTTTCCTTGAAAAGAAAATCCACCCTGATTTCCCCCATCCCGGCAAATAAAAGAAACCTGATGCTGAGGAGGAACACAAAGCAACAAAAGCAAGGACCCCCTCCCCGTCTTTTTAAAAAAAGTCCACTATTGCAAAGGGAGAACAAGCTGCCTACAGCTGCACTGAAAAATGCATCAGTCAAAGGCCCCAGAGCAGGCCTCAGGATCCCCTCCAGGGTAGGCCGCCCTGGCGGCCAGAAGACTAAAGTGCTACCCCCGAGGAAAGGCAGAGGACTGAAGCTGGAGTCCATTGTTCAGAAAATCGCTTCCCCCCACTTGAAGAAACTCCCAGGCACGGCTGCAGCTGCGGCCTCTTCCGCCCACGACGACCCGCTCAGCCTTTCCCCCTCCGACAGGGCCTTGAGAAACACAAGTGCGTGCTCGGCGGCGGGAGACGCCGGCAGGGCCTCCGGCGGGCAGGCCCCGGCGCAGCGCTCTCCGGCAGCCGAGCAATTATGCAGAAACGCGAACAGGCCCCTGAAAGGGAAGCCGGGGCCTGCTAAGAGACTGTTCCCGGAGAGCAGCGAGGGCGAGGCCTGCTCGTCGCCCGAGGCCGGGTTTAGCATGGGGATCCGCAGCATGGCAACGGAAAGCCCCGGCACTAGGAGCAGGAAGGGAAGGCCGGCCGCGGGCCGGGGCCTAGCCGCGGACAGCCAGCCCCCGCCGGCCTGCCGTTCGCCATCTGCAGCCAGGCCCCCGGACAAGATGGAAAGGCCGAAGCCGGAGGCGCAGGACAGCAGCGACGAGGAGGATGAAGAGACGGAGGGCAAGCTCTCGCAGGGCAGGGGGAGGAAGAGGGCAAGCCACGCCACCTTTAATGGGTACTCCAAGAGACAGCGGAAGGGCCTGTCCGCGGGCAAAGCCAAAAAGAGTAAGGCTAAGAGCCGAAAAAGCAGGGCCAAGAGGAGGAGGAGGCAGGCACAGGCCCCAATAGTTGCTCCCACTGAACCTGAGATCAGGCTGAAGTACTTGTCATGCAAGCCCCTGCAGAGGGGAGAGGGTAGGGTCAAGCCCTTTGCTCCTTATGTGCAGGTAGAAAGGAAAGATGCATTTTCCACAGTCTGCACGGTCATCAACTCCCTGGCTGAGGAATTGACGCTCCACCAGGTGGAGTGCTCCACACTGACGGGCACGGCTAGCACCACAGGTGCAGTCAGACCTGCCCTGCCATGTTCTTCGGCCATGAAGCTGGGCCCTATAGTCACTAAGGCCCTGCCCGTCAGCTGCCTTTTATGTTGTTTGTGCCGAAATCCCTCCAATCACAAGGACCTGGGGGACCTGTGTGGGCCTTACTACCCCGAGGACTACTTGCCCAAGAAGAAGACGAGGCTGAAGGAGAAAATTACGAAAGCGGAGGTGCTAGGCGAGCTGCCCTTGCTGCCTCCCAGTAGGACACCGAGGGCCAACGAAAGCAGCTATCTTGCCAGCATAGCTGGCAAGCAGACTGAGTTGGACGGTGTAGCTACTGACCCAGCCAAGCAAACACTGCGTTCCAGTACGCGGGGGCTGTGCCGGAAGCTGCATAACTGCTACTGCTGTGACAAGCGGGCAGAAGGAGACGAGCCTGAGAAGTCCCGGCGGCACCAGTGCAGCAAGGCCCCTGTGTCATCCCCATCACAGGACTTGGCTCCCGAGATGCAGGAGCATTGGGTTCACGAGGCCTGTGTCATATGGACCAGAGGGGTTTACCTGGTGGGAGGAAAGCTGTACGGACTGCAGGAGGCATCAGACATGGCAGCCAAAGTGGTAAGAAAAATGCAACTGTCACCTGAATAAATGTGCAGACAAAGAAGTCACTATTGGGAAGATTGTGGGAGAGAAAAGCCGATATTGCCATATCACCATGTCTTGATCTTTTATAATCTGTATACTTTGGCAAAATAGAACCTGCCAAGTGACCACATGCCCAGTTGTGGTATACTTTCTGGGACTTACTGTTCTGATTTTTCTAATCATAAGTATGGGCCTACAGCACTTGGGATGTAAAATGCTTTTAGCCAAAAAATTGCAGCTTGCCAGAATCCTCATACATGAAGGAGGCTCCTTGACAGCTGCGAGGAATCAAATTTATTGTCCTTCCCATAAATGATTTTTACCTTATGTCAAACATGTTGTGGCATTGTAGACCTACTGCTTGAGTTGACCCCGATTTCCATAGAAAGCTTCCTCAAGCGTGACAGTCTTGGTTGTTTAATGAAATTTCATTGGAGGCAGATGTGATGTATGTTGAAGTCAAAGGATCCCTTGAGGGAGGCTACCTTTCAAAGTTTGAGAAAGCAATTCTATTAAGAGGTCTGCTCAAAGTAGCTTATTATGGTGACTACCCATTTAAATTTGCTAAACTTACTGAACAAATTCAAAACCCGCAGAATGCACTAGTTTGTAAAAAAAAAAAAAAAAAAAACAGGAAGTGGAAGAAGGTGTCACAGTGAGGAAGAGTAACATCTAATGAAGTTAACATGAAAACTCTGATGTAATGGTTGCATTTTGAATCCACTTTGAAGGGTGTTGGTACAGGGGTGAGGTCAGATTCTGTCAGAATGTGCAGGCCATTTGTAT
This sequence comes from Pleurodeles waltl, assembly GCF_031143425.1. Classification (NCBI taxonomy): domain Eukaryota; kingdom Metazoa; phylum Chordata; class Amphibia; order Caudata; family Salamandridae; genus Pleurodeles; species Pleurodeles waltl. The sequence goes on from NC_090449.1 coordinate 153,483,938, forward strand.
CAGGTTGAGAGCTGGTGTGCCGACTAGAGAACTTTCACATGGAGGAATTTTCATCAGAGTGCTTAGGAGCTAGTTCTTAAATGCATAGTCCGTAATACTTTTGCCAGCTGCTTTCCAGTAAAGTTTGTGCTTTGACAATACCTTTCCTTTTTGATGAAAAGCAGCTCACCAACACTTGTAATGGTGAAAAAATCCTAGTGACAGAAGTGGTATATCGGTTGTCAGATACGCAAAAGGTCTTGCTAATTGTTGCTAACATTAATATATCATGTTGAACTTGTAAGTCTGTAGCTCTGCATGGGTAACTCTGCTGCTTGTGGCCCAAACTTTAAAATGGTACAAGTAAAACTGCTGAGTATTAGAATTCAAAGTGATGCAGGTAAAAAAAACTAGAACCATCCAAATGCGGAGTGATGTGGTGTGAAAATCTGGGACCAGCAGAATGCAAAATACTGTAAATTATTAAGCCAGGATCAAAGCTATCATGGAAAATTTGCATTGCCTAGTCTTTGTGCCTCTGTCAATATTTTCTGTGAAACTCGCACAAGTTATCTTACATATGAGTATAGTGTTACATACGTTATGCAAAGATGTATTTATATACCCAAGTAAAACTTAGTGCCTCTAATCACTATTGAAGAATGTGACTCACATCTCCATATTCCATGATTGAAACCTCACATATCATGTGGATCTTTACTCATTTATCATTATTGTGCCACATTGCATCTCGGTTAGAATTGTGCCCCCTCTGTCTACTTATTCTGGCGTGTACCGCACGTATTGCACTAATCAGGAGTGTCCCAGATGTCATCACATTGAGGAATATGCGGTACATGTCACCATTTTCGAGGGAGTGAAATGTAAATTCAGAATATTCAGGTATGTGCTTCCCATAGCCGTGTATATAAAAAAAAAAAAACAGCATGTGAACTTATTCAGAAATATGCCACAAATGTCCTTATCCAGGAGGTAGCATGTAACACTTTACTGAGGAGGTTCTATTTGTTATAGTACCAGAATATTATGGACTGAATATCGCCTGACAAAAATATTGTGTCCAAAATATCAATGCTGTAAATATTGCTCCATCAGCGTTAATATTAGAAAATCTACACCCAACCGGACAGTATTTTTGTAAGAGATAGACGGACATACATACATCTATGTAGCACCTTAAATAGGAGTGAGTTCAGTGGTTTTCAGTCTCCTTACACTAAAGTCTGTGCAGGGTTGTGCGTGCTCATTTCTTGCTTGTGTTGTTTGGTTTCCTTTTAATATTGGTTTAGATTTTTCATGTCTGTGCCTCCTTTCTAGGGTCTGGTGTTAGCTAAGACGTTTGATTTACTAAAAATGAGTTATATAATGTACTTATTAATAGATGCTTTCAGGCTCCTCTCTTCATCCGTGGGTCTGTTGTTGAGTCATTCACATTTTTTTCTGGCCAGTGCAGGATATAGCATGAAGCAGTAGGGCAGGCCACTTAAGCCATTGGCTAACTTCACTGTGAGCGACCGCTTTCTGCACTTCCACAAGGAGCACTTACACACACACAAATTCGTTCCTTTCAGTGCCATGGACTACGATGGTAATGTGTGCTTTTCAAGAACAAAATATGTTTTTCTTTTAGTCATTTGTTTATTTTTGAGGGCGCATCATTTCCCCAAAACGTTTTACAAAGAACTATGACAAAACAAGCACTCAAAAAGCCAAAAGATTGGCTGCAAAGGCCAGATCTTTTGGCTTTGACAAAGCATGTTGTTCTCTGGTATGCGTGCCCTCAGGCTCTCTCTTCGTACAGGCTTTATTTCTGGTGTTTTTCTTTTCTGCACAGGAAAGCTACATTTGGAGTAGATACAATTAACACACAATTATTACAAGAAAAAACAAAGGTCCAGCTTTCCTATCTGTGAGCATAATTTGCAGTCAAAAGATACATGCAAGATTGCTAACTCCACCTTCAAGCACTCATTGGCTGGGGTGATTCAAGGCAACTGCGAAACTTTGCACACCAATCCAGACACATTCCACACTTCAGGACCACAAAGCGGTTTGTCATAGAATATAATAGTGACAGCAACAAGCTCCAGTAACCAACCTATACTTGGACCCTTCTCTCGATTTCTTACAAGGTTACAGTGATCGGAGTATAAACACTTCTGCTCACCCAGCTGTTGTGTGACAAGGGCGTTCTGGCTATGCACCTCCGACCGCTACCCTAACAATAAAAAGAGTGTTCTCACAAAAACAACAAACGTGCGAAAACGTGTATGTCTTGGCGGGAAGGATGGATGCTACTACTGTGACTACAATCTTCTTTAAAAAGGATATGGGGCATCTGCAGCCACTAGATCCTGGTTCAGTTTCCTCATTTCTGCATCTAATCAGCACATCTTTTCAGTGCTGTAAGGTGAATTCCTACCCCCATAATCGTATGGTTTCCTTGTGCAAGCAGACCGTTGTAAACCCTGGAGACAGACATGCCAATGAAACGATTTTGCCTTGAAGAAGTGCATTCGCAGCCTTGCTGCCAAAACAAGCCAAATAATTTCCACCCGAATGTGGAATAAAACACTCTGCGGTTGAGCCTGCTCAATGCAAAATAGACCAGACTGGAGTCCATAGCTGGGGCTAGTTACAGACACCTTAATACAATCCAGGAGAGCAATAACTTTCCTGAGACAACACAACTCCTCAGGCTTTAATCCTTACATAGGTTTCTTGTGTAACCCAAAAAAGAGTGTATGGTGTTGACTCTTACCTGACCTATGTATTCTGTAAAGCAATGGTTCCCAACCTGTGGTCCGAGGACCCCTGGGATCCGCAAAACCTCCTCAGGTGGTCTGCGACTGCATAGAAAATTAAATAATATTAACAGATTAGGTCCCCAGCTTTTAGTAATGACCCTCTGGGGGGTCCCCGGATTCCAAAAATTAATAAGTAAGGGTCCCTGGGTTCCAGTAATGATAAAGTGGGGGTCCACAGAAGTAAAAAGTTTGGCAAACACTGCTGTAAAGTCACAGTCAAATATATGCTATGTGTAGCCAGAATAGGACAGTTCTTGCAGTGCATTATGGTGTGCACAGCATTTATAACGAGTTCACCAGTCTCAAAACCTACCCCAGATACGAGGTTGCTGCACCTGTTTGAAAGGAAATACCCTCACTTTTATCTTTGAATTAGTCAGAGTGCAGATCCTTTCAGTAAGGAATCCTAACTTTGTGGACAAAGGCGGAGCACGTGGCAGATATCCACTAGGGGCCATACATGGGAAGTAAGAGTGACCTGTACGTATATCACCACCCCAGTCTATCTTTGAAAGTGTTAGCTTCGTAAGGAGCTAAGCACTCTAGACACATGGACCCCAGCTGGAGATGAATCATTAGATCTAGTTTTAATTTTTCCATCAAGTTCACCTAAGGTAGGCCTGTTTGAAAAATAAAGAGAAAAAAGCCTAAAATAAATAGAAAGAAGCTTTGTATAAGAAGAATATCTTGTATGAGGAAACACATAGACTGAAGAGTTGTACTAAAATTAGTCCAACATGTTCATGATAAGTGGCCTCCTAATGTCTATCGTAGCATCAACTAACCTTTCCATCCCATACCGTGTATTTTTACCCCCCCCCAAAATAAAGGACCTTTACTTTGGGCTGGATAACTTAATAAAAAAATATAAATAGATGACTTAGACCGTTTTCTAAAGGACGAGCCTCAGACCCTGCAACAGAAGCAATTAGGTACTTGAGTGAAAAAGAGATAAGAGTGGTATTTGACTTCATAAATCTAGAAAAGCACTAAAGTCACCCTCAACTGCCATCTTAATTTTTTGAGTTACGGTTCTGGTAGAATTGGCACAAAGACTCCCAACTTCGTTGTAAATTCAGCCATCATCTCTGCCACTTAAGGCTGACAGTAAGTTAGAACAATACAATGTGTCAGGCTTGTTATTCAGAACAATAGGATCATGGGCAGGTCTAAATATATTAACTTTTAAACAAAGTAAAATTGAATAATTTTTCATTGTCATAACGCAAAATGATGGGGCTCCTCCCGGAATGGGATGTGTACCTAAGTATCCTACATCTCGCAAATATTCATTGGTCTTGGGCCGAACGGGGGTCCCTTAAAGTCTGGGAGGTCCTTGTGTAGTGCCAGAACCTTCAATACTGCATTGCATAGTGCTCTCTGATTAAAAATGGTTTCAACTTACGAAATTCTGCAAGACCAAAAAGAACATTTCCCAAGCCTCCAAGCATAGCACCTAGATTTGGAAACTAAACTCAGTTGAGAGCAACTCTAACTATGGAACTTCACCTGAAAACTGATAACGAGCTGCTGCATGGACCAAAACTGCACAACTGAATGTTATTCACCATCTATTATAACTCAAAACCAAGGAGTAATCCAGAACAAACTCATATTTATAACCTAGTGGCATGAGACAAATGATTGCACATTTGAGAAAGCACAAAAATGGCCATGTGCTTCAGGCCTGCAGCTGCAGTGTCTGATAAAGGATTACCCATTTACTTTTACTTGTTAAAGGCATCCATTAGACCAACCCATTTTGTCATTCCTTACCAAACCAGAAAGAAAAAAGCATTCAGATAAAATGACATCTGTTAATGTTGTGTGCTGAACTACAGAAATAATTACACATTCATGTAATCAACAGTCATGCAAGATCCATAATTCATTTATTATAAAGCTGAACACCCAGTAACGTCAAATCTTCCAGAACACATGAATACACACTTAGAAATTGCTTTATCCAACAATGCACCCCTTCCAAGTACTCTTAGTTTCTACACTCCTTCATCAACAGAGGTGTACACTCAGAACAATCATTGTAGTCAGTGGCATGCTAGAGAGGAATTGTTCTCAGAAGCCAAGTCAAGGATCTGTGTGAACTAGCCTACAAAATAACAGGTCCCGCTAAAGAGGGTTTTCCTCAAGACCAGCTTCTTTCTTAGGTCTTGACTACAGGCCGCTTTAGATGGTCAGCAAGAGCACTTGTCATCAAAATTAACACAACACATACATACATACACAAAGATACAGAAAACGGATTGGAAATGACCTTTCAGCCATTGGTGATTGTGGTTAAGCTGGTTTTAGGAATTGGCTGGAAGGGTTGTCCATCAGCCTAAGTATCAGCCTACAACATATTGCGGATTGAGCAAGTTAAAAAGGGGCCCACACATATTGGCATAATGTCTTGCTTTTTATTGTTTTGTAGCGCTCGCTCTCTCTCTCTCTCTCTCTCTCTCTCTCTCTCTCTCTCTCTCTCTCTCTCTCTCTCTCTCTCTCTCTCTCTCTCTCTCTCTCATGTGTAACTGCAGATACACATGCTATGCATTGCTTCCGTTATCTAGTGTTGGGCTCAGAGTGTTACAAGTTGTTTTTCTTCTAAGAGGTCTTTTCAGAGTCACAGGATTGAGTGACTCCTCCTACCGGTCATACTGCGCATGGGCATCGACTCCATTGTTAGATTGTTTTCTTTCCACTGTTGGGTTCGGACATATTTCCTCTTGCCCTGAGATTTCGATTCGGAAACCTTAGATAACTTTCTTTGACCGTCGGTATTGTTTCGATCGCGTTGCCACCCATAGTGGAACCGATAGTACAGTCGAAAACCCAACTCGGGCCTGTTCAGGCCTACCACGATGAAGCCTGATGGATCAGACTCCATTTCAATTTTGTCCCCGATGCCACGCAAAATTTCCAAACACAGTCCAACACCTTGTATGTAATCTGTGTCTCTCTCCCGATCACTGAGAAGGAGGATTGTGAGGCCTGTCGATCGTTTCGATCCATGAAGACCCTACATGACCGGAGAGCCAGGAGACTGGAAATGGCATCGAAGAGTACCAAGTTTATTGACACCATGGAGAAAGAACAGGTGCAGGCGGCAGTTCCATCCGAGACACCGACTCCGAAGAAATCTCGGAGGAAGATAGACTCGCCACTGCCGGTCAGCACGTGAGTACGACTGCCCCTATGCCCTCTCCTAAAAAGTCCCCTAAGGCCTTGGATGCACCACTGCCAGACAGCCATGGTTCGACCCGCGAGAGAATACTCGTCGACTGACCTTCGGGTTTGGCGCCGAAAAAGGCTACAACTCCTTTGATACTGGAGTCGAGCAAGTCCACCAAAAGCTCAACTTCCGACCCGAGCCGACATTTACACTCTTCGGAGTCGAAGCCCTGACGTCCTGCCTTGGAGCCGAAACAACCGGCTGCATTTTCGGGCCAAAAAACTGTTCTCTTCAGAGCTGAAAAAGTCTTCTTACTCAGAAGAACAAGGAGTTTCGAGCCATCTTACATAGCTCTAAATCTTATGATAAACAGTCCTCTAAATCATTGAAACCATCTGAATATGTTTCTGAGGACACAGAGATTCAACCCATTCTTGAAATCATGGATGAGAGACAATCAAGGATCCATATCCATAAAGAGACTGGCAGAATAATTACTGCACCTCCTCTACAGACTAAGAGAAAGTTGGCTTTTCAGGAACATTTAGATACTGCACCACCAGCAAAGATTTTCAAACGTAAGGAGAAGCCATTATTTATGCATACTTCTCCCCCTCATTCACAACAGCTTTCTTTTTTGCCACCACCCACAAGCCCACCTCCTTTGCCTTCACCAACTCATTCACAAACATATTCTCATGGTGATACGGCTGATCCTTGGGATCTGTATGATCCAGATTCTATACCTGCTAATGACCCAGACTTATATCCTTCCAAACCTTCCGCACCATACGACACTGCTGCATACACGCAGGTTATTTCTCAGGCAGCAGCGTACCACGGGGTACTTATGCACAGTGAGCCTTTGGAAGAGGATTTCCTTTTTAATACCTTATCCTCCACGCACTCACGAGCCCAACACTAGATGGCGGAAGCAATGCATAGCATGTGAATGTGCAGCACTGCATGCCATGTGTGTGTGTATATATATATTTATTTATTTAGGTCTGGTCTAAAGACTGCTTTTAGCTTTTCTGTCTTGCTAGCCTCATGTTTTCCAAAGAAATCATGCTAACATATATACATGCATAGGGGCTTCAAACCAAACTCTTTCACCATTGGTCTGTTGACATGTCACTCAAATTATACTGCTGCCCCTGCCACCATAAAGTATAGATAAACAGACTGCTCCATCGCAGCCATTGTATGCCTTCACTTTGTCCACCTACACCTAGAAAAAAAAATCCCCAAGAAAATAACTTGTGAGGAACTTGCACTTCCCAGTGACTAATGACTATGTATAATGTGGTTTAATCAACAATTTCTATAATAATTCTCAAGAAACGCATTGTAAATACAGTGTTGAGTCCTCACTATAAACCAACTTTGGTATATTTATTTATCCTATACAAAAGGATTACAAGTCATTTGAGTAGCTAGAGAGTATATGCAGATTTCTAAGTTGAAGCCACACCTCCCTCAGGTTTGTGATTTACATTTCAGCCATTTTGTTTCCTCGTGTAGAATTGACACACACACTTTTACTTATCAGTGAATACAAGTTCCTATATTTAGTAAGGTATAATCACTTTGTTAGAAATCAAGAAATGTATTGAAATGTAATCTTTAATTTTGACTCATTATTATGAACCTATTTGGTAAATAATTAAACCTATGGAACACCAGCATAAATCAGCTAAAGTGTGTGTGCAAATTTGTATATTAAAGCCGCACTCCCTCAGCTTTGTGCAGATCTTGTGAAGCAGTTGCATCTGACTTGACCCATACATTTATTAACAAGTGGGACTGCAGCTTCATGTAAGAATATCAATGTGTTTGAATTTGACTTGTGAGTGACACCTAATAACCACTAGTGGAAATTACGTTTCATGTAAGAATTCCAGTGCTGTAGAGTTGCAATTGCTTTTTATTTAAATTTTTAGGGACACCTAGTAGAACTGCACTTTTATGCAAAAATATGTAAGAATCTCAGTGCTTTTGCATTTGACTTGTGGGAGCCACCTAGTAACAACTAGTGGAACTGCAGCTTTATGTAAGGTTTTCAAAGCTTTTGCATCTGACTAGTTAAGGACAACTAGTAATAACAGTGGAACTGCAGTTCCATGTAAGAATTGCAGTGATTTTACATTTGACTTGAGAGGGACACCTAGTAACGTGGAACTGCAGCTTCATGTAAGGATTTTAGTGCTTTTGTATTGAGAGGTACACCTATGAACAACAAGTGGAATTGTGGCTTCAAATATTAAGTTCAGTGCTTTTGCAATTGACTTGGGGGGGACACGTAGTAACATAACATGAGCGATACAGCATCTTCGTGTAAGAACTTAAATGCTTTTTGCATGTGACTCTAGAGGGAGCGCTTGTAACCATTTCTAGTCCTGTATGTTCATTAAAGAATATCAGTGCTGTGGCATTCTGAAGGTTTAGGATTTAGCACCTGACCTCTTGTCACAACTTTTTTTAGAATTTTAGGCATTGCAGGTTTATGAATGTGTTTTGTGTTTGTGTGTTTTATGAGAAAAATAGGACCCTTCACTGAATGTCTTTATCTACTGGCTTGCATTTTGCTTCTTTCTACCACAGCCCATAACTCACTTGTAGTATGGATACTAGGTTATCTTCACAAGTGTCCCATAGTAATCAAGATTTTTATTGGAGGTTGCAGTATTGTTTCATAAGCATATACCAGCACTGGAGAATTTACTTATCCTTTTGAAACTAAGCACAGTATTAGAGTAGCAAACATGGATGTGTACATTTTTATGCTGAAATACCACCCCCTCAACTTTGTGAAGGATATTTGAAGCAATTGCATCTTACTCGAGCGGGACATTTAGTAACAATATGACTTATTGGAGCTTTGTGACGGACTTGTTAAGCCGTTGCTTCTGACTTGAGAGGGACATCTAGTAAAGATTTGAAGGACTGTAGTATTGTTAAAAACTTTACACTGTTTCTTCGAACTCAAAAAGGACATCTAGTAATTAGTTGGGGTACTTTAGATGTGTGAAAAGCCTTGTCAAAACTTGTTAAAATTGGAGTTTACCTGCAATAATTCCTCCCTCCATCTGCTCATAAGTTTTCCTAATTTTGCTCTTATGCTTGTGCCCAACTCATGTAATTACTTAAAATTTATTTGTCTGTTTTTTTTCTGAGGGTCCAGCAGGTGCCATGTGTTACCGGGATGCTTGCTTATTTTGAGCTATCTCTTTCTTTTTTTAAGTTTGCCATTCCAGCGTGCCTGCCAGCAGTGTTGGAGTGGTAAAGTAAAAAAATACATACATAAAAGCTACACTCATCACGGTGCAGGTATGCTCGCTCATGTGTAGTGATGTGTACGCATGTGGAGGCTATCTTGGAAATGCTAACCAGTCCAAAATGTGCGCTGCATTGTACACGTGTTGGGACATACGGCAATCATAGTTTCCTTTGCCGGCAGTAATGATGCAAACAAGTATTAGCAAAGCTAATAGGTGGGCACTCGCCTGTTAAAGACAAGACCAGTTGGCTTAACCAGTGCTTGTTTTTGTCTTGATTACTAGTGGATTATATAATAGTGGCAGACAATTCCTAATCTTAAAATCATCATTGAAGCCCTAAAACAGTAACTGGTATGAGCACACATTGGGGTAACAAGAAACTAAGGCCCATATTTATACTTTTTTAGCGCCGCATTTGCGTCATTTTTTTACGCAAAAGCGGTGCAGACTTACAAAATACAATTATATTTTGTAAATTTAAAAAAATTATGCAAATGCAGCGCTAATAAAGTATAAATATGCGCCTAAGTAACCAAAACTCACAGCATAGAGAACCTTATCAAATTGCCCTATGACTTAAGGCCTCATTACGAGGTTGGCAGTCTTGAGAGCACCAGCCTCGCGGTGGCAGTCAGACGGCCAAATTACGACCATGTTGTTTGGACCGCCACCACTGCCAGGAACATGGTTCCTGGTCGGGTGGCGGCGGTCAGATTTGTGGTCAGCTACGGCGGCACTGAGTTCAGCACCGACGTGTTGATCACGAGTCCACTTTCTGCCAGCCTTTTATGGAGGGGCATGCCAAGAAAAGGCTGGCAGAAAGGAAGTGCTAGGGACCATGGTGGTGGCTCATCCCTGTTCACGACCATGTGAGCAGTGCAGGCCCCCCCTACCCAGCACCCTCAGAATGCACACTGTCTGCTCTGGCAGACCGTGTGTATTGTGAGGGTGCTGGGAGCACCCTCTGTGCGATGACGTTGGTCTCTGCTCCATGAGGAGGCGAGGCCAATGCCACTGCACAGTTTCCTCTGTGCTGACCGATGGAAACCTCTGATTTCAGAGGTTTCTGCCGGTCAGCCCAGTGGAAACCTCGTAAACGGACCTGGGGGAGAGACTGCTAGCTCTGCAGTAGACTCCTCTCCATGGGGCTGGAGGGCCTACAGTCAGCTTGCCAACCTTGTAATGAGGCCCTAAGATCTCACTTCTGCACTTCAACCAGGACTTGAGATCGGAAGCATTAAGTGCTTCCAAGGTTTTCAGAAATCAGTTGGAATGGACTTAATTGATTTTTTTAAATGGTCACATTTCATCTACAGAGTTTTACTACCTCACAGTTGAGAAGAGTACAGAATGTTCTATGATCGGTTAGAAATTTCAGGAACACATCCCTAATTGTGACCTGAGATCAGGATCAATTGTGGTGTTCAAATTCCCCAGGTACAAATATAAAACATGGGGCTACCAAACTTTCCTTGTCTAAGGTGCAGTCACCAGGAACAAACAACTGGTTTAGCTTTATCTACAAGCTGATTATTTTGAATTCAGGAGAAAACTGAAAGCAAGGCAGCTTGTATTAAAATGTTGTAGTCTTGGCTTCTTTGGAGTTCACAGCACTTATATCTTCATACAACGAGGGAGAGAGACCGAGACAATCCATCACTGGTCTACTGGCATCACAATAGTAGTCATGTTTTTAATTGTGAATGTTGTATAGTATAAGAACCCATATAACATAAAATACATATCAGCAATGACTTAAAACATTACCATCGGGAGCGCTTAGTATTTCCATATGTGTCACCTAGAATATTACTCATGAATTGTGTATTGCAAGGCTTTTAGGACTACCATTCCTGCAGCACTGACCGCTGCATGTTGCTTCTTCCCGTATTCTCCAGCAGCTAACAGATCGGATCTGGTCCAGAGGCACCTTTCTGTGAGCACCAAATGCACGTAATCGGGCATACCTAATAAGGCCTTCAAAACTACTGAACATTGTTGTGCTCTGTCTCGGGTGTAGGGGCTTTTGTGCTGTATATGTCCCATTTTTTAAGAGAAGTATTTTGTTCTATTGTTACATGCCCTCTGGTGTTCTGTTCAACACAAACTTGGACTCGCGTTTTCCATGCTCTTTGTATCTGTGAAGGGATCTTGCAGTGTGCCAGCTTTTGCAGTAGTATTTCTTTTATGCATCCATTATGTATAAGACCTAGCTCTTGGCTTTGTCAGTGCTAGTTTTTAGGTCTCACCTGAGATAGTGCATGCACTGTTGCTTGTCAGACATTTTGTTAGCTGAAAGGGAGCCGCTTAGAGCCTGCCCATTGCATAGCATTAGTTTACTCCATCATCACTATTATTTCCATGCTTTTGTTTGGTCAGCATATGCTCGTATTATTTCCTCTTTGTGTTTTCCCTCCTGTGGCGCATGGCAATGTACTGCTTTCATTCCCACTAAGTTGTCTTCCGCTGTTCGCTATTTGACAGCTGCCCTCTGTTTTCCTCCTGAAGAAAGCACCCCATAGTACTGCATCTGTGTGGAAGCACTCGTTAATAGTTATTAATGCTGCATCTGTTTACAGGTTGTCTATTTCTGCCCTGCTTGCTTCAAACACGCTTCACTGTGGCAGAGAAGTTTATTTTTAGACTGCCCGTGTTATGTTTTTCTGAATTTTGTTGTAATACAGAGATATCCGTCTGAGTTGCCTTTGCACTTTCCTTTCCACCCTCCTTCCCTTTGTTCGTGTTCCTTTTGCACCACTCCCTTCCACCTTTGGTCCCTGTAGTTTTTGACCTCTCTACCCTTATCTTATTGCATGGGTCAGATCTATTGGCTTTGCAAATGCTTGTTTCTATATGCAAACGTTTGGAACACCAACGTTTGGTGCCATTTAACTTTAACCCTTCGGTTGCCCGGGACGAGGTGGTGTCGGCCGTGGCGCTCAGGCACCAGGGACGTAACCTCCACATCCTAGTACTAACCCTTGGGGGAAACGTTAGCGCTCCCCCGGAGGGCCTCACACCCACCTCCCGTGGACAGGGCTGAAAGGGGAATCGCTTCCCCTTCCACCCTGCCCTTCCCAGTGATGTCTGATGATGTCAGCGCGCAATCGCGTGCTGACCTCATCGGAGGCCGCCCCCATTGCGCTAGAAGCTCCGCTTTCTCTTCTGATTCTGGGAGTGGGGGTAGGCAGAGGCATCAAAGGAAAGGAAAGGCTTTGATGCCTCTTGAAGCATTTCTGCAGCCTGATCATGAAGCAAATTGTTTTTAGACCATTTTTATGGGGGGGGGGGGTAAAGCACTAGACACCCGGGATTTAAAAAAAACATTTTTTTTACACATGGGGAGTGAGTGACCCCTTAGGCAAGGCAATTTCCAGTAGGCCAATCTGCCCGGAAACAATCTAGGCACAAAGGATTGGTGGGTGTTTTGTTTGGGGTGGGTGTTTTGTTTGGGGCGCAGACCCTTGGGCAAGGGTCGCTCCCCAGGGGGACACATTACTGTTGGCCATTTCTGCCCCCCTTGGGGCAGACCGGCCTATTTTTGTAAGGCTTATTGGGGCAGAAAGCCACCCAGAGACCAGAGAAGATTTTTTTTCTTCAAAAAAAGAGGGTGGTGATAGCCATACCACCACCCTAAATAAATGGAGACAAAGTTATTCTGCCCACCAGTGGGCAGATGGGGCAGTTACCCCCCGATCCACTCCCTGGGGGGGAGGGGCAGAAAGCATACTAGATGCCAGGGAATAAATAAAATAGTGGGGAGGTGGCTAATAACCAGTATGGGCATGGTTATGCCACCACCCCAAGTGAAGGGGCTAACAGTCTTTCAGCTCTCCCCCACTTGTCTAACTCTGAAACTCGTCCCACTTGGAATGGTGAGGGCTGCACTTTTTGGACTTTGGGATGTCGCCATGTAGAAAAAATTTACGAGACCTAACACATCTGAAAACTAAACATCTGGGTGAGTCCAGGGAGGTGTACTTCATATGCACCCCACACCATTTTCTTACCTGCAATGCCCTGCAAACCTCCAACTTTCCTTGAAATCACACATTTTTTTATGGAACCTTCCGGATTCTGCAGGAATCCACTAAATTCCTACCACCCAGCATTGTCGCATCTATGACGATAAAAATTCTGCCCCACTTGTCAGCCTAAAAACATTTTTTTTCAAACTGCCCTTTTGGACCTGCTTTGGTTCCCGCTCATTTTCAATATGTTTTTGGCTCTTCCCTGACATAGGCACTTGGCCCACCTACACAAGTGAGGTATAATTTTTACCAGAAGACTGAGGGGAACGTTGGGTGGTAGGAGATTTGTGCTGGTGCAGTGATCCCACACAGAAATGTGGGGAAAATGTGATTTTTCTAGCTAAATTTGAGGTTTGCTGAGGATTCTGGGTAAGAAAACACTGGGGATCCATGCAAGTCACACCTCCCTGGACTGCCTCAGGTGTCAGGTTTCAGAAATGTTTGGATTTGGTAGGTTTCCCTAGATGGCTGCTGAGCCCAGGACCAAAAACACCCCCCCCAGCAAAAATAGGTAGTTTTGTATTTAATAATTTTGATGTGTCCAGATAGTGTTTTGGGGCATTTTCTGCTGTGGGCACTAGGCCTACCCATGCAAGTTAGGTACCATTTTTAGCAGGAGAGCTAGAGGAACCCTGGGTAGAAGTTAGTTTGTGGCTCTCCTCAGATTCCAGAACTTTGCAGCACCGAAATGTGAGGAAAAAATGTTTTTTTTTCTCCAACTTTTGAGGTTTGGTAAGGATTCTGGGTAACAGAACCTGGTGAGAGTTCCACAAGGTATCCTATCCTGGGTTCCCCTAGGTGTCTAGTTTTCAAAAATGCACAGGTTTGGTAGGTTTTTCTAGGTGCCAGCTGAGCCAGAGACCAAAATCCACCTGAATTCAGAATGTTGACTACTTTTCAGGAATGTTTAGCTGTCCGGGATTCAGCATTGGTTTCACACCCATTTCTGACACTAACTAGAAAAATGGTGGAAGCACAGAAAATAGTAAAAATGGGGTATGTCCCAGTAAAATGCCAAAATTGTGTTGAAAAATATGGTTTTCTGATTCGAGTCTGCCTATTCCTGAAAGCTGGGAAGATGGTGATTTTAGCACCAGAAACTTTTTGTTGATGCCATTTTCAGGGAAAAAAAACACAAGCTTTCTTCTGCAGCCCTATTTTCCCTTTTTGTTTAAAAATAATAATAATAATTTTCGCTGTATTTTGGCTAATTTCTTGGTCTCCTACAGGTGAACCCACAAACTCTGGGTACCTCTAGAATCCCAAGGATGTTGTAAAAGAGGGACGAAAAATTGGCGTAGGTACCTTATGTGGACAAAAAGTTATGAGGGCCTAAGCACGAACTGCCCCAAATAGCCAAAAAAGCCCGGGCACCTAAGGAGGAAAAAGCCTGGCAGCAAATGGGTTAAAGAAACGCCTTTAATGCTTGCTAAACAAACCCTTTAAAGGGTTTTCTGGAGTGATATAGAATTCTAAGACAGGCCTTATGATGACAGTGTTGTGGGGAAGGATGCTTTAGAGACTCAGAACCAAGTGTCACTGATACGTGAATGACAGAGCTGCCCTTCACAGTGAAGCCTGTTTCACCTGATTACATGTAAAATGGTGTTGTTACACATACTGATGAGATAAGTTGGATTTTCAATATACGAATATACTGCAATGGGTCGTCAGCACATGCTATACAGGTTTATTGTATTTCATTATTCTGAATAGTTATGTTGTGAGATCCCTTTAAAAGAAAGAACACGAGGTAATGCATAGATTTTTCATAAAACTTCTGGGTGATGTGGAACATGAGTAGAGGTATTATGTCCAACAAAGTGAATACCTAAATACATAAAGAATGAATTGGGATACTTGGTACCCAGTGACCTCTTATTGACAGTCTTGGGAATGTGCCCAATCTAATCGAAGGGCCTGAGAAGATCTGACTGGATACTCATATCTCATAGGTGAAACAAGAAATGGACTAAACTGGAAAAAGACCAGATCTTAGGACAGTTGAAACTCATCCAGAAGATTATGATCGAAAAGGTAAAAGGTGGATATGGTTTGTCAGGATTAAAGAGAGTTGTTTATCAGTTGCGCTCTCTAAGGCCGATGCTGGTTATTGAACCGAATAATGTCTGAGTATGTAAAACTGAACGTTTGCCATGGAAAACTAATAAAATGTTTTTTTCAAAAAACGTATCCTGGTGCGTTGGTGACATCGTTTCTTTTTCCAGAGTGTCTGCCGTGCATCTTAAACTACCTCCTCGGCAGCGAGAGGTCTGAGCCTCGCTCTGGAGAATGGGATTTCAGCGCTTGCACCGTTGATGTCATTTGCTGGGTGCCTGTCTGACTGGACGAGCAGATGTTCAGTGGAGAATGATAAAAGTTCCATGATGGATGCCTGGGTGATCCGTGTGAGGCCTGTGCATCTGCCCTGACAGGTAGCCAGTCCCAGCACAGGATAAGCATCTGAAATGATGGGCCTCCCAAGAGAGAACACAGAGAGCAGCAGCATCTCCCGTCTTCCTTCTTCTGGATTAGCCAATGAAACGCAGGGAGGAGTTGATGAAAGAGCACGCAGTAATCTGCTGCTCCAGCACTGAGATGGGAGGCAGCAGCTTCTGTAGGTGGTTCTTCTCGGTGGTATAAGCCATGGGCTTCTTCAGTACAGTAAGAAGTCCTCTCTGTACTAAGAGCAGACTGTTCTACTCGGAGGTGGAAAGCAGCGTCGTCTGCGGTAGAAAGAAATTGTAGTAAGCCCTCCCAGCCTAAAAACAGTCCGCTCTGCACCAAAAGAGAAAGCAGAGGCGTTTGCACTGCAGCAGTGAGAAGTCACTAACAGCAGATGTCCTGTTCAGAGGTATAGAGCAGGGGGTTCTGAGAAGCCTACTCTTTACTAAAGAGGAGAGAGTCCAGCACCGAGGTTGCCAGCAGCATTTTCATCAGAGCAGCAGTGAGAACTCCGTGCAAGAGCGGTCGCCTCAACACTCCGATAGAAAGAAGCGGCTTCCGAAGCCCGGCCGCACGCAGTCATCGAGGCCTAGTAGGACAGAAAGCGGCGGGCTTGTGCTGGGGAAGCGGCTCTTCCGGTGCCCTGAGAAGCAGCAGCCGGTCCTTCCTTGGGGCACGATTGGATTAGCTCTGCAGTGAGATACGGATCTGCCCGTCCTCCACAGAGCTGTGCTGAATTACAAAAGAGCTGAGTGTGCCCTTCTCTGGCTAAGAAATCGCTGGTTACGGTTTGAGGTACAAAGTCACTAGACCTTCAGTCGGGTAACTAGCAGTCTTTGCACTGAGGTGGCAGCACTTTCAGTTGAGACAGCAAACCTTTTGATTCTGCAACCAAATAAAATGCAGCCGCTTCTACACTTGCCTGGGAGGATGAGGTGCGTGCAGTTATGATACAGCTGTTTCTGTGCTCCAGAATAAAACAGATAGTTCTCTTATGGCATGGTACGTGGCCGGTTGGATTTTGAGGTGGGGCTCTTTTAGATCTCCTTCGCAAGCAGCCAGTTCCCAGCAGTCGGTTGCAAGAAAACCGAACCCAGTTCCAAACAACAACATTAAAGTAAGCTAAAGGTTATGTGCTGAAAAAGAAAATAACAGCAGACATTCCGGAATACCTGTTTAGTGCTCTCAGCCAGCCTGCTCGTTGTAATTGAAGAGCTGCCCTTCAATAGGCCCAGTTAGTATGCTTGAAGGACATAGAAAGTCACTTTCCATTACCATACCCTTAGCGCAGGCTGCTTAGATGAACCCCATTACCTCCTTAATTACCGTTACCTCGTAGCAGTTCTTAAAATATGAGGTATCGTCGCCGCGAGGCCTGGCGAGAACGGGTACTGAATTATGTTTGTCCCTGTACCTTTTTGGATGCAGATTGGATTGAGGAGTCTAAAAGTGGAAAATACACACTTCCTTAAGTGTTTACCCACCTTGACGCTGCTTCTTAGCTTGGTTGGCTTGGGTGAGGGTTCTGGTGCATTTCCATAGTGACCTTCCTCCACTCCTGATGAGTAGGGTGACCACCTGGGATTGAGGCAAATTCTGGACAGGACTGTAAAAAATTCAGGACAAAGGGTCAAAATTCAGGACAAAAATTCAGGACAAAGGGTCAAAATTCAGGACAAAAATTCAAGAACAAATGTCAGTTTTACAGACACACACAAGAGAGGCCATGCCTCACTATTTTGTCAGTGCATTTATTTACTCTTTTTTTTAACATAGCACTTTTTATTCACTGTGGTCTTTTTGTGATTGTGATTGCTACATTCAGGTGTCACATTACGTCCTTGTTCAGTAGTAAATTAATGCCCTTCAGTACTATGGAAAGACCATCCGCCCCTACCCAAATCTATCCGATCTTTCTTGAAGAGAAAGTAACAGCAACATTTTGATTATGTTTCTGTACATTTTAAAACCCCTGGCAAACAGTATGGGAAACATTAAGGTAAATAACCTTATGCTAATTTAAACAAATTGAACAAAAACATCTGGCTTACCCCAACCGCCCATGGACTTTAAACCTAATTTTTTTTTTAAAGAGGCTGGGCAGATGGTGTGGACGACAGTCTCACACCTAATGTCAGGATGTGAGGCACCTATAATTTGTCTGTAGTCTCACTGCACTAGAGTGTATGTCTGGGACTCTACATTTATCTCAGAAATGGGAGCCTGGACTACCAATCAAAGATGATAAAAGAGGAGGATGCAATTGAGATCAAATGGGAGATCCTCAGCAAGTAATTCAAAGCGTTGTTGATAAAAACTGGATAAATAAAGAAGAGAAGAACAAGGTGGGACAATTCCTAAAATCAGACAAGGTGGGTCCACCAAGACTATTCGAAGGTATTGGGTACCTGGGGAGTTGTCTCCCCTTTATATACAATTAGATCTCAGATTGAACTAGGAACCAGTTACCTTTTGATATCTAGTGATTAAGATCTACCATTCTTACACTAATTTCCAGGATGAAAATCTCGGCAGAGCGAATGGTCCCTCCAAGCCCAGTTTGCTTTTTGGTCTTCTCTTCTGCTTTCTTTAGTGGGCCGTGTGGCACTAGCGAAGATGGTGTGCTACCCCAATGATAGTATTATTTTGCAAACGTTCCCCTGCTCGTCCTTCATTCCTTCTTCAGACAGGCCACACATCTGATTTGGTTGTTGCAGTGCCATCGGGTAGCTCTTTCCACTCTAAAGTTACCTGTTACTGCGGGTGGATTAGGTCTTCTGAGCTTAGAATGCTATTATTCAGCTGCACAGGTCCAATGGGTGGCTCGCTGCCCAACTCCCTGCATTAGATCGGGTTTACCAGTAAATACTTTTAAGGAAGGCTTAATACACTGCTCATTGTTTCCTACTGACCATTCCATGGATCACCATCTGGGTTATCATGCACAGCTTCTCTTGCCCTGCCAGAATCTGTAAACTCACTGACCCGAAGAAACCCCATGCTCCTGCACTGCCTTTGCTAAGCCTTCCCCCCCGCACACTGCACTGGTCGCCACTATACTCTACACCACTCTGCTCTGTACTAGTGCATTCTGCACCAATACACTCTATTCTACTGCACTCTATGCCACTCTACCCTTCCCAATGCCACTCTATGCAACTGCACTCTACACCAGTGCACTCTAAACAACTGCACTGTGTGCCACTGCCCTTTACTCTGAACCACTGTACTCTATGCCACTGTTCTCTGTACCACTCTACACCACTGCACTGACACTCTACTCTTCTCTGCAGCTCTGCACTCTACACCACTCTACTCTGCGCCACTGAACTCTAGGCACTATACTCTACTCTACACCACTCTACAATACTCCTCTGTGCACCACTCTACACCACTGCACTCTATGCCACATGAGTCTACTCTGCACTCTGACACTGCACCACTCTGCATTGCTGCAGTCTCTGCTACTCCACTGCACTCTATGTAACTCTACCCCATGCCACTCTATGCCACTGCACTCTGCGCCAATGCACTCTAAACAACTGCACTGTACTCCACTGCCCTCTACTCTGTACCACTGTACTCTACGCCACTGCTCTCTGTGCCACTCTACATCACTGCACTGACACTCTACTCCACAGCGTTGCACTGTCCACCACTGTACTATACACCAATCTGCTATGTACTACTGCATTCTATGCCACTCTACTCTGCATCACTCCACTCTACAGCACTATACTCTACTCTGCACCACTGCACTCCCGGCAACGCAAGTGTGCTCTGCAATCTATGCCACTGTACCACTCTACACTACTGCTCTCTCTGCCACTCTATTGTATGCCACTCTACTCCACTGCACTCTATGCCACTCTACTCTGTCCCACGCCACTCCATGCCACTGCACTCTAAACCACTGCACTCTACGCTAACGCACTCTAAACAACTGCACTGTACCCCACTGCACTGTACTTTGCACCACTGGGCTGTACGCCACTGCTCCTAAGCCACTCTACTCCACTCCACACAATTATGCCACTAACCTTAAGCCATGCTGAACAGCAGGTACTCTGGTGTATAACATGGCTAATGGCTAAAACACATTAGCAAAGACAATAACTCTTTCGTAGGCGAGACCTGTTGGCTTTGCCAATGTTTGTTAGTACTATGAGGTACCAAGGTCGCTAAAAGAACTGTGAAAAATACAATTACATCATAATAAAAGGTGCTACAAAATGCGCAAATACATTTCGGTTAAATAAAAAAAAGCGCTTCTCAAATACAGATTTGAATAATATACAGTTTATACCTAGTACTAAAAAATGTTATAACACTTCATTAAAACCACACACTCCACAGCTCACCTTGGAACACCATTACAGTACCTCTCTAAAAGAAATATCTTTTCCACCAGAAAACTTCAAGTGACTCCTTTTAGCAATGTCAATGCAGGTTTTCAAGCCCCTTTGCATTTGCAGATTTACCAGTTGCACACATTTGCATGTCTTTAGGTAAGGAGACACCCTGGCAAGAGGGTCTGATTCTTATCTGTCTGCCCGTCCCTCCCTCAGAGCACAGGAGACTCCCTGCCTTTGAAAGTTGCTGGGGAAACTAATCACCCGTAATTTCGCACTACCTTCCCTTGTCCATTTGGTGAAAGGCTAAAATTACGGACAAGTGCCGTCCGTTAAGCCTTTCATCACGGACAACGGACGGCAGGGCGAAATTACGGACAGTCCGTGAAATTTACGGACGGGTGGTCACCCTACTGATGAGCTTGCTTGAGGGAAGGGTTCAGAATTCACTACCTTTTCACACTAGGGTCTTGGCTAAGGCCTTAATAAAAGCAGTTGCATGGTGCTGGCCTGGTTGATGCAGGTCGTTCGCCTGCCGATAAATAGACGGAAAATGTTGGGGCTTGGCTATTTTTTTATTGCCTTTGAGTTTTTTTTTTTTTTTTTTTTTACATTGATGTCAGGCAGACATCTTGGGTTGGGCTGATGGTTCTAGCATAGAGCTTCCTCTGGCATGCACAGAGGCATTGCGGGGAAGACACTGTTCTTGTATTTTGAAGCGAGCTGTGAGAGGCATTGTGCCTCACTTTCTTTGTACAGCTCAGCAAGGATCAAAATAAGTAAATAAAAGGCCCTTATTATGAGTGGCACAGAGTATCCTTTTTATTTCCTTTTCTGGAATTACTGATATTTCTGTGGCAGGAAAACTACTGGAAATATACGGTTAGGGCAATAACATGCAGGAGTCCAAGTTTCTGCACAGATTCCTGAATGTTTCTCCCAGTGTTTCTTAAGGATATTTTGGCTGTTTCAGAATCTGAAAGCTCCATGGGAAACAACACAGGTCATGATTCTAGTGGGCCCAGTAACTCCTGTTATGGTACCCATCAAAATTAGCAGGTCCCTTTGGAAGGCAGACCTTATGAAAATTATTTCTTCCATTCATGAGGCAAGGGGGAGGCTGAAAAATCAGTTTGGCAGCACAGAGCAAAGTGTGGTGGCCCTTGCTCATCCTTCCCTCTGTAAGAACTCTTTGTGATAAAGCTGAGACCAGTGGTTGGAGAAGCGCTAGAGTCGTAAATGGATAGGGGCACTTTCCTCGCCAGCAGGTGCGCTGTTTGAGCAAGAGGACTTTACAGCAGCACAGAAGCAGAGCCTGTAGTGCTTCCTATATCTGTCCTCTCGTTTCCTTCCCAGGCTTTTTCCAGTTAGAACACCATTAACATTTGTACTCTAAAGACTGTTCACAGTCAGTGAGTAGTCACCAAGGAGAAGTGTGTGTGTGTGTGTGTGTGTGTAATCATGGACCACAGGTGGTAGAAGAGGCTGCTATTACTAGTGATTATTTGTTTTCTTATTTGTGAAAGCATGCTGCCTAGAAGCTCCCTGTGCACAAGTCATTGAAATTGTTGCTGTTTTAAAGGTGACAAATCTTCACATCCTAAATACCCTTCTAAACTGTGCCCTGTTAAGCAAAATAATCTTTCCCGGACAGCTCTTGTTGAGCCTATGGTGGCTCACCGAGTAGGCTGCTTGTCAGTAGACTTGGAATTTGCTGCATCCAGTATAGGAAAGGTGTATTGCAGGGCTTAACGCGGATATTCTTGCATGATGTTACTCTAATCTTGCAGCTCAGTTGCTTGTGAAAAACATTTGTGATTTTTTTCTGATTACAAAAAAGTGAAGAGCGTACCTTGGTAGAATGGATGTTGTAAAACCATATTTTAGTGAATGCATCTTTTGGGGGTTGCAGCGCAGCCGTCAATGCTCTGTAGCTGTTAGGAGAAAGGTTTGGCGCGGAGGTTGGATAGTGCAAACAATAAAATGTGGTTCTGTAATAGTCTTCCCTATGTTGGAGTATCGGCTGGAGAACATGTTTTACAAGGCTTTCAGAAACAGGAACCAAGTGTTACTTTTACAAAGTAACTGTTAACTCATCTTCGTTTTTCCTAGGCTCCCCAGACACTGCAAGCATTATTACCAGGGCCCCCACCAGATCTTTGGAGTTGTGGTCTCGGGGGACTTTGCCTCCAGACCGGGACAGTGATCTTATCTCAATCTTCTTTTTGTGAGGCTTCACACAATTATCTTGATTTTAACTATGCTAGTTATAGTCCCTCTTAGCCTTTGCGGTAGAACTACTTCAAATTTTATACATATAGGACTTTTCTAGGCCAGTATTACATCGGGGAAACATTTGGGAGATGTGGGTTCCTTTATTTACTGAGCTTTCCTGTAAATCTTGTAGGATGATAATGTTAGATCCATGATTTGTGCCCAAGGTGGCCTCCAGCTTCCACAGGGAAGAGGAAATAAGGCTCCCAATATTTTTCCTGATCTTCCTGATTTTGCGTTGTGTGAGCGCAGATTCTTAGTTTGGCAACAGACGTGAATCTTTTCTACAGACAGAGCGTATAAGCCAATCCATGGAATCTTTTGCTTACTCCTTTGCAGGAAGGAGATTTTCCGTGCCATTCTACAAGCAGCATGTTGCGTTTTTGGCAGAAACTCTTTGGGCATATCTGACAGATGACTGTTGTGTTCTATCTGATGGTCTTCCATTTGTGTCCTCTTAACAGGCTGAAGGTTTGGGTATTGTGATTGAGAGGTTGGGCTCAGGGTACGTACAGCTGTGACACATGCTTGTGAAATGATGAATGAATTGCTGAGGGCCATCCAAAGTGTATGTGCTAGTGTTTATAGCAGTGCAAAACTGATTCTAGCTTCTTTGGGACATCCTCACATGGAACTGGGCAATAGATAAAAGATAATAAGATAATTTTTAAGGTACTTACTTGACATTTTATTGCTCCACTTCTCTTTTAGTTTGAGCATGGCAGCACGCAGGCGCTGCTTTTCCAACCTGTTGGTATGTATTTGGCCTTTTAACCACGCCCACCTCACGCCCATCAGTACCACTCTTTCGTGGGCTTGCCCTTCAAAAATCCTTTGGTGACATTGGTAAATGGTTTACGTTTGTCCCTCCTTGGGTAGGTTTTGTTACCGCCTTTGGCATCGCCCCTGTGACATGGCTAATTCCACTTTTGCCGATAAGTTTGACTGCGAGCAAACTTAATTTTCCTTTTGTGTGTCTCTTCACGCTGGTGCTCCTTGTGGCCGTAGCGCTGTGAATTGGCTCGCTTATGTGAAATTATTTTACTTTTCATTTGCAATTTATGTGTCAAGAAAAGTCCGGTTAGGAGTTTACAATGCTAATATCCTTAACTCGAGCTAATGCGAACCCCAGTGCGTTGCAAATGCTTGTTCTTATCCCAGTACTTACTTAACCTATTCCATCCTGAACTACAGTTCATATTCAAGAGTAGATTGCATTGTCATGGAAAGTGGCCCTCTAGGCAAAAGAGCAGAGGTGAAAAAATAGGTTCTGCTATCCAGGTATCTACAGTGGGAGAAATCTTCCCCAACAATGAATGTGACGAAGATAGGGAGTCAGAGTAATTAGATTTTTCATACGTAGTAGGAATATTAAAGGATCCCTGAATGTTTTCAATAGTGTCTGGAGTCTGCTTAAGTACAGACTATCCTTA
Organism: Pleurodeles waltl; assembly: GCF_031143425.1. Lineage (NCBI taxonomy): Eukaryota > Metazoa > Chordata > Amphibia > Caudata > Salamandridae > Pleurodeles > Pleurodeles waltl. Next base: position 153,507,733 of record NC_090449.1, read on the forward strand.
AGCAGGATGTTGACCATTTGCAATTAAAGTATTTGTGTTTGCTGTTCTTCCTTCTCTGATTTTCTTGTAAAATAACCTGGTATTTTTGGGGGGTGGGATGGATTAGAAAGGGAAGAATAGCCTGTTGATACCCTGACTTTAAGTTCTCTCATCAGAATTTTAAGACAGTCTCTGAGTCTTCAAACAAAATAAGGCGTTCAGAGAGGGAGTATGATTTCATATTCCAGTACAGTACCTGATGACAAACAGATCAGTCATTGTCGTTCCACAGTACAGATCCTACAAGCCCAGCTGACAGGACAGGCTTTGCTGCCCAGGAGACACTTACTTACTGTCATGTGGATAATGATGCTACCGACTGAGTGATGCAATCATGGGTGGATATTGCCTCAAACATGCCCAGATCAAGTCAGTACCAAGGCACTGAGGGGTGGCACACACATCCATTTAAGGAACTGAGAAATCTAATTGTCTGGCCATCCTTTCTCTGTGCAGTTGCTAAAAGCATGTTCAAGAGTAAAGATCAGGGCATGTAAGATACCAACAATGGCCTGAACAAAAAGCTTGTAAGGTATGTTAAGAAGGGGATTATGTCTAAAAAGAGAGCTTTTGTGCAGACAGGGCTCTGTCTAACTTGGAGACGCATGCAAGTCCAGCTTTAGCGCTGGTGGCGCCTGGTGAGACAATCTTTTTTGTCACCCCTCCCCCTAATGACCTCCTCCTCGGAATCCCTCACTACCACCCAGCAAAAATGCCTCTCATTTCTCCATAGCCCCTCTATGACACACATTTCATTTGTTTTAAAGCACTGGTAAAGGATGGCTTTACTAATCCACTCCGCTTTCCAAATGAAACACAGGTGTTCTTTGCAGCAGGCATACTAACCCTCTGCCCTACTTTATGGTGAGTCAAAACTGCCTCAGACAAAACTCTGATCTCGCTGTAGCAGGAACATTGCCCACAAGATCTTGACATTTTTGTTGCCGCCTGAAAGCTGGACTCACAAAGAACTATGCAGAAGGTGCTTTTTAATTGTAAGTTAGTGCTACACACAGCACGTCCCCTGAAGTCACAGCACCTTCCCAGAAGTCCGTGCCTCCCCACTCCAGGTCAGCACCCAGTGCATCCGTACCTGTTGCACCACCCTGTAGCTGGCCCTGGACAAATGCCAGAGACAAAGGCTGTGCCATTTAGAATCTATGAACAATGACTGATTACAGAAGGCAATTGACTCTCATCCTGTCACTGTGCCTGACTGAAAGCTTGAGGTAGCCTGGAGCTGGAAGTCATGCCATAATACTGGAGTAGGAAGAATCCTCTAATGCAGTGGTTCCCAACCTTTTGACATCTGTGGACCCCCATTTTATCATTGCTGGAACCCGGGGACCCCCACTGAATCGTTATTAGAATCCAGGGACCCCCCTACTGAGTCAATAGTGAAAGCTAGGGACCTAATCTGTTAATATTATTTAATTTTTTAAGCAGTTGTGAACCCCCTTAGGAGGCTTTGTGGACCCCGAGGTTGTGAACCACTGCTCTAATGGCCTCTTCTGAGTAGTATGCTGGAATGTTAATTTACTATTCATTCAGAATTTAAATTCACAGTAAAGGGAACTGTTCCATTAAAATGCTAAAACTATAAGTGACCAACCAATTGTTTATTAGTTTTGGCCTTATGTGGCTCATAAAATGCCTTTTGATTTAACTAACTTGATCTGAGAGCCTTATTGAGTGGTATCTTGGTTCCAGTATTGTGCTGGTACTGATACCCTTTTAAAACACATTACCCGAAGGAGCCTTCCATCTCGGTTCTGCGTTACTAACGAGTGCACAAGGCTGTCTTAGGGAAACAGTAATTGCCTGACTAAGAGCTAGTTTTGCATGGTGGTGGAAGGATTTGCCCCGCACAGTCATGTTATGCAACAAAACATTGGGTAGGGGATGACCTTAAAAACAGGAAAATATGGAGACCAGGAAAGCAATGGTCATGGTAATCCTTAAAAAAGTATTATACCTGGACAGGGAAGTTTGTGAGACAGATAGGGGAGAAGGGTGGATTAGGGATATGGTACCTCAAAGACAAGTAGTCTGAGGGACAAAAAGGCATTATGACTTGAAGACCAGGGGACCTAGGTACAGGACAATCTGACATCTATTGAAACAAGGACACTAGAGCAGTAGACACAAGAGCACAGAGAAAAGGGACTTTGGTTCAACAAAAAGCAAGTTGAGAGAAGGTGAAATCAATTAGACAAGGTGACTGAGTTAAGAAGGCACTAAAATAATCTATTTCAGGAATCATGTGTAATATACAAAACTCAGAGTCAAAAACCCACACAGTGGATTCTGGAATTCTTTTGGAAGGGCCCTAGATGTGCCATCAATGCAAAGGCCCTTCTGGCATTCCAAAAACAAAAACAAATACAGCTTTGCCACAGTTTGCACGGATTAGTTGGGTGGGGTATAAGACTTCAATCCTGTGCATGTAGGGATCACCTTACAGGTGAAATCCAAGATGTAGTTCTCCCTCACACCTTTTTAGGTGGTGGTTATGGGGATTTAACGCTCAGGATTAATTGACACATCAAATCATGTCACCCATGGTGACTACAGGGAGGTAAGGCTGGGTGAATTATTCCTTCCCACACCCCTTTCCCACAGAGAAACTACATTTGGGAATAGCAACAAACTACAGCCCGCAGTCTGCCAGGGTTATTTAATGCACTCAGCTGTAGTTATCAACTCTGATAAAGAAAAACGATTGAGTCTTTTGTCAGCATGAGGCCTACTTATGAAACACACTAAAATTTGGGACTTATACATTATGAAAGTCCGATTCAAACCCTAGCACTCTGGTGTCTGGTCCTTTGAGGTAGGCAGGAAGACAGGGAGAGGAACAAAGCAGATAAGTTACTCTGGAAAATGTGCTCTTAAGAGCTTTAGATCAAAGACCTGGTAAGTGACCATAAGTTAATCTTACTTGAAATAGCATGGTGTTGCTCAAGGGACACTACAGATTCCCCTACTCTCCTCTACCCCTGCAACTGTGGAGGTTTCTATTTCTCTGGATTCAAACTTTATCATTACAGTAGAAACAGGGAGGCAGGGAATATCCCTTAATATAAAGTTGAGTTGAGATGCTCCCGTAAAAGGTAACTGTTGACTCCTATTAAATTTAGTATGAGAAATTGGGTTACTGGTTGAACGGGAGGAAGCCCGATTCAGGTAGCCACCACAGTCCTTGTCAGTGTGAGGCACAAACAAACAACAAATTAACTTTTACTCAGCTCTCTGATAGCTTGGCACAGAGCAGTCAGGCTTAACTTTGAGGCTATGTGTAAAGCATTACTGCAGCACTCTAAATAGTAATAAAGTGAAAACACAACGCAAGAAAAATCTCACACCAATTTAGAAAAATAAAGTAAAATATAATAAATAAACCAACACCAGAATAACAAAAATCCAATCAGTCAAAGGGGAGAAATGCAGTTTTAAAGATTTAGGTAAAAATAGTGCCATAAATTCCAAAGCACCACTCGCGGGCATCTGGTCGTTCAAGAACGGGAGCAAGTCACAAGTTCAAGGCAAGTCCAATGGAGCACGGGTCGGATACAGGGACCAGGTTAGTCCCACTGAAAATTTACCTACTCAGTCCATTGCAAAGAGTCCTGTTCACGGTGGAGGGCGCTGAAAGGAGCAAGGAAGTGGACGGTTGTCGATGTCGCACGAAGGGCATGGCTGGTGTCCACACGGTCATTGTTATAGGGTGAAGTCCTTTGGAGAGCAGTCAGCCCAGAGCTTTGCCGTGGTGCTCCACACGAGTGGTCAATGCTGTAACGCAAAGGGTCGGATTGACAGAACTTTGCGATGGCAGGCAGTGCGAGTGACAAGGTTTTGTGCAAACAGACCTGGTCGTGAAGAGCCAAAAACTTCAATTCACCTCCAATGAGGCCACACAGAGGATCCAGGACCTGAGGGGCACCAGTTTGGGTGGGTGGAGGTGATCAGGGGCTCACTCCAGCTCAATCTGGGTGCTGATTCTGGTGGTTGGGAGCCTGTTATGTCCCTGTTGCTCTGGGAGTTCTACATTAAGATGCAGGTTCAATCCCTCTGACTCAGACAGGAGGGCAGCAGGGCTTCAAGATAGCAAGGCAGCAACCCAGCAGGACATAGAGCAGCAGTCCAACAGAGTAGCAGTCCTTTCAGCAGCACATCAGTCCTCCTTGGAAGAGTCTCCACAGGTCCAGAACTGAACTGAATAGTTGGTGTGTGAGGTCCAATACTTATACCAGGTGAGTCCTTTGACATTGTAGAGGATTCTAGAGGTTTAACTTTGAATTGCACAGGTTTCCTGCCTCTCCTGCCCTGGTTCAAGACTAACTACAGGTGATATGCAGCCCTTTGTATTGAAGCAGGATACAGTCTATTCAAGTGTAAGTAGGGCTATGCCCAGTTCTGCCCTCCCATCTGCCAGGGATGGCCCATCCAGGCACACCTAAGCTCTCTGTTGTGACTGTCTAGAAGGAATACACAAAGCCCAACTTCAGTTACCCATAGTCGCGTGACCCAGAGACAGGGTGCAGGCACTAAATGGCTATGGCAGGAAAATGCCAACTTTCTAAAAGTGGCGTTTTCCAATCTGTAATTTAAAATATGCCTTTACCATAAAAGAAGATTTTTCATTACAATTCCAAAGGCACCAAAAATTAACCTGTTACCTATTCCCATTTGAAAGTTACAGCTTATTAACCTTAATAAGAAACCCCAGTTATTCTTTGGGAAAAGTAGGCCTTGCAGTAGTGAAAAACAAATTTCAGAGGTTTTCACTACCAGGACATGAAATACTTGAAAGTACATGCCCAACTTTTTAAATGCACTGCAGCATGCCCTCTGGACTATCCAGGGCCACTTTAGGGTTGCTTATATGTATTTAAAAATGAAGAGTTTGGCTTGGCAAAAAGTGTATTTTGCCAGGTTGACATGGCAGTTTGAAATTGCACACACAGAATGCAGGCCTGAGATGTTTAAAGGGCTACTTAAGTGGGTGGCACAATGAGTGCTGCAGGCCCACTAGTAACATTTAATTTACAGTCCCTATGTACCTGTAGTGCTACTTTACTAGGGCCGTTCAAGGTAATTAAGTGTGCTAATTGGGTGTAGGCCAGTTCGGTCATGTTTTAAGGAGAAAACACAAGCACTTTAGCACTGGTTAGCAGTGCTAAGGTGTGCAGAGTCCTAAAAGCCAACAAAAACGGGTTTAGAAAATGGAAGGGAGAAGGCAAAATGGTTTGGGATGGCCCTGCAGAAAGTGCCAAGTCCAACATTCAACTAAATAATTTCTCTAATCGTGACCTTAACAATAATAGATCTGTACCATCCTCCTAGGTACATTCCTTCCTTCTCATCCAGTTGCTGCCCAACTGGCTTCATAGAATAACTAGATGAATCTCGTGATCAACCCAGCTAATTTGGAAACTATGGTCTGCATAGTGTGGTGTGGGTGGGGGTTCCCACTTCGATGCTAGCATAAATTAAATTTGAATTTCTCGCCCAGATCTAATTGCAGCTCTGTGTTTATTACCACTCTGCTGGTTCGAGTACATATTTCCTTTATTTAGTTTTATTGTCCTCCCTTACACACATTGCACAATGTTAGTAAGATATTAACCCAAGAGCAGTAAAAATAGATAGCCCTGCATTGAACCTAGCTCTCGAGGAAAGTAAACTTAGGTTTTTGATTCTTTTGCCTTGTATGATTTTTCTGCTTGGCTAAGTACCAGTGTGCACTAGGTGGTTCTAGCTGATTTTAGCAGAAAATCACTGCAAGAGGTGGACAACATTAATTCATTCATTTTGACTAATTGTTACATATGCAAAATAAATCTTTCTAAATATTCTGAAAATAATCATTGTTGTTGGCTAAATCAATTCATCTTTCAGGCTAGCAAATTCTCAAAAGAAGCAGAAAGGAAGTTTCAAAATTAGAAACGTTTTGTCAGTTTCCAAAGCTGTTGTGTTTAAATATTAAGCCATCCCAGCAGCTGTGTGATAAATTGGCCAGCTTCTTTCGCTGTAAATTGTTTATCCTTCAGGGTAAAAGAACTTAAGTAGCTTTCGGCCACCTAAGTTTGTCATTATTCGACATGCTGATATGCTATCCTCTTTGAAGACAGTAACCCTGCAGACAGCTGTATTATACATATTGCAATTGCATTCTGCACTAGATTCCTCCCCCATTTGGATATTGATAGTGTTACATCCAGCTGTCCTCCTATAACGTCCTGTTGTGGACGACTAGGTCCTTATCAAATCAAATCATTAACATTTATAAAGCGCGCTACTCACCCGTGCGGGTCTCAAGGCGCTAGGGGAAAGAGAGGGTTACTGCTGCTCGAAAAGCCAGGTCTTTAGGAGTCTCCGGAAAGCGGGGTGGTCCTGGGTGGTCCGGAGGCTGGTGGGGAGGGAGTTCCAGGTCCTGGCCGCCAGGAAGGAGAAAGATCTCCCACCCGCCGTGGAGCGGCGGATGCGAGGGACGGAAGCGAGTGCGAGGCCAGAGGAACGGAGGAGGCGGGTGGGGACGTAGAAGCTGAGGCGTCGGTTGAGGTATTCCGGTCCCTTGTCGTGGAGGGCTTTGTGTGCATGGGTGAGAAGTCGAAAGGTGATCCTTTTGCTGATTGGGAGCCAATGCAGGTGTCTCAGGCGTGCGGAGATGTGGCTGTTGCGGGGTACGTCGAGGATGAGGCGGGCCGAGGCGTTTTGAATGCGTTGCAGGCGATTTTGGAGTTTGGCTGTGGTTCCAGCGTAGAGGGTGTTGCCGTAGTCCAGGCGGCTCGTGACGAGGGCGTGGGTCACGGTTTTTCTAGTGTCGGCGGGGATCCAGCGGAAGATCTTGCGGAGCATGCGGAGGGTGAGGAAGCAGGCGGAGGACACGGCGTTGACTTGCTTGGTCATGGTGAGAAGAGGGTCCAAGATGAAGCCGAGGTTGCGGGCGTGGTCTGCGGGGGCCGGTGCGGTGCCGAGGGCCGTGGGCCACCAGGAGTCGTCCCAGGCAGACGGGGTGTTGCCGAGGATGAGGACTTCCGTTTTTTCAGAGTTCAGCTTTAGGCGGCTGAGCCTCATCCAATCTGCGACGTCCTTCATACCCTCTTGTAGGTTGGTCTTGGCGCTGGCGGGGTCCTTAGTGAGGGAGAGTATAAGTTGGGTGTCGTCGGCGTAGGAGGTGATGATGATGTCGTGCTTGCGTACGATGTTGGCGAGGGGGCTCATGTAGACATTGAAGAGTGTCGGGCTGAGTGATGAGCCTTGGGGTACGCCGCAGATGATCTCGGTGGGTACTGAGCGAAACGGAGGGAGGTAAACTCTTTGGGAACGGTTTGAGAGGAAGGAGGCGATCCAGTCCAGGGCCTGGCCTTGGATCCCGGTGGAGCGGAGGCGGGTGATTAGGGTGCGGTGACAGACGGTGTCGAAGGCAGCCGAAAGGTCGAGGAGAATGAGGGTGACTGTTTCACCGTTGTCCATCAGGGTTCTGATGTCGTCTGTGACTGAGATGAGGGCGGTTTCCGTGCTGTGGTTGGTTCGGAATCCGGTTTGTGAAGGGTCGAGCAGGTTGTTGTTTTCCAGGAAGGTGGTCAGCTGTTTGTTGACGGTCTTCTCTATTACCTTGGCTGGGAAAGGCAGGAGAGAGATGGGGCGGAAGTTTTTCAGGTCGCTCGGGTCAGCCGTAGGTTTCTTTAGTAGGGCGTTGACTTCGGCGTGTTTCCAGCATTCGGGGAAGGTAGCAGAAGAAAAAGAAGAGTTGATGACGGCCTGGAGGTGCGGGGCGATGATGTCGTCGGCTTTGTTAAAGATGAAGTGAGGGCAGGGGTCCGAAGGGGCGCCGGAGTGGATAGAGTTCATGGTGGATTTGGTTTCTTCAGTGTTGATGTGGGTCCAGTTGTTGAGGGTGATGGTCGGGGGTGCGGGTTTGGTGGTGTTTGGTTGGGTCTGGTGTCCGAAGCTGTCGTGGAGGTCGCTGATCTTGCGGTGGAAGAAGGTGGCGAGGGATTCGCACAAATCCTGTGAGGGCGTGACAGCGTTGGCGTTTGGGGTTGGAGAACTCCTTGACGATGCTGAAGAGTTCTCTGCTGTTGTGGCTGCTTTTGTCCAGTCTGTCGGTGAAAAAGTTCCTTTTAGCAGCGCGGATCAGGTGGTGGTGTTCGCGGGTAGCGTTCTTGAGGGCGGTCATGTTGTCAGCAGTGTGGTCCTTGCGCCAGGCCTTCTCGAGAGCGCGACAAGTTTTCTTTGATTCTTTGAGGGTGTCAGAGAACCAGAGAGGTTTTTTGGTGTTGGTCTGTCGATGCGTGCGTTTGAGGGGAGCAAGGTTGTCTGCGCAGTTGGAGATCCAGTTTGTGAGGCTGAGGGCTGCGTCGTTGGGGTCGGTGGTGAGGGTGGGTTGGTTGGCGGCGAGTGCGGAGAAGAGTTGCTCTTCGGGGATCTTGTTCCACTGTCGACAAGGGATGGGTTGAGTGCGGAGGTGGCGGGTCTCGCGTCGGAATGTGAAGTGGACACCGCTGTGGTCGGTCCAGTGTAGAGCGGAGGTGTGGCTGAAGAAGATGTGTTTGCTGGCGGAGAAGATAGGGTCGAGCGTGTGTCCGGCGATGTGGGTGGCGGTGTTCACCAGTTGTATGAGGCCGAGGTTGGCGAGGTTGTCGAGCAGGGTGGTGGTGTTGGGGTCGTTGTTTTGTTCCAGATGAAAGTTGAGGTCGTCTAGGAGGATGTAGTCCGCTGAGGCGAGGGCGTGCGGGGAGATGAAGTCGGCGATGGCGTCGCTGAATGGGGCGCGCGGTCCGGGAGGACGGTAGACGAGGGATCCTCTGAGGGTGGTCCTCGGGTCGGTGCGAATCTGAAAATGCAGGTGTTCAGCGGCGAGAGGGGTGTCTTCGGTGGAGGTGGTGACGCTGATGGAGTCTTTGAAGACGATGGCGATACCTCCTCCTACTTGGTTGGTGCGGTCTTTTCTGGAGATCTTGTAGCCTTCGGGGATGGCGGTGGCGATGTCTGGAGCAGAGGAGGCGTTCATCCAGGTCTCCGTGATGAAGGCGACATCCGGGGCTGTGGAGTCCAGGAGGTCCCAGAGTTCAACGGCGTGCTTGTGGACGGAACGAGCGTTGACCAGGATGCACTTGAGGTGGTTGATGGCACGTGGGCTTGTGGTCGTGGTAGTTGCGTGGTGGAAGATGCGTTTGCAGGAGTTGCAGGCGAAGGGTCCATGGGTGCGTTTGGGGTGAGCTTGGAAGCAGGTGTTGGAGCGTCCTGGGTTGAGGGCGTGGAGGGTGGTGGGGTCGTAGCCTCTGGGATTTCACCCCTGTGGTTCCTTCGTGCAGCAGGAATTTTTGTGGAGGTGCACACTACATTCTACTTTTTAATATTATTTGTGTTTATTGTGATTACTTGGAAACTATTAGGGATTGATGCGTCTCTTTATGAGCTTGCTGCACTCTGTTTAATTAATGTAGCTTGGAAGCAGGTGTTGGAGCGTCCTGGGTTGAGGGCGTGGAGGGTGGTGGGGTCGTAGCCTCTGGGATTTCACCTGGTGAACTTATTGCAATGTTTCAAATTAAATGTATTTATCGAGGCATTTACTAGAGCATCCTTTTTCTTATTCTTTAAGCTTTATCCTCTTATAAAACAGATTTCTGAATGGTCCCATGGTCAGCCAGGAATTTTCCTACTTAACTATGTCACTTTCCAAAGCCTCTTGCTCTGACTTCCTCCAACAGAGAGTGCTGAGGCAATCAAAGTAATATGTCCAAGGTATATCGCAGAAAGGCCTCTGTGAGTGATTTTCCCTACTAAAAGGTTGACCTTGTAGATGTTATTGGCTGAAAGAAATGGATCCCTTCTTAGGACGGTTTATCCTAATGTAACCTTTGAATATGTTTGTAAAATGAATGACATTACATGATGTATTTTAGCTTTATAACTTGATTGGATGTTTGTTCCATCGCATGCTGGTCTGATTTTGGAGAAGGAATTAGCTGAGTGGGTTGTTTCCGTAAGATGAGTTACGCTTTACAATCCTTGGATCAGGTTGCTGAGTGTCAGGGGCTCCATATAATAGGTGCCCCTGACTAGAATGGTACAAATACACAGCCCTCAGAAGGGAACAGCTAAATCACTTTGAGCAGTGATGGGAAGGTCCGGGATGGCTCTGGAGTGAGCTTGTAAACAAGTACAAATGACATTGATGGTGCGTGCAGTGAATGTCTACTGAGGTGCTCATGGACAGTAGAACTAGAAAGAGTGAGATAATTCAGCGTAACTTGTCAGTAAGTATTTCTGGAATAGTAATTTCCTTCAAGGAGGGCACTAGATCGTTGTTTGGAGGCAGGTCGCTGAGCTGGGTATGCCTATCGGGTTAAGTCTCTGGTAGTCTAGAGGGTGTGAATTGTGGGATACTGTACAATGGTTTTACCGCAGTATGTGTGTTTGCACTCTGATCCATTTGATCGGGAAGATGTTTGTTGGGGTAGCAGGTAATTGTAGCAGGACACCTCATGGGACATTGTACTAGGGTGCAGCCCAGAGCTTGCTCACAATACCTTTCTGGGGAAAGGGCTACCATAGCGCCTCATGAAGCCCTGTTGTAAGTTTATTGTCTGCATGTCAAATATCACCAAGGGCCGATGTGAATTATGTCCTGCTTAGGGGATTGGTTGACAGTGTTGGAGGGTTGCGCACCTGCTCCAGATGTAATTTAGCATAGTGTCTGATTATGCAGCAAGTTATGTATAGTTATCTCAAATGTCGGACCCAAACCCCATCACTCCTGTCATAATCACACAGAATAGGTGCTCCATCGAGTGAAGGCTCCCGTCTATGAATGCCTCAGAAGGATCAATACCGACAATTTTCTTGGCAATATTTACCATCTGGAAGGTCCTACCTTTGCGTTTATCACGGAAAGCAGTGATTGCAGCAAAGGGGATAGCGAGTTTCACCAGATGTTTTAGGGTGGAGAGTGCTGTTTTTTTTCCAGGAAGTTGTTCATGCAAATGTTGACCTCATTGTCACTTACGAATCAAACCAATCAACAACCAAGGAATAATCTTGCAAAGCATAATTAATAGAAGAAATTCCAGGGAATCCCTGCAATGCTACTTTAGGGCATGCATTATACAGAATAAAGTTTACAGACCGAAATAACAAATGCCCCTGAAAAAGCCCAGTTGTGCAAGATTTGTTAGTGCCTAAACCTCCCCGCAGTTATACCTGTCGACCACATACAGCTTAAAACAGAACTGTCCTAAGAAAACCCTTTGAGACAAAAATGAGGACCTACACCGAATTGGTTTGTACAGGCAAAAAAATGTAAATAGATCCCATGGGTCGAGATCTTTGAATGGCAAATATATTCACGTTCTGGGGCAGAACGAGTGTAAAATATTTACAGTGCCTAGAGCAATTCTGATCGACACACAAGCTAACGAGGTAGTCAAAATGTTCATGTAGTTCCAGTGCCGGATAATTGAGAGCACATCAGTATACCCTACAGCCCTTCCCCTGGTATATCACACCCAGACACATCTGAAAAGAACCATGAAATCTTCTGTCGCAGAACAAATCTCCTCTAAGGCTGAATTCCAGATACCATGAACAGAAGGCCAAATTACTCCAAAGGCCATGGAAAGCAAAAATTTGAAATTGATCTGCATCTAAAGAATTTTAAGTTGAACGCAACATTATGCTGGAGCCTCTTCAGGCTTTATCTAAGTACCTTAGTAGCATGCTTTTTTGGAGTCCTACTTATTCCTTGGAAATAGTACTTTCTTCCCATGTGGTAGATGGGAAGTCAGATTAGTTTTAGGAGCCACCTCAACCCAGTGGACCGTTGCATAGTGGCACTTTCAGTGTACGCCACGTTTTGTGTTGTGCAAGCCTACATGCACCCTATATTTTCTCAAGGGTGCTGGTGCTCTAACTGTTGCAGTTCCCCTGTCTTTCCAGGCCTCCTGAACACAATTTTATTTTGGTGCTTTATCTGAAAATATGAGGAGGGTCATAGATATATGCGCCAATATTTGGAGTCAGAGTAATTTACTATTCTAACTCCAAACCTAGAAAATATGGTGAATTGTATTTTCATTAGCCACACTGTTGTTTCAGCAACCAGGGAAAGCTAAAATATAAGTCTGTCAGTACACAGGCATGTAACGTGTTCACAAAGTCAAGAGGCTGTAGAGCATGGTCTGATGTGTAGCTCCAGCACATGGAACTGGTGGAGACATGCCACAACAAGCATTTGCGATGCAATGGGTCTCACATTTGCTTGAGTTATAGCTATTAGCGTTGTAAAATCATAACCGTACTTTTCTTGCCACATAAACTGAAAATGAAAAGTGAAACAGTTTCATATAAGCGATCTGACGGCAGCCATGAGCGCAACGAAGACACACAAAAGGAAACAGACGTTCACTCGCAGTGAAACGTATCGGCAAAAGTGCAGTTATCGAGGTAACCGGCAAAAGTGCAAATATCCATGTAACAGGGTTGATGTCATGAAAAGCGCTTGATTACTGCCCAGCGAGATCGCGCTGCATAGGTAATAAAGCGGAAAAGTAGTCCAGAAACCATATGGAAAACATTGAGCCTTGTAAGTTTTCAGTAGTTGGCTGGTGCGCTCGAGGAGGGCTAAACACAGAAAAAGGCATGACATACGCATGCCTTTCACTAATGAAATCAAGTGAATTTTAAAAGGCAAGCCCACAGACCAACCAAACTGATGGGCGTGACATTGGCATGGTTAAAAGCCCACAGAGAGATTAGACCAAGGACAGATCGCTTTGTGTGCTCGACCCTAAAAACACAGCCTGGCAGCTGGAATGGATGAAGTATCGCCTTGTCAACTTGTGGCACCAGCAGATAGCTATGGAGCAACAGTTGCCAATGTCACCCCTAGGTTGAGGCCGAGACCTCGTGTCTAGAAGATAGGAGTCATTCTACCCATTAACAACTGAATAACCGGCCATCCTTAGCAAACATGCTTTAAGCAACATGAAATCCATACCTATACTCTGGTGTCTCCTCTTGGTCCGGCATTTCCCGAAAAATCTTTAACATTACATAAATGCATGTGCAGGAGCTTTCAGTCCGCTCCCTTTGTCCATTGGCCTGTTGTGTCATTCACATTTGCCTTGACCACCCAGAAAACCGCATATTCACCATAAAGTAACCTTAAGTGTCAAGTTCACATGGTGCAGTGGTATATTGGGCATAAATGTTGTGCCATTGAGGGTGTAATATTGTTTACCTAGAGACGTTTGCTTTTAGATAAGTGAAATCTTAAAAGCTGAGGGCTTACATCCTCGGCGCTGTGCTGAACTCCATGTAGCCTCTTTGTGCAGAAATAAGCATGTCTTTGTATTCTGTTTGTAAAATATGTCAAGGCGCTAGTGAGATGCAAAGATGTTGCCTATACTCTGTGAAGTCAGGTACAGAGGTATAGATGTGGAAATGTGAAAGAACAAGGTTGCGCTGTACCATGGACAAAACACTTAGGCCCTCATTATGACATTGGTGGCAAATGCCACCTACCGCCACGGCCACCAACATACCGTTGCCGTGGTTACCTACGGTCCACCTAATTATGACCGAAGGCAGAATTCAACCAGAAGGCTGGCGGAATTCCGTCTAAAGTCATGGCGGCGGACAGCGGTGTAAGGTGCCTACCTTATCATGTTCCATGATACGACGCAGTGTTTTTCTGGCGGACGCTGCTGCTGGCAGCAGCGCAGCATCCCTTCTCCTGCCGGAGGACCCCCTGCAAGCAGCTAAGTCTGGTTGTGCGTGTGTGGGGTTTGTGTACGTGCATGTTGGGTCATGTGAGTGCGTGTGTGCCTGGATGTATGCCCATGAGTGTTGCTGTGAGTGTGTATGAATGTATGCATGCATGGGTGAATGTGTATGCATTTGTGTATGGGTGTGTATGTATGTGCGTGTGTATGTATGTGCGGGGGTCGGTGGGGGAGGACTCGGAGGAGGGGGGGCAGGGGAGACCCCTATTAGTGCCAAGGAAGGAATTCCCTGGCACTGATAGTGCCTACCGCCATGGATTCCGTGGCGGTACAGAAACCACGGAAACCATGGCGGTGGGTGGGGTCAAAATGCAATGGGGGGCCTAGTGACGGCGCCGGGCCCAGCGGTCATTACCGCCGTGGCGGTCGGTGTGTAGACTTGATGGTTTGGCTTAAGCCAAACCGCCAATGTCATAATAGTGGAGGTACGTCCCGCCAGCCTGTTTTTGGCAGTAGTACCTCCACTATAGCACCGACCCCCCTTAATGTTACTGGCAGTGCCATGTAGAGGTCACTCGCCTACTTTCAATCCTTAAATTGTGTTAAACTGTTTAGTGGGTCGGTGCTGTGAGTAAATTTCAGTCTTGAACATCGATAATGGTGTTGATCCATAAATGCTGGATTGATGCCAGATTTTTAAGAGTTCTGCAGAGGATCTTAAGGTGAGCGAGTCTAAGTTGGAATCATTTACAAAACCAATGGTCATCCTAAAAATCTGACATAGATTCAGTCCAACTGGATCACGTTGCTGCACCATGCCATGTGCTAGAATCATGTTCTACAGAACATACGTTTCTTTCACTTTCATGTTCTCAGCACGCATCATGTTTTTTCTGGTTGCAGATGTCTGACCATCAGCAGGTTATTGCAGGGGACTAAAGCCCTAACATGAATTTTATCAAGTTAAAGTGTTTGCCACCAAAACTCGACCAGATTTTGCAGTGTAGAGACGTGTTCGTGATTTTTTTCTGGAGCCCTGCCGCATGGCACCACTCTGCTCAGGCTGGAAGTCGGGGCAGCAGTCACAAGTATCTTGTCAGACCTTTTATTCATAGAGGGGATTTCTCTGCCTCTTCCACCATTACACAGAGCTGAGCTGCTTGCAATGGTGCACGCAGGATGAGGTCAGCATATGTTCTTGCAGAACAGCCTGAACTAAGAATGAGTCAGTATAAAGACTCCAGCAGAGCCCGTCTCAATGTCACCCACCCAGAGCGAAGGAAAAATGACCTCACTCTAGAAATGTATGCAGACTAGCAAGAGATCAAGTGCCGCAGCCTAGAATGTGTTGACACTAGAGGGTTTAGCTTCTTTTGTTCACAAATGGCAAAATATGTTCCTGATTATAGTAGCTAACATTTCCCCCAAATGCTCTGATGATAATATTGATGTTTTTACTGACAAGAATCAGAACCACACACAGATCCCAGAAAAGAGTGAGCTAGCAAGAATGTACAGCAAGCCAAGAGGATGGCACAGTGAGCGAAGCGCTCCTTGCTGACACGTGGTGCGTGGCTTGAGTTCAGGTCCAGAAAAGGCTAGCACAGCTTCTCATCCTTTTGAGGACTATACATTGGATACCATTACATTGCGTCATTGTAAGGCCTGCCTGTTACACTCCTGAGTAACAGCAAAAGCTGTGCTGGTATACTTTGAAATGTAACATAAAGAGTGTCATCACAAAGGCGAGGAGGTTCTATTATCATAATGGCTTCTTCTCCCCTAACAATTGAAGTGGTGTTGGCTACATAAATATGAGTATCAGTTTTGTAGAGCACTCCTACACCACAGTTCGAGGCTTACCAGTGGGAAATGTGAAGGAGGACGCTGGAAGAGTAGAAATTATATTTAACCCCACCAACGAGTCGTCCTCAAGGTTGTGTAATTTCCAATGAACCACAGTTCCTGTGATGGGCTGTTCAACAGAGCTGAAGTCAGTACTGGTGAACCACAGGTTCACTGATGCGAGGTTCAACAGAGCCCAAGTCACTACCAGTGAACCATAGATTCACTACCAGTAGACCATAGATCCACTGATGCTTGGTTTGACAGAGCCCAAGTCATTTCCGTGAACCACAGATGCACAGTTTATGGACCATAAGGCCCATATTTATACTTTTTTAGCGCCGCATTTGAGCCATTTTTAGACGCAAAAGCGGCGCAGACTTACAAAATACAATTGTATTTTGAAAGTATGCACTGCTTTTGCGTTAAAAAGCTGCGCAAATGCGGCGCTAAAAAAGTATAAATATCTGCCTATGTGGTTACAATGAACCGCAGGTTTCGTGATGCGCGGTTTTGACTAAGCCCGAGTGGATACCAATAAACCACAGGTCCTCTGATGCCAGGTTTGACAGAGCCCAAGTGATGCACGGTTCTACCGAGCCCAAGTCGATAACAGTGAACTACAGATCCAATGATTAATGGTTTAACAGAGCTCGAGTCATATTTGATTCAAAATTAAGTTACAAGTGCACTAGCACTTTTTTTGTTTTGTTGTACTTTGAAAAAACATATTTAAAATTAATTTACAGTAACATTTCACAATATATTTTTCCTTTTTTTGTTTAATAAACTTTTTTACTTTTCCCTATACGTTACCATAGGGTGAGCCTAGATTTTCCCACGCTTACAGTGTTAAGGTTTGTTGACTGTGTGCCAGGCGAGGGAAATGAGTAGCACTTCTAGTTTCAAATAGGCCTTCTGCCACACTGGGGATGCCAGCAAATGTGTGGATATTGCATACAAAGTGGAAATCTGTCATTGTTCCCTGATGTAAGGGATATAATCATGTTGGGTTATATCCTGGTCCTGCGTGCTTTGTTTAGCTGAGTTAGCGGTGCTGCAGTGGCGTGGGTGCGCCACAGTTTCTGCCAGTTGATGCCTATAGCTAGGAGTGGGAGGACCTTCTGGGGAGTGTTTATGCACATCCTTGCCTGAGCTTGTGTCCTGTGACTAAGAAGATGAAAACAGCACATTTTCCACTTACGCGTGAGGACTCATTGCTCCATATACCAATTTATGGCTATTTTTATTTGGGTAAGTTACCATATTAGGCTTCTTGCCCATCTGTACTTTGTGGAATATCTGGCTTCTACCACGGTTTAATTGGTGGGAAGACCTGTAGATTTGGGCCAAGCATACGCCTCCTCGCAGCACCGCCCCACACCTGCTCGCATTTAATGCCTCTGCCTTTTTTCATAGTATTTATCACCACCCTCTGTTCCTGTGTTGGTAGCTGCCTGCTGCATCAGTGCTGCTCAGGGCGCTAATGTATGAACATGGTGGACCCTCCGCGTATAGCTGGTAGTGCTTCAGATGAGTGTCATCTGTTGCACACAGAAAATAATGAATACGTTTTTTTGATGTAGAAATTTATGGCACCTTTTTTTTTTTTTCTTTTTTTTTGTAAGAGTTGGGCTCCGACATAGGACTTGTCAGCTTGTCTAGGACATTTGGCAATTCAAAATGTTTTTTTCAGTGAGGGCCTTCCTGCTCAGCTCCTGGTAGTTTGCAGTACTGGTTGGTGCCTTAACTCTGCTAACTCGCAGTCTCACTGTGGTAGATGTTATGGACTCTTGCGAGCATCATGTTTCTGGTTAAGGCAGCAAGTTATAGTGCAATTCAATTGACTACCGTAACCTTCTTGATGCGGGAATAGTAGGAATGGATGCCATCATCTTGTTCTGCATTCTGTACCTTTGTCTGAGACATTGACTGGAACTTCCAGAAGAGCAGAGAAAGTGCTGTTTTTTGCTATTATTTATAATCTGTAACTATTGGGAGTTTTGATTGATGAATTTTTGGCCTTTGGCTGCCTGTGATAGGAGCTGTAACGCACCTCCCTAAGTTCTAAGGTGGTGTGAGGAAGCATTAGACGGTTGAGTGCTCGTGGTTTGGTACATTTTTGCTTAGTGGGTTATGCGACCTCAACAGTACAGTGTGATTTTGCCCCATTCTGCTTCAAAGGTGGCGGGAGATACTTTTATTTGTCAGGAGGTTTCAATCAGAGTCCACTCTGTGTTCCGTAAGTAGATCATTGAGATTTTTTTTTGTTTTTTTTTTCTTCTTTGACATATCCATTTCATGATTTTTTCTTTCCTATTGGGGTAGAATGTTGCTGTATCTTCATGGTATTGGTTCTCCTTGCTCGCAAGGCAGATTGTGTTAGGGCACCTTGCATGGGAGAGTTAATTAATTCTCCATGCTGTGCCCAGCCACACGTTTTTTGAAAGCAGATAAAAACGCTGGATCCTCTGCTGCCCTCCTGGTGGCTTTGCTTTTCGTCGTACATGGGAGAAGGCAGGGGTAAAGTGCTAGTTCAACTCGTAAAATATATCTGCATGTAAGCCTGGATAGAAACAAGAGTTTATTACCCCATTCGCTACCATCGGTGGTCTAGTGCAACTAACACTATTCGAATTCTGCACATGGCATACAGAGGCATACTCATCCCTGCATCAAATCCTCGGGCATGTAGATTCCATGCATCTCAGAAGCATGCCACACTTGTTTTTTTCTTCAGCAACATTGATAGGAGGTAAGAAGTAACTTGGTGGTGGTGTTTGTACAGTGATATGCAGATTGAGGTGATTTTCCTTGGTCTGAAGCACATGAAGGAGTTTGTGTGTCTGGCGGTGTTCCTCAGGTGGTTTGTAGGATCCAAATAGTTACTTCATTCTCCAGGGTGTGCTGTACTGGCTGACCTCCAGTCTGTGTTATGTTGTGTTATTTAAATTTGAATTTGTAGTGCAAGTGACAACCCGAGGGTACTCTGGCTCAATTCTGAGGAGGTTGCATTGGTTGGAGAAGCCTGGAGAAGACACATGATTAAACAAGCATTTGCAATGCAGTGGGTCTCGCATTTGCTTGAGTTAGAGCTATTAGCGTTGTCAACTCCTAACCGGACTTTTCTTGCCACATAAAATTAAAAGTAAAACACTTTCACATAAGCAAGTTGATTCACAGTTCCACGGCCGCCATGAGCATCAGCATGAATTGACACACAAAAGGGAAAAGAAGTTCGCTCCCCGTCAAACTTATCTGCAAAAGTGCATTTAACCATGAAACAGGGGCATTGGCCAAGGCGGTAACAAAACCTCCCCACGGAGGGACAAACGTAAACCATTTACCAATGTCATCAAAGGATTTTTGAAGGGCAAGCCCATGAGCGAGCGGTAGTGATGGGCGTGATGTGGGTTTGTTAAAAGCCCAGATACATACCAATACGTCAGAAAAGCAGCGCTTGTGCACTGCTATGCTCGACCTAAAAAGACACTTTTTGAGTTTTTCTGAAAAAAAATTGGAAGCTGGCAGAGCAAATGGTTGCAGAAGTTTGTTACAGGGATTTGGGGCAATCTAGGTGCGTCCTCCAGGGCTGCTGCAGACAATGCAAAGGGTCTTAGTAAGTAAGAGATGAGCAGACCGGAGGTGTCTGGTCCAAATGTGGAATCAAATTCTGCTGCTGGTATAATATCCTATGTTGTGGTTTGCCATATAGGTGTGACAGAGGAGTTTAAAAGTAGAGAGCTTCTGAATATAGAGCTAGTGGAGAGTGTGCAGGTGGCTGGATACAGAGGTGCAGTGGGAAAGATTCAAAACTAGCCTGGCAGCCACACTCGGCACCACCTGCAGCCTATTAAGAAGACGGAAGAGATGGCTATGTGAATAACATTATTGTAAGGGCTTTAATAACTGCTTTCCTCCTGTCCACTAGGAGCCATTTGAAAATGTGGATCCTCAAACAGGTGGCAGTAGTCTTGAACTTGAAGTTGGCTTTGTCCTTGTCAGTGTCTTCCGATAGGAGGAATATCAACTAAGTGTCATCTGCTGAGTGGATCCTCAAACAGCTTACTTTGAGACTGTGGGTGCAGGTGGGACCCACTGATACTTGGCACTTATTTTAAAGGAAGGAAAGAAGGATTAGGAGAAAGAAGGAAAAACATTGATAAGGGGAAAAACGAGGGACGAAAAATAACCTGGAAAAGTGAAATAAAGGTGTAGGGTAGTGAAATAAAGAGGCATGAGGTGAAATCAGGACTACGCAGCATTGGTATTCAGCATGCCAACTTTCAGTGTTACTAGCAGCGGGTTTCTGAGCAAAACTTTGGGAACCGGTACCTATTTTCCAAATTAACGTCTGGGTGGCAGAGACCAAGTGATCTGGTCCACCTTCAAAAATTGCTGTCTAAAATGACTCCTTAGATTTTGGTGGATTGTGGCGATACAGTGTCCAATACTATTGGTTACCAGGCTATAGAATAGAGTGTTGTGTTTTTCCCAAACAGTACTGTCTCTGTTTTATCGCCACTAAGTTTAAGCATTTGCAGCTCATTTATTTGGCAACTACAGATATGCAGAACTTGAAGTTGGCTTTGTCCTTGTCAGTGTCTTCCGATAGGAGGAATATCAACTAAGTGTCATCTGCTGAGTATATGTCTTTGAAGCTGAAAGAGCAAATAATTTCTGCAAGAGGGACCATGTGTATGTAAATAATGTTGGACTGAGTGAAGAGCACTGTGGAACACCGCATGTAAACTAGGGAGAATTGGAGTGAAAAGGTAGGAGGAATATGGATTGTGACTGATGAGATAAAAAAGATTGAAACCACTTAAGGGCCTTCAAGCAGACTCCTGATTGTGGAGGTGCTTAGAGAGAATGAATAGGACACCTTAACGAATGTCATAGACAGGTTCAATAGAACCAAGGCAACGGTGGCTCAGTGGTCATGGATGCAGCTAATGTTATCTGTCGGAGCAATAAGGGTGGCTTCATGTTGGGTTCAGACTGAAAGTCTGACTGTAATTAATCAAGCAGATGGTGGGTTTATAGGTAACTTGTGAATTTCAAACTAACCAGTTTCTTGAGCACTTTGGCAGGGAGGGAAGAAGAGAGATGGGCCTGAAATTTGTTAAGAACTTTGAGTCAGCTCATGGTTTTTTCAGGAGGAGCAGGACCTGGGTATGTTTCCAGTCCATTGAGGAGGAGAAAGCTGATAGTGAGGGTTTATTGAGGCGGAGAGAGCGTGGCCTACAAGTTCTTGATTAATCATGAACATCTAGCGAGGGCAAGGGTCATTAGTGGAGCCTAATTTGATGGAGAACATGGTTCTAGTTACATCTTCAGTGTTTGTTGAGAAGAGGAATGGCATATCTGCTCGTAAGGGTAGTAGTAGATGTAAGGGTGAAGAAATCTAAACATTCTAGCATGGGTTGTAACGGAAGGTTATCATAAATCTGTTTGTAATGGAAGAAAATGGATCCATATAGGGGGGCAAGAAGAAATAATGGTTTGGGAGTTTGTGTGTACCCAACAGCACTCTTTCACGATGGTTAAGATTTAGTTCATACATACAGATACTGCTTTCCTGAATGTTGGACACCAGGGACAGTCGCCCGGTTTGACTCAACTGAGTAAGGTAATTGTGCAGGGCAGATTTGTAAGTGCTCCTGTCTACTTCGGATCAAATCCAGTGGCCCTGTAGCTGCTTACAGTGGCACATGAGCAGCCTTAGGTCCTCCGTATACCACTTATATGCAGGATTCTGCAGAGGTAAGGTGCTTATTAAGAGGGCAAGGACATTGAATGTATTGTTGAGCCATGTGTTGAAATTGCTAGTGGTTGTGGCAACATCGGTCACCATTTAGTGAGGGTGGTGTTTGGATAGCTCTGATTCCCAGTTTTCTTTTTGTAATTTCTGCCCAATGGCGAGTCTTGAGGCCTGGAGGGGCAGTGGTTACGGGCATATCAGCAGAGAAGTGAAAAGCAATCAGATGATGGTCTGGCCTGGTTTGAGGGTGGAGCAGCATTTGCATTCTAATGTGAATGAGGTTAGTTAAAATGGGATTGAGCAGATGGGGTGCCAGGTGGGTGGCACCCTCCACTCGTCTGGACAGACCTCTGTCTTTCAGGTCATCAGTGCAGTTGTTGGAGTAGGTATTGATGGTGTCTTGTAAATGGCCAACTAGTGTGATAATGCAGTTGTTGGAGTAGGTATTGATGGTGTCTTGTAAATGGCCAACTAGTGTGATAAAGTGTTGGAAACTTAGCGCAAAATGGGGAATAAGCTCCATTAATTTAGACTGAAGTTCTTTTTCATGCCAGAGGTGCTATAAACAAGAGTACCTCCTATATAAGTGCGGTTAGGGACTTTTAGTTGTATTTTGTGTTCTATCTTGCTTGACAAAATTGTAGCCTGGTAGGATAGTGGTGGTGGAGAGAGGTCAAGTGATGGGATTGAACCATGTTTCATTGAAAATAACTGTGTCTGGGGCCTGAGTATTGATAAGGTCCCAAATCTCTATGGCATGTATAGCCAAGGAGAGACCATTGATATAAAGGCAATTTAGGTTAGTCAAAGGAAAATACAGGAGTGCAGATGGTGCAGTGGTTGAGCCTTTTCGGAGGGGATGTTGGAGGACCTTCATTGCAAGAAGGCTGATTGAGGGGACATGAGTTCGCAGATGAAGCAGCAGTGGAGGCAGCAGAAGGCTCCTTCCACTGTGGAAGGGAAGGCACTGAAGCATTTGTAAAGTGGGGAGAGATGGCTGGTGTTGTTTTGTGCAAGGTAGCCACGATGAAGCTGAGTCTGGCCTGTGGTTAGAGTATGGGAGATCCAGGTATTTGGGTTTTAGGTGCAGCCGCTACGCAGATGAGTGCAGACAGGCTTGCCTTTGGCACACCAACGACGCTAAATGAATAATTAAAACTAAAAGGTTTGAAAGAGCCAAGCAGCCCTTAGCCGAAGGGTTGAGGTTTCAAAAACTAGGAAAAAATGTGAGGTGGAAGGAAGCAGTGAAGGAGGACAGGCAAGTCTAGGCAATGCTCTACAGTAGGTGGAATGCTCTACACTTGAGGAATCTACCTCTTACCCAAGACACTAGCAAACTTAAGGTGCATCAAAGAGCTGCTGCTCCTGCTGCCACTGGAGGCCAATTGCCTGAGTCCAGCCCAGCCCCCTCCACTCTCCACAGGAGTTCCAGAGAAGCTGCAAAGCCTAGAGGTGTGTGCTCCCCTTTGGAGGAGCAATTCTGAATTTGTACACATGGCATATGAACCCAAGGACAAGCAGCGATTCGTAGATTAAGGTCTATAGGTAGGTGTCATGCCTACTGGTTCAAGCAGTTAGTCTCATCTCCTGGCTTGATCTCTCAGTCCCAAGATGATAGTAGTAACTTAAATGTTCCATTTGTCATTATCAAGGTCCTGGATAGTAACTTTCCAAGGTTACTGGCAGTTCTTGATGGAGCTCTGGTTGTTCTGTTCAACAGTCCACATTCCTCCGGTATGAATTGGGCTGGGTTCAGTGTGTTCTTTTCAGCCAAACACTCGAAGAGGACGTGAGAGAGTAGCATCACCACATAAAGCTGACATGGCCCTAGATTGTGCCAGTAGAGCAATGTGTGACTTTAGGATTGTGAATCCAAAGTGTGTCTCTGTGGGAGTTAAGAAAAGTCTTGCCACACCCGTGTGAGTCCAGATTCACGTGAGATAAATTATTTCTAACTAAAATGTTTGAGTAGCACCAAATGTTCTGGTACTGTCAGTCCATGTAAATATAAAGTTTATTGTGTAAAATAATGTTTGTTTAGATGCAAATAAGTATGAAAGCATAAGTAATTAAACGGAGACTAGAAGGGACCCCAGTGCCTGCTAGGTAACATGGATTTAGCAGCACAGGTATACTCTTAACATTATCTGTGGCACTTTCATGTCCCCCATAATTAGAGTTACTCCCTGGGAAACTAAAACAACTGTACTGACATGCGCGGCTCTGGTCTGCCAGAGCCACTGAGAGGGTGAGAACTGCTGACTTACTCACAGGAACATGATTAGTTCCAAACAGGTACAGAAGTGAAACGACGATGAACTAACCCCAACCTGTCACCAGATCACGCTTTGTCCAGCAGGTCACACATTCTCCTGCTTGGCAGGAAGGTGCTGAAGACTGCTTAACCTCTCCAGCCTGATATTTTCCATTGTCACTGCAGTACCTGAGATGGCGTCCTCTGAGTGCACATCTTAACTCCTTTCTTTGTTTCTCTTTTGCTACCTTTCAAGGTATGTCCAGGGTGCCAGCAAGCGGGAGCGTCTATCACCTGTTGCCACAAAGGCTGTGCGCAGACATATCACTTCACATGTGCCATTGACGCAGGTAAGGAGAGGCGCGCATCTGGCCATTAATGTATAGGAGCACCAATTCAATATAAGGGTCATCCAGCAGGTCCTTTTAATTTTAGGGAGGGCACAGTCTGGCGGTGCTTATCTCCACTATCACGTCCTGAACGCGGGGGGCAATCATATGGGCTGCCGGTGATATTTGCCTTTATCGAAGCATGCTTGTGTAAATAGCACAAATGTTAGAGTAAATAGCATTCCTCTCTGATGCATTATGCACAGCAGGCGAGATGTTGGCAGATCAGTCTTTGGCTGTTCCTGGGTGATTTAAAATTGTGAAATTAATCCAGCAGAATTCTCTGGGTGTGCTTTGATCAAGTAGTAAAGTGCGTTGTGGGGACTGACATGCATTAATACCTTACGGGGTGATTGAGCCCCCTAGGAGTGCTGTGAACCTACACCCCATCACTATTAAAATGACAAACGTACAGAAAAGGCAATATCCCTTTAGTAAAGCAGAGATGGGCCATGCCGAGTTGGGTTAATTCTTTTGGCCTGCTTAAGGTAGACTATTTTGTTATTGTACAGCAGACAGGTTCCTTGTATAGGGTGGTAGCTCAGAAATTGTTTAGGCGTTTGTGACTTGGAAAGCAACTGCTGTCAGAATTCTACCCTACCATTTGTTGAGTGTTTTAGCCCCTAATGCAGTAGAACAGCAGCAGTTCTTAACCTTTTGACTTCTGTGGGCCCCCAGTGAATCACTAGTGGAAGCCAGGAACCCCAGCATAAGCAATTCCTGTGATTCAAAACAATACACACAAATACAGAAACAAATGTACATCTTATACACACAATATGGAATATATTATTTAATTCACAATCAAAAATCTAATTTTTTATTTGTTAGAAAGGTTGGAATTTTTCAAAATTGTATTTTATTTCTAAAAGATGAATAGATATGCAGGACTGTACCATATCACGTTGTCATTTTTTACTTTCAATGGATGCTCTCATTTTGTTGGGATATACCAGTGTTTCACTTGAGGCCACTAGTCAGCCAGTCTAATTTATGTTTACCGTACTTGTGCTGCTCCGACAATTGAAGCTAAGTATACCTACTTAATTTTTTAGCTCCCAATTTCAAATTCCTTTACAGTTATAGAGCATTAAAAATATTTTCAGTTTTACTCTTTCTCTCTCTCCCTTGGAACTAAAGGAAACAATCTCAGATCTGAAAAGTAGGCTGTCTGTTGGAGCCACATAGATTTTGTTGGGCAAAAGAAACTGTTTCCTTAATAGGGTTGTAGTTGATGTACTCTTTAGATGATTGGGTAGTACATTTTATAATCTTAGACCCAGAGCCACAGACAAGCTCCCTCTTTGCATGTTACCTGTACTCTGGAGTCTTTCTATGTAAGAGGTGAGTATGAACAGTAGGTTATGGATATGTCTCCTCCACCTAAACATAGGACCCAGCTTGTAAAAGGCTTTTACTGTCATGCAGACAATTTGAAGTTACACTTGTCACATACTACAGTGTACTTTGTACACTGGAGAGAAGCAGTTCTGCTTCATCGTACCTGTTGGTATCTGATCTGGTTCAAGGGGAGTCCGAGATACTTGCTGTTATCAGTTCTTCTAGTCAGTTTGGTATACTATCAGTGCAATCACTGTGCAGAGCCCTTGTGAGTTAGGTAAGGATGGAACTACCTTGTGGAAAATAGGAGAAAACTCCTGCCTTAACAACACCGTCTATCTTCTATCTATTTTCTAGATACCTAAACATAAAACTATATTCTCATGTTTTCAAGCAAGTGTTGGACATTAACATTTACAAAGATTTCTTGACTTTAAGTCTCGAAGTTAAAGGTTGGTTTGCTGAACCCCTAACACATCCTTCTCTTTTCTATGGTTTACCTTAAGTGTGTTCATTCACATTCAAATATTGATTTGGCAATGGAAAGGTTGAGCATAATGTGGGTTTCAGCAGCAAATCGTGTGCTGGCAGGCAAAAGACTTGAGCGAAAAACAAAGACGACAAGTATGATGAGTGATGAAGGACACAGGGTGTTTTAAAGTTCTTAATATGTGGCAGATATGTTTTGGTATCCATTATCTTTGCCATCTGAATGGTTGAACCTCACTTTCCTCCTCTTTTTAAACCTTGCAGTAACCTTTTGTTTAGAAATATGGTGACCATTTGTGATCACCTGGACCACTCTTCAGTTATTTTATCATTCATCTATGGTTTTCACACCATCTGTGCCCCAGTCCTTCATGGCCAAAAAATTCTCTACAGCTTAGATTGCAACAAAAAACTCTTAGGTGCTTATAGTCACCTATTATTGAAATTCTTAGGCCGTCTAGCTTCTTTTGTGCTCATTTTGAATCTTTTGCTATTGTGAGGTTCTTTAGAGATAATGGCGGTCATTCCGACCCTGGCGGTCATGGACCGCCAGGGCCGGGGACCGTGGGAGCACCGCCAACAGGCTGGAGGTGCTCTCAAGGGCATTCTGACCGCGGCGGTACAGCCGCGGTCAGAAATGGAAAACCGGCGGTGTACCGCCGGTTTTCCGCTGTCCGACCCCCATACCGCCATCCTGTTCCTGGCGGTTTTGGCCGCCAGGAACAGGATGGCGGTATGGGGTGTCGTGGGGCCCCTGGAGGCCCCTGCAGTGCCTATGCCAATGGCATGGGCACTGCAGGGGCCCCCGTAACAGGGCCCCACCAAGATTTTCAGTGTCTGCCATGCAGACACTGAAAATCGCGACGGGTGCAACTGCACCCGTCGCACCCCTTCCACTCTGCCGGCTCCATTCGGAGCCGGCATCCTTGTGGAAGGGTGTTTCCCGCTGGGCTGGCGGGCGGCCTTCTGGCGGTCGCCCGCCAGCCCAGCGGGAAACCCAGAATACCCGCGGCGGTCTTGTGACCGCGCAGCGGTATTCTGGCGGCTCCCGCCGGCCCTGCGGATACCGCGGCCGGCGGGAGTCAGAATGACCCCCAATGTGTGTTGATTTGACTAAAAATCCACCAGTATCTGTTGTTTCCTACAGAGATGTCATATTGACGGAATTCACCTTGACTCCCCCACTTGTATTTTAGAAGCATTACTTACCTGAGCACAATTTTAGAGTCAGTGGCCTACTGTTCACCGAAGGCTTCTCGTATGAAATTAACCATTAGCTTAGGCTGTCAGGCCCCTTAGGACTTAAACTTATTTGAGAAAAGTTGGAAAGACATGGGCAATGGTATAGCTCTGTCACAGTGGCACTTGTCTATACAGTTGAATTATGAGGGTTCCATTTGAGGGACACACCAATACACTCACCTTCTATCACAAATCACAGGCTATTGAAGACAGGGGCCATAACTGAACTGGTGGCTCTTTTTAACTGGTAGAACTAAGAAAGTAATACCTCCCTCACTTTTTTTTTTTAACCCTGTATAAGATAATAAACAAGTGACATCATTCAGCTATTCTAAAATGAATCATTTTTATAACCAGTATTATTGAATTATATCTGATCACCAACAATAAACTTTCAGTTCACAATGGGAACTGCAAAATATTTGAAAAGCTCACATTTTACTTATATTAATAATCACTGAAAAGTGAAACCCGTCATAGTGAAAAAGAAGTGCAAGTAGTTATGAAAATACTCTAAAGTCAGTTTTGTTTATGAAACACCGGTGCAGTAATGTTAGAGAGTAGAGTTTGGAAGAAATATCTTCAAAAAATGTTTCTGTTAAATCATAAATACAGCAGGGGAATTGAAAACCTAAAGAGGCACTGAGCCCAGTTTATTTCCTTTGTAGTGCTTCACTGGTTGGGGCTCAGGTAATTTTAGCCACTACGAAGTGCTGTTGGCTCGGTTCTATCCCACGCACTTTGGGGATCTCCTCAGGATCAGAACTTGGTGAATATTGTTTCCAGGGGACAAGAAGAAAGCTAGGAAAGGACAATTGTGAAAAAAATATTTCTATAGTTGGTCTCTTAGGAGGATACTTAGGGCCTGATTTAGAGTTTTGCAGACGGGTTACTCCGTCACAAACTTGATGGAGATTCTGTCCGCCGTATTATGTTCTCCATAGGCTATAATGGGATGGTAATACGACAGATAGTACAGCTGTCACGTTTGTGATGGAGTAAACCCACCTGCCAAACTCTAAATGAGGCCCTTAATATTTGAAACTGACCAAAAATTGGATGGCTCTAGAAAAACGATCAGTGGCTTGGCCTCTGTAATAGTTTAAAGATGCTCCAGATATCTTATGCCGATTTTTATCGACTATGGCTACATGGGCTTGTGTGTCCAATTCCATGAAGAAAGCGCAATAGGAAGTGTCAAAAAGGGAAGCTAGTGTAGTGTTCTTGGTAAAGGACAAGGGAAGATTGTCACATTCCATGTGTAAGGGAAATATGAATTCAACAAGAATAGTAAATATTCCCCACATTTGAGAGGCAGTCTTCAAGGTCCATTGAGGGTAAAAAACTTTTTCTAATTAAGAATCAAAGTGTGAAAGTGAGGTGTATGTTACAAATAAATTAATTTGCTCTGCATCTTACCTGTTCACCACGTGATTCAGCCCGCCATTTTTTTCTAATTGGTCTTGACTACCGGAGGAGTACAAGAGATGGACCAAGGCATTTATTTAGAGAGATTTAGTAATGTCTTTGAGCGGTGCAGTTATATCCATGGTGTTCGAGGTTCATTGGCAAAATTGCCAACAAAGATCAGAGCAGTAGATGGTGTTCAATCTGACTGGGGTGCTGCAGCTATGTACAAATTGTAATCCAGCCGTACGTAATTGCACACTTTAAATGCACTTTGGATTTTCATATTTCAACACTTAAAAACGTACATCCAGGTATGCTTCCTTCATCCTTGGGGCAATTCGTTGTTCAGTATAAATGCATCCTCTTTCTGAGGTTGCCACATGGTTTGCTGTACCATGATCCCCAGGCATAACCACGTAATTTGCAAACGTCCATTAACAAATAATTTGTTTGATCCATTAATGCATATGCAAAAAAAACGCCTTTACTTCATATTGTTTGATTTCTAGAATGTATTTTTTTCTTTTAACGTTTAAATTAATGCAGTGCCACTCCAACAGTAACATACTCATGAGGTGCAACAGTAACTTGTAATTTTATTACTTTCTTTGGCCCTGTGAAACCCACTCATTGGTATTTTGAGACGATAAGGAGGGAAGAACCGATCAGAAACCGATCCGACCATCCTAATTGAATAGAGTTAACAAACATTAGCGTCCATCCGTGGCAAAAGCCTCGGCAAGAGTGTGGCCTTCAACTGGGCCTAACAGTTGACTGAATGAAGTTTAGACCATAAAAGAAGTTCATGTGTTCCTTTTCGGTTTTTTACACAGGTAAATCTCGGAGTTCTACACAGATAGATCACCTAGAATCACCATGTCAATCATTTGTTCAGTGGCAATAACCATTTAAAGATTTAAGGCATCCTGTATATGCCTTTGGGCCAATAATAGAGCCGCCGAAGGCATAAATCCGTGCTGTGGGTGAGCCAGAGGGTGGTAGAGCTGCAAGAGAGGACAGACGTCAGAAGAGAAGATATTACTTGGTGGAGAAAAACAAATTGCTTTTTTTATTGACCAGTAACTTTACTTTTAAAATTTTCTTTATAGGAAATCAGTACTTCACCTCCTCTGCTAAGAGATGGCAACTTAAAATAGCTTTATTACCAGCTGGAATTTCATCCATAATGAGTGAGGAGGACAAAGAGTTTGTTGAGCCATGATTGTGTAATAAATACTAAGGGCCTGATTCTAACTTTGGAGGACGGTGTTAAACCGTCCCAAAAGTGGCGGATATACCACCTACCGTATTACGAGTCCATTATATCCTATGGAACTCGTAATACGGTAGGCGGTATATCCGCCACTTTTGGGACGGTTTAACACCGTCCTCCAAAGTTAGAATCAGGCCCTAAGTCTGGTGACTGTCGAGGAATTCGTTGAAGATGTCTGTTTGCTGTTATCCACCACGTCTGCCACTTTGAAGAACACAATATGTCATGGAGCTAAATTTGCTATCCATTACCATCCCAGGGACGTTAACAGGCATTTTAGAATCGCAAAGCTCACAACTCTGGACAAGGTGGAGTAATGAAATGGCTCTTCTGGCCTCGGTTTAATAAGCCGATCTATGCAGACCCTTGGGCCCTCGGCTGAAGTACGTTATCCAGTGAAACACAGCTGTGCCAGAGTTGGCATTGGCATGTCTGGCATCAGACATGCTTGCAAGGCTCCCTGTCTCCATCATGCAGGAAAGTGGAGGATCTCTTTAAATGCTCTGCAAGGCTGGAATGACAACACTTGTAGCACTCAGAAATCAGGTCCATTGTCTGATGGTGGAACTGCACTGCTGCCCAGTGCATCCGTCTACAGCACAGAAACACTGGTAACACTAACTGCAAAATCTAATGAATCAGTTGTCCCTGTAATAGGGATTTCGCAGTAAAAGCAAAATGTGTTGGCATTGAGATTCAGTGCCCAAGTAGTTAAGTCGGTCCCTCATGGTTTACCTCTGGTAGGTTTATTTTACACAGCAAGCTCCGCTTTATTATCCCTCAATGGCTAATTTATTTAATTTCGCACCATAACACTTTTTCAGAGGAAGGCCTTACTTCTTCCTTTGGAGCAAGTGTTGGTCTCTGCAAAAGTATGCACATTTCAAGAAGATCTACCCTTGGACTGGTCGCAAAAAGGAGTCTTGCGATGCTTGGCTAAGTAGTTTCTCCTCGCAATCCCTAATGGACTTCAGGTTCATAGGCGTGCAGTCACTGCAGGCCTTAGATTTGTGGATCCAATCCAGGCAGCACAGACAAACTTGATGAGGATCCTTCCCAAATATTTGCTTGTGACATTCCTCACAAGGATTAAAACCTGTTGTTAGGGGAGGTGACATTTCCCTTGCACAACGTAACGTTTTTGAGGTAAAAATGTCTTTAAGAGATGAGAGGTACCTCCGGATTGGCATCCGGTGGGGACGGGTAGAAAGGAAATGATGTCAGTGTGCAGGAGTGGGGCTTCTGTAGACTCCACATGTCAATTCTAGAGTAGAAGGACATCAGTGTGGAGCCACATGGCGATACTTATCAACATGTAGAGGTACTGCTGTAAAGTTTCCAGATCCGTTCTGTCATCTAGGAAATATTCAAAAGGTGAGGAATTTGTGGTTAGAGTCTACCAGAAAAAAAGTGTTATAGAGTTAAGTGACTTGTTCACTGAGGACTTCTTCAGGGTAGTCATATTGGCTCATCCAAGATTATGATATAAAGCGGTTGTAGGAAAGCAGTATGGAGTCAATGACATGATCTTGTAAGTTAACTGTTGATTCAAAGCTTGCTATCAGCCTTTGCAGTCACACTCCTGAGAACTGTATGCTTTGTACGTTGTTCCACAAAGTTGAAGAGATTGCTAATGTGGTAGTTTCTTCACAGCTGGCTTGCCGCTATCTCCTTTTTACTTGGGACCTATGTTATCATTGTAACCAACATGCTAAGCTTTTGTAATTGAGGTTTACAGTTGATGTAGGAAGGCCAAGTGAGTAGGATATATGCTTTACTTCCTTTGCAAAATGTAGAGCCTACGGTACCAAGCCATTTTTCAGTCTCAGAGCCTGTGATTCACAAAATGTCAGTGTCTACAAATGCAAAATGGTTGTGTATAAACCCATTTAACGATTTGGGAACAGGTTACTGAATAGGATGGTTTAGAAACCCACAGCAAATCACTAATTGAAAGGGGCATTTTAGGGCATCCCTTCCAAATAGCAAATGATTAAGAGATGCATCGATGTTTTGTGACCATAATCAGGCCACAAAATATAGAAAAGTTACCGCCTCCTGAGTTCGGGTGGTAAAACATTCACAGACGGTACGGGATCTCAAGGACCCCTCAGAGACTCCTCCCATTTGAAAATGGAAATATATATATTTTTTTTTAGGAATAGGCATTGGTGATTTTTAATTGCAGTCTTGTACCTATATGGAAAATGGGCTGCACTTGAAATTTTTTTAAAAAAATACTTTAATAAAATGTCCCTTTGATGGCTTCCAGTCATAGTGAATCACAGTTTGCAACCAACCTCATATGATTTGAATTTTGTATACCAACCTATGGTATGCTGATTTTTTTCGCTTTGGTGCGCAAATGATGACCACTTTTTTGCGAATTAAATTTTGTACATCAATCCCATAAAGCTGTATTCACCGCTACCAGCAGAAACGTGGTTTGATGATGAGTCCCCAAAGGTCAGTAATTTGAAATGGCCAACAAATTAGGATACACAAAATTACTACAGTAAGTAGCTTTTCCATTTTGAGTGAGAACAAGTCCAGTGCTAAGAGTTTTCAGTGAAGAAGCCATTTTACCATAGTCAGTACTGCTCAAGAACCTTAATCTTTTGTTTTTTCTACTTGTCAGGTTGTTTATTAAATGAAGACAACTTTTCCTTGAGGTGTCTGAAACATAAGGTACAGCAAACTATAATTTTACTTTTTCTCCCATCGAAGTCTCAGTTGCACTTGCCTGCCATCACATATGACAAGAGAATGATTTTTACACGAAGGCTGCGCTGTCCATGCTCATACTATTAAGATATCATACAGTAAAAATTGCATCAAAGAATATCTCTGTCCTTGAATAATATATGTTACACGATGAGATGTTGCCCTGATCTCATCATTCATTCATATAAACCACTTCCTCCAGTCGTGCTGTATTTAAAAAAAAAGAAAAACAACACTTCTTGTTGAAAAAGAAAGAAAAACCTTCAGCCCGAATTTAACTATACCAATTCTTGGTGTTATTGAAGGGGCTTCTACCCCTCTAGCCTTTGCATTGACTGTAGATGTAACAGCCTAGGGCTATCTACGTTTACTTGCAGGAGAGTGTCAGGAAGGTTGCTGTAGTTTTCAGTGTAAATCTGTTCTAGATTCACATGCTTTACGACATCCTTTCAGCTAATGCTTGGGTCTGGAATTGGAAGTTCTTTTTCTCAAATGTTTAAAGCTATTTGCCATGACAATGGACCTTACCTAAAGACATCTTCCTTTAGGTTGCACAACTTGTTTCTTTGTTTCATTAGAGCAGACGGGGTGGCGAGTTGCATGGTGGTGGTTGATGCAGGCGTTGCTTTCCTTTCGAAGTGTATGTTTGGTTGAAATCTTTGAAATCCTCTCAATGACTACTCCATTAGAATAGGCTTCTTCATTTACAGATTTGAAAGGGGTCAAAAGACAGTAGCAGAATAATGCGCCACAAGCCGCCCAGGGATCAGTGTTCCCCTGGCTCCTCAATCATTGCACATTTCCTTCCCGTAGCCCAAAGAATGGTGTTCTAAGCACTTGGAATCACTGACTGAACTCCCTTGCACAGCTTTATATGGTCACAAACCCCAAGCAGTGCAAATATAACTCATGCAGTAGCTCCCTGGGTCTGTCCTTCCCATTTCTGCTCAAGATGTCCCTGATCAACGAGTTTAGCTTGGCAGAAAGGGTCACTTTACCCGGAAACCTGGCCATTGCATTTGAACCTTATCACACAACTATCACCATCTTGTGTGCTTTTGTCCTGATGTAGCAGCCCAACACTGCTCCCCACAGTGTCATCATCTTCTTCGGGTGCCAGTGCTTTGAAACCACATTGCTGGCGTTCTATACGCTTTTCAAATGTTGAATAACATAGCACAGCATTCGCCAGATGTATGTAAGGATTATGCTGGCAAAAAGTCACTACAGCATTAATAGCAGGCCTAATCCCCATTCACAGTGCATTAAAATGAATGTTGAGTCATTGTGCTTAGCGATAAGCAATAACACTGTATGCCTTTCAACATGGGTTGCGCTTAGGGACTTGCTGTCAGCGCTGTTGTCAATTCTACATCAAGAAGGTGACTCAGGGTTGGCTATGGTTACTAGAGAAATCTTTTGATAATGTTATCTGCTGAGCGAAGGTAAATAGGGATAGGGCAGTCACTTGCCGTTAAAGCTACTGCCCTTACAACCTCACAGTTTTAATGACTGGTCGGTCGCCTTAAAGGCACCATCCAGTGAAGAGGGAAAAAACTGCTCCCTTTACCCACTCTTTCATCACTGACAATTCAACTACTGTAAGCATTCTATAGGTTGCTGTCTGATGACGTCTGCTTAGGTTATGAGATACTTTGGCATCATTTTGCAGATGGCCCTTGCATGACAAATTCCAAGATGTATTATTGACTATATTACATACAATATCAGTCGCTCAGATATTTGGGTGGTCACATTTTGGACCCTTTAAAAGACATTTTAAAAGGAGTATCCATGCTTTGTCTTATTTATTGCCTTCATTCTTGTTGCTTGTTGGAGATTCAGACTTGCTATATTTCCTCTGCTATTTTTTCAGTCCATTGAAGACGTTGCATGCTCACCTACTAATGGAGTTGTTGTCTCAGAAAACTGAATTAACACTCACCAACACAGAAGGAAGCGAAAAAACACTCTTGTTGTAACAGTATTAATTATAATAGATATTTTTATTTCTATTCCAGCGTCAGTACTTGTAAAACATGTGCTGAAGATCTGTCACCCCGCCTTTGGCACTGCAAGAAGGTGTTACCAGGACCCCGTGAGAAGGAAAGAGAGACAACAAGCACCTGATTTGATTGCTTCGTCTTTTCGTCTGAGATCCTTCTCTTCAAGGATGAACCCAATTTAATGTCTGTTCCTGGTTGATGTACGAGCTCTTGGCTCTTCTGCAAGGGGGGCTTTGTAGAGACTTTGGCCTCTCGGACCTTAGCAGAGATGTCGATAGCAACCATTTCACAGCCATGGAGTACTCTGTGCCTGATGGGAGACTTGGGTGATCTGCCTGGATGGCATTACTAGAGCATCTGTCCCAAAGGGAATCATGACAGAAGGTGTAGACAGCACCCGCTGACGGCAATACCCTGCACGAGGCCTGTCTGCATTTCCAGGGTGTGAGGACTGGCGAAAACCTGCCCTGGGTTCGCCCCCAGTTCCAGGGGAACTTTCAAACTGCTTAAGATTAAGGCAAACTAGCAGAAACTCAAAAACAGTATAATTTATTATTATTATTTGTATTTTTCATAGTTTTCCTCATGGACATCTTCCGGTGGCCTCGTTATTAGGTTTCAAACACCATCTCAAACCTTGCTGGCCCAGGTAGTCATTTGTAGTTGAGATATCATGGGGTAAACTAGGCGGATGACAAAGTCACCCATTGAGACTCTCCCATTGACAGTCTTTGTATTGTGGGGCAGAAGGAGAGGGCTACCGTCCCAGAGTGCTCACTACACAGTAGTAAGACTTGTTCAATCCACACAACGGCTATTTTTCTTGTTGATAGCCTCAACAGATGCCTCTCCTTCCTGGCCAGCAGTCTTCCCATCCCGCCCACACTCACCTCCTTTCCCCACCCCACCAGAATCCTGCAGTGCTTAGGAAATGTTTTTTTGTGGCAGAAGTGTTGCCATACCTACCCTCAGCCCCTGACCTCAGAAAAGGCAAAGGTTTCTAGTGTTCTGAGTTCCACGTCTCCACTATTCACATCTCCTGCGCCAATCAGAGCTCAGATGGAACCTCCTACAACATAGAATATCTTGTTAAAAATATTTACAGTAGCCCCAGTAAAAAACGGATTCATATTCCATTGTTCTCCTGGGCAATTTCTGATGCTCTAAGAGATTACTCCTCACAGTATGAATTACTCTGTGGTGACGCAGGCACTGTCCACAGAAACATTGCGGATGGTGTTGCTATATGTAGGGGTTGGGAGTGTGAGAGGAGGGAGGCAGGCGTGCATCCACACCCAGTGGGTGGAGATGACAGAGCTCAGCCATGTGACCTTCTGAAAACTTGAAACCATCAACTTAGGTGCAAAAAAACAAAAATGTTAATTTGCCATTTTATTTTTATTTCCTGTTTCAGGGTTCATAACTTTATGTGACATACGGTTCTGCTTTGATCCATGGAAAATATAACATTTACGGGTGTTTGTTCAAATGTTCTGTTTCAATCGGCCATAACCATTTGACCAGACCATTTATGTCAGAGAAATAGTCCACCTTTCACATTTTGATTGTTAAACTGGTTATTTGCCCAAATAAGGTCTCACAGCAAACTTTACATAACCATAAATTGACATGAATCCAAGAATTTATTTTACCCCAGTGTTCTTTACCCCTTGAGGACGAAGAATGTTGCTTGTTGCCATGGGCTCAAAAGGGGACCACAGAAAGCTTAATTTCCTTCTGCCTTGCTAGAGTCAGTGTTTCACTACAGTGCGGTCAGTACATTGCATTTAGCACCTTTACTCTTTTAAGATGTATTTATGTACATTGATACCACTTCAGTTTCTGCAATAAGCTGCTTATTTCATTGTGACAGACAGGGACACAGGCATTTCATAGGTCTTGCTTTTTATGAACCAGGGGAGGCTTCGCCGAAAGATGAACCGTCATAAAGGAAAAGCAAGATCTTTCCTTGCATGGTCACTGGGCTCTGAAACCCCAGTGGATTTGGAAGAGTGCTGCATGGCCCTACTAGACATTTGAAGGCCAAAGACTGTTGGGAAATATTCCTCATTTATTTAGAAGCTGGTCTGGTCTGCCTCTGCCCACCCTTAATTAGAGGCGGTTCAGATAGCTTCTTTCCAATAGTCCAAAGTCCTGCACCTACATCCAATTTGTTTGTAAAACCCTGAACCAGTGTGAGATTTCCCCCTTTTCAGCATAAACACTTAGAGGTAATATTTAAAAAGAAATATATAATGACAACCAGTGTGCGCCATATTTCAAAGTAAAAGGGAATTTAACAACCATATTCATGTGTTTATGCAGAGTTCTTTGGAAGGTGCACAGATTTGGGAGGAAAGTGTTGCTCGCATGGAAAGTGGCTTTGATGTGCAGGAAATTAGCACTCCTGGGTGCAGGCAAATGTTGGAAAAAACAGTATGTTGACAGGAGAGACATCATCGTAGCACCCAAGCAGTTGCACAGCTTTGTGACACCCTCTTGAAAATAAAAACACAGAAAGATACTAAAATGAGAGGGAGAGAGAACCTTGAACTATAACGCTAGGGTCATGTTGTTCGGCTGTCCTTTCTGGGCCGTTTGATAGAAATGACCTGAAATTATCTGGCAGAATGCAGCGGTGTGTGCACTCTCCTCTTCATTGAATCACATTGGTATAGGATCCTGTCACCATTTCCGGAGATGATGCACTTGAGTTGAAGGAATGTTTTGGAAGCCCACTTTCAGCACCTTCATCACTTCCTTTCCCTGGTTTTCTGTTGTGCTATTCCTGATCACTAAGAAATTGGGTCTGAAGGGGGCATTGACCCCTTATGCTGTATTGATAAAATGGAAATTGAAAAATTAAACTTTTTGCATTTGGGTCCTCTATTGGTTTTTGTCATTGGTCCATGCAGTCCAGCCCTCCATTCTGCCTTCTGTACCTGCAGTTCACTGTGCTTTAGCCTTCTTGGTGGACACACCATGATCACCGCTTACGAGCAACATTGGGGGCCCAGTGCGCTCACAGGTTTGCAGTCCAGCATGGGTTGCATGGGCTGTGTCAAGAATGGTTGTCTCGGGGCACATTTCTTGTGTTTTGCTGAACACCCAGCTGCACTGACAAGGCAGCCAGTGCCAGTGATTCCAGTGGGTCTGTCCTCAACCACCCAAGCATGCATGTGATTCAAAGCACTGCATGCTGAATGTTCAGGCCTTTATTTTTCTCTAGTATCGAAGCAAGAGAATACCAACTCTTACTTCCTGCTAATTCCTTTGCACAGCTTGCAGAGCCCTAAAGACTCTGTAAAATAACGTCGGTGCCGGAAACCCCTTGTTAGCATCTCATTCCATTCATTGAAAATCATTTCATATTGAGGCAGCCAAAGTCTTGCTGATCATACCTGTTAATCATAGCATACCAACATGTTGTCTTTGTGTGTTTCTTTCCTTCATGTGTGGCCAGGTAGTTGCAGTTTTGTGTCATTTTCTTCATAGTGTTACCCGACATTCTTTTGTCGAATCAATATTAGGTGTTTGAACCTTTCTTTCCTCGTGGCACTCAGTGACCCTCTGATTGACTCCCAGGATAGGGTGGGATGTAAAGATGTCTCCACAGAAAAACATTTGCTAGCTCCTTGCGTTTCACTGCTGAGCCAAGTCGAGTAGGATTGTTGTGATACAAACTCCACCTGACAGCTATGATGTTGCACAGTTTTCCCAGGCTGAGGAGCTGCAGATGGCTCTCCTCTGATCTTAATGGAAACTGTGTTGTCTTTTGGTCGGTAGGTAGGACTATAGATGCCTTTTCCAGGCAGTGCCAATGTTTTGTGGTGTTTTAAATTCCTCTAACTTGTCATTACTATTTCACTGATGTAGACTGGCTGCCTGACTTGAACACCGTGCTTCCATCTCTGACCCTCAACTGTACTTCGACCTTTGATACAGATTGCTTATAAAATGTATCAGCATTAGAACTAGTAAGTGGAGGTAGGGAAATGCAGAGTAGACAACATACAAGATAGGGGGCATAACACTGATTGTTCCTTGGTCTCTGAGACTTCTATTTGCAGAATCTGTGACAGCAAAGGTATTTTATAGAGCCAGTCTCATATATGACTCCCAGTCCGCTTAAGTTGCAGCGCCTACAGTCGAGTCACCCCAACGTCAGTGCGACAGTATGCAAGTTAAAAAACAATCTTGTGTTCATGTGTCTCTGCATCCGATTTCTGTCTATCTTTTCTCTGCTTGGCCAAGGTGACTGGGTCCCCAGTGAGAGGAAACCTCAAAAAGCACAAAAAAATGGAAAATGACCTTTGCATAATGCTTGCTTTTTATGTGATTTAGTCGCTTGCCATATTCCTAAAATAGTCCCCACATTTTTTCCCCCACAAATGTATGCATTTGGTAGAAGCAGTAACTAAAGCAACAGACACATTTTGGATCAAGTGCTAAATCTGGTCCTAATAGGGTTCGAAACTCTTCACCATAGATCGTTATTTGGGAGAAGCTTTGTATTCTGCCTCCATCTCTACGACCAGACATCTATGAGCTAGCTGGGCTTTTGTAGAGTAAGAACTAGCTACATCGTGGATTGAGTGATGAGGATTGCCATCTAGAGTCCGCCTAGCTTCTGTATTGGCCTTTCATCACTTGTTTCATTTCTACAGAAGGGTATGTCAGTCTCATTGTTCATTCTGATGAAGAGGTAGGCAAGAGTCATTGACCCTCCGCTTGAAGATGGCGCTTCTCTGTCCTTTCACAATCTTGTTCCTCGCCACCATCAAATTGTGGTACAACTTTGTTTCCTTTCTGTTTCTATTCTTATCAGGCAGCAGGTCTTCAGTAGGAGAAAGCCTGAGAAACACCTGAAGCACCCCCATCATTGAGTAGTTGAGGCATTTTGCAGGATGTATGTAGAGTTATTCCTTGCTAACTCAAGATCCCTGCATGGTGATTTACATGCAATTCTACTGGTTAATATGTTTTCTTTGTATTCTTCAGGAAACATTTTTTAAATGATCACAGCCATTTTTAATTTTATTTTACCTTCAGAAAGCCCTTGTAGATACTGGATTGGCTGCTGGTGACACCTTATTTCCCACTTCTCATTACACGAATTTGGTTTCGCTAGAGGAAGTAGTGTAAAATATTTTCCCTAGTTCCATAGTAGTGGACCTTCAGTTTGACCATTAATAGTGCCTCAGTCTCATTCACACAGTCCATCAGGTGGTACGAAACTATGCCACAGTAAACATCAGAGTGTTTTCAAACTGGAGACAGACTAGACACCGCATCAAGCTTGGATCACATTAATAGACTATGGAAGTGAGTTCTATGAAGAAAGGTCCACCATTTCTTCCAGGGTTTCGCACTATTTAACTCCAAAACCGTCTCAGCAGCAGATGCACACATTTAGAAGCAAGTGTTTTGGGTATAGTCGGCTGAGTGCTGAACACTACTCCTTTTGTGGAATTATCGTACTCAAAAAGTGCACCAAGTCTTGCGATGAAGGTTTCAACTTGTGCAGATATGTTTTCACCCACAAACAACAAATCTCAAAGCAATTTTATGTAAATCATGACATCTATATATAAATGTAGCATTTGCAAGATCTTCTCCTGTCTGTAACACCTGCTTTGAGCTGGCAGTTATGGAAGTAAATAGAATTCAGAGACAAATTCAGACACGTCCATGTCCTGGGTAATATCAGCGTTTGTGCAACAGGTAAGGGTTGCTTGGAAGGTTTCTTAATGCACAAAGGCTTCAAACAAAATAGACCTTTACACTCATACCTACTAAACTACACTAAATTCCTGCTTTTATTTTCTTCTCAGTGTCTCCATCATATCTTTGTTTTTATTTCTAAGTGTATAGCTTGTTTGCTCCTTCCCTCCTGGTGCCTAGATCCCATTTGGTGGAGATGAGGAAAGTTGTCCTGTCGAATATGCTATCTCAGTCCGGCCCTTGCTCTCAAAGGTTTCCCGGCCAGTTTGCCTCCATCACTTTCTGAAGCTTGCCTTGGACTACAGTCTGTCCCAGGCGCTACGCCTGACTCTGGCTATGTAGTGGTATACTGTACATATTACTGTAAAATGGTAAACCGTGTGTATTATATAATGCCTCATTATATAGTGTGTATATATATATATGTATACATATACATATATATAATATATGAAGACTGTAAATGTTTAAGACTAGTGTTCTTATTAGTACATTTGCTTCACACTGAAGATTGTGTGTGACAAGCTGTTTCTAAAAGATGTTTATTTTCCTTAAGAGTAAAAACGAGTCATTGCATTCAACCGTCAATAAAGATACGATTGTTTTGGAAGGATGCTTATGTGGACTTTTGTGCTGTCTGTGTCACCATTTTTTGAGGGATGGTTGGACCGGGGTGGCGGCAAGAAAAAGGGGAAGGGGTCACAAATGGGACAAAATGTTCCCGATCGTGTCAGTTGGCAAAAGATCTGAGAACTACTTTTAGCTACTTCTAACTGATTATATTTGCTTTATTGAATGTAAATAATACCTAGCATTGCATTGAGTTACTCATGGAAAACACTATAGACAAGCAATGTACCACGTACAAACATACATTGGCAATGCCAAAATGTCGGACTTTGCTGCACTGTGCACTTTCACAAGCACACTGCTCACCTGGAACTCACATGGGGAGAGTCTTGTTTCCCCTGGCATTACTGGGAAGAAGAGCAAGAGCTAAGAAATAACTCATCTGGCCTGGTGCAATGGAACATTGGCACAACCAAGAGTGCATGAAAAGATGCATGAAGCATGCGAGTGGGATTGTAAGGCTGAAGTCATTAACCAATACACTCGGGACAAGTGCTAGCAAGTTCACTAACCACCTGTGTTGGAATTCAAACTTGGTTTAATGGTAAGCTTCCATACCCCAGTTTATATTTATTGTTCAAGGGACAGGCCAGACCTACTCATTCAGTGTATCAAAGTGACCCTTCTTGCAACAGTTACCACTGGATTACTGAACAGTTGTGTATCTTTTGGTTGTGTCAGGTCTCTCCATGTTCCCCAGCAACACTAAGTAGGCATTTAGGTCTATTTCCTCTCCATGTTCCCCTCACAAACTGAGGGACAATCTTTGACCAAAATTGTTGAATTTGCAGACAACTTCAGTGTGTGAATTAGCATACTATCCTTATTTCATCCCCTTAGTCACATATCATTTCCACCCTTCCCAGCTATAAAGTGTTTGTAACATCTTAAGTTGCTCTAACCCTACACAATAATTCTTAATCAATGTCCACTGTTTTTACTTTTAGGAAGTAAAGGTGCTTTGTCACACACATATTTTGACAATAAACATGCAATTGCAAATGTACACAATACAACGAGGCCTCTCCCTAGTACCACCTGAAGCAGAGATCTGCATGCATTATAAGGTGTCTTACTGTTAAACAATGTATAACTCCTCACCATTCTGTTTGTCCGTGGCGGCCAGCAGCTTTAGGAGGGAGGGGGGCGGGCGGGAAGCACACACACACTCATTCTTTCACACACAGACACGCACGCATGCACAGCCATTAACAACACTCATACCATTCAAACATGCACGCACGCACCAAACATTCATTTTAAAACATCACACACACACATTCTTTCACACATGCAAGCACATCCATTAACACTCATAACATTCAAACATGCACCAAACATAAATTTTAAAAGATCACACACACTCATTCTTTCACACACACACGCACGCACATCCATTAACAACGCTCATAACACTCAAACATGCACGCGTGCACCAAACATTCAATTTAAAACATCACACACACACACACTTACCTTCAGCCTCCAGGTCCCAGGAGGGTAGGGACTGCTGCCTTCCCTCCAGCAGTCCCAGCCTCGTCACAGAGTGGGATGGGGTCAGTGAGACTGCTGACCCCACCCCACTCTGTGACGAAGTGTCACTGATTGACACTCGCCCTGGGCGCTTCAGGGCTTAAACCTCGATGCACCTTTGTTGAGCCGAGGCGGTCACGCCCATAGGAGCTGTGACCTCCTCAGCCCAGCAAAGTTCAGCTCAGGCAGCCAGGAGTCTGCGCAAATCGTGCATGTCTCACTCCTGGCTGCCTGACCTGAACATGAAGAGTGTCTGTCAGGCTGGCCTTTGTTCAGCCTGACAGACACTCTTCATGAGGGGCAAAAGGTGGGGGGGCTTGGCCCCTCGGCCCTAAAGTACAGGCCGCCACTTCTGTTTGTCATGGAGTTCAGAACAGGAAGTTGTTCCTATTGTAGTTGCCACAGAGTTCTCAATATGAAACCTTTTTTCTCTTGCATTGGTCAGAGAATTCACAATGTAAAGCCCCTTTCTTGTGCAGTTGTCACAGCATTCTGATTGTGAAATCCTTTCCTCTTGCATTGGTCAGAGTTCACAGAGTAAATCTCCTTCCTAGTGCAGTTGTAAAACAACTCTCAATGTAAAATCTTACTTTCAGGGTGTTGAGGTAGACAGTTGAAATAGGGAATAGGGAGGTGTTGTGTACTAGAAACTTGGAACTCAGTGACACACAAATCAATGTCCAAACTATACCTTTTCTTTAAAAGCGGGAACGTAATACACACATAAGTGAAAAAAACTATACTCAAAATAAATATTTACATAATTTCTGGTGGAAGTAAACATTGTGATTCCTCCTTTAAGGTGCTTGCGCATTAACTAGTGCAAATCACAGGCCCAGAAGAAATATCACAGGGACTAACCCTTTCAAAGTTGTTTGTTCTCATTATCTATGAGCTACAGTGTGGCAATTTGCATTTTTTCAATTAAAGTCTATTGGAAGAAAATGTTCCATATTGGAAAGCTTGAACGTTTTCACAATCGAAACGGTTCCGTTAACAGATTTTGTTAGTTGCTCACTAAGTAAAATGAGAGGCCTATTATCTTTACCACATTTAATATTAATAAAAGAAAGCCTGTTGACTTTAACCATTTGTTGTTTAACTAGAAAGACTGAACAAACCAGTCTGTCAGTCTCGAATTTTACATTGACAAGAACATTAACTCTCCTTCTAAGACACCAAGCACTTCCTGTGGCTGGACATACAAAGGGATATGTATACTAAACCCCATCCTATTGCATTTGTCAGATAATTGTTAATTCAATACCCATTACTATTGTATTTTTCAAAGACTTAAAACAGTAAAAACTCTTCCAGTCGTGGAGTTTACAATATACAACCCATTGCTATTGAATGTGTCAGAGTGCACAGTATAAACCCATTTGTTAGAAATTGAGTTTTTGGTTAGCTGGGTTATGCACCTAAGCCAGGCAGAACCCACCACTCTAGTCAGGGCGAGAGCCACACACCCCTGCTCACCCCCTTAGTAGCTTGGCAAGAGCAGTCAGGCTTATCCCAGAGGTAATGAGTAAAGCGTTTGCACAGCACACACAACACGTGTGACAAATACCTTAGTGAGGATGGAGCCATCTGCCCCCTCCTAGCGTCCCTCCCCAGGTCTAGGCAGCTGCCACAACACAGGGCAAAGCTCCTGCCGGAATATAAGCCAGGAGTCCATGGGAGGCCTCTCTATAGCACACGGGGCCTTCCCAAGCCAGACCTCCTCCCAGGATAGCCAGAAGGTGGTGTGCAGGGTTCGCGCTCAGAAGACCCCGTCAGCAAGGAGTGAGCGTGTGCACGCCCGGGGACCGACGATCATTACAGTCCAGGGCTGGGGGCTCCAGCACCTCTCCCCCAAAGGAGCTATGGGCTGGTGAAGATGCTTACACAGCACTGTGCCCTCAGAAATGGCGAGCGCACTCCACCATGCGCTGATAATGGGCACCACCTCTGGGCCCCTCACAACAATTAGGGTACCTCCATAAGCCCCTGGAGGGCACTGGGGGAGCACAAGGGCAGGAATACTAGTAGTAGACCAGCAACATGTTTGGGGATGACACTGTAAAAAGGAGTAGGTCCAACACCCATTCCTAGTGCATTGTCAGAAAAGTCGCATTATAAAGCTCCAGCTTGTGGTGTTTGGCAAGGAGTTCACAATTGAATACCACCCCTCAGCCTCCCATACTGTATGAGAGTTCAAAATGCAAAGTCACTTGTATGATTTTTGGCAAGCAGTTCAATGTAAACCTAATAGAGTTCACAGTGTAAAATCCCTTCTGACAGTGTTGGTGATGGATTTAGAGTACATAGCTGGGATTGAGATACACATGAATAATGTCCCTATCAGTGGTGAGCAATGGTATTATGTCTAAGGCAGA
Source organism: Pleurodeles waltl (assembly GCF_031143425.1). NCBI lineage: Eukaryota > Metazoa > Chordata > Amphibia > Caudata > Salamandridae > Pleurodeles > Pleurodeles waltl. Next base: position 153,552,507 of record NC_090449.1, read on the forward strand.
GTAACACAACTATTTTTCAATTAAATTCATGTAGAGAAAAAGATCCACCTGTGTGCGGAGCCACAGCCCCACCTATAGCTCTTTTTCTAGTGACCACTTAAGCACTTGTAGGCAGTTTCGCTTACAATTTTGGCCTAAAAAAACAATTAAATCAACCCCCAAAAACTGGATTTGTCAGAGGGTTTGGGTGGTAACCACAACAGTTGTTTATTATAGTAACGTGTAGGAACCCATGTAAGAAAATACCTGTTTTCAGGCTTTAGCACAGTGTAATAAGAGTCCACTCATGAAAGCATATCAGTTTTAAATTTCTTTATCAAAATCCATGGGACCACTGCCTACTCTTAAAAACAGTTTTCAACCCTTGTACATTTTGTTTTTTAAATGCAGCCCATTTTCTTTAGGGAAAACAAACTGCATTGACATAAACATGATTGCTTTATTGAAAAGCAATCACAGATATAGTTGTCTGTTGACCCCAGCAGTTCACCATCCACATATTGGCAATGAAGCATAGCAAATCGTAATTTGCAAAGTACGTTGTTTTTTTGTTTAAATCTGCTTATTGCTTTGTAAACACGTCAAATACATTCTCATCAGTGGTATGGTAGAAATAATAGCATGCCTTTAATAGGATTATGCTGTCTAACAATAGACATAGGTGATTGGTGCTGCAGATCAGTCCAGATAAGGCACTCCTGGAAAGAAGGGCATGGTAAGGTACATATATGTCTTATGCATACTGTTTAACAGTATTAAGTTGTGAGAAGGCGGGGTGAGTAGCACGGTGTACAGCAGTGCCCTCTATACCGGTCATAGTAGAATACACACAAGAGACATCTCTGTCAGTAGCTCATAATATAAGAAACTGAAAGGTCCCATCTGGGGCAACCAGAACTAAAAGAAATAGTAATAACAGTATTAATCAACATGCTAACTCAGTAGGGCAGAATATTCACAATCCGTGCTGGGATGGTGGAAAGTTACCTCCCAGAGCTCGTGTAGGGATGCAAGCGATGGCACCGCATGTGATCGTAAAGATGCGGCCAGCCAGTGCACCAAATGGCACCCAGAGATGTTGAATGGTTAGGTGCTTAGGGGGTGCACCCGAGATATCACCCAATTTTTATCTTACCATACACAGCAGTGAGGTGTGTAGAAGAAATTGCCCAGGAGGAAGTCCAATATCCGCTGCCAGTGTTTTGTAATCTAGAAGTGCAGTCTCTATAAAGGTCTCCCATAGATTGGACTCGAGCAGCAGACCATGCTGAGAGTTACATGATAGTGGTAAAGTGGCTACCTCGCGGCGTGCCCAAAAGGCAGGGCATACAGGAGAGTCATCTTAGTAAGGGTAAGGGTATGTCTGAAACACTGATACACCACATTTAGTAGGGTCGGTTGGGGGTAATGGAAGATGCGCCCATTGATGAAATAGCCAGAGGACCCTATATTGAGTCCAGGCTGGTAGCAGTGTAACAATATCAGTGACCTGCAAAGCCACAAGCCACCTCGCAACTCACTGTAGTGGAGACACTAAATAATAATGTTCAAAGTCGGGTACAGCTCGTCTCCCCTGGTCTGTAGACATATATAATTTGAGTGCCATCCAGTGTCTAGAGGTGTTCCATATGAACTTCCTAACAGTTCCCTCCAAAGAACAAAAGAATACAGCACGGATATGAAAGGGCAAATTTGCAAATAAATTCAATACAATAAATGGGGGGGTGCCACCATTTTAAGCAATGCCACCCGGCCAGTCATCTACAAGGGTAAGGTCTGCCAGAATGCCATCTGGGAGCGCAGGGTGGTGACAGCACGTGTCAAGTTGCCATCAAACAGGTCTGTGAGTGAGTGATGAATCTGTAAGCCCAAATATCTAAATGTGTGTGATTGTCAATGCAGGAGAGGCACATAGGGGATCACTCCTGGGTTTTGAGTTTGAAGAGCGAGTGGGGAAAAGGCAGGATTTGGTCCAATTTACACCAAGTCCCGAAAGGGCTGCAAACTGATGGAGGGTGTTGGGAAACGATTCAGGAACAGACAATATGTCTGTCAAATGGATAAGTAGGTCATCCGCATACAGAAGGAATGCCATCACCAACTGGGATACCCCAGACCTGGCAGAGAGATGCACTGCCAGAGGCTTCACTGGCAGGGAGAGCAACTCTGGGTATAACGGCATCCCTGGCATGTGTCCCGCTCTACATGAATGGAGTCAGAGACCAGAGAGCCCGCCATCACATGAGCCGACGGGAGTGCACAGAGTAGACATACCAGCCTCAAGAAGCGGTCAGCAAAACCATAGTGTGGCTACAGCGCAAACAAATATGACCATTCCAGTGAGTCGAACGGCTTTTCCATATCAAGGACGAGGCAACCAGCATTAGGCCATCTAGTCGGGCGCATGGAAATATGTGAAAGAAACATCACAGATTGAGGCGCTGCTGGCTGGAACTAATCTGTTCTGATTCAGATGTATTAATTGTGATATCAGCGGCCCCCAACGATCTTCCAATATTTTGGCTAAGATTTTACAGTCCGTGCTTAAGAGTGCCAAGGGGTGATATGTATTTAAAAGTGTAGTGTCTCTATTTGGCTTTGGTAGGGATATAAGAAATGCCTCACAGAGGGAGTCCAGGTGAGATTTTTCTAGCGCTTCATTACAAAGTGCTTCTAACCAGGGCACGAGCAGTGTGGCGTAGGCCTTATAAAACTCCGGAGGCAGGTCGTCTGGGCCAGGTGTCCTTCCAGTTGCCAATGCACAAATTGCCCCTCTTAATTCAGCAGGTGTGATAGGGCCATCCATTTGCACTTGTTGCAATGGAGTGTGGCTAGGATTTGCATGAGTGGTGTATGCTTGGGAGTATGGGGGATATTTTGGGAGTGAGTGAGTGTATTGTGGGATAGGGGAGTCAATAATTTATGTAGTACTGTTGTGATACGGTGTATTGCAAAAGGTTTTTGTGGAAAATGCTTAATGTACTATCAGTTCATACAATGATGGTTTAGAGTATTGTAAAAATGTTTTTGCTACATGAAGGAGAAAAGTAGACTTGTTGGTTTTGAGTATTGCAAAAAAAAAGTCATGAAGTACACACGAATGATGAAGAAATATTAAATAAAACTGATGTAAGTGTAATAGTCATAAATTGTCAGAATTTGTTTCTGGTCAGACCACAGCGCATCTGAGCTATAATAGAAGAAATACAGGTCAAGTGGGATGTTTTGTATTTTGTCTATGGATTCTTTTCAATGAATGTATTACTGCTCATCCCCAATAATACTTAAGGGCAGTTCCCCAGCTCTACAGTAATAGAACCTAGGTGACATATATATGAGAGCTATGCTTCATGCTTGCCCCACACAGAGTGGTACATCTGTGATGCACATCTCTAAGTCATATTTTTGAAGGCACACAAAGCCGCTTTGTGTAGCTTTGAATGGCTTCATAAATCTGGAGCAATGCAGCACACCGTAAATCACTGAGCTGCATTACTTTGCACAAGGGAGGTGGTGCAGGGGTGTTCCCACGCAATTCCCATGGTTTTTGGTGCATTTCCAGATTTACAAAACCTGGTAAAGGTGGGAATGCACCAAAAAGATGCCTCCCGAGGAGAGGCGTTACATGGAAAAATATTGTTATTTCTCCTCGCTACTTCCTGTTTAGTTGTGTGCTGCATCTTGTAGCACACATAGAAAGAGCACTATACCTCTAAGGATTGATTCTATGCAGGAAGGTGCCCCTTCCTGCACAAAAACAATCCTGCATGCAACTTAAGCACCCTTGCACCATGGTGCAAGGGTGCCTGCGTTGGCGCTAGGCAGCCCATTGTGTGCCAGCGCAGGGGGAAGCACAGGAATGCGCTGTATACCTTAAATACAGCGCATTCCTGTCCTTTCCTGTGAGGCAGTGCAGCGCAGCAAGTCGCTTGCTGTGCTGCCCCACACTTTGTTATAAATGGCACTAGGCTCCTGGGGCTCTTCGTGTTGCAGCCTATGGTAAAACCTGTAGACCTCACTGTTATGTTTTCATATTATTTATGTACGCTAGAGTCAATGCGATGATGTCGAGGAGCTCTAGAACATGGAAGATGGGAGCCTGAGGAAGGACAGGGTGAAGAAGCTGTGCCTGCTTATGGGTTGTATGCTGTACGTTTGTTCTTTCAATAAAGCTTCTTCCATCATACTTTCCGCTATGTCTTGAATAAGGAGCATCAGGGGCAAAACCACCATCCTGCCTGGCTGACACTTCTTAAATTGGCTGAGAGTCTGACTGCCTGCTGTTAGAGGTGGAAAAAGAAAATGACATTGTCTTGTTGGCAGAATCCACTCTTCCGACCTGTTAATTAATTTGTGGCCTAGGAGTAGATTGTGGGGCATTTCATGCCTCATGCACCCAGAAGAATGTTGCAGTATTTTTCCAAGTGCTGTGCAACATTAGCTCCCAGTCATCAGCACCTACTCAAAGTTCATAAAAGCCATCATCTGACTTTGTATCTCCTACCAGCGCTTGCTGAAGCACAGCCAATGAATGGCATGCTTCGCAAGCCGCTCACTTCTGACACCATCAACAACCTTTCTAAAATTCTGAGGGGTTTTCCTCTGGTGTGTATACACAACTTTATCCTTTTGGTAAGACATCTTATTAAACTGATGTTTAAGTAGTGCTGTCAGGCATCATCTATAAATGGTTTCCGTTCTCTAGCCACATCCCTACCCACCTTCCCCTCAATTCTCTATGAGACAGGCTCACCCATCTGAAGTATTGTTAACTCAAACGGCTGGTAGTAGGCTTTCTGCATCTTGACTAAGTTTCTGCATGGAGGGTGCTAAGGTGGTATTTTACTAAGCTGGCATCTATCACACTCATTTCCTACTCACGATGCCTGGACTCAATCTCCCGCCACATCCAAGCTCACGCCACCAACCATCTGACACGATTAAGCCACTACTCCCAACAAGACGCGATGCCGGTCACTGTGTTCTGTCTAGAGTGTATCCTGGTAGGGAAATACTGATATGTAGGGAGTTAAATGAAGAGAGGGCTCTATCCTCAGATGGGGGTCTGGACATACACCAGTGTCCCCTAGGCTCTTGCTGCATTGCTTCCATCTAAGCCACAATGTCCTTCAATATCATATTTAGGGCCTGATTTATGAAAAGTTAGCGCCGCCTTTATGTAATTTTTTGACGCAAAAGCGGAGCAAACTTACACAATACATCTATAATATATAATAATGTTCAACCAACTTTTTTATGACAACTGTAAGAACGGAGCTAGGTACTTTTCAAACTTTTCCACGTGGTTCTAGCATGGTCAATCTATCTGTGATGATGGTCACCTGTTTCACTAGCTTCAGGGCTCCCCTAATATAAAATATATGAATGCTGAATAATTTCTTATGTCCTACCACTATCTCTTATCTATGATGGTGGGCATCCTATGCACTTCTATTTGTAGTGATCCAAGATCCCTTTCACCCCATGCCCTGTATCGTAAAGCTCCTGCTCCCCATCATGAGAAATTAGAAACTACTGAATAATTCAACAGAAATCGGTAAATCTTTTCAATGGGTTTCCTGTGGGGAGAATCTCTTTAACCCTCTAAAAGATGAATACCTTAATTTTGGTAATATCCAAGGAAGGAAAGCATTAGGAATTCTGTTCCTTCTGCGTTATCCTTTCTAAACATCACTGAGATCCCCGACTCTCAAGAAGCCTTGGATAAGCTTATTCTTGGTCTCAGAAGACCAATCTGTTGGAGGACCTTGTCTTTAATATATTGAATCCACAAACACCAACCACCGCTCACTACAGAGTACAGCTGGAGAGCGGCCGGGGTCATCTTCAAGTGCACATTTGTTTGGTCACTTCTAAAATCCTGGGCCTCATTTACAACTTTTTAGTGCAGGGCAGCGCTGCACGGCTTGTCGCTGAACTGCCCTGCACCAAAAAGAAAAGGCAGGAATGTGCTGTATTAAAGATATATGGGGCATTCCTGTCCATTCTGCCTGCACTGGCACAAAAATTGGCGCCTACCGCCAACGCAGGTACCATTGAGCCATGGTACAAGGTTGTCTGCGTTGTTGGCAACTATTTTTGTGCACGAATGGACACATTCCTGCTCGAAAACAATCAATGGAGGCGTTTTCCTCCTCTTTTTATGTGTGCTACAGAATGTTATTTGTCCTTGTTACGCCTCTCTTGGGGAGGCAGACAGTTTTGATGCATTCTGAGGTTTACAGATCCTTGGAAATCTGGTAATGTAGCAAAACCCATGGGTGTTGCATGGGCAAACCCACCACAATGGCCATGGAACACCTCCTTGACGAAGAGTAAGCTAAGGCATCGCTTTGCGCTGCCTTGTTTTACTCTGTATATATGAGGCCATGCAAAGCTACACAGGGTAGATTTGCGTAGCCTCATAAATATCATTAAGACCTGCATCACCGGAGCATCATAAAAAGTAACATAGGGCCAGATTTACAAGAAAGTGGTGCATTAGCTGTGATGCGCCACTTTTCTTGCACCCCTTTGTGCCCCCCTAACGACGCCATGTGTGCACTTTATTTACAATACGGCGCACCATGGCGCATGTTAGAACAATAGTGTCAAACTTTATGATACTATTGTGGTACTTTGCAGGATTAGCGCCATCAATTGTGGCGCTAATCCTGCAAGTAAAGGGAGGCACATTGACATTAATGGGCACATCATTTTAACACCTGCGCTGAGCCTACTTTAAAAGTAGTGAAGAATTCACTCCCATTAATATACTTCCATGGAATGCGGCCACTTTTCAGTGTCTGTAATGTCCAACCCAGCTGCATGATGGAACGTAGCTGTGTTTGCCCATGATATAACCGGGACAAGTCTGTCTGAGTGATATCAATAGCAGACAACACTATATTTGATAGTGAATAAATCCTTTTGGACAATGTATTCATGCCGTTGTCCACAACAGCTAATGCTTTTTCAAACTTTTCTTTATCCAATTGCCTTAAACGCGCAGCAGCCTCAATCTGGGAAAGTTTCCAAATTTCATTGTACATAGCATATAAAAACCTTTTCGAGGGCTGTTTCCTAGGGCCCAGCAGAAAATCCTGCAAGTCTACATCTTCAGAAAGAGTGTTCAGGTGGTTCTTAACTGCGGCTAACGTGCTGGTCTGTACCCATTGCTGGCACAGCTTACCCACACTGTATGTCGTAACTATACTTGTATGTTGACCCGATATAAAGCGAGGGTCTGGCCTGTTAAATGAAAAAAAACCTGAAGAGTTCAAAAAACGCACTTGACACTCAATAGTGTCAGTGAGCCACATTAACCACCCGCCGGGACTGGAAAGTGAAGAATTGTAGGTACCAGCCTTGACCATTGCATCTAGCTTGACCTCGATGATAATAAGGAAGTATTGCCAATCTTTAAACTTTGCCGGAGTGGGGATACTGGGCGTGTTCGTCTTTAATTTTTGCTAAGCCCAGACAGGATGTCTGCTGAATAGTGTCATTTAAGAAAATCATTTGCACAGGAATCAGGCATGCTCGAAATAAAGCCTCCCTACACTGTATCTGGCAATCTGTGTTCCCCATAAACTTTTCAAATCAATAGTTCTTTTCCAGTATTCGTAACCTTCAACTGCGAGCCAGGAAACAAAGGGATCTGAATAAATCAGTTTTGTATCAGTTAGCAACATTTTCCTAATTTGTGCTGGGGGTATTTTAAAATAATACGACTCTGCTTTTTTGTGTGTCATGCCCAGAAAAGTATGTAAATTTATCACTATAGTACTTTGGGCTCCCCACTGGTGGTGTAGAACAGTGTTCCCACTGTGTGTAGTTTAATACTGGCCTGTATCTAGTGGCACGGTGTAGGTAGTAATGTCCCCAATTGTTATAGCAGAACATTGCCCCATAATTCATTGTATGTTCATATACATCATCACTTTCAATAGCGGAATAGTCCTTCATTTCAGTTAACATGTAATCAACTGTTTGGACATCCAAATCATCAGAGACAACATCAAGTGTAATTACATCAGTCATTGAAATTTTGAACACATGGTATTTGAATAATTTCTGTAGGCCCTTATATATCGAATGGAACTTTGTCCCACACAATCCCATCAGAAATCGGTATTGCTGTAACATTTACAGGGGAAACGTCTCTTCGGACCTTATGTGAAGAATGATATGGAGTTAAACCTTAATCAACAGGCTCCACAGAGGAGCGATAAGGAATATAGTGACCATTTTTAAGAAAAAAGAAAACAGTCACAAAACCAATCCATAAAAATACTGCAAAAAATGTCAAACAGAACCATAAATAGTTCCATGGGTATTTTGAAACAGTGTCAATCACAGTAGTGGATGAATCTGAAGAAAAATCATCAATGTCAATGAAATAGCCAGAGGCAGTCTCTGCAAACACAGGAGCCGGTGCACCATCTGTACTTTGGTCCGCTTCACCTGGGGGCTCTTAGTAGACAGTGTTGTTAGTCTGTAATGTGTGGGGTGAAAAACAGCTAGATCTTAAACCGGGGTGGTCACTGAAGTAGTGACAGGAACTAGCAAGAGTTCATTTTCCACCCTCCCCATGGTCAAGGAGGTGTCTGGAACAGCATTTGACATTGTTGCATAGTCTGTAGTAGTGTTGTTCATCCTACTATGTAGACGTATGTCCTGTTGGGTAGTGAGAGGGCATCAGGAACCACCCAAGGGACCTCTTGGTCTACTGTGAAGGGTCAGCCACATGGTGTAATTTGATGTCATCAATGGAGATGAATCTGTTCGTTTTAGAACCAGACAGCGGTGGTAAGATGACAGTCCTTGTGCCTTGTATTCCCAAGACCGGTACAGGTGCTCTGTATGATGGACCGAACTCCTTCTTCACTGCGATCTTCTCACGAACCAGATCACCAACTCTAGGAATCCAGCCAGTCGACGTTTTCGCTAAATCCCTTATTCCTAAGGTGGCAGCACTTGCAGATGATTTATCATCACGAAATTGCTGAAGCTCCTGTAAAACAGTGAGACTTTCATTTATGTCAAATGGTGTTTCTGCTGTCTGCATACCAGGGGCATCAAGATCTGGGACATACATAGGTATCCCAAAGAGAACCTCATATGGAGTGCGTCCCCCCCAAGGACCGTCTTGGCAGATTATTCAGTGCTCTCTGGACCCCATATAGGTGATGTAACCGACTGCGGCCTGAACCTAATACTCAAGCTGTTAAGGACTGCTTTAGATCACGATTCCGCCTCTCGACGACCGAATTTCCTTTGGGATGGTATGGTGAGAAGTAATTGAGTTCAACACCCATCGTCCCCGTGGTGTCCCTGAATGCCTTAGAGGCAAATGCAGGGCCCTGGTCCGAATGGAATGCTGCAACCTCATATGTACCGATAAAGATCAGTAAGTCTTTTATAACAGTCCGGGCGTCAGACTTACTGTGGCCATACCCACAGGAATCTAGAACAAGAATCTTCAGCGACTAAAATGTATTTGTATGCACCATTAGGCTGTAAGGGACCACAATGGTCCAGGTACACACACTGTTGGCCTGTTGGACACTAAGAGGGATGTCTGCGGTGGGTGCGTTTGATATTAGAGCTCTTTCACTGCTGGCAAATGTCACACCAAAGAACATACTGCTTTGTTCGTCTGCATAGACCAGGCCATCAGAAGCATTTCTGTAGGAGTGTTATTGTGGCTGATATACCAGCATGTGCAGAAGCGACACCCTCATGCGCTGCTTTAATTAGATCTAATCTCTGGTCTTCATTGGGGATCACTCGATCTCCAACCCCAGGAATTGTTGTGTAAGCAACATTCTGCGCACTGATATGGTAAGTATAGTTTGTAGGGTATCCTTTCGGAAGGGGCTTGCCTGCAGCCAAGGCTTTAACGGCAGTCAATATTTCACTATCCAATCTCGTCTGAGAACGAGTCACTGCAGCCACAGAAGCCGTAGCTACTGCTGCTTTGGCCGCTTCATCAGCCAATGTATTACCGGTAACGTGTACTTTTACACGTTGGTGTCCCAATGTATGGACTACATGGACACACAGCAGCTTATCCTTAAGATCAGCCATCCTCCCCCACAATATTTTGTGTTTAATGGTGTTCCCTTTAGAATCTCTAAACCCGTTCTGTTTCCAATGATTGAGATAATCATTGTAGGACTGAACGCAGTAATATGAGTCACAGACTATTAAAGTCCGGCATCCTGGCTCAGTATCTTCGAACGCTAGAATACAAGCTTTAAGCTCAGCCACTGGTCTGTGTAGTCCCCTAAGGTCTGCGTGCAGGTATTGTGAGGGCGGAAGACTCCATCTTCCATCACTCCGCTCACGGCTGCGCAAGCTGCTGAGTATTGATGTTACAGCCGGTTGTGCTGAACCATCAGTGTATATGACAGTATGGTAGTTGTCTAGTGGCAAGATATTTAGAGGAGCGGGGTACTTTTGTTCGTACTGGAGAAACTCTTGTGTCTGAAGTTTTGGATCGAATATATAATCGACATCAGTGGCGGTCAGAGACGTTGCCCATTGAATCCAACGTGGATGCAATGCTTTAGCGTTAGGAACGCTTGCTTTGGTGACAGCCGCTAAGGCCGGCACTGGGGAGACAACAATAATACGTTTCCCTTGGGCAAGTGGCCTCTCTTTTATGACGGCCATCTGAACTGCCGTCAGAATCTTTTCTGTGGGTGCAAAACGCTGTTCAGCATTGGAGTAAAAAGGTGATTTATACGCTATGGGTACCGTGTCATCCTCATTGAAGGTGACATAAGTAAATCCAATGGCATCAGCAATTATTCTGATGACCAAATTTGTTTTATTGTCACATGTGTGCAAGTGTTTAGCTTCTAGCACGTCCTGTTGCATCTCCCTAAGGATGCATGTGTGTTCAATTGTCCGGTGTCTGCTAGAAAAATTGGGCTGAACTAAGTCATAACGTGGCTTGATACGTTGTGCATAATCTGGAATGTATGTCCTGCCAAAAGTTGAGATACCTAGTAATGACTGTAGTTTCTTAAGTGTGTTAGGAGGGTGTAGTTGAGCACATTTTTCTACAAAGTGCGGGCCAGGCTCTTTCCCTCGTTTGATAGCTCATATCCCAGGAATAATACACTGAGAAAGGCTATTTTACTTTTCTTAAAATTGAATTTGTAACCGAGGTCTGCAAATCCCAGAATGATCCGATCGACCATTGTAAGATGAATGTCAAGGACGTCGACTGTGAGATATATGTCATCCACGTAGGATAACGCCTCGGATCAATATCATGTAATATTGATGTTACATGGGCTGAAAATAGCCCCGGGCTATTTTTATAGCCTTGAGGTAAACAACAAAAGCATTTCTGGGAGCCAAATGAGAATGCACTCAGGTCCCGACTTTCATGTGCTAAATTCTGGCAGAAGAATCCATTAGATATGTCTAATGTTGTTTTATATTTTTTATGCACTATATTGTTTATTAGTGCCGTGCTGTGTGAATTTTGTATAGCATATGTGCGTGTATGACTATTTAAGTGTCTATAATCAATGACTATTCTATATGAATGGTCCAGCTTTGCAACGGGGAATAACGGATTATTCATTGCAGATGTACAGGGCTCAATCACTCCCTGGTACTCAAGTTGGGTGAGGATCTCCCTCACCGGAGCTTTTGCTTCATGTTTAACAGGATAGTGTGGCTGGGGTGTAGACCTAACAGGAATAACATGACAAGAAGACTACTTGTCAAAATGACATCTTCCCCATGTGGGAGCTTGCTGACGTGTTCAGGTGGCCAGTCTCTTTCGGCCAATAGGATATCACTAGTAAGTTCATCCCAAAATATCACACTAATACTGCGCTCCACGTCTCCCTCTATCTGAATTTTTAAATCATAAACCCTATAGGGGGGAGAACGCGGCCATCCGCTGTTTCAACTGCGATGAAATCGCTAGTTGCTGTCGCATCCAGATGATCTTTCAGACTCTGGCGACATATTGTGACCTCTGCCGCACTGTCTAACAGAGTTACTGCCCACGTCTTGTTCCTCAACAGTGTTCTCAAGTATACTGGCATTTTTAGCTGTCAGTGCTGCCACCTTCTTCTTTTTAAACTTTGGCTTTTGCTGAGGAGTCTTTTCTTCTTTTTTTAATGGTAGACTGTGGCGAGTCTTTCTTTTCTTTCACGTATTCAGGACGTCGATCTTGACGGCCCCCTCTCTCGCTACATCTATCCGGTGCGTCCTGAAAGGAACGAGAGGAACGTGAATCGGTATATCTGTCTGGAGTTTTAATGTTCTCCCTATTTCTGAGATTATATCTCCTTTCGGAGTTCTCCGGGTGTGGAGAATCGGCTCTCTTATTTCTTCTTTCTTTGAAATCTTTTTCTTTGTCCCAGCGCTTCTTAGAGCCCTCTTGTGCCTGCTTTGTACCCTCCTTATGGGCGGTACCTTGTAACTCCAATTTCTTTGGCTTGGCTCCCAAACTAGCCCGTCCTATACTAGTATAGGTATCGGAAATAATTTTCGGTAGCTGTCTCTCTTGTTCCTGGTGTGGAATTTCCCGTGACGCTGGCGAATTGCCAGTGCTACCGCTTCCCCTTTAATGTTAATGAGTATTATCGAGGATACTGCGTCACAATTATGCATTAATTTCATCCCCAAATCAAGGGCTGGTGCAGCCCCATGCTCATTTTGTATTTGTTTTAACACTTAGTAAGTTGGCAAGTGTCGGGGTACCATGTGTGGTAGTATATATGGCACGAAGATTGTACCCCATGTGTCACAGTCATCCACAGAGGGAACCATTCCAAAAGGCAAGCACATAGTGAGCAGTCTGTTTTTCCTGTGGTCCCGTATGGGGAAACACAGCTTCCAGCTGATTAGCTTTCTGGGCAATCCAGAACGGTATGTTTTCCCGTTCACGGGTACTTTATCCATAATAGTATGCACTGTTTGTGGATTAATCCCAGTAGCCAATTGATAACCACCAGGTACTGGCGGTGCTGGACGCGCTGGTGTTGTGTTCAATGTTCGCATTACGAACTGAACTAATCGTCTATGTAATGTCACTAATTCATTATATAAATCTCGCAGATCTGCTATTTGCATATTCTGTATGCCTGGGTGAGGTATGTATGTGGCAAAAATAGGCCATGTAGGTCCGTCATTACTTAAGGGACCTAACCTCACTCTTTGTAGTACATATGGTAGGGCGCCTTCAAACCAGTTCTGATGCTCTTGGTATGTGAGCGATATTTTGTGATACTGGTATGCTCTGTACCGTAAAGGCACGTTCGCAATTTCATATGTGTGGAATGTATGTGTTCTTTGGTCTACCTCAGGAAAGGTGACCCAAAAGTAAAATGTTTCTGTTTGGTATGCTTTATTAGCTTCTATTATAAGAGTAACATCTCCCCCCTCATCTTTAAGGCCATGCGTTAATAAATGTTGTGTTAGTGCTTGTCTAGCATTTTCAGGAATGTCTATGGCAGCAGCCATTTTGTTTAGAGAAATGGAACACCAAAATGGGGAGTATAAGTTCTTTTATGAGTTCGAGCTCGAACAACCTACAGCTTAATCAGGTGTTACCTTTTCGGCTGAGGAGGATTTTCCCAAAGACCACGGACGTCTCCGTATGATGGTACTTAGGGTACCTGTTGTCTGTGAGACAGTGATAGTCGGAGTATCCGTAAATTAGTGCCTAATACCATCGTTGGTGGCGCCATGTCGTAGTTTGGACTCTTGGTCTGGGAAAGACTGCTGGTTAAAGGATGACAGTACTTTTGTTTGTAGGCGACTACGCCTTTCCTACAACAAGTCGCAACTGTTGTCCCAACCTTACCGGCTCACTAGCAGCACCTCACCAGAAACACTATAGTAAAAGGTGATTTGTGCCAGCCTCTACCTATGGACTCGAGAATAAGACATCTCAGGGAGTGTCGTGGTTAAACGGAGATTACCCCTTTCTCACAGATATATCATGTCTAATACAAACACAGGCAATGACAAAGATGCAGTAGAGTTTCAATAGTTTTTATTTAACATAACTGCAATTTGCAATAAGTTGCATAGGCTGCAATGATTAGGATAATGAATAATGCAAGAAACAGAATTGTGAAGACGAGAGTCATTATTACAAAGACCCCCACCATCTTGTGATGCATAGGAAAGACATACGAGATGTAATATGCCCTAATACCCTAATGTGATAGGCCTAACCTCCTACCTAAAGAAGAGCTGGGTTTGCTAAACCTAATCTGACAATGCCATGTCCATGGGAGGAGCCCCCAACCCTCGTTACCTTGGAATGAGGTCTCTATCTCAGACTCCGCAGGGACACAAAGACTGGGTCAGCGTCAAGACGACTGCAGTATCGATATCAGCGATGGTGGCGATGCCCTCTGGTCGGAATCCCTCTGATTATCTGTCTAAAGTGCGATATAATTATACAGATCTACAAGGACCCCTGACGTGGGTGTGTTCCCAAACAATAGATAACAGACATGCTAGGGACGGCAATTAATATAAGCAATCCCTTGAAAGTATAGAGAGGGAAAATCCCTAAGTGTGAACACCTACTGTTTGTTTGTCTTTGTTGCTTGATCTTGACGCCTTAGCGCGGTGACACTGACAATGTAACTCATAACAAGTGGCCTAACTATAAACAAGGCAGCCATCTTAAAAGAATTAAATAATTAAATGGGCTAAGACCGAGCAAGCTAAGTAGGTTAAAAGTCACTAGATGACGGGGGCACGAGTCTGCAAGCCAAAGGCTAAGCTAACTCCTGTTATCCCATTAGAACGAACTAGGATGCACTACACATTATACTCCTATGACAGGACTCAAAACACAGCCCTGCCCAGTAGACCTATTTCACCAATATGAAGTGAGACACCACTGCTGCAGCTGTTTTTCCATGTGCACGAAGGAGACAACACAAGACGGAAGAGATTGTTTTTATTTTTATTTATTTTTATTATTTTTAAAACCATTTTCTTTGATTTAAAATTGCTTTCTTTAAAAAATATAACACCCCAAATGGGTAATAGCTGCAAATACTGTGTATTAATCTTACCATCTCAGCAAAGAACCAATAATAGCAAGGTGGGGAACACAAAGGTTTGAAGACACAATTTCAGATCTACAAAATACCATTAAGTTTTTGTTTCCCTAGTAGCCAAAAGCAACCTTCTTGTCTATAAAAAAAACTCAATTATAAATATGTCTTTGCAAAACCATCTGTACAAAATTCCTTCGAATCTATGAAAAAGTAGGTTAGAAAATAATAGCATAAACAAACTACATTAAAACTTAAAGTGGCTGATTCTTGAGGGCTCGCCCTCTGTGCACAGTATTTACAAAAGCAATGGTCACACACTGCACATATTTAACATTTGTGACGTGAGGGGATGAACCTGTCCATGGCCCAAGTACATTCCCTTTGATGCAGGGGTGTCCCGCTAGATTCAGGATGATGGAAACCATGCCACATTTTCAAGACAGGCATGAGATGAAGGGTCAGATGTATAACATTTTGCTTTGCAATACGCAACTTGCGATCCTTTTGGGACAAAATATACAACAGTGTAAAGCACACTGTTTGCGATTCCCACTGGGAATGGCCGCACTCACAGGAATGTTGGCCTGCTGGGGACCTCAGACCACCATGTCTGTGATTGCTTTTTAAATAAAGCAGGTGGGTTTTTTCTAATGCAGCCAGTTTTCTGTAAAGGAAAACGGGCTGCATTACAAAAAAAAATGAAGTTTTCTTTTCATTTCTTCAGACTAGGCAGTGGTCCAGTGGTCCATGGTCCACTTCTGAAAGAAGTTCTGCGCCCCCATTCACAAAGGGGAAGAAGTTCACTGGGGACCTCTTCACATTTGCGAATGGTTACCACCACTGCAAACACAGTCGCAAAACTTTCATACATGCCAGTGCTAATCCGTTTTAGTAAGGTCGCTCTAAGGGGCATATTTATACTCTGTTTGCACCGAATTTGCGTTAAAATTTTTGACGCAAATTCGGTGCAAACTTAACACCATATTTATACTTTGCTCCTGACCCCGCAAACTTCAAAATTCAGCAGTGTGCGTCATTTTCTGGATGCGTAAAACCGCCCTTCGTTAATGACATGCAAGGTAGCCATTCCCGTCCAAAAATGACTTTAAGGCATGTGCGCCTTATTTATACTCCTGCGTCATTTTGACGCACAGGAGGGGGTGGGCTTTAAAAATGGCACCCAGCCTGATTTTCGCAGTTTTTTTATGCCTGCGTGAGGGCAGGTGTTAAGGGACCTGTGGGCTCATTTCCATGGTCTCTGACAATAGAAGCAGTCCACAGTTGCCCTTGCCTGCCCCTAGAGACACCCCCTGCCACCCTCGCTTACCCCTGGAGGACACCCATGGATGGGGGGACCCATCCCAGGTAAGTAGAGGTAAGTAATTATTTTTTTTTTTTTAAATGGCATAGGGGGGCCTAACTTGGGCCCCCCTACATGCCACTGTGCCCAGTGACCATGCCCAGGGGACAGGAGTCCCCTGGGCATGGCCATTGGGCAGGAGGGAATGACTCCTGTCTTTCCTAAGACTGGAGTCATTTCAATGGGGGTTGTGCGTCAAAAAATGGCGCAAGTCCGGTTAGAGCCATGATTTTTTACTCTAACCTGACTTGCACCATTTTTTGACACACAAATCCCATTCTTCCCTACGCCTGCGTTGCCCGGTTAGAGTATTTTTTTTTTTACTCTAAACAGGCCGCAGCGGTGGTTAACCTCAATCCATAAATAAGGCGCCATCCTGGCGCGTTGGAATTGCGTTAGCTGGCGGTAACATTTTTGATGCAAACCAGCGCTGGCTCTGGTTTGAGTCAAAAAGTATAAATATGGGCCTAAATACGCCCCTTCCTAATACTGAATCGCAAAATCAAAATGTGATTCAGTAAAACGTTACTGGATCACATTGTGCATTTTGAACATAGCAAAATTCATTTTACCGATTGCAAATGACCGGTAAAATGGTTTGTACATCTGGCCCCAAATGTCATAGAAGGGCCTGAATGGAAAGATCTTACAATAGGTGGTGGTGTTCTGAAAATATGGCTTGGACCCAGATCTTCTGGACCAACGTTCAACGCACCTGCTTTAGTGCATCACGTCCTGCCTGTTGACAAGCAATAGAGGGAATTAGACATCAGATTTCTGAAGCAGAGGTCGGTATTTTCTACTGATTAGATGTCTAAAATCTGACCTCTGAATTCCGTAAATTATGAATCCAGTTATTCGGGGCCACATATTTTTCATTTGGATTTCTGGTCTCTTTATCCCAGTTAATAGAGCAAGTACATTTCAATTCTAAATTCCTTCCCAAACAAGTTTCTGATTCTTTTGAAATATTTACGTGCCAAATTTGAATTTAAAATTCTTAACCGTAAAACACATTAAAATAAATCAGGTCAGAATTTCAAAGTTCGAACTTAAATTGCTGGAGTCCCAAAGTTAAGTGTTTTGAACTTTTAATAAACAGTATTTGAAATTCCAAATTGATGAGGCAGGCAAGTAAGACTTTTGTACAAATAAGGAGTTTCTTCACTGGTATCCAGTTGGGTTAGCAATGAAGTGGTAGTTTCTGAGCAAGCCTTTTCTTGAAGAAAGTAAGTAATACTTGCTCCCACGCTAACCAAGTGGTAAGCAGCAGAAGAGCTACGGATTCAATCCTCCCTTGTCTCAGGCAGCAGCCAAACATTTTGAGAAAAAAAGGCTAAAGTGAGGAATGAGGAGGGACCTTAGAAAATAAATGACACGCTGGTGGAAAAAAAGAAAATATAAGGATGACATTGTTTGTACTTTAGAAACTGGTCATTTGGTGGTCTGTCTACAATTGAACTGGCTTACAAATCTGAGTTCTGTAAAGAAGAGACATTACAGTGTAAACTTTACAGAAAAAAACAAATGTACACACCTGAGGGAAATGAACATACTGTCTTTCTAAAAATATTAAATCTGTTTGAAAGAGATCAGTTTGCCACAACACATACGTCACCTGAATGCTTTTCAGATTGCTGTGGTAGGTTTGTTTCCTAATACAAGTAGTAACATTTGACTTGCAACTGTTTACTGACATTTTTAATTAAATGATTATCAGAAAAGATGGAGCACCGCATAGTAACTTCCTTTGTTGTCAAGATGACTCAGTGAGTTCACCGCAGACAAGTGATGTGAACTGCATATTAATAGTCTGAATGCTAGTGAGGAAAGCTGAGATGTTCATCCTGTTAAGGTTGGTAAGTCGCTTTAAACCGAGTAAAACTAACAGTCATTATTTACAGTGCTTACAAAACAGGACTGTGCTCTATGACATAAGCTTGGCCTTTTGGCAAGTTGGGTATTAGGGGTGAATATACCATCCCTGTCACTAGTGACTGAAGAATGAAGGTATGTGTTTTTGGTACCATTCAATACAATTCTTCAATACTTCTTTTTAACTGGTCTTTTTGGTTCAGATTCCCATCCCAGTGCCCCCACTTGCCCAAACTTGTGAGCGCTTGGGCAGGTCAATGTATCTTCCTTTGTACTAGTTCCCTTTCAAACAGATATGTGATTGCAAAGAGGTTGTTAGATACCTGCATCAAGTGCTACATAAAAAAAGCCTCTTAAGTCCAGAAGCAACGATGCGTGGTTCAGGTTCCATGGCCCTTCCCTCACTCAAGTTAACTTAAACTTCTCATTTTTGGTGCCTACAATATGCAAAATATGTCCTCTGTGTAGAGTACAATGCAAGCACATAGCGGATGTTTTTCTTTGTAGTATGTATCACACCTCATTTAATCAACATTCCGGCTATCTCCCTTCCTGGATTTCGCATCGCCTCAATTGCCAACTTGCCAACTGCCCGCACCATGGCTCAATCCTTCACAGAGAGTGCTACCGAAATATGAAACTTTACCCCCGAGCTTACGGACCACTTCAAATCTTCCTACCTTCAGGTCTGAGCTGAAAACCCTTCTCTTTAGATACTTCAAATAATCTTTTTCAATTGTATTTTGTAAGATTGCACTGCTTTTGCGTCAAAAAGCGGCGCAAATGCGGTGCTAAAAAAAGTATAAATAAGGGCCTTAGTTTGACTTTGTACTTGTTCACCTATGTTTTCATATTTGTTTACTTGTTCGCAGACGTACAGAGATTTTACCCTAGCCGTGTATTTAAGGTTGCCACCTATCCAAGAGGAATATACCAGCCATTTGTTGTTTTAAGTGTCTGCAAGGTCTCAGGCATGATATAGAATATGACTTTGAACAAAACCGTAGGCATTCATTTGTAACATGACATTTCTGCCTTTGTTTACTTTAATTATTAGTAAGTATTCGTTGATGCAGCTCTAGAACACATTTAAAAGTGCTTTCTATTTATATTAGCTGTTTGGAGTATGTACAGATATGGACTAAAAAATACCAGGCTTTCGGTGATTTGGCTTACTGCCTCGACATTAAAATACTGATGGTGACTGTATAAAACCGGACAGGTGGCAACCACACGTGTATTGCCAGGATCGGACTGGCCTATAGGACAACCAGACAGTGCATAATCGGCCGGTCTGGCAGCTCAATGTGTGGGCCACTTTTATGGCTGTTTTTGAGCCTGCTTTATTATCTGCTGGGCCAGTTTTTACTGCTGAATTCGCTGACAATAAAACCAACGTTACCTGCAGCAAGCTCTGATCTTTGCGGTCTTTCATACTTTGTAAAACTCTCATTACCTTGCAAAACACTTATGCAAGGTGTCTTTAGTTTAAAACTGCCGCAAATTTACAAACATGGGCCACTTTTTTTTAGCTTTATAATTCCCTAAAGTGGACCACTTTTATTTTAGTGCCCAGGCCCATTTTCTGTTCCTCCGCCCCTGTGTTTTCCTGCTAACCCATGACAGTGTACGAGTCTGCATTTAACTTTACGCCTTATCAGTCTTCTACTGGTCTAATTCCATTTTCGTTTGTGACATGTTACTTGTAACACCTTCGGGTAGTGCCCGCACTATATAAACCAGCGTGAATAAATATTGTGGTAATTCATGATGCTCTGCAGTCCCTTGACGTACAGCAGTACCCTCAAGTACCCTCTAGAGGGCACCGTTGTCATATACAATGTGTTCCAGGAAGCCTTGACAAAGTATTGTACTCTGGGCCTTGCCGTTTCTGTGGAGGAAGCTAGTCTGTGGGACCCACAAATCAGTTCCCCGCCTGGTGAGATTTATGCGGCTGCCTCCTCGTTGCGAACAGTGCAGCCATTACTATTCAGAGACCAGCGATGAAAAGCTGCAGCGAATCACCCTCTAATGGCTGGCATCTCTGCTACCACTGAGTCACTAGGTAGTTTCGTGCAGTGCCGTACAAATTACATTTCGAAAGAAAATCTGCACACACAGAGGCTCCTTGCACTTACTCAGCCTGGGATTTATTCTACTGAAACGTGGAAGATGCAAACCCTGTGGCTATGCTGATTCTCGCGCATTTTTAGTTACAGGAATAGGAAGGAAAAACTCACAGTAACTTCTTAAGGCTGTGACTTTTGACATGCTTTGGTTGGCCATCCCTAAGTGTCCTCCAGGTGTGAGTGGGGTTGGCTGGGGGTGTCCCTGGGGGCAGGGAAGGGCACCTGTGGACTGCTTCCATGGTCTCCGACCATGGAAATGAGCCCAGGGGTCCCCTAACGCCTGCCCTGACCCAGGCATTAAATAATGGCCCTAAACAGGCTTAGCGCCATTATTTAAGGCCCTCCTCCTCCCGTGCGTGATTT
The DNA here is from genome assembly GCF_031143425.1 of Pleurodeles waltl. Classification (NCBI taxonomy): domain Eukaryota; kingdom Metazoa; phylum Chordata; class Amphibia; order Caudata; family Salamandridae; genus Pleurodeles; species Pleurodeles waltl. Next base: position 153,573,296 of record NC_090449.1, read on the forward strand.
TTGCATGGGAGGATAAATAAGACACAAAGTCTTCAAACTGGGGGGCGGGGCACCCCTAGGGGGGCCTCAAGTGATCCCAGGGGGGGCATCAGACTCTGGCTAAAAGAAGAATTATATATTGATAACAAGCCATTGTTTTCAACAGAAGCATGTTATTGCATTTTTAAAAAGGTAACCATACTTAAATGCAATTTTTAAATAGGTCTAGACATATTTAAACATTGCCATCCTTATAAAATAATTGTGAAAAATTCTAAAGGGGGGGGGACAGTGATTTTTATTTTTCAACTGGGGGGGGGTGCAGCATTAAAAAGTTTGGAGACCATTGCCTTAGAGTCAATTTTGCCCGGGAACGCCTACCTTGCATCTCATTGATGCAAGTTGGGTTTTCACTGTAAAAAATGACGTTAACTCCAAAATTTTGACGCTAGATGGGTCTAGTGTCAAAAATATAAATATGGAGTTAAGTTTGCACCAGATTTGCGTAAAATGAATGACGCAAATCCGGCACAAACAGAGTATAAATATGCCCCTGAAAGCTTTAGTCCTACTTTTATGTCTAACCCGTTCCGTTTTGTTCTTTTCAAAATCTGGTCACCCTACCTTTGTTGTACCATTCAGCCAATACAAAATGATTAATTAGGGCTGCTGATGAGGTCAACAGGTTGTGGAATGAAGCACTATATAAAAGCAAGTTATTTTGAACAGGTCACTCATTTTAGTTAGCTGGTAAACAATCATTGGCAAAGCCAATTAGTCTGGCAAAGGTCAACCTTTCCCAAAGGAAAAACACCTTTCGCAGGGGATAAAAGGCAGTTTATTCATGTTTTTAAGATTCTGCAAAGGCCTGAGCATGATAGGTAAATAGGCCTTTGTACAAAAACTTTCTTATTCATTTTAACATGGCTTTTCTGCCTTATTATACACACATGTTTAGCAAAATCAAAAATCTGGATCTGAAAATGGTGTCTCTACCAAGAACAGGCATTTATAGGGCAACGGAGAAAAAAAACGGTTGGAGTCAGTATTTAAATATGATATCAGTTTAGTACAGCGAAATAAGACCCATAATCAAACTCTACTCTAGAATAATTTCTAGGAGAAATTATTTTTTTAGAAGTAAAATGCAAGAAAACTGCAATCTTTTTTAGTTCCAAAATAAGGGTGGCTGGGTGGCTGGCTTTATTGACACACTCCTGCCTGTCTCCAGCGACCAGGTTTGGAAAACTCAAAGAAGCAACATGTGGGCACATTTTTGGATCTGCTTCAACTCCTTAATTGCATGGTTTTGGGCAGGAGCTAGGATGCAAGGGACAAAGTATGTTAACCCCAGTGGCATCCACATAAAAACTTTAACTTGGGTACTTTCTGTCAAACCAAATATTTCGGGAATTTGACTGATTCCTACAAATAAAGACGAGAAGAATGCTACAACTCCAACCATGATGCCAAAGGATGGAAGCATATCTTACTATTTGTACGAATGTCTTAGCAAATGCTTTTACAGATAGACCCAACATATTTTCTATCAAAGATCTATGGACCAATTCTAAATGACTTATCACTGTAGTTTCTGCTTTAACTATATGGGCCAAATTTAACATTAAAAATCTTTAGTTCGAGAGCAGAGGGTACATTTCGGTTTCATATATGACATAATGTAGTAACATTCTACTGTATTTGTCACTGGTGTATGGAACTATTAGACATATCTGTTTCAAGAAGAGTTTGTTAAAAATGTCCCACTAGAAAAGCTTAATTTATATAAATACATCTAATATAACACTTGGTCACAATTCCAAGAGTAGAGTGCCATCTAAGTCCCTGTATTGGCACGATCGGCCACTCACCATAAAGTGTTCCTCCTCATCTATAGAAGAAATAACCAAGAATAGGAACACACTGGGTTTGTCACCAACAATAAAGGGAGTTGGCAGGTCAGTATCTGCCATTCCTTTTGCGACTACAGCCCGTTCACCGATGCCACATACTCAGTAAAATGATGAACGCAGTGTTAATACAAAGCTCACTTTTAAAGGCGCTCAAGCTCACTTAGTGTGACCAGTCAATGCCATCATACGTAAGAGGGTCTGCCCAACCAAGGTGCTGCTTCTTTGACTTGTGATAGAGAGAAGACTTTTTTTCTAACGGGGAGGGTTCAAGGGTAGCAATGGTTGACTTCTCAGCCACCATAGGCTTGATACATATAGAAAAAGGAAGAGTTGTGTTCTTTTGCCCAAAATACTGATGCCTCTTCTTTGATGTTGGCGAATAGTCTTCTGTAGTCAATAGCTGATCCTAATCTTCTGGACTCTTTGGCCTCAGATGGGTCGGTTCTGGCCAATGTGGCCAACGGGTATGCCCGCTTCTGGGAAAGCATCAGAAAGCAAGCTAAAGGCGAGTTGGCAGACGACTCGGTGCTGTTTGTGGTGGGTCACTTCAGCTAGAGGCGACGGGGCTCCCACCGCTGCCAAGCTTTATGATCATCTGCTGACAGTCGTAAAGTGAGCGTTTGTCCCCCAGCTTCTCCAGGGTGCGTGCTGCCTCGGCCAGCATGCCCACCCGCTGCCCGGGTGCAGAGAGGAAGGTCGGTGGCAAGTAGCGGCAGGCCAGAAGGAGGGCCTCAGCGTGCTCGCGCAGGGTCGGGTGATTCTCCATTTCACCTGCTGAGAAGCAAAGAAGCCAACACTGTGAGCACCTATCATAAACGATCATACAGTGTCGATACACATTTTCTGTAGGGTAGGCTGCACAACCCAATCCGAAACCGAGAGTATGTGCTCAAAAATGGGAGAGAGATCTTATGTTCACTTGATGTGTGTACATTGTGATGCCTCTGCTATGAAAGGTGGTAGCATCAGCAAACTACAAACCACATTGCTTCCTTTATAAAATAGACCACCTACTGCAGAGGAAGTGGCAATGTTATTTTCCTTTAACAGCCAATTACTATGATTCTGCTACCAAGAAAATAACCTTTCTGTGGCACCGTGAGAGTTTTGCGCCCATTCTCTGTGGAGCCTACTGGCTATGACTATGCCTTTAAATGAAGGTCTCTTATCAGCCTACTCCAGCTGAGAATTCCATGGTAACCCCAATGCATTTCAGGCTGCCGATCATGTAAAATTTAGGAGGGCACATCTCCACCTATTTTGTTGGAACAAGCAAAATAAACAAGAAAAAGTCTATTGTCAAAGTGTTGGTAAAGACCTGTTCTATTGTGTCAAGCTGACCGCTCAGCAATTCGGGGGCAGATTTAAGAGCCCCTAGCACCTCCTTGTGCCACATTAGCATCTTTTTTTTCACGCTAATGTGGCCCAACAAGGCCAAAAGTGCTGCACCAAATTTACAAAGTGGCACATGGCATCCATTGTGCTACTTTGCAACCCTTTGCGTTACATTATGCCTGTGCCAGGCATAATGTATGCAAAACGGCATTCCCCCATTAGGGGGCCGAACAAATGGTGCAAAGAAATCTAAAAAATGTCTTTGTGACATTTTTTCGGCACTTTTAACGCTTGCTCAGAGCAGGCATTAAAATGAAGCACACCATTGTTTACAATGGGCCTCTATGGGCTTTGCAGGATTAGCGTCAACATTTTTTACGCTAATCCTGCAGAGCTCCGAACTAGCATCAAAAAATATGACGCTAGTTCCCATAACTACCGCCATGGTAAACTGTATCCTAGATACGGCGCACACGTGCTGGCATTAGGGGGGCGCTAAGGGGCTCAAGAAAAGTGGCACTGCACTGGGTGCAGCTCCACTTTTCTTAAATCAGGTCCTAAATGTTTTCTGTTGATCCACATACTTGGTACACAGTTGACAACCGCAGCGCAAGCCTCCTTGTTGGCGAGCCATTGTGCTCCAACTACACTATTAAACAAACAACTTTTAGGGCATGGGGGATATTTCCAGACCTACACACACTGTGTCTCTCTTTTGAGGCTTACTTAGATAATCAATAGTGATGGTTTTAGATATCTATGCCCATATTTATACTTTTTTAACGCCGCATTTGTGTCATTTTTTGACGCAAAAGCGACGCAATCTTACAAAATACAATTGAATTTTGTAAGTTTGCGCCGCTTTTGCATCAAAAGACGGCGCAAATGCGGCACTAAAAAAGTATAAATATGGGCCTTATTCTTTTTTACCAGAAAAGGATTTACCCTAGAAACAAAAATCTCCACACAGTCGTATTGGACACCAACAAGCTTGGCAACGTCTTTACCAACATCCTTTAAATGAGCAGCGCCTGCAATTCAAGCACAACAAGAGTGTTGTTAACAACTAGGTTATGGTTTTCAAACCCTGCAAACACACCATATTATTTTTTGTTGCACGAAAGACTTTGCCAAAAATCTACATCAGATGTTTCTTTAAAAAAAATAATTTATTGAGACATTTGTTATCCATGCACAGAGTAACAAGCTACAAATGAAACACCTAGCAGAACAGCATCAGAAAGCAGTAGGTGTTTTGATTTGACAACTGGAGGTAGAGGTTAAGGGGCGGACATGTGACATTAAACCATGGAAGATTCCCAGGAGAGAGAAAAGTGTCAGACCAATCCAGGAGAGGTGACAATCTGCACTAAATGTACTTCTGGGTGACAGATGTGATCAGTCACGCTAAATACATATTTATGCAAAAGAGACGTGACAGTCCAAACTAAAAGAGGGTCCTTTTGAGAGACATAACCGTTCAAGTCAAACAGGGATCTCGATCTCTTCGGGACCATCAAAACCAAAAATCAAGCAGCGCTTTCACATCCTCTGGCTACAACCAATGCGGCGCACGCCAGGTCTGGTTTTTAGATCGATTTCAGAAGCGGCCTGTTTAGAACAGTAGAAGGAATGTGCAACTCGTCTCTTTGCATCCACATCAGAGCCCCACAATACTTTGTATATAAGTAAGACTCAGTCCACTGGAGCAGAAAGATCCTCCATTTTTGCTTCACTGGATTAGGAAGAGGGGGAGTGCAAGGGCTAGCCTTTGATTTTACCAAGAGTATCCTGCTTCAAGAAAGTAACAGAGAAGCACCACCTTCCTTTCGGGTAGCCCACACCTTCTACGCACAGGGCGGCTACACTGGGGATATCCTCCAATTTTGTGTGAGAGCCTTACATCATCCCACTGACATATGACCCTGTGACCCTACAGATCTGCAGAGAATGCTTAGCATCCAGTCTTTTCAGGCAGATCCAGCTGGAGCAAACCACATTAACTCCTTTAAACTCTTGCACAGTAAGGTATCCCAGGGAGGGCGGACGTCCAAGTCCTCAAGGCTTATGAATGGGCATGGCTTATAAAAGAATTAGGTACCACAACCATATTGACATCCCCAGTTGATGGCAACCGTCTCAGCATCAGCTGTGATTTCATCTCTGTGATAGCCAAATATGTGAGCATGCAACCTGTACACACCCTTACTGCTTATCCATGCAAGTGCAAAAAAATTGAAACAAAATACCGTATGCAGAGAAATGCCAATTACATAGCACGTAAGGACATAAAATGCCACTCAATAACACAGTGTAAATTAAACAATGGGAAAAACAATACAGTGCGGCGTCGATACGGAATGACAAGCCTATCATATTCGAGGTACAGAAGAGAAGGGATTCTCTTTTGTTTCAGGACAAATTCGAGCGGCGTGTGCCTTCTAAAACCACCACGTTGTTTTCATCTAAGTCTCTGCTCAGTGTGTGAAGGTGAGGAGGAGAAGGCGGCCGGGGAAGTGAACCAAACTCATCATCCCCACCTGCTAGGTTAGGTCTCGGCCAAAACATGGGAGGGTTTCACTGACAAGGAAGTGTGGGGAAGCTCACGCTGCAGCTGACCAGCCTTATAACATCTGCGGATAAACAAAAAAAACACAACCTTAGATTCATGTGCTCACCAATGGTATCTCCATGCACAATTATATACAATACAAGCAAAACATGAATACAGTCGCGTGAGCTCTTGTGGCATTTGGCCCGACAACATCATTGGCATGACAATGGCGAAGATGGACAGTTTTTCAATGGTCAGTGGCCACAAATTAGCAGTTTAAACTGACTGAAAATGACTGGAAACTTCCAAGGGCTTAAGGAAACTACACCGTGCAAGTTCCTGAAACATCTGTGTTTTCCTGCCTGACCTGTGCAACTAATGTAACTGTGCAGTCTTGGGCGTGGCAGCCATGTTGGACTGGGAAAGGACATCTGAGGCACTACATTCTGAAGAGCTTTAGTTCAGCACTGCACACTCTGCCACAGAACCAGCATCTTGGGTAGGAGTCTACTGTTGAGTCTCCACTGTTGTAACCTATGGGTCAGTGGAGGTGGTGCCTTTTGTTGGGTCTATATAGGCAAGCTTGCACCAGGCGAAGTGGTCATTGAAAAGATCATTCAGCAGGGCCAAGAGGCAAAAAATTGCTCCTTAAGAATTAATACTATAATCCCCTCTACCCAACAAACTATTGAATGCGAGACACTGAAAATCAACTGGAGACCAGCAAGTTGCACGCAGCTCTTATCTATACACATGAAGCCTCTCTGGTAAGTTAGAGACCTTGCTCAGCTACTGTTAAGTCACCATAAACTCAGGATGAAAAGGGCAATTATTCACTGGATTTCAGGAACAAGAGGTCTGATGTTCAAGCGAAAAAGGTAAAAGGTCCAGGTTAAAGGTAACTACTACTGATCTGTTGTCAGTTCACAGAAAGGGCTCAGGTCAGAAAACACTAGCATCTTGACCTTTGACATTTAAGCTATAAAAGAGCTCGTGGATTTCCTGGAGCAAGACTAACTTTCAGTAGCGGCTGCTGCCAAGAAGGGGTGGGGGAGGCAGGGGGCAGCACACAGAGCGGGGGACAATTATTTTTTTAAAAACCTTACCTGCCGTCTTGGTGTTCCGCCACTTTGATTCTTCTTGTCTTCTTCCTCCCCTCCCCACTCAATCCCGACCCTTCAATCATGCTGTTACTAGCAAGAGAGGAGCACCAGGAATGGTCTGAGCAGGCAGAAATGTCGCTCAGGGAGGAGTGGGAGCCTGCACTTGGTCTCCACCCGGCTGTGCAACACAGCAGAGTGGAGACTTCTAAGTGCGCATGTCAGATTGGCCGGCCTCAGACGGCTGGCCAAACTGACATACTTACTTAGAAGTGCATATACCACACCTCCTCCCTGGTGACGTAGGAGTGACTGGCCCCACCCCACACTCACTATGCAGAAAAATAAAGTGATAATAAATATTGTTATTATCACTTTATTTTTCTGCTTTCAGCTGTGGAGCAACGCTCCTCCGCCATAACGGAGGGGCCACCCCTGCTAACTTTATGAACTGTAAGGGTGCATCGCACAAAGTTGATGTTCTTGATTCCAAACTTTTGACTCAATATCGTTTTTTACTACTACAGTTAATTTGTATGTAAAAGAGACGGGGCTTTCAGTGTCACACTATGATAATGGAACCGTACTTATTTAATATTTTGAGGCAGAACAAATACATAATCCGTCATTGTAATTCCTGGGTATTGGACCATATACCCATAAGCCAGCTTCAGTGACAATGGATCCGCTTACAACTGTTGCTTTGACTAGAGTTTTTGCATGCTATAAAAATCCCTAGTCCCTTTCTCTTAGAGAGTAATTTAACCAATATGCTGTATTAAATACTAATGCAAACGTACAGAATTACCTTAAAATCAGTTTTTGTGGGAAACTGGTCCTTCAAGAAATCATTTCTTGATGACTGTCCCAGACTTCATGCCAGTACAGAAAACCCGGGAGACCATTGTGTAATTGGTCACTATATGGCTGGTGGGCTGTTTCCATTTCTACTATGAATTGAAGGCATCTGCCCAGAGATATTTTGTACCAGCCATGAAAGGAACTGAAATGAAAACGGATAACCGTGTACTACAGATCATGGCTTATGTGAGGCTTTCCAAACAAATTTGCAATATAAGGATTCAGGGCACATAAAAATGCTAGGCTCTCCACCCTCGGAGACCAGGCTAAAGCTCTGCAGATCACAGATGCTTTTGTCACTCCAAATGTACCCAAAAACATCAAAGGACTCTTTGCCATACTTGTAATCTTTGCTAGGTTTCTGAGAGAGCAAAGCTCAGTGATACTTAGGGGCAGATTTAACAACACTATGGCCCACATTTACACTTTTTGGTGCAAACCTGCATTAACGCAGGTTTGTGCCAAAAGGTATAGCGCCGGATAGCGCAATTCCTAGATGCCGGCTGTGCGCCATATTTATGGAATGGTGCTAGCCGGTGCTAAGGCCCTGTTAGCGTGCTTGGAAAGGACGCTAACAGGGCCGGGGAGGCGAAGGGGGAACTGGGGCTTGTGTGCCAAATAATGGCGCTACACTGTTTAGAGGTAAAAAAATTGCCTCTAGGCAGTGTAGCGACATTTTCTGGCACACAAACCCCATGGACATGGCTCCTATCTTAGTAAAGACAGGAGCCAGGCCCATCACCCCAATGGCCATGCCCAGGGGCCGAATGTCCCCTGGGCATGGCCATTGGGGCCAGCGAAATACAGGGGGCCCCAAATCAGGGCCCCCGAGTGGCGTTGGATGAAAAAAAATATATACTCACCCAGACTTACCTTGGATGGGTCCCCCATCCGTAGGTGACCTCCTGTTGTGGGTAGGGGTGGATGGGGGTTGTCCCTGTGTACAGGGAAGGGCACCTGTGGGCAATTTCCATGGTCTCTGACCATGGAAATGCCTACAGGTCCCCTAACGCCTGCCCATACCCAGGCGTGAAATAAAGGCGCTAAGCTATTTAAGGCCCCCATGCTGGATTTTAGCACGGGGGGATAAATATGGCACAAAGGCCATATCGTCCTTTTCTGGACGGGAACGCCAACCTTGCATCTCATTGACACAAGGTAGGTTTTCCCCTCCAGAAAACAATGTAAACTCCATAACTCTGGCGCTAGACGTGTCTAGCGTCAAAGTATAAATATGGAGTTTGGTTTGCGCTGAATTAGCATAAACAAATTACGCTAATGCAGCGCAACTGAGTGCATCATCAAGTTGCAGCACAAGGTGTTGCTAAAGTGTTTGTTTTCAGCCCCAAACATTATTACATTAGGAAATAGCCCTTAAAGTAATGAAAGTAGAACTTTGTGCTACTTTGCATCAAGGGGTGATCACATGGATGGTACACTCATGTTTTTTCACCCAAAGCGTTATCTTTTAAGATTGCTAGAAAGGGCTTTGCTCCAAAGAATACCTCCTTGAGGGAGGTATTAACAAGGAGAAAAGTACTTTCTTCTCTTACATAAATATGTGCTGTACTATATAGCACACATCCAATGCATGAAAAGGTTTAAAGTTAGTCTGAGCATACTGTTTTGTACACCCTTTCAAGATCCCTCCCCCAAAACACACACACACACACACACACACACACACACCCCCCCCCCCTTTCTCTATGGTGCAAACGTGTACAAGTACAAGAAAACCCGTTTATGCACCAGCATGTAGGAAAGGCGCAGCAGCACCACAGATGTGGCAAGAAATAACACTTCAGGGTATATTGTGTCTTTAGAGAAACTGTGGCTGAACAAACCCCAAGTTCCTCACTTAAAGGGTCCACTAATATTTAGGCTCTTGGGTGCTGGGGAATCACATGTACCTGTTACTAGAACAGGACACCAAATGATCAGGCAAATGCTTGCTTACAAGGGGGTGAAGAAGACCTGACTGAACAGAAATGTAGAGTCAGAAGAGTCTGTGGGCCATGCAAAGAAGCGCATTGATCCACATTCCCATCAAGCAGATGGGGACCTTTCCAGCAGTACCTCTCCCACTGTCCCAAAAAACTAAGGGGCATATTTGCAAGCCCCTAGCGCAACCGGAGCATCACTTTTTGTGTCGCTCCGGCGGCACTGTGCACTTCTTGTGGCTTAACGTAACCTTGTAAATACGGGCCCTTCACACGCAGCTCTCTGCGTGGAAGGGGCGTGCAGTGGGTGTTGCTGTGGGCGTTCCACAGCAACACCCATTGCATTTTGACACTTTCCCAAATTTATGAAATTTCGTAAATCTGAGGCAGCACCAAAATCTAACGTGGTGGCGTTAGCATGGCACAACAAGGAGAAATGCTTTCATTTCCTCTTGTTTTTTGCTCTTTCTATGTGTGCTGCATTTTGCAGGGCACATAGAAATAGCAAATTGCCATTGAAGATTGTTTTTGGGCAAGGAGGTATTTCTTCCTGCACAAAAACAATCTCCCCCCGCAACGCAGCCATCCTTGCACCATGGCGTAAGGGTGGCTGTGTTGGCGCTCGGCAGCTAATTTAGTGCTGGCACAGGGGGAAACAAAGGGATGTGGCGTATTCTAGTAAATACGGTGCATCCCTGTGTTTTAGAAGTGATGCAGCACGGCGCTGCCACTTCTTGTAAATATGGCCCTTAGGGCCTGAGTTAGAACTCGAAGGATGGGTTACTCCATCACAATGGTGATGGTTATACAGTCTGCTGAAATCTAAATCCTATGGAGTAACCTGTCCGCCAAGTTCTTAATGATGCCCTATGTTTTTTCTATGAGCATTTTCTGTAGAACATAGATAGATTCTAATATTAGAATTAAATCTCTAACATGGGCATCCTTTCAAATGGCATTCGTCCCTATGAATTTACTACACTATAAAATGGCCACACAATGGGGCATGACCTTGTACCTCTCCCAGAGCTCAGCAAAGGGTCAGAGCTATCTATGGGCCCCCATCTTGTGCATCCTTGCTTACCTTCTTTGCTGCTTTGTCCAACCCTCCGCCGCAGGCTGCGATCCAAGAGTTGGTGGGTCCTGGTGGGGCTCGCTCCAGCCATTAACCGCGCAGTGGCTTCGTGTAGGAACACCTGGAAAAGACACTTATGAGCACAGACACGAAAAAACAGCTGAGAGGGGCAGGGGGTTTGTTTACAGTGGAGGGAGACGGCCTGATAACATCCATGGGAGAGAGTAGAGCACAACACACACAGCAGAGTGGGATTGAGGGAATGCTATTAGGGGAGAGAGGGAGCAAATCAAAAATGTCTTAGAGTTGGGACAGGGTGCTCTTAGAGAAACTTAAGGAAAGAATGCTGTCTGATGAGGGTGAGGGTGGAAAAACTGTGTCCGTGGGGAGGGACAAATAACACTTTAGGGGGCGAGAGCGCAGAGTACAATCTGACAAATAAAGGAAAGGGTTGTTTTCACCTCAAAGGAGACAGACGGAAAGCACTAAATCCTTCATCAAAGGAGTGAGAGGAGGTAAAAGCTTTTAAGAAAGACGGGACGGTGCAAAGTGCACTTTATTTGTAGAATGAGAGGCACAGAGCCGGCTGAGACGGTGACAGTATGCATTTTTACCCGGTGAAGGAGAGGGACAAAATGCACTTGAGGAAGTGAGAGGATAAGTTTGTCCATTGTTGCCCAGGGATCAGTTTGCTTATTTTTAAGAAAAGGGACATTGTACACGTCATCAGTGAGTAAACAAGGGCCTGAGGGAGGCTGTCAGGACAAAAGATGTTAAGGAAGAAAAACTAAATATAATGCTGTCACATGTTTCCTGCAGATCTTGCAATCCGCTAAAGATCTCATTCGGGCTCCTATACATCCTCCCTGCAGGGACTGGACCCTATGAGACTCACCCGGCGCATTGCAGACCGGGCAGACTGTGCCAGCCTGCGGAGGCTGCTCAGGTCCTGCTGGAAGCCCCTCAGCTCCAGTGGAGAAGCCTGGAACACACAGCTCATCTGCTGGCCTGCCATGCCGGCTGTGCTCATCTGCTGCTGCCAAACATTCGTCCTCGTCACCAACAGCAGGTCACAAAACAGCAGCTGGACCGCCTACAAAGACCATACAAAAAACAGAATGGAACACAATTTCAGAATGGTTGCCAGCATTTACAATCTATTTTCAAAAGGAATACTCATTTGATTAAAGACATCACTATTGAAATGCCCCAAAACTGAGTTTAGAATAGTCCCTCAAAATACAGCAGTCTTTACTCCTTTTCCGTCCGCACTAATTGCAATTAGGTTGTCAAACTGACTATCTTTTGCGCCTATTTCTAATATATCGGTAGTGCTGCTGCTTGTAGAGCATTTTCATAACGTTGATTTTTATGTATATAAGCATCCTTCCCAAAAAATCCCAAAAGAGTGAAAATATTAAGGCCTGGACAGATTTAATGATGTCCCATTTTCAAGTTAAAAGAAAATCCTTATCTATTAAAATCGAATAAATGTCACACTCAATCTGACAGTTTGAACTTTTCCCTAATATTTCCTGCTTGCTATACGTCAAATAAGAATTGATGGGAACATTCTCCAAGCAGATAAACACGCACACAATAAATGTCCACTGTTTCATACTGAGTAGCAATGCGACTTGCTTGGTATATTATTTGATATAAAGCTATTCCACTTCTTGCCACAGGGTGGTAGCAGAATGCAAGCTTTCAAAGCTATGAACACGCCATGCTCCTTATAACCTGCTTTCAGTACTACATTTTACTGCAATAATTTAAGGAGCAGAAACTTAAGTAAAGGTATTCATTTGTGGGTTATATTCTAAAAACAGCATGTGGGTGAAATACCACAAACAAGATTTTAAACAAATAATTAAAATAATTAATCTGCCGTATCTTCGGCTTTTTATTTATTCATCTTGAAAACATTTAAAATTTTCAAGAAATTCAATCCATTTGCTCCTTTGGCAGTCGCAACGCCCTTCATAGTAATTACCACTGGATCAGTCAGAGAGGACCGAAAAATACCCATGTGAAAATGGCTGGGCCCTGGGAAGGATAGCACATAGATAATTTTTTTAAGTAAGGGTCCAAGGACGGCCTAAAAAAATTGTATTTTGCAAGTTTGCACCGCTTCTGTGTCAAAAAATGACTCAAATGCACACTAAAAAAGTATAAATATGGGCCTATGTTTCTTATTTCTAAGGACCTATTCTTCACTCACTTGTACTGACAGCCATATTTTATGCCCATTTAAGATTTGCAGCAGATATTTTTAGTTAGCCTGCATCTTCAAAACGTTGTTTTACATTCAGCCAATATCACTTAGCTGGTTAGCTCTTGACAAGCGGTTTACCTTTCGCTTGAACTAATAAAACTGTAAATGCGCATCCGATGAACATCGCATGATTAAAGGTGAACCACTCTTAATAACACAACGGTCGCTTCCCTTGTGAATGCGAACAGTTAAAGTGGAGGTGCCCACCTAACCGGAAAAGAAGTAATTAAAGGAACTGAAGAGGTATTTGATGAACACCATGTGATGCTTGCGCATTTTCGGGAAATATGTTAACAGAAAAGTAAATCTGTACACTCTAAAATACATTTATTTCTGAAGATGTATTTTCTGATTACAATTAGTGTAAATAGTTCCCGCTGAATTCAGGGTCCACCCTATTTTTCTGCAAATAGAAGAAAATTATCACAAGCAGTATTAAAGTAAACACCCAGTGAAAAATCAGAAATGTAAGATCATGTAGCATTGGAGTAGCAGTGGTGTCGATACTGCCCCCTTCAGGCCATTCACGTCGATACCAAAGAAGCTGCTTCTGTATTGCACTGCAGACGCATTGGACACCTCGTATGAACCATGCAATGCAACTACAATGCACAACAGCTGCAGCCATGGGAGTTCCACCAGTGAGATGCCACTGCAGCAAGTGATCCATCGAACTTCATTGAGAGAGAGCGGTCCAGGGAGACGGTGGCAACAGCCAGGTGACTATCCTGCAGAGAAGGAACCACTGACCTATACCAAGGTAAGAGTCATTCCCCACCTTATAGAAAACTGAACCTCCAAACAGCACATTCAGTCTCATATGGGTGGGGGGTAACGTGGGTAAATTAAAAATAATAATCATTCAATAATGTTAGATGGCATCATTGTTCGTTGTTGTTACTATGCATACCTACAGTCTCTGAGTAACAGCACATTGTAATATTGGCCAATGTTTTAAGAACCCTATCAATGAATGTGATCAGGATTCGAGCTGGGACTCTACAAACACATGTGATTAGAGACCCTGAACAACGGAGCCGTAAAACACCATGGACATCAGTAGAAACAGAACCACGCCTTTCCAGCTCCACTGAAAAGGGGTATGTGTGGAGTGTAGAGGCCCAGTCAACTCACAGGATAGCCATGAAAGTTTGGAAGAGAGACACAATGCCATTCGTCTGCAGAGAGACACCTGCTGCCCAGTAATCTTGGAGAGAGCTACTCACTGCCCACTAGTCTTGAAGAAAGAGACCCGCAACCCACTAGTTCTGGAGACGGACACGTGCTACTACTAGTCTGTAGAGAGACCTTACTGTCCACTAGTCTGGAGAGAGACACATTTCATCTAATAGACTTGGAGAGAGATACCCGCTGCCAGTTAGTCTGGACAGTCACCAGCTGTCCACTGGTCTTGAGTGGAATACCTGCCACCAACTAGTCTTAGAGAGAGACACAAACTGGAGAGAGACAGGCTACCTACTAGTTTGCAGACATAAAGCGATTCGGCAGAGTTGAACTTACCTTATCAATACCACTGCAGGCTGTAGAGGTCATGTTGAGACTGTCCCGTAGGTACACACTGGCTTTATCACACTGGGCCAGGCTGCCCTGACTGCTGTCCTGCTTCCCGAGCATGGTGCGTAAAGCCTTAAATGTGTAGAGCGCTGCCTTGGGCAGGGGGTTCCTACGCGGAATGAAAGAAAACAAAGATATGACTGGCTGTAGCAACGCTCCTCGTCAACGTCAACTGGTATGGCGTAAAACCAGTTTGCTATAACATAAAGCAATGGTTCAACCCCCTGCAGTATGTTTGATTCATGAGGTAAAGTTCATCCTTATTCTGTACGGCTTATTTCACAGAGACATGTTTTTTTCTCATGCGATGTTGTGTGTATTGTCCCAGTGATATGGTTTATGTGTTTGTCCAGCCACATCTTGATTATGGAAACAACATTTATTGGGGAGGCCATATAAAATCCGTCCATCACATGGAAATTTCCCAAAATGCCAAACTCAGCCACATTTAACCATGTTTCCCTAGCACTAGCATCCTTACAATGTCAGCTGGTTTAAACAATCATTCCATTCATATCAATGTGTCTGGTCCACACAGCTCTAGAAAACCTTGCTCTCTGGTCACAAAGACTTGACGGCATCATCCAGGAACTAGCAAGTGTCTAGACCCTTTACACACGGAAAACTGTGTTATATGTCTGTAAATTCAAATTTTTCAAAGCCGAACAATCAGCCATGTGAGTGCAGACAGCCGACTTATGGCGAGCTTTGTATCGAGCGAACCCCAACACCTGAGATGTAGGAAGTTGTTAGAAACTTAGCTAATGGCCTTCAGGCTTCACTGCACCTAGGTCAAAGGAACATTCCCTGTCTCTTCATACCCTTTCCAGCCCCAAGAAACTCTGGTAAATGTGCTCTTTGGCAAAATACATTTTAAAACACCATAATATTTACTTCCCTAGAAATGGTTAAATTCGTTTCCAAAGAAGGCGGCGCCTGGTAATCATCTGGACCTTGG
Organism: Pleurodeles waltl; assembly: GCF_031143425.1. NCBI lineage: Eukaryota > Metazoa > Chordata > Amphibia > Caudata > Salamandridae > Pleurodeles > Pleurodeles waltl. The sequence goes on from NC_090449.1 coordinate 153,588,861, forward strand.
GTATTAGTCTAAAAAGAAATATTAGCAAGTGTAAGAGCTCGCTAGTTACCGAGGATCTGAAGATTCATGGCCTGATTTAGAACTTGGCGGACAGGATACTCCACCCCAAGGGTGGTGGAGCACCATGTCCTCCAGTCGGACGGTACATCTGCTCTACATGGGACGGTGTGAGGACTGTCATGTTTCCAGCAGCGGTGCCCCCCCCGGCTCAGCCACGGGAAACCTTACACAACACACTTGGGACGTCAAATGACCGTCTACCCTATTTACTTGTACTTCTTTTCCTTTTCGGAACGGCGATGGAAAGCCTCTCTGAAGAAATGAAGAATAATGAACCCCCCATTCTGGGAGAAAACTCCTAGGGTGTTGGTGCGCCATACATTGTTTGTTTTACGGAAACAAACTCCTGCTTTAGTAATTTGCTTTTGTAAAACAAACACATTTGATGGGTGACTGCATAAAACATGGCGGACAGACACCCTGCAAATTTTGAATGCCTTCAGAGATGCTGCTGTGGCGGCGCCCACTGGGAAGGAACACCGACCTCTAAATATGGCACGTGGTAGTCCACGGGGCAGCAGTCGCCTTCCCCACTCTAAATGAGGGCTTCAGTGTAGTACCCAGATAACAATCCAGTTCTACTGAACTGCTGAAATATACTTATGATTACTTCTCCTCATGGTAAGCCTGATTCCTGTGATATGGTAATTAAGGTGGAGTGGTTTCTTCAGTTTTGTGTGTTCCAGATTTTAGACTCCTCAGGGTGGCTTGGGGGGATGAAGACATTCCATTTGACAGCAAATGTTGTCTGGCATATATATTATTCACAATTGTATAAAGACCCGTGGAAAGTTCCCCTAGGCGTATTTAAGTCACATTTACATTCTCCAATGTTTGTTTACTTCCCCAGGCAGTATCATGTATTCACTTGAGGGGTGGCTTATGCCATCAACGTATGATTGATTCCCTTGCGGTCTGTCTTAGTCTGTCTGCACACCACAATTCTCTGCCATGCTGTAGGAAACTGGCACTTGTTGCAGTTACCCCCACCCCCACTTTTTGCCTGATATTGATGCTGACTTGACTGAGAGTGTGCTGGGATCCTGCCTAACCAGGTCCCGGCACCAGTGTTCTTTCCCTAAAAATGTACCACTGTTTCCACAATTGGCACACCTCTGGCACACAGATAAGTCCCTAGTAAAAGTAACCAGTGGTACCAAAGGGCCGGTGGCCAGGGAGGGTCCCTAAGGGCTGCAACATGTGTTGTGCCACCATAAGGGACCCCATATCTAACACATGCACACTGCCATTGCAAATTGTGTGTGTTGGTGGGGAGAAAAAGGAAAAGTCGACATGGCATCCCCTTCAGGGTGCCATGCTCACAAAACACTGCCTGTGGCATAGGTAAGTCACCCCACTACCAGGCCTTACAACCCTAAGGCAGGGTGCACTATACCACAAGTGAGGGCATAGCTGCATGAGCAATATGCCCCTACAGTGTCTAAGTCCATTCTTAAACATTGAGGCCCATATTTATACTTTTTGACGCAAAACTGTGCCAACGCAGTTGTGTGTCAAAAAATTTACTGCCGGCTAACGCCATTCCAACGCGCCATGCGGGCGCCTTATTTATGGAATAATGTTAGCCGGCCATGCGGACTGGTGTGCGTAAAAAAAATGACTCACACCAGGCAGCGCCGGCATATGGGAAAATGGGGGTTATGGGTCAAAAAATGGGGCAAGTCAGGTCTGAGGCAAAATTCAGGCCTCAAACCGGTTTGCGCCATTTTTTTTTACGCCCAACCTCCATTGACATGACTCCTGTCTTAGCAAAGACAGGAGTCATGCCCCCTTGCCCAATTGCCATGCCCAGGGGACTTATGTCCCCTGGGCATGGCCATTGGGCACAGTGGCATGTAGGGGGGCCCAAATCAGGCCCCCCTATGCCACAAAAAAAAATCGGAAAAAAATACTTACCTGAACTTACCTTTACTTCCCTGGGATGGGTCCCTCCATCCTTGGGTGTCCTCCTGGGGTGGGCAAGGGTGGCAGGGGGTGTCCCTGGGGGCAGGGGAGGGCACCTTTGGGCTCCTTCCGAGCCCACAGGTCCCTTAACGCCTGCCCTGACCCAGGCGTTAAAAAACGGTGCCCATCAGGCTGTGCGCCGTTTTTTAAGGCCCACCCCCTCCTGTGCGTCAAAATGACGTCAGAGTATAAATATGGGGCACAGGCCTTAAAGTCATTTTTTGGAAGGGAACGCCTACCTTGCATATAATTAATGCAAGGCTGGTTCCCCCTTCCAAAAAATGAGGCACATGGTGGAATTTTGACGCCCGCGGGGTCGGACGTCAAAGTATAAATATGGGGCAGAGTTTGCGCCGATTGTGCGTTTGACGCACATTCGGCGCAAACAGAGTATAAAAATGCCCCCGAAAGTGCAGTGTGGCCATATTAACTATATGGTCTGGGAGTTTGTCAAAACAAACTCCACAGTTCCATAAATGCTACACTGAATACTTGGAAGTTTGGTATCACACTTCTCAGCACAATAAACCCCCACTAATGCTAGTGTGGGATTTATTTAAAAAATGCTCACAGAGGGTATCTTAGAGATGCCCCCTGTATTTTACCCAGTCCTCTAGTGTGGGACTGACTAGTCTGTGCCAGCCGGCCACTAGCAGATGAGTTTCTGACCCCATGGGGTGAGGGCCTTTGTGCTGTCTGAGGCCAGAGACAATGCCTGCTTTGGGTGGAGGTGCTTCATATCTCCCCCCTGCAAGAGCTGTAACACATGGCGGTGAGCCTCAAAGGCTCAGGCCTCGTGTTACAATGCCCCAGGGCACTCCAGCTAGTGAAGATGCCCTCCCATGGACAAGCCCCCACTTTGGGCGGCCAGTTCGGTTGGAAACTTAGGAAAAACAAGGAGGAGTCACCACTTCAGCTGGGACCACCCTAAGGTGTCCAGAGCTGAGGTGACCCCCTCCCTGCAGAATCCTCCATCTTGGTTTAGAGGACAGCGACCAATAGAGAGGAATGTGCACCCCTCCTCAAAAGGAGTGGACACAAGGAGGGTGTAGCCACCCCCAGGGACAGTAGCCATTGGCTACTGCCCTTTGACCCTGTAACACCCCTAAATCTTGTATTTAAGGGCTTTGCTGAACCCAGCTCACCAGATTCCTGGTGACTTACAAGAAGAAAAAGGACTGCTAAGCTGAAAACCCCAGCAGAGAAGGAAGACGACAACTGCTTTGGCCCCAGCTCTACCGGCCTGTCGGCTGCTTCAAAGAACCTGCAAAAAGACCAGCAACGCCTCTAGCAGGCTCAGCTACCTCTGCCAACTCCAGAGGACTGCCATGCAACCAAAACGACCAAGAACTCCAGAGGACAGCGTGTCTGTCTAAAAGAAACCTACAACTAAGGACTCACACCTCACTCCAGATGAGTGAGTCCTGACCGCTGTGCACCCGACGCCCACGGCCCGTGTCCAGGTAGTCCACCCAGCAAGAAAGGACCCCTCCAAACCTCTATGACAATGCCTGAAGAGGGAATCCAGAGGACCCTCCTGACCGCGAGCTCTGGACGAAGATATCCGATGTCTAAAGGACACACTACTCCCGCAGCCCCCAGGCCTTGGAGAAACTGACCTCCAGTGTAGCATTTACCGGCAGGTGGCCCTCTTCCCCATCCAGCCAGTGGTTTGCCCGAGAAGCCCCCCAGGACCTCGTCTGCAGACTCGAAGTGACCCCCAGGGTCCCCCCATAGAGTTGTATTTAAAACCCGATGGTCTGTTTGCACCCTGCACCCGGCCGACCCAGTGCAGCTAAGGGTGTGTGTTTGGTGCCTACTTGGGGCCCTCTAGTTCTCTCTTGAACCCCCCCCTCGTCTGCCCTTCAAGTCGCAGGTACTTACCTGCTGACTGACCGGATTGAGAGTACCCCGTCTCTCCAGGCGCCCACATTAATTTGGTTCCTCTTAGACCTCTGCACCCGACCGGCCCTGTATTGCTGGTGGTGGGTGTTTGGGGTTAACTTGAACCCCCAACTGCGGACTACCTAAAACCTGGAGATAGGAACTGTAAGTTGAATACTTACCTGTAAACCTGAACTATCATTTCCTCCCCTAGGAACTTTTGAAAATTGCAGTGTCCACTTTTAAAATAGCTTTTTGCCACTTTAAATAAAACTGTATACATTGTCAATTCTATTCAAAGTCGTGATTATATATATGCAAAGTACCTTACTTTTTATGTACTTACCTGCAAATTGAATCTTGTGGTTCTGGAAATAAATTAACAAAACATATTTTTCTATATAAAATCATTTTGGTCTGGAGTTAAGTCATTGAGTGTGTGTTTCTTCTATTGCTTGTGTGTGTGTGCAACAAAGGCTTAACACTACCCTCTGATAAGCCTAACTGCTCGACCACACTACCACAAGTACAGCATTAGTATAATCTATTTTCGTCTTTGTCAAGCCTCTGGGAAATCCCTGGACTCTGTGCACACTATATCTCACTTTGATTTTGATATATTATATACAGAGCCAGCGTCCTACACATGTCCTTTGGGTATTCTCAGTTCTAATACTTATTTCTTTTGCCCTTTCTTGTCAAATCTTTTTATTGAGCTTTAACATAGTCAAACAACATAATTAATCAACCAAGCAAGGTACATAAGTCGCTAATAGCGAGGCCTTCCATCTCAATTCTCAGTTCTCAAGTAAAGCATTGATAGGATGCAATTACCTCTTTTCCCTTTTTCTTGCCTTTTGATACATTACCCTATCTCTAATAGGCAATCTCCTGTCTCAAGGGTTATTACTCGAGGAGATATTTCTCGCACTCACTGTATTACCTCACCAAGACCCTCCACCTGCTTCACATCATCTTTCACATTATGCTCTGCCTTCGACAAAGGTGTTCCAGTGCCTATCTCAAAGACAGACTAGTACTCACTCAGTGGCATAGAGGGTCTTTGGCATGTATTCCACCAGAGGATACAGTCTTTCTGCTGCTTCATCATCTCCCTGGAACCAATTAATTGCCACGATGATGATGGAAGCCCACCACTTGGCAATGGGATCTGTGCCTGCAGGAGACAGAGGAGCAAAACAGATTAGCAATTGCTGCAAGTGGAGTGGATTAGGTCAAGAAGGGACAAATATACAGAGAAAATGGAGGAATGAGCTTGGAAGTCAGTGCACGGAAGTACGCTTAAGTGGCCTGCAAGAATGTATGTATGTGCCCCACATATACTCCAATACAGAAGAGAGCAAATGAGCAGAAAAACAGATCCCTAATTACCTAGGCACTGCAGGTCTTCAGTACAGCAGGTCATATTGCTAATAGTGATTTGTGCTCCAACACACACCTCTCTCTGACTTTACAGTAGCAGGTAATGCTCTTACATATGATGCACACCCAAGAGTACAGGTTGGTCCAAGATTGACATCACTGAGGTAGGTAATCTGCTCTCCTTTGACCTACACCCAAAAACGATAGGCCAGATCCTGTGTACCATTACTATGGCAGACCATTACTATGGCAGGCACTACAGCAAAAACAGCCTGTCCCAAATGATATCATTATCACGCCAAATACCCGTCCACCTGTGCTGCGCTACTCCTATTGTATACCAGATCCTGTGTGTGTTCACTGAGAGATAACTTCTCACCTGTGATGCATGCCCAAGAGCACCGGCTGGTCCCTGAGTAATTGCACTGCAACAGGTAAAGTTCTCTCTTGTGACTGATACCCCTAAAGCAGGTCGACCCTGGGAAACATCACTATTTGAGGTACCTCCACACACGCAGCCTGCCCCAAGTGACATCACAATCATGTCTGACACTTGTTCACCTGAGTAGCATGCCTCATAATGCACACCAGATCCAGTGGGTGTTCCCTACAAGTACTAATGTTCTCACCTGTGATGCCCAAGCGTACGCTTCCCTGTGTGACGTGAGTATAACAAGTCATTTACTCCTGTGTCCAAAGCACAGGACGGACCCTGTGTGACATCACAGGGGCAGGTAATGTTCTCACCTGTGACGCATGCCATGCTGGAGCTGATGGAGAAGCTGTGGTTGGTTGTACCTGCAGCATCTGAGAATCCATTCAGTAACTGCAGATATTCTAGGGCATCTGAAAACTCCCTGCACAGGGTAAGAAAAAAATATACGATCAGGCAGAAGTACCCAAACCTGTATGCACAAACAAACCACTACCCATGAACCATGAAGAAAAGGTGTCCAATCTCAGATCACCATAGCTAAAAAGCAACATTACATTCTCAGTCTGGTTCCAGTTCAGGGAGATGTGGAATAACTACAATTTTTCAATTTCTGGAAATACAAGTTAATCATCAGAGACAGGACGTTTGAGTTGAAGGAGTGTTTTGACTACCAAAGGTACACGGGTTATTGTATGCAGTCTCAAAGTCAAAAACATGGATCACTTGATTTTCAATAATGATGCCCTACAGGGGCATTAAAGCATCCAGAGCTGAGGTGCAAATTAGTGTAAGCATATTTAGGCATGTTCCCCTGATACTCCCAAAGCATGAATTAGGGCTTTGGCCCTATACAGACCAAAGGCCCATTTCAGGTGCTGGAGAACTACAGATTCTCAAAGGTTTAGCGTCGGTTTGGCGTTGCTTTTGTAACGCTAAACTGATGCAAAAAATGTTTGGCATTCACAAACCAACGCAAATAGGTATTTGCGTTGGTTTGTGTGGCACAGTAACGGAAAGCAGCACAAAACGCTGCTTTGCATTACTTTGCATCAAGGTAGCGTTACATGGGTGGTACATGGGGGTACCCGTGCTACCAACCAAGCTTTTTGATGCTAAACCCTATTCTGAAACACCAGAAGAAAGGGTTTAGCCCCAAAAATGAATGCCTTTGAAAAGCAGGTGCTAAACAGAGAAAGGTTTTTATTTCTCCCTGCTTTTCTGACTCTGCGTGTGTGCTGCACTGTACAGCACACATACAAAGTAGGAAAGCATTTCCTGTTTTCTAGGCATAGTATGTTGTACAGGAATGGTACCCTTCCTGTATCGGAAGGGTACCCTTCCTGTACAAACCCTATGCTAGTCTCACACACCCTAGCACTATGGCGCAAAGGTGTGGCAACGGCACACGGCAGCTGAAATCAGCGTCAGCGCTAGGGAGAGGAGAGGAAAGAGCCACATCTATGTGAATATGGCGCTCTCCAGGTCTCTCCTAATCCCGCAGCGCAGCACAGATTTTTTGGCTGCTGCACTAAATTGTGTGATATGTTTCAGAATCTGGGCCTTAGTCTTAACACATCTCTGTCGACTATAACGGTTATTCCATCCTTTGTGCCCTGAGGCTGGCTTAATGGCATGAGGCGCTCAAGAAGTCCACAAAGATTAAAACAAAGTATAAAAGGAAGTAAACTGACAATGTGGCAAGGTACACGAAACTTTATCACAAGCTAAAAATAAATATGCCCTAAAGGATGGCAAGCAAAGAGGCGCCCACTGATAATGGAGGGTTAGGCTAGCCAATTAGCATCACTGTTGTCATGTCTTAGAAACAGTGGTCACAATGAAATTCATTAACAGCAGACCACTACAAGGCTTAATCAAATGACCTTCCTCAGTATCAACAAGAACAGTAATTCTGAGAGTGGGAATCAGTCTTTTGGCACCGGTTATTAACATGATTAAAATTATCTGACCATGAAAAAAACAACCAAAACAACCACGGAGTCTCCAATCTAAATAGCATGAATAGTCTATGATTGCGTCCGCTTAAGTCCAGCAGTGCTGCAGCCGAAGACTTGCAGGTTTCACAACATTCCTTGAGAAAATTTAAGACTAGCGAGGGCATTAAGAATTTCCTAGGTAAGCTAAGGAAGTTGACAGCATTGTTCCTAAGGTTGGCCTAGCAGACCCTAGTGCTGCATTTTACTAAGTGTACAAAAGGCCTTGACTCAAGAAGGACATTCAGGCAAAGAGTGAGATGTTAGTGCAGGTCTCCTCTCTCACAGAACAGGTAGATTCTCAGATTCCTGATGAGCATTTTCTGTAAACAAGCAGATCCACCAAGACCAGACAGCCGGGCAGTTTCACAAACACCAGCCCACACCATTCTAGGTCATCATCCAGATATTCTCAATGACATAGTCCAAGTCCGCAAATGACATCACACCCCATCTTTGATGCGTAAAGCACGAGGTGATCTTGCAGCTCCTGGTATTTTAATAAGTGGATGCTTGGCATATTGTAAACTGTAAGTAGATTCATGAAACCAGGGACATGATTTACTTGCTAAACAACACCCCCTGTGGTCACCCCTCTGACTTCCCAATAACCATTAACTAAATCCATCAACAATTGAGAATAGTGTCATGTATACCAGAAAGGTATATGACACTTAAATTTCGAAACCCCAGGTTGTCTATTAGTATTTTACAACATGTGCTAAAGTACCTGCCTGGTCTTGAGCTTTCAAATACTTTGGAAAGTTAGATCTTAAAAAACCTTCTCAGACTCAGAAAACTACGTAAAAATGCTTTGAAAACTGGCATATCCCACAGACTGGAAGAAAGAAGGGTCAGGCAGTTGCTTCGACAGCACGCACATGATTTTTCACTATGATCTCGTAGATGGAGTAATTTGGAAATAAAGATGAAACTACAATTTGACACATGTAGTGCACTTACTCTGCAACAAGGGAACAGTTTTGTGGCCATTCTTTCTCCCCTTTGGATAGATAAGTATTTTACTAACATACAATATTGTATATAATAAAACCTTATAAAAGAAAACTGTTTATCCCAGCCATGCCTAAAATGGAAATATGAACTGTTGGTGTTCACTATTCCAGGAGTTCTCATTTGCTATTAATACTTTCCCATTAAAATTACTTCACCATTTAGAGTGTTTTAAAAAAAAACCTTTTTCTCCTTAACTAACTTTCTTAAAACTTTTAATGCAAAGTCATCTATTACTCTGACTTTATGAGCATTTCAAAGACTAAAGCATCTACACCTTGGACCATATGAACCACCTTAGGCTTAAACTGTCCACAGCAACAGCCTTTCCCATTTCTGTTGATTATGTGGCACGACGCGAGCAGCCCCTGCTCGACATGCTCCGATTCCCGCGCCCTCCACAAGCCGTGGAAAACAAGACCCCTCTCCACTTACCCTTCTCCTTCGGCAAGAGGTTTGGTCTGCTCTGGTTTCGCCACACAGTATAAGGCTTTCTCAAGAAGGTGTTCCCGAAATGCCTGAGTGACCTGGGCCAGTGGGTCCACTGCACAAGAAACAGAAAAAAAAATATTAGCCACAACAACGATAAAAAAACTAAATAAGCTAAGGAAGACAGGCATCATAATCCACATGCTACCAGCGCCACTGTAGATCCCTGCACAGCATCACCTATCCCAACACCTCTCTCTGCATCCCAAAGAAACTCAGAATTGGACCCTTCTTCCCTGACCAGTGGACTAAAAATTGAACCTTTGAAAAATCATCCAAGGACCACCGACAACACTACTCAGACCTACTACCCTTAGCGTCACGTTACACATAGCTGTGGATATGCAGACCTAAACTGACAATATGCCATTTTCCTTTAATATCCAGAGATAAAGCTTGGGAACATGCTGGTGATCTAATCCAGTGTTGCTGAACAAATGGCTTTAGTGGGCGCCTGATCATCTTTCAAAGAGGTAGACGTGCATTTCCATAGATTTCTGGTGTAAACACTGGTTAAAGTACTACAGGGAGGGAGTCATTTTTTATGACCTGCCACACACAAGTCAATAGATTTCCCTGACATATACAGAATTAAGCAAAGAAACAAAGTCAAGAATATAACTACAATTTCTGAAATTGTTAAAAGTGTTGGGGAGTATGTAAGGATAAAGTGTGTCTACGAAGGTACTTCGACTATTTTATTTACCGTATATATTTAGCACAGATGTTCAACCTCTGAGCTACAGAGCGCTTTGCTTAGTATATGCATGCTGTAATCAGTTAGAACAACTTGCATTCCCCTGGTCCCAAGGCACTTAAAATACGTCTGAACCCAATGGTGGAAAAAACAACCTAAGGTGGATTCTACGTCCTGTTGCATTGTGGGTTTTGGGGGAGGTACTACAAGTCACTCACTTTGAAACCTCTTCTTTGAACAACAATATGCAATGTCTGCACCCAATGCTAGATGGCAGGAGTGTGCATTCATGACAGTAGGGGGTGGAGACATCTTTTAATCGTTTACACTGCAGGATGCATCGCAAATGCAAACAATGACAGGTTTAAGTGCAGCTGACAAGAATATGATATCTGTCTAGAGGAGTGTTTCAGTCTCACAGGTGCCTGGTTCTAGAGAACTGAAAGGTCAGGCAAGTCTTTGAAGGTCAGATTATACGAGTACCATGAGGGTGTGGACTGGATCTGTGAGACTTTGCAGGTTGTTGCTGAGGTCTCTGATGGTGTGAAGTATATTGATGAAAATCTTAATGACTGCAGGGGATTCCTTAACAGTGTGGCATGGGTGGGAGAACAAGGCACTAGAAGTGGTGAGAACACTAAACAAACACTTAGGTCTATGGCCTGAGTTACAGAGGTGGTGTAGGGGTCTACCTTTACTTGTGGAATGCCCTGCATGTGGTGGTTGCATATGGCTTTTAGGAAATTGGCATTCGGCTGTGCCTTTGATGATTTTCACCCTCACAATTTAGTTGTCCAGAGTATCTCTCAACGTTGCTCTGCTCAAGGATGCTTTGGGTTTGTGGGTCTTGGGGGTGAATGGGATACACATGTTGATGAAGAAGATTAACTAACCCTTGAAGGGTTTGTCTTGTGTAAAGAGGTCAGAGACAGCTGAGAGAGCTTGTTGAAGTGACCCATAGAAGACACTTTTTAATAATATGGAGGAGATTTCAGTGGGTTTCTGTTAGTTTTGTTGTTAATGAGGGGTTACTGAATGTGTGGTGAGGAAAGAGGTGGCTGGGCTGGTGGCAGTCAGCTGAGGCAAGTGAGACTGCATGGTGAGGAAATGGTAGGTCAATGTGCTCCCTTTTTGGGTGTGAAACAGTAATGAGGTTGGTTGAGTTGACAGAAGCCAGATCACATTTTCTAGTTAGGTCAGAGGAATACCTATTGGCAGTAGACTATTAACAGTAAAGGATACAAGAAGGTCTGCAAATTTGTCTGCATCAGTGCAGGAGACGCAGGTAGTTGTGAAAGTTCAGGTGCAGAGTGAGGAGCGGGGGAATGTGGAAGTGTTCTGAGGATCAAGTATTTCAGGGGATGATAACCAAATCCTGACATGTCTCATGGAGCTGTTTCTCTTGTATCACACTATCATCAGGCCCCCTTGCCTTTGTGCACATTCCAGCCACACGTGTTTCAGAAAGCCATATCTATTGTAGTGTACCTCCCATCTGTGTGTAAGTTTTACACATATCCAAATGTACAAGGACGTCCATACCTTTGTCTGTGTTTCAGGCATCCCCACACATGGCAGTTGCTCCCCACTTCTTTGTATGTTTCAGACAATCGTGTTTTGAGATAGTCATACATGCTTTAGTAGTTACGTAGTGGTACATTTCAGTCAGTGACACATGTACAAGTGTGTCTGTGACTTTGTGTTCCAGGCAGTCCTATGTTTGCCAGTAGCAACCCTTCTTAGTGTATGTTTCAGACAGACACTCTTGTACCAGTGTGTCACTGTGTTTGTATATTTCAGACGGTCAACCATGTTTGAGGTGGGCATACTTGCTACAGTGTTTTCCGACTTGTGAAAACATTTAGGCCTTCATTACAACTTCGGCAGTCTTTTACAAAGACCGCCGAAGCTGCGGGCGCCAGTATACCACCAGTGCTGGCGGTATATCTGGCTCCCTAATATGACTTTTCCGCTGGGCCAGCGGACGGTAACAGTGTTTCCGTCCACTGATCCAGCGGAAAAGTCACATAAACATTGCAGCCGGCTCGTAATAGAGCTGGCGGCAATGTTGATGTGCAGCGGGTGCGGTGAAATGCGGGATGGGGCTGTGCCTGGTGGCCCCTGACCTGCCCATGCCAAGTGCATGGGAAGTGCAGGGGCCCCCAGGGGCACCCCGAGTCCCCCTTACCGCCAACCTTTCCATGGCGGTGTTTACCGCCGTGGACAGGCTGGTGGTTGGGGATTATGACCGCCAGGCAGAAGCCTGGTGGTATGTTGGAGGGGCCGGTGGTATGGCCGTGGCTAATGCACCACGGTCATAATAGCTGGCGGAACACTGCCAGCCTGTTGGCGGTGTTACCGCCAGATTACCGCCGGCCGCCAGGGTCGTAATGAGGCCCTTAATGCCAATTTATATGCACAAACATGTCCCTTCCTGTGTTTCATCACAAATGTGCCACAAAGTCACTGATTTCGTGTGTTTTTAACAGTGGCACATGTGCCAATGTGTGACTGAATTTGTGTTTGTTCCAGATGGTCATGCATGTTGGATTGCGTGTGCTTCACACCGTCACATATGTGCTAGTGTGGCCTACCTAGGTTCCCGGCCGTGCTGTAGATGCTGTCTCGCGGAGCACTCTTCACAGCCCAGTCCCCATCCACAAAGAAGCGGTGCCCAAGAGGGTGGCAGAGCCACTGCATAGCCGGGGGGATGGTGCCGCTCTGGGAGAGGCAGACCTGACGGGCACTGCTCAAGAAGAAGCGCTGCGAGGAGAAGCACACACAAGATTAGGAGCAGAGAATCAGGGCTCAACACTAATCACATGCAGGAAGTATATTCTGCTCAGAAATGATCTATGTGGAATCAGGGAATGATCCGCTGAATGTGGGATCAGTCGTGGTTCTTGTACATTGTAAGTAGGCGGCTGCAGATGTTATTTAGCTGACTGGGGCACCAACATGACCGCCATCTTTAGATCAATAAATGGTTTACATGAGGCACTCTTGAAGCTGTTTTCATATATGGACTGGTTGCATTGCTGTGAGCTGGCTTGGGATCCATAAAAACCTAAGAATCCCGTTCTTCTCCTGGGACACCTTCTACTGGGCGTTCACACACACACACACACACACTGACACAGGCCCCTGTGATGGGTGGCCTGGTGCTGAGCAGTGGTAAATGGGGGCAGGGGTTGTTCTCTGTGTGGGCGGTGGGGCAGGAGACGGTGTGAAGGATCGGGGAAAGACAGGTGGGGGACACTGCACGCCCCCTCTTGCTGTAGAAAGAGGTCAGAGGGGGCCAGCACCGTACCCTGCTACTCGTGAAGCTGAAGCCTCAACCAATTTTAAGGGCAGGAGTTTATAGATGGTAAAATTGGGCCCAGTGTCTCCGGAATGTGTTGGGTTGGGCGGAATTCAACACAAGAAATCGGCTCCACCCGAAGAGTAATCCGTCTATTATTAGAATTTATAAATAAACCTTGGTAAATAAAAGGGGATGTAAGAAAAAAGAAATTTCCTAACTCCCTTCATAGCAATATTTTGCCCCCAAAAACAAAAAACCTGCAACTACATCACTCAGAGCCTATGGTAGCAATAGTTTCCAGAATAAGTGAACTTTAAACATTGCAACTGGGACAAAATTGTCCTCACTTCGGTACTTCTAATGCACTAAAACAGAAAGATATGAGTGCTGGTTTTCCTGAGATGACTGCAGCTACAAAGAAAGCACACATTCTGTGTGCACAACCACTGTCAGCCCCAGCACTACAGCTCACTAGCGCAGACTATGGACACCCAGACACCAATCAAGCACAACTTTAAATACTCAGCCTTGCATGACACACTCACCGCCAAGAAATGAAACCTGCGATGAAGGCTGGTCTTGATCCGCAAAGCTGCCGCCACGTATATTTCAGCAAGGGTCGCCACAGTGATGGTGTCACCGGCGCACTCGGCCAGATTCACAGCACTCAGGGCCATGTTGATCGCAGACAGATCACGCCCAACATGCTTTCCTGAAGAATGAGAAGAGGGCTAACTGGTGCCCAAGCAAGGCTGCATTTCTCTGCTCCAGCACATGCTGTCATTAGTGAAAGGAACCAGTATCTACCAGGAATTCCCTACGCTGAAGAGGCTGAGCATGCAATTACAAATAATCAGAATTCTTAGGTTCCTGGCTTCTTTTTGCATTTATGTTAACCTTTCCCGATATGACACACATTGTGGTTTGTTAAGTTTTTTGTAAATAGGGGGCACATAAGTGGTGGTTTTCAGAATTACAGTTTATTTTACCTCATCAATAAAACACTAGGCCTTATTTATAGTTTGGCCAATGAAGGACATCCGTAAAGAAAGGCAGTGGATGTACTGTATGCCCAGTTAGATTACAAAGAGGCATAGTACACTCTAAACAGGGCAGACATGTGTTTGTTGACTGTCCACATCCGCCAAACTTTAAATAAGACCTGATGTTATGTTCTGGACATTTGGGTTGTGCTAAGGCCATGCTGGTTGCTGTGCGGTGTACGTGTGTGCACCCGCTAGTGTGTGTATGGCTGTAAGTGCATGTGTGTGTACCCGCGCCTGTAATCCAGTTCTGAATTAGGCGCTGAGCTAGCAGGACTCTACCATATTTAGGAAACGTAAACAGTTTGTATGTTGACAGGACACAATGATTCATGTGATGGGACTGAAATAAAATTACTGGATTCTGACAGATTTAGAGGAGGTTGTAGGCTACCCTCGCTTCCACTGAACACCCTGGGCTGAAGTACCAGATTACAATGAGTTGTAAAAGAAAATCCCTGGATACAGTGTTACTGTGACGCGGAGTTATGTGATCAACATATGCCCACTCCTCTCAGTACCTGTCATGTGCAGCTGGTGCAGTTTGTGGTAGACCAAGGCAGCATCTCGAGAGCTTTTGCGTACGTCATCCTTCAACTCCTGGTCCCTCCGGAAGCCGCCGGCCCGGGCGGCCATCCAGCGTCCCACCCACAGCCGCTGCAACACATGGCGGATCAGGTTCCACATCAGGCTGCAGCTCAGGTCCAAGTTGGATGTGGGAAGCGGGCGACCCAGGGCCCTCAGCGCAGTCCACAGGTTCTGCGAGGCCTGAGCAAAGTCACCCTGCAAGGGAAGGAGTAACAGTTCTTTACAACAACTGCCCTAAATGCTGAGAAATTAAATTGACATGCTTTCACTTTTCAAAATACTTTTAGGATCAAATTGTCAGTCTCTTTCACATTTTTCACAGAAAGAAGGTATTTTTCTGATACATCCCACTTTAACTTTAGATTATATGTGAGGCACTTCCTTCTGTTGATGTATATATTTTGGTTAAGCACCATTGTTAACCTTTGTTATGATATACTTGTTCTTGCACACCCTTTTGCTAACTGGAGGAATCCTACGGTATCTTTCCCTCCTATTGGGAGGTAACACCCCCCTCCTCCTGTTCGAAGACATTACATTACATTACCCTCTAAAAGTTCAGATTTATCATACCGTGTACCATCCTCCTGTTAGGAACTAAGGGCTAGATGTACCAAAGGATTTGACCCATTCTGTGTCTATGGGAAAAAGCTTTCGTACATATGGCCCTAACTGTGGTACGAACCCTTTCTTCTGGAAGGCATATCAGGGTACACGTTCCTTGTGTTGGGCGGTATGCAGTGGAAACCAGTTGTTCGGTTTGAAGGCATATTCCCAAACAGCCTTCTCCCATTGACAGGTATGACCTTTCTAGCATTCCTCATTAGGTTGGATGGAGTATTATGGGGCACACTCACCCCCTGCAGAGGTATATTGTAGTACACTTTCACCCGGTTGAGACGTCTAATAATCTCCACCCTTCTCCTGCAGTGAGGTATATTATGGTACACCTTTTTCCTGTAGGAAGACATATTTTGGTGCACACTTGCCTGTTGGGAGGTATAATATGGTACACCACCTTTGCAGGGGTTTATTCCGGGCCACCATCCTCATGTAGAGAGGTATATTATAGTACACCTCCACCTTTTACAAGGTGTAATGGGAACACCTGCATCCTTCCCAGATGTATGTTGATATACCCATCTCATGTACATGTTGGCTGTAGCTCCTCCCCTCATTGACCACATCCAAGCACACAACTCTTAAACTTCTGGGCATGGTACTTACCCTGGCCAGGTCGAAGTCCGCCTGCTTGCGATGGCGCCAGAAGAGGACCGAGGGCTCCGAGTGCAGCCGGGTGACAGGCTCGCCGTACACAAAAAGCCTGGCAAAGACGCCCAGAATCACCACAATATTGATCAGCCAAAGCAGCAGAGAGGACAGAAGCCAATCGGACCACCCACTGGATTCTGCTGAAGGAAGGAGCACAAACCCCACCAAGGCTTATTTATAAGAGTCTCATTTCAGTCGCAGGTGCCCTGTGGTGGGCACATTCTCACAAGGGAAGGCGCCTGTTCTAGTACACAAATTTCATTGTCCCAGTGCTAGCAGCATGCAGCGGGGAAACTGAGGCACAGGTACCAAGGTACAAGCAGAGGTAACACAGGCCTCCAATGCACAGACAGAGGTAACGGAGGCACAGGGAGAGGCTACAGAGGTACAGATAGAGGTAATGGAGGCTCAGACATGTGGCAGAGGTAACGAAGGAACAGACAAGTAAAGAGGCACAGAGAGGGACAACAGAGGCTCAGGGAGACGTTGGAGAGGCACAGAGAGAGCTCATGGAGGCCAGACAGCTGTGGCAGAGGAACAGGAAGAGGCCGCAGAGGCACAAGCAGAGGTGAAAGAGACCCGCAGAGAGGCTGCAGAGGCACAGGCAGAGGAACAGGAAGAGGCTGCAGATGCACAGGCAGAGGTGAAAGAGGCACACAGATAGGCGGCAGAGGCAGGGGTTAGTTATGGAGGCACAGACAGAGGTAACAAAGACACAGAGGGACCAGATGCACAGACAGAGGTAACAGAGGAACAGAGAGAGGTGGCAGAGGTAACGAAGGGACAGAGAGAGGGAGCTCAGGTGACAACAAAGGTACATGATGCACGGACAGAAACACTGAGATCTACACAAAGGGCCATGAGACAGAGGTAAGGGAGGCAGACAGAGAGGTACCCGAGGTACAGACAGAGGCAACAGAGACACAGACAGCGGGACCAGAGGCAAGGGTAGCCGAAGCGCCACCAGAGGTATCTCATGTGTAGGAGACTTGCCTGCTTTAACAGTAAGACTTCTCTCTTCAAATATTGGTACCTTATACAACTCATCTCATCTTGACTTACTAATCTCGCCCCAACCCCATTTCATTCCCTTTCCCCGGAGTCTCAGAGCATTCATATTTGTCACCTCGCCCTCCTCTGTGACGCTCTCCTGTCTCTTCTCCTAGTGTGAGTCTCTCTCTCTCCTCCCCCTGTACTCTTTCCTCTAGCCACTCCGAGCCTGTCACTTCTCCCACTCTCTCCGCCTGCCTCCTTCTCCCTCCCCAAACCAGTGTCTCTCCCTGTCCAGTCACTCTCTCTGCTGCCATTCTCCTCACTCAGCTTCCCAGTCTCGCTCTAACCGAGAAACTCTCTCTCCCCTGGGGGTCCGTCTCCTGCTGCGCTCTTTCTACTGGTTCCAGGTGCTCCCACAGCCGACCGCATCCTGCGCCTTTCTTCTGAGCCAGCGTGGATGTTGAGTTTCAAGTGTAAAATGCTTTAATAAAGTTTAACCCAACTATCCCCCTTTTGGTATTACTGCTAAGGTAAGAACTAGGGGTGGAATCTGTAGGAAGTCTGCTAAGCGCAGCGGATGGATGTACACTCCAAAAAGGCGACAGGACATCCACCAAACTCTAAATCAGGTTCAAAGTTTGCTCCAATCATGCAGAATCAGAAGAAGGCGCAGACACACACGGTTCCTCCACATCTCTACCGTGCCTTCAGTTTTGTGAGACAGTTCACACACATTTGCGTCCGCTAACTCGTACAGTGGTCTGTATGAAGCCAAATGAATGAATAAATAAAGGCCTTGTTACCTGTGGTATCCATGCCCAGCATGCTCCTGCTAGCGCCATGATAGTCTGCACTCTGTGCTGAGCCCAAGCTGGTGATGCTCCCAAAGAGAAAGGACAGAGGGTTGAAGGAGAGGCACAGGAACACAAAGGCACACAGCGCCATCCGCGAGCGGTCCAACATTCCGAGGCTGGTGGGGGACGGCACCTCCTGCTTCACCTTGAAATTGAGACAAGGCATTGGAGTTAGGATGGATGTTGACAGAAAAGAGGACAACTGTACCAGAAGTTTGGGGTAGCAGGGAAAACTCACGTAACACCAAACCGTGCTCCTCCATTAAGTAGTTTGATAAATTACAACATATGGTAAAAACTACAACGCTACTGGCGGAACGGCTTTTCCAGCACAACATTGAGATTGTCTGATTAAAGGCACTTACGCAGGTAGACCACCACACACTGCTAAAGATAAAGAGAAACAAATGTATCTGTCCCAGTTTTTTTACACGCAGACCTATCTGTGCGGTCTGGACAAATCGGGGCCCGCTCTCTACAGAGGTAGGTTCCCCTAGGAACATGCCAGGTCTAGTCCGGAGAACACCGACCTCGAGACACCCTTTAGAGGCCAGCTGGTCTGGTCCCACTATCCCATAAAAACCCATGGATGTTATTCAACAGGTATGGGACTGAGGAATCTAACCTGGCCTATCCTGGTCTGTAGTCTATGATTGATGCAGAGACATATACTGGATTGGGCTGATGAAAGTTTCAGTGAATTAATACTTTGACTACTTTGTGTGTAGGATGTTGGAAGCTGTGGCTGATAGGCCAAATACCTGTTGCTGATATGGCATATTAGTGACAACTTACCTGTAACCTTAAAGTATAAAAAGGGGCTCCTTTCTTAGTACCATCTACAACAGTGACAAGGCCAAGACCCACTTGACCCGTGGGTTAGGAAGAGGCCCACACAGATGGATTAAAGAAAAGTCTTCTTTATTTAAGATAAAGGACTAATTATTATGATGGATTCTACATGCCACGCCACAAGCAGCAACCTCCTCAGCCCTCTGACATTAATTACTTGTTCACAGGGAACTCTCACAAATCCACAACATCAGCAAAAACTCCCAGGGAGGTATCTGGAAAACTGAGCCAGGCCTGGGGCAGTTATCTTTTTCAAAGAACATAGCTAGGAAACAGGGGTACCAAACCATATGAGATATGTCAAGAACAAGACACTTCTTATTGAACCGTCCTGTATAGACAGATGTGTGGACAATAGGAACACTAAAGTGCAGTGCCATTACCAGGCGGTGATGGCTACAGGACAGGAGTAAATCTAAGTCTGAGGCAATTCCCAAGTACAAGGAACACATTCAGGAAATGAGCAGGTCTGTGCTGAGACCCCTAACCCAGGTGAGATATCTAGAGGACAAGGTAAATGTGGTGGGGTAGATGTAAGAAGGACAAGAAGAGATGTTGGTGTTCTTACACAAGGCATATCTAGAGAAAAAGACCAGGCCTGGTGCGGGTGCACAGTTACAATAGCCCTGGGCAGGTCTTGTGCAAGAACAATAGCCTTCAGGGGCTTTCTAGAGAACCGATCAGCTCATCAGGATGCAGGTAAGGCTAGAGCAACACTGGAAAAACTGTGTTTCATGTCTTGTTTCAGTTTGTGTGTTTACATGTGTAAAGCATGTGATGTACCACTGTCAGAAATTGTGTGTTCTTTGCCTTATTATTTTATACTTGTCTATCACCACAAGTCCCTCCAGCTTTCAAATGCAGGGTGGGACTAAACTACACAATCTCAAAAGAAATGGCCCACAGCATTTCTCTGTCAGAGGAGGCCACTTAGGTTTTTCACTAACAGGCACGTGGTGATCAGTGGCCTAAATGTACTGTGCTCACGCAAAGAATAACTTTCCATCAAAACATGCAAAGAGAAATAGGGGGCAACAAAGGGCTTTCAAACAGTCCTCATTATAAGTTCACTAGGAATAATTTGGATGTGAATGCTATTTAAATTTTGTGTCAGATGGGACAAGACAATGCTAAATTTTGATAGTCAGATAACGCCCTTTTCCACAGCATCAAAATAGATCACCCAATACCGCCCTATATAAAGACCTTTTAGAACTCCTAATAGGCTGTGCCACTCAACACTGTTCTACCCCAAGTTTTCCACACAGAGAATCAATTTTATAAACCTATGTTTTTACACATGGCATGGAGATATATGCAAGTGTAATATCCCATTTGTTATGTACGTCTGTAAGTGATACAGTAAAGGGAATTAGTTATTGCTTAAGATGTGCAACATATTAATTGTGTTTTTTAGCAGCCAGGGTTTTCTAACACCTAACTGGATGTTTCCAATTGTTTTATCGAATTTGTATGGACATTAGATGAACTTTAAACCTAATGAAAAGTAAACAAATTAATAAATGCTAGTTTCACATTCAGGACAAAATTTGTAACGCAATTTCACCAGCGCAGTCTATGCTAGAACTGCGCCCAATTTCACAGAAAAGACGCAAGCATGTAAGAGTCGCTGCAAGTGCCTCCCACTTACGCCCACTTTAGCATCCTCGAAGAAGGGGCTCTCTGGCTCAGAGTCACTGCTGCACTGGGACACAGAGCTGCCGTTGGATGGGGAGCCGATGTCAGACGGCGGAGGGGTCAGGACATCCATCATTTCAGGTTTAATACCCTCTGCTGGATCCACGCCGCTACCACCGGATGCAACCAGGTCTTTCAAGGACTCTGCAAGAGGATAAATAAACGTAAAAACCATGCACCACATTTACAAGCCCCGCGCGCTGCTGGTGCGTCACTTTTTTTGATGCTCCAACAACGCAGATTGCAGACCTAAATCTAGGCCATGGAAAGCCACTTTGCCTGGGTTTTTATGGCCTCATAAATAGGGAGTAAGGCAAAGCAGCGCAGGTCGCTGCTATGCCTTACTCTGCTTCAGGGGTCATTCCATGGTGTTGCAGTGGGTTTTTCTGCCCATGGATTTTGATGCATTCCCAGATTTACAAGGACATGTAAACCTGGGAATGTGTAAAAATCTTATGCCTTCTCAGGGCAGGCGAAACGAGAAGAAATATATTTATTTCTCCTCGTTTTTACCTCTTTCCGAGTGTTTCTGTGCAGGAAGATACCCCCTTCCTGCATAAAAAGAACCCTGCCCGCAAAGGAGGCACCCTGCTCTGGCGCTAGGCAGCCTACACGGCGCCAGCACAAGAGGAACGAACAGGAATTCTCTGTGTTTCATAAATATGGTGCGTTCCTGCCCTTCCCCTGTGGCGCAGGGCAGTGCAGAAAGATAGGTTTCTGCACTGCTCTGCGCCACTGTTATTGTAAATATACCCCCAAGGGTTCATCAGCAAAACAGCCAGGCCCCCGTGATCTGCTTATCTAATGCTTCTCATCGCCTCTCACATACAAACAAATCTCTGGGCTACAGGGGGCTCTCAGTCATTGGACTCAAACTTTGCCACAAACTTCTGGTTCAGTTCTGCAAATAGCATTTTTTTTTGCTTTTCCCACAGCTTTAAATGCACGGCTCTTTTGCTAACCTTTCTCCATGATCCACTTACTGCCTTTTTTGGCTCTTGTAAAGTATTGACGCTGCAGCACGGAGGATCTTTCACGTAGGATCTTGCTAATGTGTTTTCCTTAGTGGTGGAGGAAACCTACAGGGAAACGTAGCTAGTGACAGCTTATAGGAACCACTAAAACTACCTGTACTGCCCATCTGCTGCTTCCACAACACCACTCACTTTACATTCTTCATCTCATTCTGTACTCTTGCACTGCACGATGATCACTCCTCTGCAGCAACCTTGGTACACTCTACCAATGAGTAAAATGTTCCATCATCTACTGAAATGCAGTGCATTTGTGAGCGGGGGCAAGGCTGCACCACATTTGAGATCAAAAACAACAGACCCACACTCTAGATGAGTGACACTTGGAAGCCCTGCAGTGAGAGGCTTGGCATCCAAGTCAGGCTACAATGTACCACTGACATTCCACACAAGAGATAAACATGGCGTAAGGGTCATAGTTGTAGTCATGGACTCAGCCCCTAAGTATTGTGGGAGACAAACTGTGGTGCTGTGGTTTTACCACCCGAATAAAGCCACATTTACTGAATGGTATGCTAAACGTGAAGGGAGATCTGCAGTGGGTACACAGGGAGATTCACTATGTACAGCATCCAGCTCACGGATTATGGTGGCACACTTGCTGAAAGTTAGCTGCTCTGATCTTTCTGATGCTCTATTCAGTCTGGGGGCTGCAGCCCAATACATATCCCCTTGTGTCATTCACCACTTACTGTTCTTCTGAGCAGCCATCTTTAGCGCCATGTTCTCCTGTTTCAGCTTCTGATTGTTCTGCTGCAGGAAGCGGATGTAGTCAATGGCCTTTTTCAGGATAGAGGACTTGTTCAGCTGTTGACAAAACACAAAGCCGTTTAAACCAGTCAAATCCATGTGGCTGGAGTTTGAGCAGAGCTAGCTGAATATGAAAGTGCATACTGTCCCTGGCATACAGCTATATGCGCTCGCCATCACTAACTGATCAAACCAATATCTGCCATAGAAACTGTCATGCTTATTTTATTTCCTGCACTTTATCATCGGGTTCAATCCCTTTAGCCCTGTGCCATCCCCAGCTATTCAATGCAGACCCGCCCTCCAGTCTCGAGCCACAAGATCCATCTACCTCTCCTTGACCCTCTGCAGATCTACACAAACATGCGAGCCTGTGTCATCATCAATCCATCCATCTCTCATCCTGCGCTCCATCAGCGAGCACCGGCCCTGCTGGTCCTGTACCATACCTTTATTATACACCAGCTTCTCCTGCACCATCTCTGCACGTCCCTGCTCTTACTCCACCCACCATCCAACCACTCGGCCGCTAACTATCCCCCTCAGTCCTTATTAATGCCTCCCTGCGTAGTCGAGCATATACGAATAGGCCCCGATTTCCTCTTCCGGAATTTAATTGATTCTGTACCATAACTGCCCATGGCATCTCTTCCACCACAGGAGGCCGTTCCTTTGGCATGATGATGTTTTACTGTTACATCATGTTCTCTCGTCATAAGCCAGCCCGCTTATCTGTGGTTCTGTATCACCTTCTATTGCTTGAATCCTATAGTCTTCACTTCACTTGTCGTGTCGGTGCTGTACTAAACGTCGCCCCCTTCACCCTACATTGCTATTTCCTTAAAGACTTAGGGCCAGATGTAGGAAAAATCCAAATTGCGACTTGCAATTTGTGAGTCCTTGAGACTCGCAAATTGCAAGTCGCAATTTGGTATGCAGAACGGTGTCTCAGACACCTTCTGCAACTCGCAATGGGGTCGCAAAGACCCACCTCATTAATATTAATGAGGGGGGTCGCAGTTTGTGACCCCATTGCGAGTATGGGCACTCACGGGGACGGTGGCCTTCTGGAGACAGCAGACCACCATGTCCGTGACTGCTTTTTAATAAAGCAGTTTTTTTTTTTCAAAGTGCAACCCGTTGTCCTTAAAGGAAAACGAGCTGCACTTTGAAAAAATAACCGAAACCTTCAGTTTCGGATTTTTTCAGGGCAGGTAGTGGTCCATTGGACCACTGCCTGCTCTGAAAAAATATTTTTGTTTCCAGTCACAAAGGGGAAGGGGTCCCATGGGGACCCCTTCCCGTTTGCGACTGGGTAACCATTCACTTCAAGTGGATGGTAACTACGATTCCATTTGCGACCGCGAAAATGGAATTGCATTGCATTGCGAGTTGCAAATAGGAAGGGAACACCCCTTCCTATTTGCGAGTCGGAAATGCATTTTGCGAGTCGGATCCGACTCGCAAAATGCATTTCTGCATTCCGGTGAGGCTTTTGCGTCTCGCAAACGGTGATTTTCGCCGTTTGCGAGTCGCAAAACCCTTGCTACATATGGCCCATAGACCCATATTTATACTTTTTTAGTGCCGCTTTTGCATAATTTTTTATGCAAAATCGGCGAAAAACGTACAAAATACAATTGTATTTTGTAAGCTTGTGCCACTTTTGCGTCAAAAAGTGGCGCAAATGCGGTGAAAAAAGTATAAATATGGGCCTTAGCAAGTAAGGCCCATATTTATATACTTTTTTTTGCGCCACATTTGAGTAATTTTTTGATTCAAAAGCGGCGCAAACGTACAAAACATAATTGTATTTTGTAAGTTTGCGCCGCTTTTGCGTAAAAAAAATGACGCAAATGCGGCGCAAAAAAAGTATAAATATGGGCCTAAATGCATCTTTATGACCACACTCTATTGGTCATGTGACAGCTCCACCACTGGCTCCCTTCCTATATCCCCTCTGCCCATGCCCTGCTGGCCCTGTAACACCTTTTCCCACTAGGCGTGTGTGGCAGCACCCTGCTAGTTATGAGGCATTTTCCACTCCTTCCCTCCCTCCCTCCCTACTTTGCCCTCAGCCCCAGAACTTCACCTCTCACTCCCTTTAATCTTTATGTTATCTCAACCTGAGGTCTTGATACAAATACCATTCGCTAACTTCGTATATTCCTCTTCCGCCCCTACCCCACTAGCTTGTGCTCCCCCTAACACCTCTCGCCTTGCATATCCCTTCATTTCTTTCTGTGGTTCCCTGTGAACCTGCACTACCACCCATGACACCTCTTACCCTATTTCCCTGTTATTCTACCCTCTTGGCCATGGGACATTTCTTCTACTGGCCGCATACCTTAGCTTCTGTGCCCACTACGAGGTCCTTAAGTTCCACAATCTTGTCATTGATGGAACATCGGTAGCGCTTCTCAATGGCGTTGTGCGCAGTCCGCTTCTCACCCTTGCCATGCAGCATGGTCGGCTTCCCATTCACTGCGATCCTGTTGATGGGTAGCTTGTCAGTGTCCATAACCATAGGCATTGTTGTCAGTATGGTGCCTCCACTCATCAAAGCCTGCAAGAAGAACCCATGGCAACATCACAGTCGTCCCAACAAAGAGATGCTCAAAACCCCAGAAGCTTTAGAATAGAAAAGAATAAAGCCCCATCTGTCTGGATAGAACACACTGAATCGGGGGTCACTACTATTCAGTTGTGCAACTGATCACTCCTAAAATCATGCCCTCGCTATTATTAAAATATGCCTTTATATTGTCTCGGTTTCAAAGTAGGTGCCCCATCTACACTGATTATGTGCCCCTCAGACAATACCAGAAAAGGAGGCCACAATCCTTCAATCGCCACTTACCATCTCATCATGTAAAGCCATGCAAACACCCAAGAAGAGTCAGAGGGCAACAACCTTAACCCAGGGTTTCTATTGTCATAAAGTACTTATCGCACAATCTCCTCATAGAAAAGGACTCTGCACCCTTGATAGTTGTCATGGTTGCATTGATTTGCAATTGCACTGAAACGAAAGCAGGTCTATAAAGCTACATGACTGATAGCAGTCCTGCCTCCCATCCTTTGTGAAACAAAAATTGAATGAAAAGCCTGCTAAAAAATGGTAGGCAATGTGGCCAAAAAAAACTACATTTTTATTTTTAAAGGACAAATTATGCTTTTTGCTCATTAACTCATTTAAAAGAAAGAACATCAATGTATTCCACTGCTTTAGAATGTTGTGCTGTATAGGGCATCACTCGAGACGGCTTAACCGGCCATCCTGATATCATAAACAAAACATAATTAAGAGGCCATGTTAGGGTCAGGCTTGCACTAAAGTAATGACAAAGGCTTTACAAAATGTTCGCATCAATAAAATAAGGGTTGTTTTCTGAATACAAGGAGAGTATGAGACAGAGAATTGAACATAACAAAAAGTGTGATCTTCACGGTACTTTCTGGATGTACAAAAGTTCCCCCATCCATTACAAAGCAAGTAATCAAAGAAGCTGTAAGGATACACATATTCAGTCAACAGCATGAGGC
The DNA here is from genome assembly GCF_031143425.1 of Pleurodeles waltl. Taxonomy (NCBI): domain Eukaryota; kingdom Metazoa; phylum Chordata; class Amphibia; order Caudata; family Salamandridae; genus Pleurodeles; species Pleurodeles waltl. Next base: position 153,614,717 of record NC_090449.1, read on the forward strand.
GAGGGACCATCACCTCTGTTCTGAGATCAGATGTGAGAGACAACTTCTAAAACATTTTGCTGATAGTGGTGGATTCAAATAATCTAAAGGCTCAAGCATGTTGACCCAAAGCCCACTCAATGTGTAATGTAGGATTTAGGTATAGTGAGAACACTGTGCTGTCAAACCCAGACCCAAAACACTGAAGAAAAGCAATGGAGTGTAAGCACTTTTACAGAGGACAGCTCATGTTTATTTCCAGCTTTAGCTGCTGGAAGTAAATTCCACGAGTTTCGAAAGGAACAGCATCCCAGGTAGATATGGGCTACATTTTACAGTGTGCCATCATTTGTTTTCTAAAGATGTTGCAAATGCCAGTGCTATGGTGATACAACGAAAAGCTTAATCTTGGTCGGTGGCCTTTGAAACGTTTTCAATGCGCTGTGGTTTCAGGAGAGTATAAAACTACTGGCAGTGACCTTCAGCCTTTTTTGTCTTTTGTCTGTTACTTCGGTTGAATTCCCTAGGGCCCCAGCATCACCTACCGGCACCTGAAGGGGGGTGCTCTGGATGGCTGTGGTAGTTGCGAGTGACGCCATGCCTGGGGTCTTCACTGCGGAGACCACTGCACCGACCTCAGCCTTTACAGCAGTCAGAAGCAGGGAGTCGGCTTTGATGAAATGCGGCTGCAAAAGGACCTTAAAAAGAGATTCAAACATAAAAATGAAAGACAAATAAAATGCAGAAAAGAATGGAAGAAGGATAGATTGAAAAAGAAATGTAGCAAACAAGGGAGCGAAGGCAACAGTGAAAGAAAAGATTGCAAAAAGACACTGAGAGAGTCAAGATGGGGAAAAAACATGGCAGACACCGAGACAGGAGGTAAACACAAGAAGAGAGACAGGAGGTAAGCACAAGAAGAGAGACAGGAGGTAAGCACAAGAAGAGAGACAGGAGGTAAGCACAAGAAGAAGAGCGACAGGAGACAAAGCAGGAGGCGAAGAAGAACAGTCTTAGAAGGAAAGACAACATTTGACAGACTGATGAAGGAAAAAAGAGCCGGCAAGAAAAAAATGCTGAAATGGATGCGAGAAATGGAGAAAGATAACAGGGAAAGAACGAAGACAAAAAAAGTCGCAAGCCCATAAAGAACCCTTGAGAAAACAACGTGGCAGAAAGTGAGAGACTGAGCAGCAAATCATGTTCACGGTGATGGTTAGCCAATAAGAGGAGACTTAAGTAATACAATGTTTTATTTTATATAAAACACATAAACACACAAGTTCTCTTCTTTTCTAACTTTTTAGTGTACTGTACGTCTTCATTTTCTTCCTTTGTGCTGATTTTACACTTGTGAAGGAATTTTTAATTTTCAAATAACTTTTATTAGTTTTTAACATTTTACATGTCTCAAGAGTAGACTGACAGCAAATCGGCCTCAAACAAGATCCCCAAGTCGGCCTTTCGGTCACTGCCCGTCCCACAGGAATAGAAAGAGGAAAAAATAGCTCAAACTTATTCTGTTTAAAGGTTTTCGTCCTCACCAACCACTGCTCCTTCTTAAAACTTTCTTTAACTGTCTGATTCAGCTTTCTTTTTTGGCGAGAAGGTGAATATTATTCACAATGAATTCCTTTCTTCCCATTCCTCAATTCTACCAATTAAAGGTCCATAGTTTCTGACTTCTTGGCTGTGGCTCCCTTTCGTCCTATTTCCAAGATTTCCACTTACCATCTATCCTTGAGCGGTCTTACGGTCCCTGCTATTGGTCACTCTTCTGCAGACCTCTGCTCTTCCACCTCCTGTCTCAGATTTCCATTCCCAGCATTCTTCCTGTCTTCTGTTCTACCACCTCTTAGTCTCGGATTTCCTAGTTTTGTTCACCAATCTCGTCTTCCATTCTCCCACCTTATGGTGCATGATTTCCTGGTTTTGTTCACTAATCTTCCTGTCTTCAGGTTTCCCACCTCCGGCCTACTATTTCCTGGTTTTGTTCATCAATTTTCCTGCCCTATGTTCTCCCACCACCTAGTCTCATAGTTCCTCGCATGAACCCCCTACTTTAGATTCCATTCCTCTCTACCTAGTCAGGGGGCTGACATTCTTTGCTCCAAAATGCTCGCTCTCTACTGACATGGGCCCTGGTCTTAACTTTTTGCTTTGAGTCTAATATCCATTTAGTAGCAACAGATTCCCACATTTCTGGATACACCAGTTCTTGCTCACTGGGTGCAAATCTCTGACCTCTGAGGACACTCTCAGTTTGAGACAGCCTCAACAGCCCTATTGACTCAATGGAGTCTCTCATCCACGAACTATGATTTTACTCTGTTATTTTAAAGCCCAATGAAAAAACTCACTTGCATGGATTCATGGATTCATGGATTCATGGATTCTGAAATCTCTGTATTAAGCTCCAGGACTGTCTGCCTTGTGTTCCTAGACTTCCTGTCTGTTGCTTTCTTCTTTTGTTCTCACAATTTACTCCTCGACATTCTGCATATGGTTCATCCGAAAGTTTGGGCGTACATGTTCAGGTCAGGAGGAAAGCTGGCCAGCACTGTAACCTACCTGGAGTATGGATTAAAATGTATGTTACAGAGGAAACTCGCCCCTTTGGGTGTAGTGTGTTCTGTGGCAGAGTTGGCCTGATATATTATTGCTCTGGTTCATATGAAACAAAAGGTGGTACCACAATTGCTGCAGATACAGCTGTTACTTTCTACAGCTCCTATTTTGCGTCGCCTTGCTATTTGTTTTGAGGTTGTATACTCCCTGCTTTCTCACTCTTCCTTTTTTAAATCTATGTATTGCCTGCCTTGTATCCTAGATGTGTTTCTCTTGTTCCATTCTCATGCCAGCTTGAGCACTCATGCTTATAACCTCTGGCCACTTTTCCACTTTTCGTCTTGTCAGTAGATCTCTATGTCCTCTATTGAGGTTTTGCACTTTCCGCCACGATAGCACACATTTAATGCTGTGATTTCATACACTGAGCAACCTGGTGCTTCTTCTGGAGTTAGGCATCGATTTGTGACTTTAGTTTAGCACAAGGACTTCCTTTCTTGAGTTAATGTGCTTCCAGCCTTGACTTATCACACTTCAAGCCTCAAGATCTTGAACTTTCTAGTTTGAGTTTGTGCAACTTTGAGTGAAAGTTCCTACATTTCGGAGCTTGTTCTTGCCAAAACTCATGACATAAAGTGTACTTCTTGCGATGAACACTTGAGCTGCCTGTATCTCTAGTCTTTGAGTTCTATGAAACTTTCTAATCTGAGTTTGGGTATTTGCTTCTTCAACTAGTGCATTTCCTGTTTTACCATGTGCATTTCCAGTCCTGAAAGAGTGACTTTATTGATATGTTATGTTAAAGTATTTGATAAAATGCACACACTGTCATTGTTACGGCATCAGTAGTCGGAGGAAGACTTTCTAAGCCGTTTCCAAGGTTTATGTCACAGTCCAGGGTGTGATTCAGCCTGTGAAGATGTGCCTTTAGTAGAGTGAATGCGCTGGCTTAAATCAGTTGCTGGTAAAAAAAAGTTCTTCGTATTTGATCCAAACAGCTGTAGAAACTCACTTACAAGGCTAACCCAAGAGAAGTACATGTGAGTAAGCAAATGGTGAGTCGTGAACTTGTGTACCTCCTGTCTTAAGTATGGCCACTTGCTGATTTTGGACATTCCCTATCCCACCTTTGCACGTCTTGCCACCCTTAAACCCTTCCTAGCCCAGCCCCCACACTTACCTGCTGGATCTGCGGAGAGCCGGCTTGGCCTGAGCTCATGGTGGTGGCCGTCAGGAGTTGCTGGGGAGAGATGTTCTGCAGATGAGTATGGATTGTAACCGGCTGCATCTGCTGAGGTGAGGTCGGCAGGGTTTGCAGCTGTTGCACTGGTACCGCCTGCTGCACGGCTACATACAAAAATGGAGGACAAAGGAAAAAAGTATGAGGACATCAGAGTAGCAACCAGTAAGATGTCTTTACCACCATCAACAACAAAACTCGTGGCAGCCCAGGCCCAAGGGTTGGACCTGGGCTTTAAATCAACACATGGACTTGGGACAACTTCTGGGTGTCTTCAGCAGGCTGTCGCAGATCATCCTTTCCATCTATTCCGCTCATCCATCTAGACAGAAGGGTATGCAGGCAACAGCAAAGGCATACAAGATGGTCATTTCTTAGATATGTCCCGGTCACCTGTCTTTTCTTCACTATGTTTCTCTTGAATATCTCTACCCATCAACGTCTTCTCTGATGTGCAAGACACAAAGCAGAAATAGCATACTGCAGCAGTGACACGCAGCAGAAACAACAAACTGCAATAGACACACAGCGGGAAAAACTTAGTACAAGCGAAACAACATACTGCAGCAGAAACGACATACTGTGACAGAGACAGAGCGGGAACAACATCTGCAACAGACATATAACAGAGACAACATATTGACACAGACACACAAAAGAAACAACATACTGCAACAAACACACAGCAGAAACGACATAGTGCAACAGAGACACAGCAGAAACAACATACTACAAAAAACACACAGCAGAAAAAACAAACTGCAACAGACACACAGCGGAAAAAACATAGTACAACAGAAACAACATACTGCAGCAGAAACGACATACTGCGACAGAGACACAGCGGGAACAACATACTGACACACAAAAGAAACAACATACTGCAACAAATACACAGCAGAAACGAGACACTGCAACAGAGACGCAGTGGAAGCCACATACTACAAAAAACACACAGCAGAAACAACATACTACAAAAGAGACACACGGCAGCACCATCGGGCTAAAATCATGTTACCTCATATTGGTATTTTCCAAACTTTAAATAATTCACCTGTTTTTATTCATAGAATGTTGTTACAGAGACGGAAGATGATCAAAACATCCGAGACATAAAAATAAAAATAAATGTGTTTGATACGACTGGAGTTTTCTTCCAGTGTTTTGGGGGTGATTTATTTGATTTCATGTTAGGAGAGCCAGGCTTCCAGTGGCGATCACAAACAAGAAAGCAATATGTTGGAATGTCTGCCCCAAATAGGGTGGATGGTCTGAGGAACTTCAACCGACAGCCCAATGTCAGGCGGTCTAAGATTGCCACCTCGTTCTGTTGGCAGAATAATGATGGGTAAACCAGGAGTGTGGCGGACAGGGCACTCCTTCACCTTTAAGCAGAGTCACCTGTCAACTAAACTCTTAATAATGCTCTAAGTACCCTGTGGCATTTCCTGCACTCTTGGTGGTCACATAACATTTCACGTCTCAGGTGCTGAATGATGATTAAGAAGGAAAATGGCCTTGATCGCTCGATTTCACAGGATTTCTGTATTTGGTATTATTAGGGATTTCTCTGGCTTTGTTGAGGAACGGTCCTTGAAGGACAAGGTTGACAGGACATCGTTCCCCTATCAGGACCATGCTTCGCCATTTTCGGCCCTACACTGTGCCTCACTGATGTAGCCCCAACGCTCTTTACCTAGCATTATCCTGAGGCAGAGACCAGAAACCACAGATCCCAGGTTAGGTTTAAAACGGCCCACAAATGGATGCACATTTCCTAAAGATGACATGCTACCTTCTTTAATCTGGTTGAGGGGTAAAATCATAAGCATGTTGTTTACTGATGTTGTGTGAAGGTAATTTGTTAGTAAGCACTGATAAGCACCAACAGATATTGGGGTGGACATGTATCGGACGGAACATCAGGCAATCTTCTGTTCGTTCCAGTAAAGCTGATAAGATAGGACATACCTGCTCAAGAACCTTCAAAGTAAGGGCTGAAACAGAAAGAGGACGTCACAGATGCGCCATGGCATCTCGTTTGACAAGGCGCCACAAAGCGCTTGTGTGAAGCCGCTATTCCCCAGAGTAAGTACCTGCGCTCCAAGTCTACCCAGGTTAGTTGCCCTCGCCACAGAAGGTGCAGATGCAGGCATGACCATAGCCTTTCGTGAAGCCCACTGAGGAACTAACCCAAACACCCTAGATTTAGTAGAATGCTTGAAAGTTATTATCCTGATGTAAATCAACCATATTTTTATATACAGCAATATGCTTATGGAAGATGGAGAAGGAGAGAGGTACACAATACAAACCATAAAGCTTATGAAGTTCAAAAAGAATACCTAGGCTTGCTGAGATACCCATGTTTGTATCTGCGAAACGGTGGTGCTTCACTACTGCAAACAAGCATTGACAATGCAAAAGGACTGAGTTTAATGTGCCAAAGTATGCAACGTCAGCACTTTAAAACCAGAGAAGAAACAAAAAGCACGCTATGTTGAGATTTGTTTACCTTTAATACAGTATCTTTTTATTTCTATTTCAAATAAAGGACTATGTCAGCAAGCCTTCATTATCGTCCTTCTTTCATTTCTATGGCATAATAAAGGACTACAATAAAGGACTTTTGCTCCCCGAACCTTTGACATCGAAACAGTGAGGATGGTATTAAAGACAATGAAGTCCTAAGTATAACCTGCCTTTCGTTTGTTGGATAGGAAAAAATACCTGTCTCAGCGTAACTTAGGGGAAGCAGCCTGGAGGAACAAAAGGATCCCATGTTGGAGGCAGAAATGAGAGTTAACGGGTGGGGCAAAAAATAGCACACAAGGGAAGGGGTGATCATTTGGAAGATGTGTGGTGCTGGCAAGCGGGAAGAAGGAGCAACGGTCAGGGGAACGAGGGAGATGCATGAGGCAACAGAGAGGAGGAATAGAAGAGGATAAGGGCGAGACACATGGGAAGAAGCAAGTAGAAGCAGGCCGAGAGGGTCACAGATGTAAAATAGTTCCTCATGCAGTTCAATCAAAGCACTGAGTGGAAGCAGAAGGATATACCTACACAACCAATAACGTTAAGTGAGCGAGGAATCCTCCACCAGAAGATCCAAGCAATGACTGACAAATTTGCAAGCAAGAGGATAAAAGAAGCTGGTTTAGGAAGGCCCGTGATTGAAAGGGGTGGACACAAAACCCACTATATTAGTATTGTAAGTAAAGGCCTGTTTGACATCTGGGCTGTCAAAACTCAGACCTCGAAAGGACAAAGTGCAAAGAGTTCAAAATCATTCTTCATCAACTGTGCTTTAAAGGAAAGTTAACATAAGGTTTGCTGTTGGTTGGACAGGGTGGTATTTTTATTCTCACTCATTAAGACTGCACAAGCAATAGTTCTAGGGTTCGGTATAATTCACCAAATGTCAGGGGATTGAAGTATCCCCTAATATTCACACATTCACTGTGCTGTGGAGAGGAAGGGCCTTCACCTTCTCCATTCATGATCTCTTGATCTTTCTTCTCAGTGAGGATTTCCTACCGAGGGCAGTAGTCACAGGGTGAGTGAGAAAGTAAGCATGTTATATATGCATCAAGGGGGCTGTGGCTGAAAAAGAAGAGGTCAACCACAAAAGTGGACCTTCGGCCCAGTTTACTCTGAATCTTCCCTGCACTGTTCTTTTAGGTCTGTCTGGATCGGCATGTTTTTTGTCATCTGCTAAACAACACATCCAACAAATAAGGGTCAGTTGACCATACCTTTACGACCCAAGCTGCAATCAGCAATGTCAAAAATTTCCGCTACCTGGTATTTTGTGAAGAGGCAGGGACAAGTCCTCTAAATTAGCTGAGACAAGCAGAATGGTCTTTGCTTTGGGTCTGTCCTAGCATGACCTCTTTCGTACTGATTCAGTGCTAAGGGAGGCTTTTCTCCCTTTGTGAAGCTTTTTCGTTTGTCTCTTCCTCCACATTTCCCATATGTGTCTTTAGCTCGCAGTAAAAGCCTTATGCAGAAAACTAAGAGCCGGCCCGCAAAAATAAGTGCTGGTGCCCCGCACCGGAAACCACCGGCTCAAATTAAGCACTGTACTTGATGAGTTACGAACCTTTAAGAATAGAAGACATGTTCACGATTGAAGCTACAATATCACGTACAGAATAACCCTGGATTCTCAATTTCTCACATATGGGAGCTGGTGATTTTGGGACCCCATGATACTGACGTAAAGGCAATGACCGGCCCATACATAATGCTGCTGATTGATGATGCAACCGGTGCATCTCAGGGTTCTGGACTGGCATTACTAATGGCATTATGTAAGATAAAAGGAAGCATTTCATAGGTGAAATGAAATCGGGATTGTTAATAACCGAGGGCTCATCAAACATATTATTAGTGGTGCAACACTTCAATAGCCTGAATATGAGAATGAATGCACACAATCTGATTGAAATGCAAGTGTTTCAAAAATGTTTTACAGTTAAAATAAGAGGGGACAGCAAGACTGTAGCAAATGCTGCCTACCTGATGTGGCCAAATGGCTGGTCTTGAGACCTGAAACCTGGGTCCTAACCTCGGTGTCGCCACTTGGCCAAAAACAAACTCATTAAATTCAGGGGCAAGCACTTTATCTGCCTACAATTCAAATGGTCAAGTATCTGCAAAAAATATGTAAATACAAGTGAAGTAGGCCTGTATTAAACACTATATTGTCAAGTAAATCTACTGCATGACAAAATGTCTGCCATATGAAATACCTAATTTCAGCCTACTACAGAATTTACTGACCTTTTAAAAGCAATGTAGTCCGGCCTACAACAGAAGATATTAAAACATAAAAGGCACGCCTACACTTGTAGGTAAAGACGTATGACTACCATCAGCACAATTAAATGCTATTCTTTGGTACGGTCAGAGTCCTTAGAGAGTTATTTACAAGCAACTGGCGCTTCGTGATCAAGGAGCCAATTTTTTGCGCTGCCCTACGTGCCCCTAACAATGCCATAGTGGCGCTGTATTTACGATACAGTGCTCCATGACGCAGTGTCTACAGCTGCGTCGGAAATTCTGACACAGCTGTGGCGCTAAACCTTAGCGTTGATGTACTAGCTGCAAAAAGTTTGACGCTAGTCCAGTAATGCTTGGGGCCGCCTCATTGTAAACAGCACAGTGTCACTTTAATGCCTGCCCTGAGCAGGCGTTAACAAAATGACACTGTGAAGACACAGTGAAATCTTGTAGATTTCACTGCGCCATTTCTGCAGTCCCTTTTGCGGGGGACGCCTGCCTTGCATACATTATACCTGGCGCAGGTATAATGTGGCGCAAGGCTTTACAAACGCGTGCAATGGTCCCATGCACAAGTTTGTAAATGCGGCGCTGTGTGGGGTCCTGTTTGCTCCAGCCATAGCGTAAAAAACAAAATGACGCTGCCTTGGTGCAAGGGACTTGTATATTAGCCCTTAGCGTGGCTAGAAGGTGGCTTCCACACTAACAAAGAGCGGCCCAGACCACTAATTTACTAGTGAGTGAAATTAACAGTCTTCAAACCGTTAGCAATTACTGGTGATGTTCCTACCGCATGCTATAGAATAAAGATATCCAAAATCGTGATCTCCTTAACCAACTAAAAAATAAGCAAAATATTGGAACATACAGAAAGTTGACCAGTGACTAAATTGGTTTGAATTGGCCAGTGTGCTTCATTTTATATTGCAAGGGAAGAGAAGGGGGGCACCCTATTGAGAGTGGAGGAATATCTGCCAAATATAAATTATATAAAATCCACTCGAACACAATATTGAGATCTACCTCATTAATCCAGTGTGAAATGCACAAATGCATAGGACATTTTCAACCTTGGTTAAACTTCCTATTGCCAAGTTAGCAGAGTCCACGGACTGCATGCACTGCAAGAAAGTCAAAGTTACATTATACATATATTACTTCATAGCACAATTGCCCACACTGGAGTTAATTCTAATCTAACCTACAATCCACTACGTAGGACAGCATTTTTTCTACCTTTTCCTTGTGCCATCTTGTGGATTAATATCCTAATTTAAAATTTACCCAAAACAAAAGGTCAAAAGTTTGATAAGCTTCTTACAATTATTTTAATAGGTTTAAAAAGCTTTGTGCAATTATTTTATAAAGCAATAAAGTGCTGAGAATATAAGATGTGCAATGAAGTGAGCCTCGACACACTGTAATGATATAATGAACAAGTTGCAAAAATAAGGCTGAGAATACATGGCCCAAATCAGTGGTATATGTTTTTTAAAGCGAGCCATGATAGGTCCATCAACCGCGTTTGTGCCAAATACTTAGGGCCTTTTTTAGAGTCCGGTGTACATGCAACTCTACTACAACGTGGCAGATGTACCGTCCACCATATAAGGCTGAGAATACATGGCCCAAATCGTTGGTATATGTTTTTTAAAGCGAGCCATGATAGGTCCATCAACCGTGTTTATGCCAAATACTTAGGGCCTTGTTCAGAGTCCGGTGTACATGCAACTCTACTACAACGTGGCGGATGTCCCGTCCACAATATAGAGAGTGCCTTTGACTACATGTAATACAGCGGACGGGTAACCTGCTACGTTTTTACCCTGTCTGTCAAACTGTAAATATATACTCAAGCCTGCATTCTTCATATTACCACGGATCTATTCCACCGTTACACATAATATATTAAATCATACTACAAATATTTTAACTTCCATTATTGGCAAACAATACTAAAACTACATATGAGGTCACTACCTCGGACCCTCTTTTCTATATCGTAGATATGTAAAAGCAGATATTTCTCTGTCTTCGTTTTAATACGCCTTCATGTTTAATGTAAAGCTACTATGAGAGACGTGACCTCTAGCTCAATAGCCAGTGTCTTGGGGAAGCATTTGTTTGCTTTTACAATTTTTGCCTCATGTGTTGTGTTATGAATTAATGTTTTCTGTTGCTATTGTTTAATGATTTCTATACATATTCAAATTAACAAAGAATACGAATATTTTAATGGAATCTGTGTGTATGTTATTCTATTAAAAAAAAGCTTCCAACAATATTTTACCCCGATAACCCACTTAAATATATATGTACGTTGTGGCTAAACGCTCTTTGGTTCCTCCTACATAGACACGGGTGAAGTACCATCAATCAGTCTTCCAGTACTTGGCCACTACTAGCATCGAAAAGGTAACCTGTGTTTTTAGGATCAGTACGCGCATTCTGTCTATTTGGTCACTTACTGAGTGAGTGACATTCCCATTCATGTCCTTCCACACCCGCTAAATTACCTCCGAAGCAACATTTTCAAATGCACGCAGCCAGTCCTTACCTGTGAAGCCATTCTGGTTCTTGTAGCTCAATACAGCTTGAGGTGGAAACTGCGAGTGAGACGTAGGTATGAAGTTATGGCCCAGGAGCACACCCTGCTGTAGCTGCATTGGTGGCTGTTGTTGCTGTGGCTGTTGTTGCTGTGGCGGTGGCTGCTGTGGTAGTTGATGTTGCAATTGCTGCTGGTGCTGCACCTGCTTCAACTGATCCGGTTGTTGCTGTTGCACCGGTTTATGTTGCTGTTTTTGCTGCAGATGTGCTTGTTGAATAGCTGGTGCCTGCAAAATTGGTGGCGGCTGGGGTGCGGCAGACGTCTGCATGGGTTCGTCTTTGACTTGAAGGGATGGGGGCCTTGCGGGAGGCATGCTCACAAGTTGCGGAGGAGAGGTGGACTGCTGCTGCTGTGGCGGTGTTTGGAAACTTGCCATTGATGACTGATAAACCTTCACAGGGACCACAGGTGAAGGATTGGTGCTCCCCAAAATGCTGTCAAGGGAGGAGTCCAGGGTGCCTGGTCCTGAGAGACCCTGCAGCGGCCTGGGTTCTTGGTGCATGGGCGCACTGCCAGTCATGAAGGGGGCATCAAAAAGGCCAGGGAAATCATTCTCCTGGTTGATGAGCTGCAGCATATCTGAAAAGAGAATGCAAACAACTTAGGTTTATTCTGCTTTTTTCATATTGCGCTAATATAAGCTAGTGCTGTCACCTTGTTGTACAGCACAAAAGGTTATAAATTGTGTTCTACAACACTGTTGAGTTGTCTATATCGACCTACAAAAATATTGAATCCAGAATATTGACACCTAGTACACACTTACTATTCTTAGCTGCACATCTACATACTTGGAAGATTGTATTGTCCAAACACTGTTTAATTCCTGCACCGATTAGAATGAAGTCACTCCCCTGGGAGTCCATTTAACACCACCGACTGAGATCCTCGGATCATTCCATTGGCTTCTGGTAGAATATGCAATCAAATTCAGACTACTGTGTATAATAACAGAATTCAGTCACAATTTAAACCCCCAAAGAGCAATACATGCTAACACTGGCCATGAAGATGAAAATAAATCCAGACACATCTAAATCCCGTTTGGAGCAGCCCCATCTGTGTGGAACCCCGCCCAGAAGAGATGAGATGTACAGATGTGTATCCAAAGTGCACCAAGAAGTATCTCATTACTCAGTATACAGAACCAAGCTATAATCTCTGTGTGCACACGATTTTCATTTAAGCTGCCAAAGTAGAAGGGGCCAGGCATATCTCTGTCCTCTGTGCAGTTCTGCAAGGAATAACATACCACAATGTCTGTTCAGGCAAAACTTGAAGTTTCATTTTTTTTAAACCCTTTTCCCCCATTTCTGATATTTTTCGTTTGTGTGAGTGCGCAACAGCACTCCATGCACTGCTACGGGTCCCTGGCAGCTGCCTGTAGTGCACCACATGCCACAAGCATACTGCAAGCAGACGCTAAATTGGAAATTTGGGTAGTAAACAATTCCAAGAGTGCCACCCTCACTTGTACATGTGAAAGAACCGTGGGGAGGTCCTCTTGAATTACAGTCGCAGAACCTAATACAAATTTTTGTTCAAGGAAGTGCTGTGAGTATGTATACAACTGGCTATCTTTGAATGGTTTATGTAAAACTTTATTACACCTCCCATTCCAAGATGGCTGCCTGCACCTATTTGAACATGTGCCACAAGGGCCACCAATTTAAAACAATTCCTTAATAAAGTTTCACACAAACATCTCTGCAGAAAATTGACCTACGGGCTTTGCTAATACTTGTTTGCAATGGTAACTAGTTCACTGGGTGAGTTAAACCATCACTTGGTGCAGAACAAAGTTACCAGGAGACAATTTCTTTAAGCGGATTGGATGTGGGCCATCTAGTGGATGATACAATAAACGGTGTCAAAACATCCATGAAACATCATCACTCTACAGATTATCTGGAACCCTAATCTTCGGTGATTGTTTGTGATACACGATTGGGAAAGAGATCAAAGTAAAAAAGGCTACTCACTTTACTGCACTCATCGGAACGAAACCTAAACAAGGGAATTAAGAACATCACCAAAATTCCAAAGTCATTTTATATATAGGAAGAACAGAACACCTAGGGGCAGATTTATGAAAAGTGGCACTGCACCTAGTGCAGTGCCACCTTTCTTGCACCACTTAGCGCCGCCTAACACTAGCATGTGTGAGCCATATTTAAAATACGGCGCACCATGGTGGTAATCAGTGGTACTAGCATTATAATTTTTTACGATAGTCCGGCACTTTGCAGGATTAGTGTAAAAAATGTTGACGCTAATCCTGCAAGGCACCCAGAGCCTCATTAAAAGCAATGGGAGCCCCCTTAACGCCTGCTCTTAGCAGGCGTTAAAAAAGGCGATAAAAATAATGCAAAGAAATCTCTTAGATTTCTTTGCGCCATTTTTCGCACTCCCCCCTTAGCGCCGGAACGCCTGCCTTGCATATATTATGTCTGGCTCTGGCATAATGTGGCTCAAGGGGTACAAAGTGGTGCAATGCAAGCATTGCACCACTTTGTAAATATGGCGTGGTGTTTTTGGCCTTCCGACACCACATTAGCATAATAAAATTAAGCTAATGTGGCGTTGGAATGGTGCTAGGCCCTCTTAAATCTGTGCCCTAGTATCTTACTCTTTTGCTGCTGCTCATTGGACAGCTCAGTAGTCTCTTGGCTGTGTGTGAGCTTATAATGGGTTTGAGTAGGTTTTTAGCATGTTTGTGATTTTGCAGTTTGTTTCCTGTTATACTCCACTCACATTTGAAGTTGGGGATAGGTCTATGCTGTAGTATTTTTAGGTCTGGCCTTTAGACAGCTTTAGCAACTCATCAGCTCATTTGATCAAAAACATCATAAATATAAAACACACACATAAAGAAGCTTTGTTTCATCCCTCTTCGTCCACTGGCCTCTTCAAATATCCTTAAGAGTTTGATTCACCCACTTTACCACTGGCCACCTCACTTCATCCGCTGGTTTCTTGCACTACGAGTGACAGCATTTTCCCTGTATTCATGTACCTAAAAAGAAATGCACTCAGTGCCATGACTTGAGGGCCAGTACTTCACAAAGTCGAGGCTTTCTCCTTGTGTTCTTCATCCTTTGTTAAAAGTTTCAGCCACCCATGAATGCCTAAACTATTTCTTCAGGGTATGTTAGTTTTAAGCCCAAATGTACCAATTCTTTGCACAAATATGAATCATCTTTTCCTGTGATGCAAATGAAAACTAAAAATGGTTTCTACATCTGTTTTATTATTCCAGTTTCCTTGGGACCACGGAAACTGGTAAAAGTATACACACTGCGTTGAACCAAATGCTAAGACTGGGATTCGAACCTGTGCCCGGGTTCCAAGGTCAGCAGCCATAGGTGCTAAACCACATCTAGTCTTGTCAAGATGGATGAGTATGCCATTTTTAATTCCGACGTGAGACAAGTCCTTTGATTTTACAAAAATTATATTTATAATAAACTCACTTATAGGAGCTTTCAGAGAGCGACCTTCTGGCCCCATTACAGCACACAACAAGGGGCTGAGGGTCATCTCACTTCAGCCATTGGCTAACTTCACTGAGTGATGACATTCTGCTCTTGCACAGGGAGTACATATGTACACAAAGTATTTATTTTGGCAATGTGTGCTTTTTGAAACCAACATTTTTTTTGCTTTTAGCTTGTATTTTTTAATGATAGTGAGGGCGTGGCAGCTCACCCAGCAGTAACATTTTACATAACCCATAACAAATCAAGCACAGAAAAAGGTCAAAGGTTGGCAGCCAAACCCCAGATCTATTAGAATTGTTGAGACTTTCTTATTTTGTTTTGCCTGTCGAATGAAATAAGAATTGGCAAAGCCAATCGCTCCATACTCATTTTTAACAGGTGAAACCGATTGGCTTTGCCAGTGGTTGCACTGAACATGGCTATGCATTTTCATTATTTGTAATTGTGCATGGATAAAAAAAACAGTGGTGCAAGTATTACTACTTGCACAATGAAATGAGAAAAAAAAACATGATGACACTTGAATCAGGCGCTTGGGAATGCAAAAGACAGCACGGTGGTAGACAAGTGGCCGGCTCACAAAGGATTCCAGGCAAAACTAATTTGAAGGCTAAAAGAGCAGGCACAACAGAGGTTTCAATGCGATCCAATAACCGTTTAACCAGATTTTAAAACCAAAAACCCCCTCAGGGTGCAAATTATACTTCCCTATACAACTAATGAATTCTGGTGTCAAAATATTTGCATTGGTGCCGGTTAACTGGCTACATCATGCTCCAACCAAACTAATCTCTGATGTCCAGTCTGGCTTCATCCTGGGTCGTGTAAGTGCTCTTAAATTACAAAAACTGTACGCAGTCCACCTCGACAACTGAATCTATCTTCACACTATGGATAGCTACTTTAGACACAGAAAAGGCGATTGACTTGCTCAGTAAACTGGGTATCTTTGTTCTGTGCTTTGCAATTCCTGAAAGTGGGTTCTACGTTGCTGACGTCGAGTGATTTGCAGTACGAGATGGTCACCAACACATCATATCACAATGCTTTGGGGCTGGCCAACGATGTGCGTTGTCACCTATGCTATTTGCTCCTGTCCTGAATCATGTTACTTAAATCCAACCCCAGTGGCATAGGAACCGGCTCAGTCAGCATTATCTCTTATGCCAATGACACTTTGTTGTACCTTACTGACCCGGCTGCCACTTTTTACTAACATCTTATCTACTGTAGAGCCGTTTGGGGCCTTAAAGTACATTGAACAAAATCGGAATTTTCCCACGTGCACATATCACTCAGGAGCCCGCCTCGCACATGTCCTTCATTTTGGCTCCTAAGGGGATCCATAAAAGCAGTATAAATGTCTGGGGCATAGCCCATTTAGACTCCTCTTGACGATCACTCCAGCAAGCTACATTGTTTCGGGAGATGTTCCATCTCCACCTCCTGAGTGGCACAGGTCTGCTGACAATAGTAATACTAGCATAGTTATTATTTATATTTATATATATATATATATATATATATATATATATATACACTTGAACTCAGCGTTTCCTTTCTGCACCAGACCGTCAACGGTGCTAGTCTCAATGCGCGCGCCACCGCGTATTTTATAAACACATTTCTTTCGCGTTTCCGAAGAAAGGCGGCACACAGTTCGTCTGCAGCTGCTCTACAATTTGAAGGATTGTTCCAAATGCAAAAATGTGTCACACAATGCACCTAGAATCATCCAGCAGTTAATTTTAAACCAAACCCATCCTACTACTCCTTGCTGTCCTGCTGTATGAAGGCTAACTGCTGGTGGCAAGGCATTCCCCTGACCATGGGCACAGGAAGGGCCTTCAGTAAAGAAGAGCCTTGAGGGTCCCGTTGAGCATTGCAGCGCCTGCCCAAAGAATAGCAGACCTGATAATGAAGTTTGCCACTTAGTTGGGTGAGGGTCTACATCTCCTATTGAGGATGTCTCCGACGATCTGGACTTGGTCCTAAAAACTGGCATTTGGAACCAAAGACCTATACAACCGAATTGCACACTTGTTTTGTGAACACCTCTGACTTTGGACATACCACTTTCTCTGTAGTATCTGCAGTGATCGGGCAATGATCAAAAATTGATATGCTAATCAGAAGCACAAGTAGTTTTCACAGTTTTAATAAACGACATCACACATATAATCACAAACCCTATTTACAAATGACCGAGAGGATGCTCACATAAAAGGAAAGACATGGAAACACAAAGTGGGAACATTTTGACCCATGCACTGCGCAATGCAGTGTGTACTAAGCGTTTTAACAAAGTACAATCAGCTCAAAAACCACTGAGTGATGGAGTCAACTCAAGAGAAGAGAAGGACGGACCTGTCAATAGTATCTCATACCCAGGTCATATTCACACTCACAGTAATAGAAACACCTGAGAACTAGTCCCTACATTCTCTTCTCCCTCAAAGTAGAGGGGAGACCACTGAACGTTGACCAGTGCTTCACACATGATGCCCTGCACTCAGATGTGTTCTCATTAACGATTTGGGGGGGTGCTTTTTAGGGGCGTGGGTGAAGCATTAGTCGGAGCCCTCAAAGTGGATGAATAAAAGGAGATGGGTGTGTGCGGGTGTTTCTGGGCGATGACAGACAAGTGTGGCATCTACGTCTGGTGGTGGGTAAGGACACAGACTACCTGCGGGTCTAGTACTTCTTGTAACAAACGAATTCACCTCAACAGACACGAAGTACCAGATAGCAGTGCATTTTAGAGGGCAGTCTGAGGCTGGAAATATTGTGATATTTAACCGTACATTTCTCCAGGTTATTGAAGCTGACGTAGGATGAACAAGATCCTCTCCCAAAGCAATTTCCTACACAGGGATTTATTTCTGCAAATTAACAGACGTGTCCAATTGGCTGAACATAAACGACTACAACAACCACATTGCACGGATTTTTTCAATGAAAAATCAGGACAAGAGACGTGACTGATAAAAACGTATTTTTACAATCACATATAATACTCACTGCCACTAGTGGAAATTGCAAAAATCCAGTGCCAGTTCTAAAGGTTGAAAAAAAACGGTTCTTTCTCAACTTATTTCTTACTCCCTGGAGCAGGTGCAGTGATGCCAGGTGGAGGCAATGCCAGCCACCTGCTATGCTGTTTGCACGACATATGAGCTCCTTTCACTGGAGGTCGGGCCTCACTGTTAATTCCATACAGATAAGAGCAGGCTAATTGCATTTTACAATGTCTGGGGGGAAACGCAAGTTTGCAGTTTTCCAGCAATAGAAGAAAAATTATGCAGCAGAGTTGACTGAATTTTGAATCCTGTAACGGCAAATTATGAGGCATAGTACAGCAAATTATGTATTATTTTAATAGCTTGTCGTTTTGAGAAACATTAGCCTGAGCAACTGTTCACCTCATTTGTACTTGTTTAACAACTGACAAAATCAGCAGCTGAAACGTTACCAGTTAAAATTTGCAGACTTTCTGCCAGTGTGCCACATCTCTTTGAGCCAGAACAATGTTTTTTGTTGAAATATAACAATTATGCAGCAGATGGTGAATTATGTGGCAAGTGTGGTAAATCAACTATTAAGCAGAAAACACCAAAGTCCATGTTATAATATTACCACTGGTGACCATGTCAAGCTATTTCCCTTGATTTTTTTTTTTTTTCTTTATTGACGTTCGAGACAAAAACACAATATACACTGTTGTGTACATTCGTATGTTGCAATGACGGTGGGCGTCTCATAGAAATACCGATTCAATTGACAGTCACAGTCACCGCTCCACATCTCCACATATGTCAGTGTTAGTAATCATCTTCATCATAAGTGCATAGGATTAATGTCACAGAATCAGCTATAACGTTACCTTCAGCACAGCTTGTGGATCATTCCCATGTTCACCATGTACAGACATGTCAAACAGTGGTGGTTGGTGCAGTTTGAAAAAGGTGGGGTGTAAGATGATTAAATGAAATTTGGCATGTGAGGTTAGCGAGCTTGCTGGACTTTTCAAAGGGGTATTCATTGGTGTTCACACCCCAAAAAACTTAGGCCCTCATTATGAACTCGGCGGGAAAGCCCACCGAGTACAGCGCTGGCGGTCAACAAAAGACTGCCAGCGCGCAGAACCCCTCCCCCCCACCCATCACCCCCCCCCCCTGCGGCCACATAAAGATCATTCAGCTGGGCCGGCTGGCAGAAACTGTGCTTTCGCCAGCCAGCCGAGCTGAATGCAGGGCCTGAACATTAGCAAGCGCAATGTAGCAGTACGGCAGGTGTAGCAGCACCCGTCGTGCATTTCAGTGCCCATAAAACGCACAGTGAAATGCACGATGGGCCTGTGCATGAGGGCCCCGCTTTACCCATTCTGCCAGCCTTTCCCTTGCAGGGTAAACCGCCAGGGAAATGCTGGAGGAACCTGACAAATTATCCGGCAGGCAGCGCTGCTTGCCTGGTGGTGGAAGCCTGGTGGTGGCAGAGTTACAGAAGTGGCGGTTCTGCCACGTTTATTATATGGCGGTCTGGACCGCCATTCCGGTGACGGTATTTACCTCCACTGCCGGCATGGCAGCCCAGACAACCATGTTCGTAATGAGGGCCTTAGTGTAAAATTAGGCATTTTCCAGCACAATTTCTATAACAAATCGACAATAAGTGTTGTTGCAGGCACTGTTAAAGGAAAATTCATAAAATACTAGCTACAATTTCTGGTGTGTCACCAAATGTGTGGATACAGACGAGAGGCTTTGGCATCATCCTATGTAGGGTAAAATGTGAACAAGACAGAGAAACTCATCTAATGGCAGAATTGCACAATGTGAAACTGGGGCCAAACCCAGCTTTTCTGGTCGTCTAAATTGTGTGATAGTAGAGAACAAACTTATTTTACTGCCTCCTTGTCCTTTATCCTCGCATTTTTTAATACTTTGATATACTTCAAGATGAGCACTATTCAAAAATCTCTCTTGTAGATTAGGTACAAGACTGTAATGTTTCTTCATGTATGATAACCTAGGAGACATTAGTAGCAGATGATACTGACTTGTGTATCCATTTATTTCTGGCATCATAATGAAGTGGGGGGCGGGGTGGTCCAAGAATGTTTTATATTTAAAAATATCCCTCTAGAGGCTGAATTGCACAGCGTGAAATCGGGAAACCAGGCATCAATCCCGGTTTCCTCGCTTGACCAAATTGTGCAATCCTAGGCAATTGCTTTATTTGACTCTACCTCTTTGGCCTTTTATCATTACATTATGTTTTCGTGGGCAACATCAAATCAAAGGTGGTGATAAACGATGAAGAGGCACAGTGAAATGCAGCAGATGCTTGGGATCAAGCGGTGAAACCGTGATTGATAGAGCACCTGGAAATTAAAATAAATCTCTCTAGCTGTACTAAAACCTATCTAGCAGTTTCTAGTAAACCACAGTGTTGTCCCATCTCTGATCGCAACCCAGCCCACTTATATGGTGAATATGATGAGTCACGTGTCTCTCAACCTTCACTGGCATGTCATCCTACCAGTGGTGTTAAGGGCAAAAATGACTTATCACTTCTAATAAATGCCACTCATTGTACTACACAATACAAAGCACCTAAGGGAAACGATTGTGAATGTTAAATAAATACAGTATTTTTTTAACATGTGAAAGCATTTCACTTTAATGAATTAAATTGTTACACTGCGAGTAGCAGCAGTGTAATAATGTAATGCACTTAAATAAAATGCTTCAGCATGTTAAAAAATACTATATTTCATTATTGGAAGTCAGTATGCCTTTAAATACTACCCTGGCAGTTAAAACATGCACCTCTCAAGGGCGTTCAACAATCGCCGACATATTGAGACCTTCGGGGATCATCACCTTAAACAGTATCTGTGCTTTACGATTATGAGACAACCTACAGCACACCTGCCTCACACCCTTTAGACTACTGGCTCCATCCACCCACCAGGTACCTGCCAGCATCTGCCATCAAACGGGAGCCTGCAGGCTGGGTGTGCACCTCTTGGGGCTATCTGTCCATGAGCAATTCCAGGAGGACTCTCGGGGGCAAGGTCTACCAAAAGGGCTTACCCGTGGGCAAGACGCAGGGTGCACCGCTAAGGGCTAGGCGCTCGGGCCAGGTCAGGTCATGGTTCTTCGCTTGCTGGCCAGTCTGCTTCAGAGGCCTAGAGTTTCCACGTGGTGAAAGTAGACGCGAGAAAGCATGCGTAATCAAGTACTGAAGTCACCAAGGATGGTGAGATTAGTTTAGGAAGTAAGGCTTTGTGGACTGGAGTCCAAGAAAGCATATTTGAGGGTGGTGGATAAATTAGCAGGGCTGTAAATGATTTAGAGAGGCAGTGGCTTCAGCAATACAAAAATAAGCTCCAGCACAACCTGATCATGCGCAGTGAGACAGTTTACGTCATACAAGCAGCAGGACTGGCATACCGCGGGAGCTGTATAGGGGTTAAGCCCAAAGCACCCGGGGGTGCCATAAAAAAAGTGACCCTTCTGTACCTCATCAAGGGGTGGTCCCGGAAAACCCTTAAATCGGCAGGCCCGGGCTGGATGCAGGTAAACCCTAAACTTAAATTACGTACATGACGCCAAATGCGTGCACACTAGCGCGTATGCTTGTAAATAGCTCGTGGCTGCCTGGCTCTTGCAAGGGTCAGAGAGCGACAGCCAGACAGGAACTGGCTTTGTACTGCCATCTTTAACACTCATTTGTAAAAGTGTTTCTTTAAAAATTAGTGGTAAGGAGGGCAATGCAAACACAAGTACAATTATGCAGAAAGTAGAAAGGGCGTGGCCCGAAGCCCTAAGAAAGCAGGCACCCCTGAAGTCAAAGAAGAAATGAACAGCAAACAAGAACAAAAGACAAATCTTGCCCAGTAATAACTGCCCTGTTAGCCGTACATATGCACTATTGCGCTCCCGTACCGGTACTAGGAGATGGAAGGAGACTGGGGGGTCCACCAGGAGGGAGGCTCTATGCGAGCTCACATCGGGGATGGCTCAGCCCGCCAGTGTTGACTCCAGGGATGCAGCCGATCTGATCACTGCTGTTCCACTCAACTATTCCAGGGTATCAAGCATAGGGGAGGACAGGCAGGTACTGCCTAGGCCTCGTATTTCTTAAAGCTGCTCACTACCGCCCCTCCACCCCCCCCCCCCCGGCTCCGCAATGGGTTCTTCCGCACCCCTCTATGTATCTGCACACAGCATAGGACCTTCAGCAGATGCCCATTTCTCCTCCTCCACTCACCACTTACTAACTGGGGGGCCATGGGGATATTTCCAGTGTTGAGTGATATCTTTACGGGCAATGCTTAATGCTGCAAGTCAAGGAATCTATTGCAGACTTTCTTTTCGGGTTTCTGGACGTAGAATCCAAGAAGGCATTTGTTTACAGTGTGTAACTGGTGCCTTCCCAACGTGCGTTCTAGGTCTGGCGCAACTCGGAACCAAAAGCGAGTAATGACAGGGCAGTTCCATACCATATGGTGGAAGTCTGCATCATGCCATCTCCACTGATGTCATCATTATGCCACTTTAGGATTTTAAAATGCGAAAACCCGACCTCTTTTTGAATTTCAGCAAGTTTGACACCATAATTGTTGCATGTGGTTAGTGGGACAGATCCTTTAAAAGGTTGTTTCATTTAGCTGAGGACCACAAACTGAGGCATTTTTTGTGATTTAATGTTCTTCTGTTTCTAGTGTTTTAAAGTCCCTACTCTGAATTTACACATTATCCCCTTACTTTTATTTTACCAAAAAGTGTTCTCACACCTCTGTGGTTTTGCCCCAGTGTTACTTCCCTGCTTTTTTAAATTAGATCTCACAGAGAAGATTCTGGCACACAAATCTTGGACCCACCCAAGAGAGAGACCCTAAATAGCCCTGAAAGGGGGATTGGTCATCTAGCCAGGTGACCACCTATCAGGAGGGGGCTGTGACGTTACCTGCCTAACCTGGACATTCAGATGCTCCCAGAGGTCCCTGCCAACCTGTACTGAGTACTGTACTGAGTGGGAAGGCAAGGGCTTATCTCCATCAAAGTTTGACAACTGGCAGAGAGGTCAAGAGGACTACTTCAGACCACCACCAGTGATGCAGGATCCAGGCAGCTCAGGATGAGAGGAGATCCACGCAGCCGGTCGTCCCTGTAGTAGGTGCCTGCGGATGCAGGGAAGTCACTCCTTCACTCAAAGGGAGATCCCTTCTTCCTTCTTGTGCAGACTGAAGACTTGACGCCCTCAGAGGATGCACAGCCATGAAAATGTTGCAGAAGCTGGAAGGAGACGTGGAAACAATGTTGCAAGAAGAGTATTCTACGGCGATGCAGATTGTCGGTTCCTGGATGATCCAGTCGCGGTTCCAGTGGCTTATGGCAAAGTGGAGGTTGCAGAGGAGTCCTGCTGGAATCTTGCAAGCCAAATCTGAGGAGCCACCCAAGAGAGAGACCCTAAATAGCCCTGAAAGAGGGACTGGTCACCTAGCCAGGTGACCACCTATCAGGAGGGGGCTCTGACGTCACTGCCTGGCCTGGCCACTCACAAGCTCCCAGAGGTCCCTGCCAACCTTGGATTCAAGATGGCAGACCCCAGGGACCCTCTGGAGGAGCTCTGGGCACCATCCCTGGGGTGATGATGGACAGGGGAGTGGTCACTCCCCTTTTCATTGTCCAGTTTCGCGCCAGAGCAGTGACTGGAGGTCCCTGAACTGGTGCAGACTGGTTTATGCTTGGATGGCACCAAATGTGCCCTTCAAAGCATACAAGTGGCTTGGGGAGGCTACCCCTCCCAAGCCATGTAATACCTATTTCCAAAGGGAGAGGGTGTTACACCCCTCTCCCAAAGGAAATCCTTTGCTCTGACTTCATGGGCTTGAGCTGTTCAAGCAGCAGGAGGGCAGAAAGCATTCTGAGGGGTGGCCTGGAACCCCTGGAAGACTGGTAGGAGTAATGCTGGGGGTCCTCTAAGGCGCCCCCAGAGTGCATGGAATCATACTTTAAATACTGGCAACAGTATTGGGGTATGATTCCGACATGTTTGATACCAATCATGCCTAGATTCGGAGTTACCATTATGTAGTTGGACATAGATAGTGACATGTCCAGTACACACGAAAAATGGCGTCCCTGCACTCACGAAGTCCATGAAAATGGCACTGGAGTTCGTGGGGGGCACCTCTGCTAGTGCAGGGGTGCCCACACACACAGGTACTTGCACCCTGCCGTCTGGACTAGGAGGGCCTGCCATTGGGGTGACTTATAGTGACCTGGTGCATGCACCCTTCTACGCAGGCTGCAATTGCAAGCCTGCAGAACTCTTTGCATCGGTCCCCCCATGGGTGGCATAATACATGCTGCAGCCCATGGGGATCCCGTGGTACCCCAATACCCTGGGTACCTAGGTACCCTATACTAGGGACTTACATGGGGCACCTGTATGCCAAATGTGGGGTGAAAAAGGTTCCAGCAACCAAGTTTACAAGGAGAGAGCATAATCACTGGGGTCCTGGTAAGCAGGATCACACTGACAAACAGGCAAAAAGTGGGGGTAATCAAGCTAGAAAGAGGCTACTTTCCTACAATGTGCGTGTGTTTTTTTTTTTTTTTTTTTTTTTTTTTTTCTCTCTCTCTCTCTCTCTCTCTCCTCTCTCTCTCTCTCTCTCTCTCTCTCTCTCTCTCTCTCTCTCTCTCTCTCTCTCTCTCTCTCTCTCTCTCTCTCTCTCTCTCTCTCTCTCTCTCTCTCTCTCTCTCTCTCTCTCTCTCTCTCTCTCTCTCTCTCTCTCTCTCTCTCTCTCTCTCTCTCTCTCTCTCTCTCTCTCTCTCTCTCTCTCTCTCTCTCTCTCTCTCCTCTCTCTCTCTCTCTCTTGGATAAAGTGCATTTATGGACAGAATTGCCACTACTCTATAAGCTCACACTATCACAAAAACGCTCAGAGCGTTACAAATGCTCCCTAAATGCCTACCATATAACACTTTGAAGCCTTCCCACTTTGTATTACATAATGGCTTAGTGCACCGTCCTCCCAATGCACATTCAGGATTACAATAACCAGAGTAGTAACTAGAAAGAACTGTAAACCTTTGGTAATTGTCGTTTTGCTTTCTCCAGTCCAAATACAGGACTACAAATACGAGACTAGAAAAATGGCAGGAGAAGACGAACTTCTAAACTCTCAAAACGGTCGATGGGTCTCTCTTCATTGCACATCCTACTGTTTGTTTTTCCTGTTACAAACGCAGCCCGATAAATACCAGAAATTAAAAAATGACTAGGTGAGCTACTCACACTTCACATGATGCACCTTGAGATATTTGCAACCTACAGGATGCTGTATACCTAAAAGGAAAAAACGTGTATACCTTCAAATGTGCAATCCATGTCTAAGCACCCAAATCCTAGGCAGCCTTGCACACGAGACGCAGGGGGGCCTTAGACACTGCGGCCTGCTCTGGGGGCAGCCTCCCACTCTGGATCACAATACAGAGGCTGAGACCTGCGCTGGGTTATATATGCTTCATTATTTCCTGTGTGCCCCTGCTCTGCCTCCTCCCTCCCTGCGCGCGCTCCCTCCCTCGCCCGCCTCCCGCCTCCCTGAAGACGGAGGGCGGAATACTGAATCACGGCTTTGGGATGAGGTGATCGCTCTGGGCCAATCGGAGCCCGCCCTGCTCGCCTGCCTACATCTGGGGCTGCCCACCCTCGCCTGCCAGACCCGGGGCCTTTCCCTGGCTGCAGGCCGTGTCTGAGAGGTGACCGGCGGAGGTTACTGCAGGGCATTGCTGCAGTTACCCTTGCACTGCTTCCGTGCCGAGGTTACTCTGGGCCGCTCGTGCGCACAGAAGCAGCGCGACAGGCCCGATAGCGCTCGCCACGTGTAGTTTCACTTTTAATATTTTCAGTATGTGTCTCAGGTGCTTCACACGCGGGCATACCTAGTTTCAAGAGCATCATGGGTACTTACAAAGAATTCCCCAGGGGCCAAAAAGTACGGTCTGTGGTGTGGCCGAGGATCGTGTTGATGCCAGGAGGGTGGGAGTGGTGCTTTGGTTGCACGGCAGTGCTTTGAATGGAAATGTGAAAGTGCAGCTACTCAGTGTTCAGAGTGTCTGTTTGCTCCTAAGCAATGCTGGTACTCTCTTATTAAATGGATTGCAACATTTCTAAAAAGTGCAGGTACTCTCTCAAATTAAAGAAGTGCAGATACTGAGTACAAGATAGAACAGGCCGTTTAAAGCACTGATGCACGGGGTTGTGGGCGTAAGGTGGGCATAGGAGAAACAAGCATGTTCATGGTGTGGACACAAGTCTGGAGTTAGTCTGAGAGTTTCTTCTTACTTGCTTCTCTTTTACTTCAGTTACCGTGTACATAAATGATTGTCCGCTTAGTATTTTTCTGAATGTCAGTGCTCTCTCAAGTAAACAGAAGCCCAGGACTAGTGTTCATACGGTGGCCACACGTGAAGGTCAAGCCTAGGCCGACATTCAGCATCACTGTTCTAGGGACTGGAAGTTCGCCCCCCCCCTTTCCAGGTGATCTTTCATATTTTAATTTTGGTATTGTGTAGATTCATTTTTTGTTGTCACTTATATTTGTTACCAAATTCTTTCCTTGTCATTCTCCGATTCCTTTTTTATTGTCACCCCAAGTCAAAGTTGCCCATACTCTCTTTTATTTTAATCCCAATTTCTCTTGATGTATGCCCTTGATGTGTGACCACTGACTGCCCTGTAATCTTAACACTCTGATCGATCTCCTAGTGTTATCCCATCCTTTTCGATTGTTCTTTGTCATCACCAATTTCCACTCCCTCCTTGATTTCTCTTATTGTCACCCTGTGTTTTCTTTCAATGCTTCCCCAACACTAGAGATTTCACTTTTACTGTCAAAGTGTAATGTATTTCCCACTATCACCACATCCTCTGCTCTCACACTCATTTTCTGAGAGGAGTTACTAGGTGGTGGGCGTGGTAGAAAATGCTGCCAAAACTTCACTTTACTCATGCTCTCACCTACACACCCAAAGAACATGACAAAGTTTATTCCTTATCAGTGTGGCTGGAACATCAAGAAGAATCCAACCATGTATTTCAGCTTTGCCAATGGGAGGCCACAATAGAAAGAAAAGTTGTGAGTGGAACACTCGCCGCAAAAAATACAAGGATATTGTGGTGTATCTCTTAATGTTCAAACCCCAAGAGACCGTAAAGTGTATGTTGAGGTTTATAAATGCTTAAATTAAATGATGGCCCTGGAAAATAAAAAACAATGTGTGACAAAGACAGTTGTACTTTTAATCCAAAACACATTATAGTTGACAAAGCAGATGTTGCTGTCTGAGTCCAACGTATTATCGAAAAAGTGAGGTAGCTGGAAATGCAAAAAAATTTGCAGACTTCTTGAAAAACTGAAAAGACAAAACAAATCTATTGCTATGCCTGGCCCAGGATTGTGCAATCACACCCAGATCAGACTCAAACCTAACCTCTCTCAAAAAGGACTAGGAGACTTACCTCTTAAAAATATAGCTCAGAGTCTAGCATGCTCTAATCTTTAGCTCCAGTGTTGTTTGCTAGCTTCTGTTCTAAATGTTCTTTTGTTAACAGATGCCTTTTACACTTGTATCTCTTGTTATAGCGGTCTTTAGAGCACCGTGCTTCCCATGAGGCAATGTCCACACGCTAAAACAACACATGTAAATTAATAAAATACCTCTAAATCATACCATGGAACTCAGTGCTTAAGTGTCTGATCCCATCAATGTCAATGAATGTGGGCTCTCTTGGGAAGACGAGGAAAAGTTGCTAGCCGAAGGACTCCAATTGAGTTTAAGAAGTCATTTAGCTTGAAATACTGTAGTTGTGATTACAAAGGAAGGGAGTTACTCCAGACATGTTGTAGGAAAGTACCCTCTTTCTTGGCATGGTTACCCCCATTTTCTGCCTGTTGTCACTGTGTTTGACTGTGTACACTGAGATCCTACAACATGCCACCCAGGGGGAGCCCATGCAAAGTGTATCAGCAGGCCTGCCATTGCAGCCTGTGTGAAACGGTGCACATACCCTTTTCACTACAGGTCACTGCACCAGGTCACTTTACGTCACCCCTATGGCAGGCCCTCCTAGCACAGAGGGCAGGGTGCAAGTACCTGTGTGTGAGGGCACCCCTGCACTAGCAGAGGTGCCCCCACAAACTCCAGTTCCATTCTCCTGGACTTCGTGAGTGATGGGACGCCAATTTATGCGTTTACTGGACATAGGTCACTACCTATGTCCAGCTACATAATGGTAACTCCGAACCTAAACATGTTTGGTATCAAACATGTCGAAATCATACCCCAATACTTTTGCCAGTATTGGTAGTGTGATTCCATGCACTCTGGGTGCTCCTTAGAGGACCCCCAGCATTGCTCCTACCAGCCTTCTGGCATTTTACGGGCATCCCAAGCTGCTGCCACCCCACAGACAGGTTTCTGCCCTCCTGCTGCTTGAACAGCTCAAGCCCAGGAAGGCAGAACAAAGGATTTCCTTTGGGAGAGGAGTGTAACACCCTCTCCCTTTAGAAACAGGTGTTACATGGCTTGGGAGGGGTAGCCTCCCCAAACCACTGGTATGCTTTAAAGGGCACATTTGGTGCCCTCCATGCGTAAACCAGTCTACACCGGTTCATTGACCTTCAGTCCCTCCTCTGACGTGAAACTGGACAATGGAAGGGAGAGTGACCACTCCCCTGTCCATCACCTCTCCCCCACCCCCTGGGGTGGTGCCCAGAGCTCCTCTAGAGAGTCCCTGGGTTCTGCTATCTTGAATCCAAGGTTGGCAGGGACCTCTGGCAGTATCTGAGTGGCCATGTTATGCAGGTGATGTCCAGACCCCTCCTAATAGGTGGTCACCTGGCTAGGTGACCAATCCCCCTTTAAGGGCTATTTAGGGTCTCTCTCTTGGGTCGGTCCCAGATTCGGCTTGCAAGATTCCAGCAGGACCCCTCTGCACCCTCTACTTTAACTCCTAGCCACTGGAACCACAAATGGACCCTCTAGGAACCGACAATCTGTATCCACGACCGAGACTCTGCTTGCAACATTGTTTCCACGACTCCTTCCAGCTTCTGCAACATTTCCCTGGCTGTGCACCCTCTGAGGGCGGCAAGACTTCAGTCTGCGCAAGAAAGAAGAAAGAATCTCCCTTGGGGAAGGAGTCACTCCCCTGCATCTGCAAGCACTAACTGCAACAATAACTGGATGCGTGGATCTCCTCTCATCCTGAGCTGCGTGGATCCTGCATCACAGGTTTTGATACGGACTAGTCCTCTTGGTCCTCTCTGCCAGCTGTCCAACTTTGATGGAGGGAAGCCCTTGCCTTCCCAAGCAGGACAGATACCCAAGTGCACCACATCTCTTGCAGCTACCAAGGATTGTTTGCATCTCCTCCAAGGGATCTTCAGGCTCCGTGCAGACCCAGCCCCCAGCACTCCTTCCAGGGACGCACAGCCCTCTGTGCGCTTCTCCTGCGGCGTGGGACCCTTCTCCAGATGTGCTGCGTGGGCTCCTCTGCGACTCCTGGTTCCTCATCCAGTGGGTCTCCTGTGGGGACTATCTCTGCTTTTTGGGACTCTCTGCCTTCCTGAGGGCCCCCTAGGACTTCCCCCATGGGTTGAGTCCTCCTGGACCTTGTTGATCCCTGCAGCTCCACTTTTGCTTCACCAAGACTTCTGCTTTTGCCAAGGCTTGTTGGTGGCTCTTCCATGCCACTGACTGACTGCAATCATCCATCTAGCGTAGGACGACGACTGTCTCCTCTAGGAACTCTTCACCTTCTCCATGGCTGCATTCCTGACCGTCTTCGTCCTACTGTCGACCAACTCCTGCATCCACAGCTGGGTGGGTAGTAGCTCCTGCTCCCCCTGGACTCTTGTGTGACTTCCTGACTTGGTCCCCTTCTTACACAGGTCTTCCTCTTCAGGAATCCACTGCTGGTTTCTTGCAGTCTTGTCTGGGTGTTGCATTTTCTTCCTTTTTGGGTGGTCTGGGGGAAATCTAGTAATTTACTCCTTTCCCGCTGGTCGCTAGGGGGCACTGTGATACTTTCCTTTGGGGTTTTCTAGTACCCCCAGCTCCCCTCTACACATTCCACTTGCCTAGGTGTGGGTCCTGTGTTTGCATTCCATTTTTTTAGTATATGGTTAGGGCTCCCCCTAGGGTCACTACTGTCTATTGCTATTTGCACTGTTTTCTAACACTTTCTATGCCTATTGCTGATTACTAGTGTACATATCTAGTGTGTTACTTACCTCCTATTGGAGGGTTGCCTCTCTAGTACTTTTTGGTATTTGTGTTACCATAATAAAATACCTTTATTTTTGTATGACTGTTTTCTTTCTTGTGTGTAGGTGCTGTGTGACTACAGTGGTATTGCATGAGCTTTGCATGTCTCCTAGATAAGCCGTGGCTGCTCATCCACAGCTATCTCTAGAGAGCCTGGCTTCCAGACACTGCCTACACTACACTAATAGGGGATACCTGGATGTGGTATAAGGTGTAAGTACCGAAGGTACCCACCACACACCAGGCCAGCTTCCTACAAATGTCTAATTTGGGAGTGGTGGACATACTAAAGATTATTCTGTGAGAATGGTCTCCAGTGAGCACCACAGCAGTGATTCGTAGAAAACACACCTGTTTCTGCTATGTGGCTCCAGATTCTATTTGACATCACTTGGCAGCTACACCAACTTTAATAGTTTATCAGATTACATGGAAAATAACTCTACTTAGAATAATTTCAGGGGGAATAATATGGAGGCCACTGCCCTATGCTGAACTGATACCTTTGGATGCTCATTGCATTTGACCACAAATCTGCTTCCAAACACAGACTGAAGTCTTGGTCGGCCGCAGCATGTCGTTGTAATGTGTAAAAATGCAGGCCCATATTTATACTTTTTTAGCGCCGCATTTGTGTTGTTTTTTGACACAAAATCGGCACAAACTTACAAAATACAATGGTATTTTGTAAGTTTGCACCGCATTTGCGTCAAAAATCTACGCAAATGTGGCGCTAAAAAAGTATAAATATGGGCCGCAGTCTTCAAACACATATTTTGCAGTAACTCAAACTCCAAAACATAAACTACCAAAATATTCCAGGAGCACATAATCCCACTTCCAAGCACGTCCCCAAATAAAAAATCAAAATGCTTGTACGAAGATATTTTTTGTAAGGTATTTTTTTTGTAAGTCCATATTTTGCAGTCGATGTATTTATGGAAAATGCTTTACAGTCGATATTTTCACATGGAACATCTCTCATAGGTGGTACCTGTAGGCACTACCACCAGGCTGACTGATCCCCATTTCTTACCATTGACTTTAAAGGCCTGTCGGACAAAGGTATTATTTCTACCATGCAAGAGAATTCAAAGGTTATGCCACATAAGCGGAATTGTACCACGAGAGATCGCGTATAGGAATATCATGGTATCGTAATATGGTAGACAAAATATAGAGGTACAAAATACTGAAAGATAAGTGCACATAGGGGAACTATAGATTAGCTATTTTTAGATCCACATCTACATACTTTGAAGATATATGTCGTTAAGGTGCATATATTGTAATTGCATTTCTATAGCACTCACTACCCTTGACGAGGCATTGAAGCACTTTATCCTGGGTAGCACACAGCTCCGGCACCCAGTGTTATTGTTTATTGTTAGTTATTGGGATTAGTCATGTGTGCTCAAGCAAACCATTCCATGCAGTCATTCCAATTACTTTATTGTGGACTAAATTAATAGGGATTCGTTGTGATAATTGAAATGAAATTGAGATTCTGTAAATGCTACAGTGGATGTCTCCTGGTGTTCATCCTCAGAGTTGGCTCCCAGTGTTGATTACAAAGCAGAGGGGGATCCATTTGAATATCTGAATAGCAATTATTGATAAGTAACTGGCTATGTTCTAGTAATAGAGGAAATTCAAAAACTATGAATTTCTTATTTATGGCCTCTTGATACAGACTCGAGTCAAAAGCAAACACAGCCCGCATGGGCATTTAGATGAACAAATAAGACTAACTCTCAAAATGTTATTTCCTTTCTTCCTACTTTATTAAACGTTCCTTTCGTGTGCATGTTCTCCACCCAGCCCAGAAGTTGAGTTAAAAACAATCTTTACATACTTACCTTTTGATAGTATATCTACAATATTAAGTTCCCACGATAATCCCTACTTGATATTTAGGAGGCATACTTATTAGCACATAATCAACAGTGGTGTGGGCACAAGCAAGCCTGTAGAAAGAATTTTGATCTCAGGACGGTAACTGTAAGGCTCCAGGAAAATAACAACACCTTGGTGACTTCAGGGTGTCCTCTAGCTCTTTGGCTTCCTTTATGTCATTGGTACCATGAAGTTGCTTGTGAGAGTTCAGTTGGTTATGAAGACTGCAGCAACGGTGGACCATGGTAGAGCTTCCACATAATGTCATGTCATAAGCTAACCAGTTCCCAGTACTACCTTTAATTTACCATATCAGTACGTTCTGAGACCTGTCCTCTTGGTCTCGTTCATTTAACCCTACCAAACAAGGAAACAATGATATATAAAAGCTAAGTCCGGGAATGGATAAGGGGCGTTCTCCTGACATGGTAACACTAATCGGGCGAGGTGGTAAACATTGTGGTCACAGGCTGCTTCTTAGTTTATTGAGGGAGTCGGCTCTAAAGAAGATACCTGAAACGACTGTCACAAGATTGAAGCTGCTTTGATAGACTTACGAGGAAGGACGTGTCTTGATTGGTGGGGCAGTCTGGGCAAACCTCACACCCACATTCAGCAGATGGGACACCCAGAGACAAGCGACAGGTAGCAGCTGCCACTGTTCTCACATTTCCACCTTTGTTCATTTCCACTTCGCTTCAATTGAACCGGCTTGGCAAACACATGATAACTATTTGTCAACCTTAAGCCTACGCCTGGATACACAGTATCCCTCTAAAATTAAGCTTTTTGACAGCCCTAATTAAATTCACAAGAGGGCCTACAGGTAATTTATTTCACATGTATGTTATGAACATTGTTGAGTTTGAAGATGCTAATTGTCTGTGTTGCAGGTCACAAACTTGAATATAACAACGTTACAGCCTTGGCATGAGTAGTACGTGCTATATAAATTCAAATTACAATTATATAACTTTCAGCCAGTTGAGTGTCACTGTTTCTCTACTAAAAGTAGTGATGCTCATGGGGCCACGATATGGATTTCCAGGCACACAAATTAAGCCAGCCATAATTTTCAAGCTGGTAAATAGAAGACCATTAAATGTAGTGGTATGGGCAGAACGTAAATACAACAGTAGTGTGATAGGAAAGCCTCTATAACACGCAAGTGTTAACACGAAAATTGCAATATTTGCAAATGGAAGGACATTTGCAGTCTTAAAAGCTCTTGTAAAATAACAGGTTTTGTATTTTACTTAGGAACGCCTGGGAGATCCAGAGAGAACTAATGCTGCATGTATAGCAATACTGGTTATCTACAAAAGTACTTTAACACATGTGATAACAGTGAGTGTGTACATAGTCGAACTGTTATGAACCGTTGGTGTAAATGTATAGATGGATTTAAGCTGTGTCAAGCCTATGGGTTTTGCCCATCACCTGGGGAAGCACAACAACATACATTATTTAGACCTTGACTCGGACTCTGCCTGTGCTCTTGAAGCATGATACAACACATACATACTTGTCTCACCGGGTGGTGTTGAGGCAGTCTATTCTTTCCCGCCAGATGAGTCGGCCATCATAGACCCTATTCAGTACTCTAAACCATGTGTTTCATCAACAATACTTCCACAGTACCTAACACTGGGCCTGTTTCAATGTTGGCACTATTTGCGTTATATTTACTAACAGTTTCATTTCGCACAGAGAAGACACACTGAGAGACAAGAAGGGCTCTGAGAGAACAAAGCCCCTTCTGAGGCCATTGGGTTTATTGCCACCGATGACTATAATACTGGTAAACTGAGCAAGATACTCAATAGACACTGGGGTTTATTTACTAATGAGTCCCTTATGGTTAAATGAACAAAGTGTTACATTTAGACGAGGAAGAACTCTGAAAAAGATTGTGAGTCCTAGCTTTCCCACTACTAGGCGGCCGGACAATGATATTCATGGCCAGCTTCGACACCCGATTTGTGTAGTATGTAACCCTAGGTGATCACAAAACTCCAAAATGAGAAAATTCACACCAGAAACAACACGTTTATGCACCCGTGCTGCATTCACTTACATAATTCACATCCACAATGAGATCAGTCGCAGAGTAAACATGAATAATTAATTGCAGAGCAGCAATTAGAATCTGAAACATATTTCATATTAGAACCCCGTAGCTCTAGTGTCAAATGCCAGTATTGTAAACCCCCAAAAACATTTTATGACCTTTACTCCCATAGAGTGTATTTTAATAGGGTCCTATCACCATATTGCGACTGCTTCTTACAACTGAATTATAAACGAGGTTATAATGTGAGCCACGAATTGTTACCAGAACGCCTGTAATTAATTACAAGTAGTATAACCCATGGTTGTCCATAATTCCCCCCCAAAAATCATCATCTTTGCCAAAGAAACCTTAGAGGCACTACTCACTGTATTGCGGCCTGATGGTCTTCTCATCCTGAAATAGTATGGCCCATATTTATACTTTTTAGCACCGCATTTGCGTCATTTTTTGACGCAAAAGCAGCGCAAACATACAAAATACAATTGTATTTGGTTAGTTTGCGTCAAAAAACGACGCAAATGCAGCACTAAAAAAGTATAAATATGGGCCTATGTGTCCACAGTGTCCTGTCTTGGTGCCATCTCATACCCAGGTAGTAAAAGAAACAAACACAGACCAGCTCAATCAAGTAAATACGTGTCCGTCATGTTATGATGGGGAGGAGAGTAATGAAATTCAATATACAAAGTGTGTTCTTTGCTAGATCGTTACTACCATTATAAGCCTAATATCCAATAAAAATATATTTAAAAGTATTCACAGTAAAATGAATACAAATTGGAAACACATCTTGCAAGTCCTGCCAAGAGCTAATGTCATTTATGGACCTAACATTCACACAAGTGTACAGCTTCCGACAGTGTGCTGATATCTATTATCAATTGAAAGTATATGTATATATATATTGGTACCAAAATCATCATAAAGAGATCAGGATGAGGCAAAAGGTAATCAAAACAAGACGAAGAAGTGTATATGTAACACTACGAACGAAACAGTAAATAATGCAGCCTGCTCCAAATGCCTTTCCTCTTGACAAAAGATCATATGATGTACCATATTCATCCAGTCTTCAAGACAAAAATCCCATAAATTAGCCCATCAGAATAAAGTGATTTAAGGTAAATTAACCTAGCAACACACATATGTACTGATTCCGTAAAATACTTATGTTGGTTCAACCTTATGTCAATCTTTCCTGTATTTGCCACAGCTTGTTAATGATAACCCTCGACCTTATTCTTCATACATAGGTTGATCATGAGCCCCTATATCACGCCATATTACTGGGGAAGAGGGGAGCACACCAACCACTGGCACCATGCTTGTGTGCAACAGGCCTCTTTAGTGAAAACAGGTAAACTTAACAATATAGATCCTGAGCCCTTGACTCAAAAAAGTAACTGCCTCACTGTACAAAAAGTTCACCTATGTTACCCACCCCTGCCGTCCCACTTTGCCACTGCAATACTGTATTTCACTCACCCTGATTTGCGTGATTGCTAGGTTTAAACATGTTTCCAATTTGTAACTGTGAACATGTAACTAACAATTTGCTACAGAGCGTTTCACTACCTATCTCGTCCAGGAGTGATCTCATCTACCGTTCCTTATCCACCTGGCCTGCCGCTTTCAACAACCCTAAACTTCTGTAAACCATTGCAACTTGACCTGTCACTGCTAATGCACCTGCTTCAAGTGACAACCGTAATTATGACAACAAAACCCTCTAGCACACCTGTTGCTAACCAGCTAGCTCTAAACCGAAGCTACACTAAGTTGGACCACAGCTAGCGGTTCTTCTTTTAGGGTTGGTCAGGAGAGGAAAAGCGTTGCAACTGCTACCCGCCACTATGTCACCTATACAAAATGGTGGCAGGTGCCCCAGAATGGCTGGTTATGTAGCCTTGGGCTACTGGTAGCCCAAATAGCCCAAGAAACCCAAAGTAGTTGCAGACTGCTCCACTTCCCCAATCCTCCCAGGGAGGAGAACTCCTGCTGTTCAGCTGCCTCCCCAAAAGCACTTTCCCCCCAAAAGTCTTGATACATAGAAAGACCTCATTCAACAACTTTTAATTTCAAGATCCATTCTGCTTCTGTTCAACAAAGTGTCAATTCCATATGTCTGTGTCTGGGTTCTATTGGAATATGCTGTATTCCATGAAATGTATTTGTTTATCCTGGGATTTAGTGAGGCCAGAGGAGGAATGCAGTGCTATGGGATACATATTATCTCGCTATGATCACTCTCAGGTGTGCCAGAATTTGCTTGCTAAGCGGTCTAACAGTGCTACCGACTTAAATCACACCACACTTGCGTACAATTATATATACCGTTTATTTAGTGAAATATGTCATGTGGAACTCTATCTGATATGTGATGATTGTACTTCATTGAAAAGATTGTTTTCTATCTTTATCAAATATGCAAACTCATTTAAGGAAACTTTTGTTGGAGTGAGTCAACCAATTGCAGTTATGAATGTGTTTTTGAAGGTATTCAAGAATGAGGACACAGTTTTGGCATGAACTGGATTGTGGTGACTTGTAGTGCGCACAAGAATAACTAGTTACCATTTTACCAAGACTGGACTAATGGTTGACCTTTATGTAATTTGTTTCTCAAATTTTAGACCCTAACCTTTGAACCTAATTGACATTGAATTGGGAGAATATAATTAAGGCTCCCTGTTTTCTGTATTTACTGATTTTTACAAATAAATACAGACAGAAAACGATCTGTTTCCTGTTTGTATTTATTTTTAAAAGCGGAAAAATACAGAAGATTGTTCTTCTTGTGAGTGACTCCCCACACTGCATTTCACAAATTTCAGACCAGCTGCTAAGCAGATAGACTCCATGGGATGTTAAAAACAGGTTGAGATTCCCAAATACAGGTATATGTTAACATACATTTGTGTATACAGGGAGTGCAGAATTATTAGGCAAATGAGTATTTTGACCACATCATCCTCTTTATGCATGTTGTCTGACTCCAAGCTGTATAGGCTCGAAAGCCTACTACCAATTAAGCATATTAGGTGATGTGCATCTCTGTAATGAGAAGGGGTGTGGTCTAATGACATCAACACCCTATATCAGGTGTGCATAATTATTAGGCAACTTCCTTTCCTTTGGCAAAATGGGTCAAAAGAAGGACTTGACAGGCTCAGAAAAGTCAAAAATAGTGAGATATCTTGCAGAGGGATGCAGCACTCTTAAAATTGCAAAGCTTCTGAAGCGTGATCATCGAACAATCAAGCGTTTCATTCAAAATAGTCAACAGGGTCGCAAGAAGCGTGTGGAAAAACCAAGGCGCAAAATAACTGCCCATGAACTGAGAAAAGTCAAGCGTGCAGCTGCCACGATGCCACTTGCCACCAGTTTGGCCATATTTCAGAGCTGCAACATCACTGGAGTACCCAAAAGCACAAGGTGTGCAATACTCAGAGACATGGCCAAGGTAAGAAAGGCTGAAAGACGACCACCACTGAACAAGACACACAAGCTGAAACGTCAAGACTGGGCCAAGAAATATCTCAAGACTGATTTTTCTAAGGTTTTATGGACTGATGAAATGAGAGTGAGTCTTGATGGGCCAGATGGATGGGCCCGTGGCTGGATTGGTAAAGGGCAGAGAGCTCCAGTCCGATTCAGACGCCAGCAAGGTGGAGGTGGAGTACTGGTTTGGGCTGGTATCATCAAAGATGAGCTTGTGGGGCCTTTTCGGGTTGAGGATGGAGTCAAGCTCAACTCCCAGTCCTACTGCCAGTTCCTGGAAGACACCTTCTTCAAGCAGTGGTACAGAAAGAAGTCTGCATCCTTCAAGAAAAACATGATTTTCATGCAGGACAATGCTCCATCACACGCGTCCAAGTACTCCACAGCGTGGCTGGCAAGAAAGGGTATAAAAGAAGGAAATCTAATGACATGGCCTCCTTGTTCACCTGATCTGAACCCCATTGAGAACCTGTGGTCCATCATCAAATGTGAGATTTACAAGGAGGGAAAACAGTACACCTCTCTGAACAGTGTCTGGGAGGCTGTGGTTGCTGCTGCACGCAATGTTGATGGTGAACAGATCAAAACACTGACAGAATCCATGGATGGCAGGCTTTTGAGTGTCCTTGCAAAGAAAGGTGGCTATATTGGTCACTGATTTGTTTTTGTTTTGTTTTTGAATGTCAGAAATGAATATTTGTGAATGTTGAGATGTTATATTGGTTTCACTGGCAATAATAAATAATTGAAATGGGTATATATTTTTTTTTGTTAAGTTGCCTAATAATTATGCACAGTAATAGTCACCTGCACACACAGATATCCCCCTAACATAGCTAAAACTAAAAACAAACTAAAAACTACTTCCAAAAATATTCAGCTTTGATATTAATGAGTTTTTTGGGTTCATTGAGAACATGGTTGTTGTTCAATAATAAAATTAATCCTCAAAAATACAACTTGCCTAATAATTCTGCACTCCCTGTAATGCTAATATTCAACTGTGGATGTAGTGTTTTGCTTAATGTGGTAAAACACAACAGGCATACCAATATATGAGTAGGTTTATCAGTTACATAAATATGGAAATATACCATTTTGCTACTCCATTTAGTCTCAAACCACAAAATATGGATAGATACCAATGAAATGGGCAAAAAATGAATATGGATAAATACAGACGTAAATGTTAAAAGAATAAATACCATAAAACCGGGAGCCCTAATTATAATACTGAGACTGTTATCTCTCTTACACATTAAGTGTGTTTACTTTCCTTTTATTGATTTTCCTTGTCACAATCCGTACTCACACTTAACTTGGTTACTTACTCCAAATGCATTGTTGACTTGTGATTATTTCTGTAACTTTCTATATGGGCCCTGTAAACTGTTAACATGTACTGTTATTTACAATACATTAACTTCCAGTTTTTGAAGGGGCAACAAGTTTTATACATACAAAAATGTGAATTCTAGGTATGGTTTACGGACTATCTTAGTTAGGATTTGTGTTGGCCTTTTGTGTACCAGAATCTATATTTTGTAATTACGCTATTGTCAATCATAATAAATAGGTTAAGGACTAATGTTTTGCAGACCATGCCCCCAGTTATTGTATATTTGGCAGCTCGAGGAAGTCTAGGCGACTAAGCCTGACATAACAGAACCTCTTGGATGATGAAGAAAGTGGAATGAAGAACAATTGCTAGAAGATTTCTTAGGAGATACAGCTCATGGTATTTTTTGAGCTTGCAATTAGACAAGACCCAATGTGCGCCAGAAACCTTTACATACTAGGTTTCATACTGTTGCGGCTCGCGGTGTTGGGGGTGCAGCGCGGGAGGGATATTAATAAAAAAAAATTAAAAGGAATTAAACTTACCTGAAAGCTGCGCGTGCCACGCAGCGTCCTGCTCCTCTGCTGGCATTAATAGGTTCCCAGCCAGCCCTGCTGCCAATCCTGATGCTGCAGTGTCAGGATTGGCTGGGAGCACCCAGGCAGACTGGGATCCTGTGCAGGCTCTCTCCAGCCCAGCAACTGTGTATCTGGGCTGGAGAGAGCCCTGTGCGCATATGTGTTTGGCTGGCTCGAGACCGACGGCCAAACACACGTGCGCCCTGAAGGGTAGTGTTCAGCACTCCCGCTCACACTGGTCTACCCATGGCCCCTTCCCTTTACAAGGAAACAATGTTAAACACTGTTTATAACAGTTTCCTTATAAAGGCTTTGCAGCTGGCGAGGGTGGCGAGTCCCCTCTGCACTCATGGAGGAGCCGCCCCTGCCCACACCTAAATTGTTTAAAGGAATACATTTCGTTTATTTTTTATTTCGTATTGCTACTCCCTATCACTAAAGTATATGTTAAGAACTTAATAACAGGTATGAAAATAAATTGGCCACAACCTAGGATAAAGTTGGGGCACTGGACCGCCTTGCGCTACTGCCTGATGATGCGCTCGCGCGGTGCACAGCCGCGTGGGAAGAAAACATGGCCGCCCGTCAGTGAACCCTGTGAGAGCTGTGGGGGAATGAACGCTAGTAACCCTGGTGACGTCACTGCCTCTGGGGACCGAAGGGGCGTGGCCTCGCGCAAACGCTGCTCAGCACTCAGTGAAGAGCCGTCCAGGTGAAGCGCAGGACCCAGGAAACGGCAGTTCGGCAACCGGGGGACATTTTGTGACACTTGCTTGTCCCATTAAACTTCAGCAGCATATCTGCACGAAATCACGCCTTGATCGCCATGTTTTGGGGCTGTCCAGGGCAGGCATATTATGCCCTGACCTTGTGCTGCTGGGAGACTTTTTGGGAGTTATTTTGACAGAAGAATTATATATCACTGAAATATACATCTAAAGAGAGCTTGTTGAGAGGAACAACTTGCCAACGTCCCGGAAAGTAGCACGTGCGTTAGTCTCTGCCGGTGGGGACGACCATAAGGGAACAAAGAGCACGGAAAGTTGTGCCAAGGCTCAAGCTTGAATTAGTGGGTGGATGGCACGTTATTATAGACCGAGTTGCACCCTGAAATTATAGACGTATTAAGACATGGGCAAAGTGGGCTGTTGCCAAGGGCCCCAGCCTTTCGGGGAAGGGGGGGTGGGAGGGGTCTGATCCCCACACAGTTCTTCCCTGATGACCTTAAATGATTCTTAACCATAGATTATTTTAAATACCATTGACTTTAATTTGTGTTTTTTTTTCAAATATGAGAGATGTGTGGGAGTCTATTGCAGAGAAAGGTTGCTTGTTTTACAGAACCATGCAACATCAATAAAAAAAAAGTTCAGTTTAGATCAAAACAAGGCCTTTCATATGTGAAATGACAGTTGGTCGCAGAGATTATTTGCAAATATATTAGTGAGCTGCTGCTGTATTACAATATTGAAAACACAAATCACAACCCCTGAC
Source organism: Pleurodeles waltl (assembly GCF_031143425.1). Lineage (NCBI taxonomy): Eukaryota > Metazoa > Chordata > Amphibia > Caudata > Salamandridae > Pleurodeles > Pleurodeles waltl. Next base: position 153,655,629 of record NC_090449.1, read on the forward strand.
AAAAGGATAGAAACACATTTAGAATCTGGACCAGTGTGCCATTCCAAGGTCGGTCACCTGGCCAAAGAGGGGCACGAAAAAGCTGAAATTGGATCAGAAATTAAAAGATGTTCTGAACAGGGGCCCTCATGTCCCTGCCTGAGGAATGAGGTAGGAAACGCCTCAAGACATGGCTATTCGATCAGCGCCCCCTCTCCCCCAGCGCCTTGAGACCCTGACGAGTGAGTAGCGCGCTTTATAAATTACATGATTGATTTATTGATAACGCTCTCCATCCAGACGCTGAAAAAACGAGCATTAATCCCACTCAGTCAGAGGAAGAAATGGACTATAATACTTTTCTGGCAGAAAAGGGATGAGACATAAAGGCATTCAGGGAGAAGTGAGAATGGGTGAAAGTTAATTCCATGCAAGAAGAGGTGGCCATGAGAACTTCAGGCCCCCAGAGAAAGAAAAGCACAGATACCGCATCTGGTAGAGAGGTGCAGCCACATGCTTGTAGAGAATGGAAAGACTGTGATATATGATCACTTGAACAGAAGTAAGACCTGGTGACACAAAATCCCATCTAAGGTGAAATGCGATTTTTTTTATTACTGTCCTTGACTTTCAGAGTACGTGTCTTTTTAAGCGCTCAAGGGTCGGGTAGAGATGGTTGGACGGAAATCCTCCCAGTCATAAGCCAATTTTTCCCAGCAGCCGGATAGAGGCAATATCTGGAGCAATTATAGCTTGTGTACGTGCACCAATCTGTGTTTATATTATAGCGCCGCGAGTGCTCACAAGCAGCCTACAGTCACATGCAGTGCTACAGGACAGATTACAACAAATACATTTTTTTATAAATCAGGAAAACCGCTCCCATGTAGAAATGATGACATCAACTCATTAAACATATGTAAAGATGTAAAATTGCACCCCGGAGGATGGGCAGGAAACAAGGACACGGATACCGAAAGTACTGACTGGGGCCCGGTACTCACCGTCTATGTCACTGAGCAGGGCGGTGTCGATCTCATGGGGGTCGCTGAAGGCGAGTGAGGGATCCAGCCCCTCGAGGGAGGGGTCCTCAAAGGCCATGCTGTCCATCCCGATCCCCGTCGGCCCCCTGTCACTCATTAATGAATAGTCTCCCATCCAGTGTTCTCCCCATGCACTGGCAATCGAGGGACGCGCGAAGGCTCAGTCTGTCCGCCGAAAGTGCCACTTAATTTTCCGTTATTACTTTTTTTGATCTGGGGTGTGCGGGTAACATTACCAGCCTGGCATTCTCCACCCTGCAGGTCTGTCTCGTGAAAAGTTGGTCTGTAAACTGGAAAAGCAAACCTGCTGTCGGGGGGGGGGGCGGGTCCCAGATAGAGTGCCCGCCCCCATACCCTGAGTGGCAGATCTTTTTGTGTCCCCCCCCCCCCCGCCTCCCAAGACCAGCCCCTCAAAATGACAGAGCAGCTGCGACAGAAGCCAGCATGCACATTCAGGAAGTGTGTGTGGAGGCGGCAGCCTCGGCGCTTGTTTAATCAGGATATGTGTGGTTTTTAGGGACGGGCATTCTATTAAAGTAAAGAGCAAATATTTTCCAGTTGCAGTTTGCGCTTGTTACAAACAAGTTTGTTTTTTTAACTTTTCCCATTACTTGCCCAATTAAATATGGGCGGGAGGGTAGTGGAGGTTCGAGGATAAACGCAAAGTGCTAAAGAATATAGGGTTTGAGTGTATATAGAGGGACATTTGAAGTGATGGGCCGAACATTGTAGTGTAGAAGTTATATGGATGCGGGGCGCTGAAGGGCTTGCCCGTATGCTTAACGCACTACGTATGTATTTGTATAGCGCACTATCGCCCGTGAGGGTATCCTGGCACTGTGCAGGTTTGTGAAGCTAGCATCAGGAGGGTGGACTTTCTGAAAACGCCAAATCTTCAGCTTCTTGAAGAATTCACAATTCAAGAAGAGACGAGGGGCTCTAATGTTGGGTGGTGTGGGGAGGGGGTGGGGGGTGTTGTTTCATGCTTTAGGAGCGTAGTACGAGAAGGCTGGACCTCTGGAATGGTTTTGTGGGTGCGTGGGGTGGATGCTAGTAAGAGTCCAGCAGAGTGGAGGTGCCCGGGGAGTTGGTGGTAATGTATGCCGGTGTTTAGGTAGCTGTATGTGTGGGTGAGAAGCTTAAATTGTGCTTGCTTATGTATAGGGAGCCACTACGTTGTGTGGGGTGTGGGGTGTGTGGCTGCGAGGGGGTGTTGTCTCTGTTTTTGCTCCTACGTGGTATTTCCAGACGTGCGCAGTTATGGTTATGGTTTATGGTATGCCAGCAGTTTTATAAGCTCTGCAAGCCTTTCTATGATAATTATGATTACCTGACACATTCAGTCCAATTTGCTGATTCTGATGTATCTGGGCTGGTTGGATGGGGAGAGTAAGAGATCTGCTAGGATGGGCTGCGTTACTCTCATCCCTTCCATGACTGTCATTATATGTTACTGAGTAATGATCAGAGTATGAGCTAGCCAGGACTTACAGGGTGAAGAACGTTAAAGTGCCCCAGTGGCCAGTAGCGTGTAGCAGGCCTTGTCACTCATTACATGCCTGTCCAGTTGGAGTGATGTGGATAGCTTCTGCACATGATCTCTAAAGGTTTTGTAGAATACAGTGGCCAAAGACGTTTGACCTTTTGTTGTCAACAGAAACTGTTTACCATCCGTAAGCACAGCAATCCCTTGGTTTGTCAGAAAATGACTTGTTGAACACATGTTTTCTGAGCAGAGGACTACAGAGCTGTCCTTCACACTTTGGGTGTAATTAGTAGGGACATTGAAACTATAGCTCTTTTCTAGATGGCAGAGAACACATAGGAAGAGAGCACTGGGTCAGAACAGCTTTGCAGTTTTTGTCTCAAAACTAGAAAGTTGAAAAAACATAATATGTTTTACCGTTGAGACTGTGCAAAGGCCTTCAATGATGTATGTAGATGACTAAAAGGTGCACTGTTTACCGTACAACTAAGTACTGCAGGAGAATCGTGCACCAGATAGATAAAGCTCATTAGAAAGCAGATAAATGCCTTTTTGTTTTAAGTTCAACAAGAGAACGTTAAGTGCCTCCAGGGGATTTTTTTCAGGGTTTCTCACATGTCACATAGAACCTTGCAGCATGGATTCTTCCGAGGTCCACGGTTAGTACTCTAGACGCCACGTCCCAGCCGAATGATCGGACAAAAAGTGTGGGGTGAACAGGGACAAAGTAGATGGAGACAAGCTCTTGCAGAACAACAGAAACAATGTGCAGGAGAGGAAACCTACGATAATATATAACATAGACCAGATACCTGGGTGTGGGTCTTGTCTCCACCCCTACATCTAGAATACAACATCTGGTGAAGAAGGAGCAATAGAGGAGTTAATGTGTGGTGTCAGCCACCTTCATATTGCCTGGGCCCCCACAGAAGCGCCCTGGTGCAGAAACTGCTGAATGAGATCAGCCCTGTTCAGAATTCTAGCATGAAAGTCATTCTTTCCAGAGTATTATAAATAAAAATGTGTGGCAGAAGACTTGCAAGGGGCGCATCTTAGGAACGTGAATAAGGTGGCAGCCATCTTGAAACAGGTCAATTCTAAATAAAAGTAAGAACTTTCTAAAGACTCAATATTTGTTCTCAAAAGCTTTCATACAAGAAAACATGAATCACCAGTGGCGCTCATCACAACGTCTGAAGCAAAGAGTGAACTAATCATGATTCAGATTTTAAGAAATGTATGCCAGCAAAAAAAAAGATTTACAACCCATGGAGTGACAGAACCAAGGAATACATAAAAGTGATTGATGGAATGCCTGAATTAATCTCAGCTTCATGTAATTACTTGGTGCTGCATCACTTTCAATTGTGATTCTGCATACCAAGCCACCTCAGTTTGACCCCAGCCACACGCAAATCAGTCTTGATCCTGCTTCAGTAAGAACAGTCCAGCCAGAACTGCCAGGTCAGGTCCTCCCTAAACCGGGACTAATGCAACCCAAGACCGGTTTCGCAGTGCTTGAGGTTCATATGCAAACAAGTAACCATCTATACATTTAAATGCTATAACAACTTTATGATACACCCCCCAACATCAATGGATTATTCCTTTATTTGGGATGTTCAGCACTCAAGTCCTCCCTGTGTTTTGGCTCTCTACGTCAATGTCCTGCAGTAAGTAGTCTCGAAACATTTAAGCCCACTACCAGGTCATCTTCGACCCTTTCAGCAGTCCTGACTTTTTACATGGGATTCTCCGTCTGTGCCCACTCTGTCATATCTTTGACCCACGCATACTCTGTAGGTCCTATTATGGATAATCACCTTATGGGTATTCGCAATTTCGCCATAATAATCCATGAGTCCCAAAGCTAGTGTATACTTTTCTGTTGATGGAGAAGGAATGAAACCCAAAAGGCAGTGTTTTACTGATGTCTCAAGGCCAATACTCATCACCTCTTTCAGTCTGCTAGCTATATTCTTCCACTAAGAGTCTATTACTGTACGGTTCAAAGTCATGTGTAGGAACACAACCCCTCCCCACTGTCCCTCCCCCATTGCTTCACAGAGATACACCCGGCCTAATTAGATAGATTTGATGAAGTCATTTAGGCACACAATAAGTGCAGTGTAGGATACAACACTCTGCAAGGTTAAACCTGGAATTACTAGATATCTCTTGTACTTGAACACACACTCCAGGGTCACCTGTACACACACACATTATATATTTGTTTTCATATCATGGGTACTGTCACGGCCAGACTGGCTGTAGCGGGCATTGGACGGTCCCGGGAGGCTGGAAGGGCTAGGGGCTGCTTTTGTTCCTTGGGCACTGGCTTTGTAGCAGTGCAGCAGTTGGTGATTAATGTACCTGCCGGGGAGAGGTCTGAGGTTTGTTTAGTGGCAGGTTTGGCTCATCTAAGGTAGCACAGAACACATTCTATGCAGATGACAGAACAGAATTTTAGGTGCATAGCTCAGTGGGTTACTGCTTTTGTTACATAAATCCTTTTGTTACTGTTCAGTTCATAATCTAGCAGCTGCCATCAAAGAGCTGCATGCAACCTGCATGGTCCACGTTAGAACTTATGTTTTTCCCAGTCTTTCATTATCCTAATTTTGCTAACAAGGGTCCTTATTAGTAAAGTCAGACCTAACCATTGTTACATTCTGAATCCTGAGATTGTGCTTCCCGAGAACAAACACTCACTCTTAGGAAATTCCTACCTACACCTTGTAGTCCCATATGTTTTATGTAATATATTCTATACACTGATTTACACACATATGATTCATTGTGTGTGTGTGTGTGTGTGTGTGTGTGATGTAAAGTGCTCCAATACCTCGCACTGGTATGAGAGGCACTATAAAACAACTGAAATACATGCGAGGATGGATAAGCATCCTGGCTGTAATATTGGCACCTAGTTCAGTCTGCATTCTTTCTACCTCTTTCCAATTTCGTTCTCTGTGTTTATCATCTCTCTATTATAGTACAGGAAGGGGTCTGTAGGAATTTTCCAGGTGGTCACAGGATTTAGTTGGAGACTAAGAGCAAAAGAGTGTCCCAGTACACAAGGGACTTGGCTATTTAGGCAGAAATCCTCTGGAACCTCACACCCTCCCTACTGAGAAAGCAGTGACCTGTCAGGTGTATATTCCCATAAAATGTGCCATTTCCTAATGCCCATCAGGAAGTTGTAGTTGGCTTACAGATCCTGGAAGCTTGTTCCAGGAGTAACTGCACATCCACAACTTCTGTGATCTCCAGTAGGCAGTATATCGCTAATGGTGCTGTGGCACAATTGGAGGTGACCATGTGGGTACCATTTCCTAAGTGCATTGGGGACCAGCTGAACCTTCTTCATAGGCATTGAAGTCAGAAAACTCCATTGGCCACTTCTAATGTCCATTGTTACTTCTACGTCTATTTCCAGTTTAAAGAAAGGCCATAGGCAATTGACGGTGGCAGAGCATGAAAGGACTAAATTAAGCCAAGTGCCTACTTAAAGCCTAGGTGACCTTTGTTGTTACAACAGAAGGTGCACTTTTGGCCAGGTCATTGGGCATATGGCTACTGGATAATTCAGACAGTATTGCTTGCAAGAGATTGAAGGCCATATGGAAAGCTAAAGTACAGCTTACTAAGTGCATAGTTGCATTAGATGTTCTTCTAATGCTCCCTATGGTGGTGGCTGCTATTTGTGAGGTGAATTTTAAATGCAGTTAGTCAGTTCCTTCAAACAAATGTAGCAGCCTTAGATTCAATTTGCCATTCCTTACTAACTCCCTTCCATTTTCCCCTCCCTGAATTTCATCCTCGGCCAACCTGTATTCAGTCCTATGGCGTCTGTTCTCTTCCTCATCCACCGAACTGGTGTTAAATTAATTTGTACTGCCAAAAACTTGTCCCACATCCCCAAGTACGCTTCTTTGCACTCTATTTGTTTTCACTCCCTCTAGAGCCCCCTCCAGTCTCTTGTGTGCCAAGGGTATTAAATCAGCATGAGAGGCACAATATGACAAAAGAGGGTGCTTCTCTATCAGAGGGGCAAGTATGTTTTTTCCTTGTTGCTCCTGCATGGGAGTATTGATGAACAAATATTGTGTGTCCAGGGCACATTCCATTCTCCACCATACAGAATCCCTGTGAGAAGTGTTTTAGGACTGAGTGCACTGTACCAGTACTGCAGCATTAACCACATCTTTTAAATCTACCTTCAATCTATACTTGCTTGCATCATCATTATTCGTAAAGAAGCTGATATTATCATGTAGGATAACGATAGAACAATTAACAGAAGTATTATTGCTTGCACATATATAAGGTTCCTAACCTTTTTTAGCCAGCTGTTTACAAAACGACATTCTTCTATTATTGCACAAACATTCCAGGTTACCGATGAATTTGGATTCTGGACGGGAACCAAAGATACTTCTTACATAATCCTATGCACCCTGAGGGTGAATATTACAACTAGTTATTATTTCAGTCTGATTTGCAGCTGTCCATAACACTTCCAACTGCAGTTCTCTCTGCTGCAGCCCAGGCTGGAAAGAGGCAGCTCAGGGCAGCACCTTAGTATTTGCAGGGACATTTCTGCAGTAGCAAAGAACAGCCATGCTTCCCGGCCCCATGCTGTCCCTACCTCAAGCAATTGTTTTCCTAGTTCGGAGACTGTTTGGGTGCGGCCTCATAACACTTTCATTTTGTAGTGATACATCCTTGTAGGAAGCTGGGTATCTATGTAGTGTACCAGTGTAAGGGGACATTATGCAGATAGTCCAGGTTGACTCTTATTGGCTGACAGGGGTTACAATAATAACTGTAAAAGCTCTCTTTTGTGGTAGTGTGGTTGAGCAGTTAGGCTTGTTAGAGGACAGTGTTAAGCATTTATTGCACACATAGAGGCAATAAGCAAGTATCACACTCAATAAAGAAATCCAACACCAATTAAAAAAAGTAACACTTATTTTTATATGCATTTAGATCCAAGATCACCAAAATCAGATAAGTACTGTTCAAGATATTCATTTTTACAAGTTTGAAAAATCAACAGAGTACAATTTCTGAAATGGTAATGTTATCCTATGGGGAAAAGGCATATACTGCATTCAAGCACTTAAAAAACAACTTACAGGCCTCTTCTTATGGAGTTAAGGCGTCCGGGTGAAGAGGTGCTTTTCAGCCTCGGTGCCTTAATGTTATCCTATGGGAAAAAACGACACTGCTTATGGGTACTTGCCAGCGACTTACAAGACTGTCCTTCTGGATTTCAGGTGAGTATGGGGCAAGGTGCAAGGTGCAAGGCCACACCAATAGGTCACCTCAAGGGGCTCTAGCAGCGCCTGGGTGCAGAGTGGCATGTGGCGGCAAAACCTCTTCGCCGCATATTAGCAAATCCCCTTTTTTCAGTAGAGAGCTTTCCAGCACTTTCACTCTAAGATTTGCTCCACCATTCAGCCTGAGCACAAATCTTTTTACAGTTGGACATGTATGTCCACGATGAGAGACCATGACACTTAACCGCTCTATTGGTAGTAAATACCACCAGGAATTACCTTTCCACGAAGGCTGCAGTGCTGCCTTTCACTGATGCACTTTCACGTGTACCCAGTCCACGGGCTGAATCTGACAACAGGGTTGACTGGGTTCCTGCAAGCCCCTTGATACCTGTGAATGGAAGGTCTTTACACAAGTTATTAAAGCACTGCAATAATACAAGAAAATGTAATCAGCTAAACGTATATCTAATACAGATACGGGTACCAGTGGCAAGACCGGGAGACTCATCAGTTTGTCCATTAGGATCTCATGTGGGTTAAGGCCTTTTTTTCCTATTTGCAGTAGCTTGAGCTCGCATGTTCATAAGAGCAATGGGCAATGCATCAGGCCTTTTGAGGTAAGTATCTGTAAAGATCTTTGTCAATTTATTCTTAGGCACTCCATTATAACACTCAACCTTTCTGACTGACTGGTGCTGGTGCGCACAGTGAAAGTTTGTTTGTATTTTGAGAGCCTTCTGTGTATTAAGCATTATTTGGGCAGTGAAGTGAGTTCCTTCATCACTGTTTATGGCAATTACAATGCCAAAGGATAATGTGTTTTAGCTTCATGTTATTCACTGTCCTTCCATCAGCTTTAATACCAGGATATGCTTCTAACTGCGCTGAAAGCATGCAAATAATAACAAACACATTCTTAACTGTGATTCAAAAGGCCAGGGCACTCGTATGAAATAAGATAAGAGTCTGTACAGTTAGGTTCTTGGTCTTCGGAAAATCAATATATAATCCAAACAGAGTTAAAGTTCAGTGTCTTTATTCTTGTGTGAGGTTTTCATACATGTTCATCACATCAGAAAGATTCCATATGTGGTCATCACAACAACATCCAACAGCCAACACGTGTTTCGTCTCTGAGAAATTAATCTCATTGACTGTTCTTGTAGGCCTTCTGTGTTATGCAGTGACTTATCTGCCTAAGCGGCTGCAGTCAGGTCTTTAGCACACCTCTGGGGGCAAGATATCTCTTAGTAATTGATTAAAATCCGCCCAAGTAGGGTTGGAACAGTTCAAGATGGTCTCTAGTTCCTCTCTGAACTTTGGGGGTTCTTCCCTCATCTTAGGAAATTCTTTAACTAAATTACTAATGTCCACTGTGGTCCAAGAAGCATGGACCATCACAAATGCACTACTGGCATGGGCAGTTTCCATAGTGGAGCCTAGAGAATATCCCCATCTTGCATCACGTCACTGTGAGCAGCTACTGGAGATAAGACTTGGGTGATTTGTGACTTATAACCACCTACAGTTGGAAAAAGATGGGAACTTTGGGGTGGCATTCGGTGCACCCACACTAGCCTTGAGTTCCTCATAATTCTAGGATGGTGGAGGGGTATGAGGACTCCTTTGGGGTGCTGAGATTACCTGAATGTGGGTAGGGAACAGTTGGAGAAGGTAGCCCTGCGAAGAAATAGAACATTTCTTCAGGGTTCTCATCATCATCAATAGGGGTTTCTTAAACTGTTGATACATCGAGGCAGTAGGCCTAACCATCAAGTCTTTACATTTCTTTCTGTCACTGTGTCATCAGTCAAGTCCTTGTTGCATTTTTGTTTTAATTTCTTCACTTATCCGTTTTAGTTTTCCAGGTAGTGTTGAAGACTTCTCTCCCGAGACTTGTAGAGTCTCTTAGATATCTCTTCATACAAATCAAATTACGCATTCCATTGATCTTCTGGTACCCACTTTTCCTTGCTCCCAAAACTTCACTTAAGTGCACTATATTATCCAAATCAAACTTTGTTCCCTGTACCAGAAATCGATTGCAGGGTTCTTTTATTGGCCCAGTGCCATTTAACCAAACACTTGCATGTTCTGTCCCATAATGCTCATACATATAATGAGCGGGTCGCTTTTGACGGGGTGACTTCCTTGATCCTGCACCGTACCATAACTCAATTAATTCCTGACCTTTTCACATTACAGACATAAAAAGGGCTGGGGTTGTTTAGTGCTCACATTCTTTTTTTCCTCTGATGTTTCTAGCTAAAAAGTAGTACATATGGTATCATGCTAGTCTTGAGGCACATATAGAGTGTGATGTTTCTCACTAATTAGCAGTACAGTAGATATTCGTCTAACCTCAAGGCACAAACACAGTTTATTGTGGGAAGAAAAAACACAGGGGGTAAATACAAATATTCCCTGTTGGGTCATGATTTTGCCAAGCCCCTTATCATTCAAGAAACTCAACTTTGGGAGAACGTTGGGGCAGCTGAACTTGGGGCTCAGACCACTCCAACAGTTATACCTCAGTTTATGCATGATACTCACAGTTTCTGAACTCAGAAACTGCACTGTACCCTATGACACTTAATCCCAGCTTTACAAGAATCGGCGCATCAGTACTGATGTGCCAGATTTCTTGCACCCCCCACCACAACCTAACAATACCATGGATGCGCTGTATTTACAATATGGCGCACCATGGTATATGTTAGGCCAATAGCATCAAAAGTTTTGATGCTGTTACGGCGCTTTGCTGCACTAGCATCAAGAAGTTTGACACCAGTGCAGCAAAGAGCAAGAAGGCCCATTGACTATCCACCCCACCACTTTTAAAATTCACAAGCCGCCACTGAGTACTTTGACCATTGCACTTTAAACCTAGCGCTTGAATTTAGTGCTTCACACCTAGCCCTTTAAACTTAGTTCTTTGGACCTAGCATTTTAAACCTAGCACTTTGAGCCTAAGCCTCAAACCAAGAACATTCTTCGTATTTTCAAAACAGTCTTGCCCTTACCCTCTTTCCCATGTGTATTCTGGCAACCTAAATTCACTTCAGTCATAGGTCATGGGCGCAGGGAGCAGATCTTTAGATACAGCTAAAACTCTCCCAGAAATGACCAGCCAGAAATTTTTAATAAGGTCCTTTACCTTCTCAAGATGAGCTAGGTTGGTTGTTCAGGGAAGTTTCATCTATTTCTTTGTTCTCAATATTCCAGCGTCTGATTCTCCAAGTACACAGCTTCACATTTGTGCATTGACCGATGGAGAACATCAGCCACTAGACTCCTCCTGAGACAACCAGTATATATTCAAATCTCCACAGTCAGAGGTCACCTGGTTTTCCATGGGATGAGGCCTGTACAAACTACTTCACTTTACAGTACTTTTTGTTATACTGCAGTACTACTGAAAAACGTATTTACTTAAGTTTGTTGTAACTCACACCTTTACACTTTGGTAGCAACTTACACAAATAACTTATACTTTTGTAGTAAGTTATACTTTTTTAGTAACCTGCACATGTAATTTACTACAAATGTGTAAGTTATTACAAAAGTATAAGTCGAGCATTAGACATGGCCAACCACTGGTACTGCAAAACCCGCCCATAGAAAATATGGAGTTATGAAATTAAAATACTACCCCATACTAAATAACTATAAGAAACTAAATTACATTACATTATTTGTATTAGCTATTAATATAAATAAATATAAGTTAATGTTAAAAATGTATATGGAATAGCACACATTTACTATTAAATTGTAAAATATTTAATAAACTATTTTGAATTAAAAAAAATATACCATTACATTTTATTAAAAAATAATGAATCTCTAGGTAGGCAACCTTTTTTTAATTTGAACTTCAGAAAAAAAATGTTGGTTTAATTTCATATATTGCCATTAAAATTTCAAAATTGATTTGATAGATTTGTAATATGTTTTTCTTTTTTCTACATTAAAAGTAAATATATAAAATGAATTTACATTAATATTTAACATTAAAAATGTTAATATTTGTTTTTGGGTGAAATAATTTTTAACATATTCCCTGTGCTTTACCATGCAGAGATTTGTGCCCCAACTGCCTTTGGTGACTTGAATATCTGTCAAAATACTTTTGGCCTCCTTAAGAGGCTGGTGGTCCTAGGACCGACCAGCCTTGCGGTGGCGGTCGGACCACCGCACTCTAGGAGGTAAGACTGGCAAATTACAAGCTTGGCGGGTGGACCTGCCTAAAGGCTGCCGTCCCCGCCAGAAACATGGTTCCTGGTGTGGTGACGGTGGTCAGGGTTATAACCAGCAGAGCAGCGCTGAACTCGGCGCCACCTGGCTGATTACCACCCCACTTTCCCCCAGGCTTTTCATGTCGGGGACCCCTCCATGAAAAGGCTGGTGGACAGGCAGTGCTGGGGGCCACAGGAGAGCCCCTGCACAACCCATGCCCTTGGCAGGGGCCCCCTGCCCGGCACAAACAGAATGCGCACTGTCTGTTTTGCAGACAATGCGCATTCCAACGGTACTGGAGTGCTAGGATATTGGCCTCGGCTCCTCTAAAGGAGCAGAGGCCAATATCCTAGCACTGTTCCCACTGGTCAGCCCAGCAGGAATGCACATTCAAATTTTTCCCCTGGTCATCCCGGCTGAAACATCGTAATATGCTCGGGGTGGGACGTCACTGCCATGGCAGTAGCATCCTCCCTGCGGCTTTGGCAGTCCCGTGGTGGGACTGACAAAGTCATAATGAGGGGTTTTGGGCACAATTTTCGAGCCTGGCGGGACGAGGACCACCAGACTAGCAGTGACAGTCGGGCAGCCGCTCACCAGGCAGTCCGACCACCACATTATGACCCTGGCGGTCAGACCGCCAGGGGACCGCTGTTCCCATCAGGAACATAGTTCCAGCTGGGCTGACGGAAGTCTGAGTTGTACTTAGCCATGGCAGCGCTGGACTCAGCGCCGCCTGGCTGAGTACAACTCAGCTTTCCGACAGCCTTTCCATGGCAAGGACCCCGCCATGGAAAGGCTGGCAGAAAGCCAGTGCCGAGGACCACTGGGGGCCCCTGTACTGCCCATGCCATGTGCATGGGCAGTGGGCCCCCTGCAGGAACCAATAGTGCTGGTGTGCTATAATATTGGCCTCGGCACCCTTAAAGCAACCAAGACCAATATCATAGCCCTTTTCTGCCAGTCAGGCCTGCGGGAATGCGTAATACAATGTTCCCACCGGGCTGACTGGTGGGAACATTCTAATACGCTTGGGGGGGTGCCACCAGTACGACGGTGGCGTCCTCCCCACGGCTTTGGTGGTCCTCTTTTAGGACTGCAAAAGTCGTAATAAGGCATTTGGTTATTAAGGCTTCCTGATTAATATGCCATGTAGTGATGCTTGGTGTAACGCCGTTCCAGTATATTTAACCAACAGTGGCTTGTGGTATCACAGAAACCTGCCTAGATGCTCTGCTGACTGTATGTTAGCCACCAGCTCTTGAGAGACCAGTACCAATCTAATCTAGTGTATGACCCATGTACAGTTGAGTGATATATAAACTCTTTAAAAGTAGGACGTAATGCCCTGCAGACATCTCTATTGTCCAGTCTGTCCTGCACCACAGATAATGCCCCAACTTTCCAGGTTTTGTATGATTTTTTAGTGTTTAGTATTTTTGCCATAGACTGTTGAGTTTTCCATATATTATACAATTGAAACCCTCTGTCCAGATGATGGGGATAGCCATGTATGTTGTAAGCGTTTCTAACAAAAGGATTTAGATTTGTTGCATATGAATTTGTCATGCATATCTTCGCCCCATCTAGGGGTCCACACTCAAGAATACAACAACCCTCATCATCTGCATTCAAGGCACGATGGAGTAATGGCACACCAGGACAAACTAAATTGACAACCTTTTGCATTGAGAATGTTGAAGAGTTTACCTGCCTCCTACTCTTTTGCTACATCTCCTGCTGAAACACCACTCACACTGCATGCCTTCTGAGGTATGTGTGCTCCCTATATCTTTTAGTATACTCATGGAGCCGTGTACATTCAATGTGATCATTTTCAAACTTCCTGCCATGTCAGCCCATTTTTATGTATTATGTGCCCTTCACAAGTGGTTTATTGCTATGGGGCCCATCTGCATATTCCCCAGTACAGACAACAATGTATGCCACCTTGTCTTGATCAACTTGTTACCAATCAGCCCATTGGCCAGTCTACACATTTTTGTCTTAATTTTATAAAAACAAAATAACAGTGACATCCCCTTAACCTTGGGTAAACCCCTGATAGGGTGCAAACTTTGCCAACCAAACAAAGGCCATTGTCATTAACACTTTTCTGGACAACCTGCTAAAGCATCACTACATTTGAGGATGCATTCTGTACCAAAGAGCTGAGGTTGTGCTCTGTCAGAATCCTCTTGATTTTTCTGTGATCTCTCTCTTAGCAAGTTAAGTTTGCAGGGGTTGACATATATAGGCGATACTATACTTGGTACTCATGAGCTCTAGAAAGCAGTACTCTATTCCTGCTAGTAGAGTGAATGATAGCATATTAAATAGGAAGGTGAGGTGTGTATGGTCCTGAACCAATGCTCCTCTAGATATAAATGAATATGATGATATACTCAGATGATGACCAGCGGCTCAAATACCTATTTAGGAAAGAATTTTGACTGACATAGGCAGTGGTAAATACTTCTGCCAACTCAGTCACAATATAGCAGATTGTGCCTAGCCACACTAGACCTCTCTATTGCCAGTTTGTTTTGAATGGTACAAAATATGGCAGAATGATGTGTTCGGTCAAAAAACACTTTTTTTGTTCTCAAATGCATACTGATTTATTATCCAAGTTCAGGTTGCCCACTTATGTGAGATCCATAAGAACGTGAATGGTGGTTACCTGTGCCAGCTGTGGTTCATTGGTTCTGGGAGACCCTCTTCTGCCTATGAGCAAAAGCTGGGAGCGGCGGGTTTGAGTAGATGCAATGTGCAGTGTGTTCCTTTGATAACTGTGTGACTCCAGGGACTTGCCCCCTTCTCCCCCTGAGAAGCCTAGCGGTTACCTAAAATGGGTGCCACAATTGTGCTCCATATTAAATTGAGGCAGGTTACTGTACAACCTGCATGCATTTGATTAGAAATGCATGTACTTACTGACTGTTGATATGAATACATGGTGACACCGGGGCAAATACATGATTCACATCCTGATGAAAGCATGTGACTTTGTAGGTCAGTTGTCGGGCTGAAACATGTTGATGGCATAGTATGAGGGTCTTAGGACCATAATATCCTAGAGGACCCCCACTTTTTTGTCTTTTAACCTATACCCACTTTTAACATCAACAAAAGGATACCTCAGTAAAAGTGAGGTATTTTCAATCTTTAGACCCCCCCGGTAGGATAAATCTAAGTGCCCTGGGAATTCCAGTAGAGCCCACCCTGGCTTTTAGGGGATGGGGCGAACCCGATGATGAGGCATGCCACTATTAAAGTAGGTGAGGTTATTATATCAAGAACATAATTGTTTTCTTTATTGTCGCATCTCAGGTCTGATTCCTGAGAGAGTGATCAGACATTATTTCTTTGCAAAGGAATACTTTAAGTGGCAGTGGACTCCCGTCTGACACCTGCTAGTTAGCTAGATCCAGAGAGATGATGTCTATCTAGTGAGAATGCAGTTCCAAAAACCTTGATGTGATGCATCATAAATTGCCATTTGTTTTTGTATTCTTAATGTAAGTCCAGCATCCTTGAAGTGGTGTAACAGTCTTGCGTGATGTGACTGCCCTTGCATATACTAGGATATGGTTGCTTTGGCTGACTTCTCCTTGCAACATCTAGTGCTTGATTTAAGCTGGTGGGGGCCACCAACTCCTTTTTGTGGACTGTCATATCTTTTTCTGCATCAGATATTCACTGAGAGCAAAAGAGGAAAACCAAACAAAGCAGAAGGGCAGAGGAAGGAAAGGCAGAAATAAAACATCACTAAGGCAGAAAGCAGGAACCTGCACAAGTGAGATCAAGGTGCAGGGAGTGTCTAGTAGTGGCTTAAAGAAGCCTGAGGTAGATTTAAAACTATGTAGCATTTAATATCACTGGAGCCGGCTTCCGAGCGGAGCTTTGGGGCGCGGCACTCTTTCTTTTACAAGTAACGACTGCCAACAGCCCTCTACTGAACTTGAGGAAGAGTGCCTAGAGTAGCAGGTTTAACCGTCTGTGTGACAGGTGAGGATTGGCACTCTGAATTGGTCACATTTTGAACAGTGATCAGTTGCCTTACTCACACACCTAGGTGTCAAAAATTGAAAATTTCGAGAAAACAGCAAATTCTTCGGGAATACGAATGAGCGATCTTTCCCAACACGTACTATTAAAAGTATTCAGAAATTTCCGACAACGGAGGTGTTAAGTAAAGGCTTACCATCCTCATTGAAGGAGTGAGAGTGACAAGGCTACTCAACAAAGGGTCTCTCACATAAAATCGAGGGTGAAGCCACATTATTGCTTCAACTGGTTTACCCACATGAGCCAGAGCTAGAAATGAGTTAGTAACCAGGGCGACCCTCCAGATGAACAAAGTAGGAGTCCATGGGGCCTGAGTAACAAACTGCACTTTCTAGTAAGTTTTGTATCACTACAGAAGTACTACAAAACTTACTACAGAGTGCTATTTACAAACATTTAAGTAACTTACACTTTGAGTAAGTTTACTACATTTCAGTACTCACAAACTGCACTTTTGTAGTAACTTACACGTTTGGAGTAAGTCCCTACCTACATGGGCATTCACAGAATTGTTTTGAGGGGAAGGTGTCCTGGCCTGTTTTTGGCAAGAGCTGTGGTTGTGCTAGTGCCAGCCGTGTAACACTACAGTGGCCGTTGTATTACTCTACACTGTGAGGCTGCACACCAGGCTGTGCATAAATCCGGGGGGGCGGAGTGGTCAAGCGTCTGCCTCCCCCGCTAATCCCACCCCCTGCTGGACGCCAATGCCTACCTACATTATTTTGTATGGGAGGCTGCTGCAGTAACAGTAGTTGGCCAAGTGTAGTGATGGACATAGAGCAAAAGTGTGTTACTACAAAAGTGCAGCTTGTGAATATCGAAAACTAGTAGCTTACTTAAAAGTGTAAATGTATTCTAAAGTGTAAGTTACCTTTGTGAATCACCCCCCCTTTGTTGCAGTATCTCCACTATGGAAGTCAGAAAAGATACTAGTTACCACATGTGACAAAGGAAATCATAGCACAGGCAGTTTTATGGCTCCTTTAGAAACCGAGGGTGAAACACTAGGAAAGGTGTGTTTCACACCAAAAGCCGCTTGAAAATTTCTTGAGACAAAGGAAAGATAATGGTGTTGCTGTACACGGAAGTGAATGTTCCTAGATAAGTTGGATCTCTTGGTTTATGGTCCTGTCTGAAGCTGATGCCCTGTAGGGACTGCAGAGGATTCTTACGGTCAGTGTTCCTGTGTGTCTGCTGCAACATTGTCATGTGAACATCTGGCCAAAACACTTTGATTTGCTTCTATGTACCTGTTTCTCGCATTTTGCCTTCCTGCCCTGTTCGGGCTTTGGTTCTCGGGCTTTCGAGATCGCATGGAGTGTTCTGTAACCGTGATATGCTTGGTTCCGGGATACATGGTTGATTGCAGTGCTCTTTCCGATGGGATGGTTGATTGAGTTTACATTGTATGTGCGTAATGCTGTAATATATGATAATCAATACAAAATATTCAAATCTAGAAATGAGAGTAGGTCGCGGTGGCATGCAGTCCAACATAGACAGATGCTGCACCTGCATCTATGAAGGCTTGAAATAAACAGACGCCTATGTGGGCACTGTGTCATGGCTGGGCTGCGGCTGGTGCTGATTAAGACGCAGATACTCTAACAGGCATCATGAGGATGAACGGACAAACGTCACCGGTAGCTGCAGTTGAGGGCAGTTCTGGTATCCGGTTATTGTTTAAGAGCAGCACTCACTTCTTTTGAAGTGCCCGTCTTCCCCAGGAATCACGTGCTGTGCCTTTACAACGTGCATAGGCTAATGTCCATCGGTTCGGACTCTTGCAAATGGTTTCAAATATTCCTCAATATATGCGGTTTGTATATTCAGCTGGTTCCTGCCCATATGTCCCTTCTCTGATGTCATTCCTTAACTAACTTCGAGCATCTCAGGATGTATCTTTGTAGGTGCTGGGACTGACATCTTTACATTGTCTGTGCTCTTATTTCCAGTCCAAAGGCCGCCTAAATATGAGCCTTGACTAGAGTTCTTTTCTGTAAAGCATGCAGTGGTCTAACTTGGCCGTGGGCCAGTGTTGTGAGCTGGACCACCTCTTGGGCAGTGAAGAAGGCTCCTACCAGCTGCCCTTTTCTCACCCACTGGAAGATGGCACCCCTATGAGTACTGACCTGCACACTATTACTCACTTTCTACCTACACCTGCATCAGTGGGTCTAGGTACCCGCAATTCCTCACCATCCTCTGCACCTCACATCCATTTTGCAGCCGATCCTGTCACCCGTTGAGGATGAGCTGGAACGTGGACGATCTTGTAGAATCAGCATGCCTATTACTCGGACATGACCTATTTTGCCAGATCAACTTGCCCGTGGGTCTTCAGAGGTTTGGTTCTTCCTCCATGGTTCCCTTCAAATAGGCTCCTTCTGAAAGCTGGTGCTCAAATCATCCTGTCACCCATGCTGAGCTGCCAGAACTAAGGCTCACCAAGGCTTCCCCATAGACTGACCCTCTAAGGTCCTGATATACATAAACATCTGCCACGCCACTATAGAAACAAACCAATCACTTTGCTTCTGTCATTCCCACTCTCTCTGGATCCACCCCACACTTATCTTATTATCCTGTCTTTTCTTGCTGGCAGGAAATACAATGTTACACTCCCTCCTACTCCAGCCTCTTAACTATGTCTTGCCATGAGGCTAGTAAAATAGGGGTATCTTCAGCAATGATTTAGTACACTTAACTTATAATTCACATACAAGTTAGTGGAAGCCATAATCTCGTCCTCTTCAAATCAATCAGGCCCTCTGAATGATCACAAATTTGTATCCATACATGAGCACACCATTTACCATTCCTGGCCTATTCCCCTTTTAGCTCCCCTTGTCAAATAACTCTGGCCTTTTACATATCTTCCCTCTGCACCCGAACATCTTCTACAACAAGGCATGTCTGCAGCACATTATTTTCACAGTGTAGCCCAGCATTAGCTTACCCTCACTAAGGCATGCTATCTGGGCTTGGCGTTAATCTCTAAAGGGTTAGGCTTGCATTCTGTGTCTAATATAATGTAACGGAAATAAATCACATCACCTATACCTACTATGTCTATCCGTTGACTGGTGTCCAGGAACCTCTATAGTTACTAGGCCTGGGCAAATTTTAGTTACACCGGCGTAATAGTGTGTTATACTTTGTTAATTACGTAATCATGCCATGTTTTGTATTTACACACCAGTCACACAAAGGTTTTACTGCAAGCATGCGGAAACAACATAAACCACCGGAATGTAAGCAGCTGTTGTTTGCATCACTTGTGTTTCTCACACTGTTTTTTTAGCAAACCCTTCAGTCAAAAAAAAAATCACACAAGGATG
Organism: Pleurodeles waltl; assembly: GCF_031143425.1. Lineage (NCBI taxonomy): Eukaryota > Metazoa > Chordata > Amphibia > Caudata > Salamandridae > Pleurodeles > Pleurodeles waltl. The sequence continues at coordinate 153,675,076 of NC_090449.1, forward strand.
CATTTTGCAATTTAAAAAATGGTACTACCTGACGGATTTGCATTTTGTGTAATTATGCATAACATCCAATATTTCTTCTTCTTTAATACTTTATTCGGTTCATACAAACCATAAAAGACACACAATAAATACATAAATACAAAATTCTTGGCAGTGGATTAACAAAATAACATTATCAGTACAGCTTTCGAATTCTAAAAGCAGCATATATATAATTTAAGACAGTCTGTATCGTCTCTACCTCAACCAGATTATGTAAATGCAAAAAAGCAAGGCGGCTAGTTCTAATGCTTTTAGGCAGAAAAATAGGCCGTCAAAACCTTTTTCTTGGGGTGTCGTAAATAGTGCAAAAGAGTATAAAGTGTAGAGTGCTTTGAGATGTTTTTCCATCACAGCAACACAGTGGAAGGTTCTTAAACCAGGTTCCGCCAATAGGAAATGCTACCAGATGGTGTATTAAATTCAAACGTAACCTGGTAAGTAGGAACCTATGTCGTTCAAGATTAGTAATGCACAAATATAACTTTGGATGTAATTGCTGGGACTAGATCCTCTCCTGATTTTATCTGTCCCTGTATTTTGCTTTGAATCATATATTTGATTCCAATACATTTCCTTTACCCTTTTAATGTCCCGCTTTGACAGTAATTCCTGTTTAAGGAAAAACTCCCCCAATCCAAAGGGAAAAGAGAAAGGATTGGACATATATGAGCCAGGGTATGTCCAGTGATCGAGATAGTAAAAGACAATCCTGGATCACCATTCTACATAAGTGGGCTTCAGGTTTTAACCACATTTTTAACCATAACAATACAGGTTGAAGCTTTATGTAATCAGATATACCTCTCAAGCCTACTTCTTCATGACAGAATGCTACTGAAGTTGATTGCGGGACTGCCAATAACCTCCTTAAGAAGTTATTATCCACAATCTGGAGGCTCGAGCATTCAGCATGACCCCAGACCCCTGCTCCAAATGTCACAATGGAAAGACATTTGCTAATAAAAACAGTCACCATCTCTTTTACAGGTTTATGTCCCAACTTTTTCGAAAATCTAAAAACGGCATCTACGGCTCTTTGAAATTGTGTTAAGCGTATATTTACTACAAATTTCCAATTAAAATCAACATCAATGGGGATTCCCAAGTACGTAAAAAATGGGACTTTGAGTATTTCTTCCCCTTCCAAGATACATTTTTTAGTTTTTGCTAACTTTGGCCCACTCTTCATCACAAATTACTTTGATCTATTGGTTTTAAGGCCGAGGTTTCCCATAAATGTATTAAAAGCATTCAGTAAAATTTGAAGACCATTCGCTGTCCTTGAGATAAGTACGGCATCATTTGCATACAAAAGTACTGGGATCGGTGAGTTATTAATAATTGGCAAATCCTTCCCCATTTCACATAAAACTTCTCCTGCCCATTTATATAATGAATAAAAAGAAAGGGGGGCAGCACACAACCCAGTCTATGCCCCTTTAGTGAGGGGAATTTCTCTGTCAAATCTCCCTCCTGAGAGTATCGTACTCGCGCAGAAGTACAGATGTGAAGTCTACTAAGTAAGACTATTATATCTTTATCCACCCCCATATTTAACATAGCCATCCACAATTTCTCTCCATTGACTGTATCAAAGGCACTAGACAAGTCCATAAATGCTAAGTGTAAACATCCCCTTTTAGCTTTTGTATATTTTTGGACAATCAAAGTCAGGTTGAGTGTTTGTTCGACTGTACCCAGCCCTGGTCGAAATCCAAATTGCACCTCTGATAGGCAATTTGTCTCCATTGCCCAGTTTTCCAAGCTATCCAAAAGGGAGATTGGGCGATAACATACAGGATCTGCCCAATCCCCCTTCATAAAAATCGGGACAATGATCGCCTCTCTCCAAGTGTCTACTAATGGGCCAATAATGGCAGATCTCAAGACATTAGTGAGCAGTGGTCCCCAAAAATCTAAGAGTGCTTTATATAAATCAGATGGGATTCTGACATCCAATATTTATAATGAAAGTTTGTGTAATTATACAAAAGGAAACTATGCAAATTTCACACACCCTTTGCACTTACTACCAGAAGAACAACAATGAATCAAAAGGTTAGGCACCATACTCTGGTACTTTCTGTACATATCCTCTGCTACTGTTGCAGCAGTAAACAAGCATTCTGAAATCAGATACATCCTGCAGCTCTCCAGACTAACCTGATAAACATATTTCTCTCATACATGGAAACATGTAGGTCCTGGTTCACAAACAGCATTTCGTAGTTGTTGTAGTACTTACTACAAAATGTAATTCACAAACTCAGTGTAAATCTCCACTTCAATCTCTCCTATCTTTTCTATGGGAAGATCTTCATAAAAGTAAGTTTACCTCTTAGCAGTTAAAACCGATGAAATAATTTTTATTAAAATGTAATAACATTACTTTTAATCCTGTACATCACTTTTAATAATCAAATACTTATGTCTATTTTTGCTACATTTATATTTACGTGGTGTGTTTCGGGGAAAACTGCCACATTTAATCATGAAGAGTTTACATTCTATCATTATTTACTACTTACAAATAAAAGTGGGCAAGCCACTGAAAGCTCGAGCTCGGCTCAAGGTCCTGTTGGAACCTCAAACCCATAATGAGTTGCGCTTTCATGCGCCGTCTGCCTGCCACCGCCTCTCTACCCTCATGCACAAAGAAATAAAAACAAAGCATTAATGTTAGAGATAAAAGGAAAAACAAATAGATAACCATTTATTGGCTGATTTATACTAAGTGAAAGCAGAAAACCTGCAATAACTGTGGCTTCCCGCCTAATCAAATTGTGTGCTCTTCAGCAAATATTTAATATTACTAATCCTTCTATTTTTCCACTATTGCACATGAAAGCATTTCAAATACTTGACTTCCTAATAAACTCTGTACAAAAAACTATTGTGTTTAATTTAATACACTATAATGTTGCTCTATATTTTAGAATCTGGGCCACCTATAAGGTTCAATTGACAACTCTCCTGCCTTGTAGTTCATTAGTTGCACCGTCCAAGGATAAAGGAGAAGGGTGAATGGTTCTGTGCTCAGATTTAAAAACTATCAGTCAGCATTTTTTAAATAAAAAGACAGAAACAACTCCAATGCCATTTATCTTTAACTCCATTTGTTATCTCTATCTTCACCAACATCCCCACATTAATAAAAGAGTATTCATTTCTGTCTCCCTGGTTCTTTTGAACAAATTCACAAATTTGAAACTTGAGTTGTTGCTACTCTTTGTAATACTTAATCAGAAAAGATCTCATGTCTTGGTTTCTAATCTTTGATTTATATTCTGTAAATCTGACTTTAAACCTGCGTGTAGTTTGACCAACTCATGCAAGCTGATAAGTACACTTTAGTAGTCCATAACAGTTAACATTTGATGTCTTGTTTTGAGATAAATTAATGTGTTAATCATGTTGTATTTGTTTGTCCACGCTACCATGCATAAAGAGAAAATCAATATTGCTATATGTCGTAACATGGGGATTAGCTATCTAAAGAAAGTTTCCAGGATTCTTAAATCCAACACAGCACCTCCAATGGTATCTACTATTTCTCAATTTCTGTTGTGCTTGTGGAGGCGCAGGCAGAAGAGTATTGCATCTTGAGTTCTGTGTTGGCAATGTGCTGGTCAATTGTTATTAGGACCAGTTAGAGGGATTGTACTTATTTCATGGTTTTCTTATTCCAATTAAGTGGGCTGTTTTTGTTGCCTTGTTTTTACTCTTCTAAGTCAAATTTGGGGGAGTGAATTTGTATGTGTTTTCAGGACACCTATTGTAAGTTGTGGTAAGAATCTTTATGCTGCCAGACATGCTGCTATTTGTGGAAAATGTTTTTTGAAGATTTTACTGTAAATGTTTTATTGTCTTTTTATGACGCTTGTACATTTATGGCATTATTAATATCCAAATAAAGTTTCAAAATGCTATTTTTCCACATGCTTTGAATGCATTATACTGGTCCTTAATCACAGTATCACAATTTTGGCAATTTCTTGTAAATTTCTTTTGTTTGGATATCCAATTTTTACTAAAATATCTTTCATATTTTGTCTTCTGGAACATAATATCAAACAATTCTGCTTATAACGTTTCAAAAGAGAGTTATCATAGATCAGTATATTCCTGTTTCGTGGAACTAATTTTGATATTTGTCTCAAATGTCTGCTGTACAGGATTATCAGCTTTGTTCATTCTTCCTTATCTTAGCTCTCTTTTAATCGTTTTCATTCCTTAATTGGTGTTCAGTTTTCCAAAATGTTTCATCCACAATTTGTTCTGTATAATCTTAATTGTTTAACATTTGAGGGTTTTTTCCTGTGAACGGTAGGACTGCAGTAGGAAGCAATCTTACATTGAAATATGTGAATATTTTCATGAAAATGCTTGAGACAAAACTTATCTCTAAGATTAAAATATTGTGGTAATTTATACACAGTGTTTTTGGTGTGTGGAATGGTTCTAAAGATGATTTGCAAACATTGGAAAAATATTTTTGAAAGTGCATCCGCCGACTCATCTGGCAATGACAATGGCAACTCCAAGTGTGAGCCTCCTAGAATTACAAGTTGAAAACATAAATGGAGTTTTATAAAAATACTTCATGTGAAACCTACGGATAAAAACTAACTGCCGAACCCCATTAGCTTTTATTACTAATGAAGAAAAATGTCAAGAACAAATTAAAGAAACAAGACATAAGTTTCTTAATTATATGTAATAATCTCAAAATAAAAAAACATTTCTAATCTGAAAGTAAATTTGTCTTCAATAGAACAGCTTCAACTGCTTCCAAGCTGGGGATGTTACCATAAAAATTTTCTCGTAACACATATAAAGGAGGTCTCCCTTTTATAAGTGTTCATGATCCTAATTTCATAAAAAAATCTTTAATGTCTTTTAACAAGTACATAATGTGTGGTTATAACTGTTGTAAAAAAAATAGCTGCTGTACTTCGTTGACGGAATAAAAAATGAAATCAGTCCTGAAACAATTTGTAGGAAAGTGCCCATTTATTTTCTTGGCATGGTTACCCACATTTTCTGCCTGTTGTCAGTTTGTTTGACTGTGTCTACTGGGTTGCTGCTTACCAGGACCCCAGTAGGTTTGCTCTCTCCTCTAAATTATACCCTTTTCTTCCCACAATTTACATACTGGTCCCCCCTGTAAGTCCCTAGCATTTGGTACATAGGTACCCAGGGCATTGAGGTTCCAGGGGATTCATATGGGCTGCAGCAGATATTCTGCCACACATAGAGAGCCCATGCAAAGGTTTGGCAGGCCTGCCATTGCAGCCTGCATGAAACAGGCGTATGCAACCATTTTCACTACAGGTCACTACACCAGGTCACTATAAGTCACCCCTATGGTAGGCCTTCTCAGCCCAGAGGGCAGGGTGCAGGTACCTTCGTGTGAAGGCACCCCTGCATTAGCAGATGTACCTCCACAAACTCAAGATCTATTTTCCTGGACTTTGTGAGCACGGGGACGCCATTTTAAATGTGTACTGGACATAGGTCACTACCTATGTTCAGCTACATAATGGTAACTCCGAACCTGGGCATGTTTGGTATCAAACATGTCGGAATCATACCCCAATACTGTTGCAAGTATTGGAAGTATGATTCCATGCACTCTGGGGGCTCCTTAGAGGAGTCCCAGCATTGCTACCACCAGTCTTACAGAGTTTTCCGGGCAGCCCAACTCAGACAGGTTTCTGCCCTCCTGCTGCTTGATCTGATCAAGCCCAGGAAGGCAGAACAAAGGATTTCCTTTGAAGGAGGGAGTTAACATCCGCTCCTTTTGGAAATAGGTGTGACTGCCTTGGGAGGGGTAGCCTCCCCAAGCCACTGGGTTGCTTTGAAGAGCACATTTGGTGCCCTCCATGCATAAACAAGTCCACACGGGTTCAGGGACCCCCAGTCCCTCCTCTGGTGCGAAACTGGACAGTGAAAAGGCGAGTGACTACACCCCTGTCCCTCACCACCCCAGGGGTGTTGCCCAGAGCTCCTCCAGAGGGTCCCTGGGTTCTGCCATCTTGTTTCCATGGTTGGCAGGGAATTCTGAGAGCATCTGAGAAGCCAGGCCAAGCAGGTGACATCAGAGCCCTCTGCTGATAGGTGCTTACCTGGTTAGGTGACCAATCCCCCTTTCAGGGCTATTTAGGGTCTCTCTCTTGGGTGGGTCCTCAGATTCGGCTTGCAAGATTCCAGTAGGACTCCTCTGCAACCTCTGCTTCGGGTTTTGGCCACTGGAACCGTGACTGGAGCCTCCAGGAACAGACAAATGCTGTTACAGCGAAGAAGACTCTTCTGAAACTTTGTTTCCATGTCTCCTGCCAGCTTTGCAACATTTCCCCGGCCTTGCATCCTCAGACGACTGCAACTCTTCAGCCTGCACAAGAAGAAGAAGGAATTTCCCTTGGAGTGAAGGAGTCACTTCCCCGCAACTGCAGGCACCTACAGCAAGTGTCAAAAGGCTGTGTGTATCTCTTCTCATCTTGAGCTGCGTGGATCCTTCATCACAGGTGGTGGTCCGGAGTAGTCCTCTTGGTCCTCTCTGCCAGCTGTCCAACTTTGGTGGAGGTAAGCTGTTGCCTTCCCACGCAGGACAGTACGCCCATGCACAGAGTCTTTTGCAACTGCCAGGGCTTGTTTGCATCTCCTCCAAGGGATCTTCAGGTGACGTGTAGCTCCAGCCTCCAGCACTCCATCCTGCAAAGCACAGCCTCCTGCGTGGTTCTCCTGCAACGTGAGATCCTCTTTTGTAGTGCTGCATGGGCTTCTTCTGCGACTCCTGTGTCCCTGACCTGTGGGACTCCTGTGGGTGCTGCAACTGCTCCTGTAGACTCTCTGCAATGCTGACGGTCCCCTGTGCTTCCCCATCCTGGGTTGAGTCCTCCTGGGCCTTGCTGGTCTCCATCAGCACCACTTTTCCACTAATCGCAAGTTTGCCTTTGCCAAGGCTTGATGGTGGAATTCCTGCACCGACACCCATCTTCAATCTCCCTTCCAGCATGGGACATCATCTGCATCCATCAAGAACTCTTCTCCGGCTCCAGGCCTGCAGTGCTGACCTATTCTTCATCACTCTTGACCAACTCCTGCAAATACAGGTGGGTGGGTAGTGGCTCCTACTCCTCCTGGACTCCACTGTGACTCTTGGACTTTGTCCCCTCTCTCCACAGGTCTTCTTTCTTCAGGAATTCATCACTGGTTTTCTTGCAGTCTTGTCTGGGTGTCTTCTTTTCCTCCTTTTTGGTGGTTTGGTGACAATCTACTGTTTTACTCCTGCTTTCCTGGTCGCTGAGGGGTACTGTGTTACTTACCTCTCTGGTTTTCTAGTACTCCGAGATTCCCTTTACACATTTTACTTACCTAGGTGGGGGTACCTTATTCGCATTTCATTTTGTTAGTATATGGTTTGTGCTCCCCCTAGGATCACTATTGGTTTTTGCTATTTGCATGGTTTTCTAACCTTTTCCATGCCTGTTTCTGATTACTAGTGTATATATTTAGTGCATTACTTAACTCCTATGGGTAGGTTACCTTTCTAGTATTTTGTGGTGATTTGTTCCAAAAAGAAAGTACCTTTATTTTTGTACAACTGAGTATTTTCTTTCATGTGTTTAAGTGCTGTGTGACTATAGTTGTATTGTATGAGCTTTGCATGTCTCCTAGATAAGCCTTGGCTACTCATCCGCAGGTACCTCTAGAGAGCCTGGCTTCTAGACACTGCCTACACTTCACTAAGAGTGGATACCTGGACCTGGTATAAGGTGTACGTACCATAGGTACCCACCACACACCACCAGGCCAGCTTTCTACACAATCAGTCTTAAAAGGGGATTTTTTTTCTCATCTTATGCACTTTTGAAAATATATGTAACATTAGTGTTATACAACTTGTCTCCAGCAAATAATCAACAATTGTTTCCTTTATAGTTTCATTCATAACTTCTTAGTTAATCACCTCCATCTTTAAAATTATTTATTTATTAGGTCTTAATATGATCCAATTTTATATAAACTAATTCTTGAATTTGTAAACACAGTTGATCTAAACACCACTTCTATTATGATGGCAGCCATACCTTTATCCGCTTGTTTTTCTAGTTCCTTCAATGTTAGTATTTCTGATTTTGTGAAAGTAGTTTTATGTGTTTTTCCATGAAATTGAATCCTTTTCAAGTCCTTGTATAATGCAACTACATTTTGACTATTTTATTTTCAAATGTTGCTTGCTTGGTACTTTTTCCCTTTCAAAGTCTTTCTTCTTTATCCATAACTCGGGGTTCATCAAATTCAACTGTTTAAAAAATGAATTCAGTCCAGTTTTCTTATAAATTTATATACCTAAACTTCTGTTTCCAATTCATTTTAATTACTCATCAGAACAAACCACAAACATGTTTGTAAATCTTTATCAACATTTTCACAATTATTTTCCTGATAAATGTATTATTAACTTTTCTGCATGGCCACGTGTGCTTTCATTTCTTTCTCTGTTTTCTCCAATTGATTTGACTTATAATTTTCTGTTCCTCATCCTGCTTTTCCATCTCAGTCTACTTCCAGTAAAGATTGAGTGATATCTGACGTGCATAGTAAATTCTCTCCGCTTTCCAAATTATTTTCACTCAATTAAGTTTCGTCTGATAATATATGTAAGGAAATGCCTCCTTGGCATGGTTACCCCCTGACTTTTTGCCTTTTGTTGATGCCAGTTATGATTGAAAGTGTGCTGGGACACTGCTAACCAGGCCCCAGTACCAGTGTTCTTTCCCTAAACTGTACCTTTGTTCCCACAAGTGGCACAGCCCTGGCACCCAGATAAGTCCCTTGTAAATGGTACCCCTAGTACCAAGGGCCCTGATGCCAGGGAAGGTCTCTAAGGGCTGCAGCATGTCTTATGCCACCCTTGGGACCCCTCACTCAGCCCATGTCCACCAGCTGTTGACCACCCATGGCAGATATATCTGTTGTATTCGTTAGTCTAATGCCAGAGTAGTCCCATTTTAAAGTCTTACTTCCACTTGATGCAGAGAATTCGGTGCCTTCCTGCGACCCAGGCCTCATTTTTGTGCACTTATGCTGCGCCGCACCTGCCATACTGTGGGTTCATTACTTGATGATATATTTCTCCTCTCAGAGGATATACTGCTACCGGATTCACTGAGGCTATGCTCACCACTGCTGAAATCGGATTCCTCTGTCAGAGAGTAAAATTTATCCCCGCTGTCTTTTGCCCAATCCAAAGTTTTTGTCTCTCTTTCGTTTTCCTTGTCCCGCCCTCCTGGTTTTAGCGATGTGTTTTGCCCAGCTTCGATACCCAGTGTAGGATTTATATTACTTACATCCTCTGCTTGCATTAAGTTTGCAGGCTGCTGCGCTAGAGGCCGCTCCTGACTAGTGGGCTGCCCTCCAAAGACACAGGTACTTACCTGTTGGCAGACTGGAACCGAAGCACCCCTGTTCTCCATAGGCGCCTATGTGTTTTGTGCCCTCCTTTGACCTCTGTACCTGACCGGCCCTGTGTTGCTGGTGCAGTGACTTTGGGGTTGCCTTGAACCCCCAATGGTGGGCTGCCTATGCCCATGAACTTGAACTTGTAGGTGCCTTACTTACCTGAAAAACTAACCAATACTTACCTCCCTCAGGAACTGTTGATTTTTGCAGTGTCCACTTTTAAAATAGCTTTTTGCCATTTTAACTTAAAATGTGTACGTTGCTGCTCTAATTCAAAGTTCCTTACTTACCTATGTGGAGTACCTTGCATTTTATGTATTCACTTCAAATCTTGAATCGTGTGGTTCTAAAATAAATTAAGAAAAGGTATTTTTCTATATAAAAACTATTGGCCTGGAGTTAGGTCTTTGAGTGTGTATTCCTCATTTGTTGCCTGTGTGTGTACAACAAATGCTTAACACCACCCTCTGATAAGCCTACTGCTCGACCACACTACCACAAAATAAAGCATTAGAATTATCTAATTTTGCCACTATCTTACCTCTAAGGCGAACCCTTGGACTATGTGCACACTATCTCTTACTTTGAGATAGTATATACAGAGCCAACGTTCTTCAATATATTACTTGACTGGTGTTTAATTCATAATTCCTCTGTTAGTTTGGACCGTGCAGTAGTATATCTAGATCAGTGCTTACCAAACTTTTTAGAACTATAACCCGTTTTTTAGAACAGCAAACTTTCGTGCCCACTTAGTGTTAATGGACATGAGGCTGGCTTTTTTTTAATGTAACATTTTCCATTAAATTTGCCCAGAAATATAGTTTTACTGATAAAAGTATATTGCACACAACAGAAAATGTGTGGGAATCAGATTTCAGTGATTTTTTATCATTTGTGCATCTCCAAAAAAAGTGCTTTGATTTGTTTTGATCCTATTAAAATCTTTGTTTCATCACACTCCCCAATTACAAAAAATGTCCTTCGTTTTTGCCTTCCTAACTGCTGAATGTTAACAGTTCATTTACAGGTATTAATATTTTGTTGTTTGTTACAAAAAATGACATGTCACAAACTTTCTTGTCACATCCAATGTATCCAAGCGAGATTGTCACATAATTTACTTTGCTTTTCCTTCTTTGACTGCAAAGTTAGAGGAGTTTGTAAACAGCAATCCTCGTGTAAAGAAGCAATTTGTCAGAAAACATAGCCTGACATTTGACCTCGATCCTTGAAGCACAGCAAAAGTGACAAGATAACTCAATAATTTAATGGAAACCTCATGTTTGTTGCTTGGACTTTAACAATCCACCAACAATCGGCTTGAGACATTAAATCTAGATGTGTTCTTCTTTACGGTCAGGAAGCGGGCTGGAGGTTCTATTTACTGTTTTGTGCAACCTTGCGTTTGGAGGCAGCACTCCAAATTTGCTTGCGCTGTGTGTCTTTCAGCAAAGCAAGGGCTAATTTCATCAAAGAGGGCCACTGCTGTTTAGACTGACACTGCACAGCATGTGTGCAGTGAACTACAGTTCCTAGCAGGCCATGAACTCTTCCATGTTCTAGAGAGACGGCAGCTATCTTGAAATATCAAATATAACTTTGCTTGTGGTACATAGCCCACAAATGCCTACTTCTCCTCTGAGGCGGTGGTACAATAAGTAGTGAGGCAGCATGGTGGGGACATGCAAGCAGATGTGAAGCCTCTCCCCACTGAGCCACCAAAGAGTTTACATAGAAATGGCTTTGCCTAGAATTTCTAGAAAAAAGCATTAGTCTTTCCAACATGAGTGTGGGCCACTGTTCACAGCCAATCCTACCCAGTGGCAGTGGATCAGCACCATACCCTCCCAGGGGCCAAAAACTTGCAAATCACAGTTGGTTGTGAACGGTAATCCGCTGCATTGAAACTAAATTTTTAGGGTCAGAGCTCAGCCATGACTACAAATAATATTATTTCCAGAAACCCAGGGGCTAGAGAGGTGGTCCAACTATTCTAGATTCAGAACCATTTCTCCAACAAGAAGCTGGGGTTTTGAATCTAACACCTTTTGGTCCTTCTTGTTTCTCTGAGACAAGGAAAGGGACTTTATTGGGCATTGTAAAGGTAATGGCCAGCAGCAGTGCAGGCTTAACATCGACTTGAAGAAAATGAGTATTTGCAGCTACCCAATAAAGTCAACAATTTCTGTTTGCTTCTCTAAGCCAGCTGAGGATCTTGAGGGTACTGGGTGGTATTCAGTCGCAGCTCGCTGAAGGGACAGGGCAGTGCGTGGAGGGGGTAGGGGATGGCTAAACATTAAAAAAAAGTAAAAAATTTTTAAGCTTACCTGTCTTGCCGCAACGCCGACGCTCCTTCTTGCTGGTCACTGAAGGCAGGCACAGGCTCCCAGCCTACCCTGTGGCCAATCCTGATGCTGCTCAGATCAACTTTAGGATTGGCTGGGAGCGCCCAGCTAGGGCGCTCGCAGGCAGACTGGGAGCCTGTGCCTGTTCTCTCCTGCCCGGCAACACAGTGCCAGGCTGGAGAGAGCCCTGTGCGCATGTGTGTTTGACCTGCCTGAGATGGCTGACCAAACAAACATGCGCACTGAGGGAGAGTGCTGTGCACTCCCCCTCAGTGCTCGTCACAGCCCGTGGCCCCGCCCCTTTACAAGAAAACTGTGTTTATTATCGTTTTCTTGTAAAGGTTTTGCAGCTGCTGCTGCGGGGGGAGGGGGACACTCCTCCGCCACAGTGGAAGAGCCGCCGCCGCTGATGGTATTAGTTGTTTCAGTGATCTCTGTGGAGATTTTACAGTCTATTTGTTCCTCTGTAGCTCTCCTGAAGGTTAGGAGTGCTACTTCCATTGCTGGAGCATCCAACTCCTTTCCTGCAGGGCAAGCAATTCATCTTCTCTCCATAGTTCAGAGCAGCAGGTCTCCATTCTGGAATATATACCTGTCCCCAGTCTGAGTAGTAAGTGAAAGTAAGTGGTGTACAGAGCCCTGTAGATGTTCAAATGATGTACAAAATACGTATGTGGAGCAGAATGTATTGCCCTTTTGTGGCCGGGATAGGAAGCCTGAGCCTACTTAACTGCTGTATTTTTCAAACATTCAAATCCTCTCCAGTCTTTTGAGAACTGCATCTTCCTCTTTGTGCTCTCTCAGCTGCCAGAGCAGGGATTTCAAGGTCACACCAGTTTGAACTGGTGAACATGTGGATGTGTGCAGCCTATAAAATGGGAAGACAAGGAGATGGTGGCATTCTAATTAGGGGAAGTGTACTCTGAAAAAAATCGATTGCAGACCCCCAGGCAACCCAGGCATCAAAGTAGCAGCTTCCAGGGACAAGGCATGTTGTTTGTCACATCCACTAAATGACAAGGACACATCTAAAGGGACATGGGAATCTTTTGCAGCAACACATTGTGTCCCAAAGGAACACTCTCGTTCACTCTTACTTTGAAACATAGAGAGAGCATGTTTACACATGAAATTATGCGAGGAGCCCCGGTCATGGGGAACTAAATGGACTTTTCTAGGAGAGAGACAGTCTATACTTTCTCCAGGTAGAAGTACAAAAGGCCAACCACCTAAACTAGAGCCACACTACCACCCTCACCAGTCTCCTTCTAGCCTTGGAAGAGGACCGAGTCCCCACCGCCACTCAGTTCTGTTTCATCACCCACTGTCAACAGTGCTTCACTGAGCTACTAAACCACACAGCAAAAGCCAGGAGCACTCCAGTGTACTCGCAGAGTGGCATGCCAAAAAAGATAGAAAAGGGCAAAGTGGCACAGCTTTTCCAGTCCATGCAGTGGACTTTCATCCCAACAAGGTACACCTGATTACTTTACCCTTCCATTCTGATAAGATATACAGTGTTGTGCTTCCTCCTATACCTGATAATTGCAGCTTGTCCCGAGGTCTGCAAAACAGTGCCAACTAAGGTAAAGGGGAAAAAGGCAAGGCCAGGGAAGTAATTAACATGCAGTCCTGTGCAGTGTGAGGGAGATAAAAAGCAAGACTGCAAGTGTCTGTAGATTATAGCAATCGCTTTTAGGAAGATACTGGTAACTAGTCTTAGCTCTCTAGTCTGAGCAAACGAGTGAGTTTGGGCTTATAGTCACAGTAATTAAGATTGTGTGTACTTTAGTGCTGGACCTAATGAGTGACTCTGTTACTCAAGGTGTGGATCTCACACATTTAGTTAAATTGTGTTCCAAAATATTTGCCTAAAGTTGGAGCGTCTCTTCGATAATTATACTTTCATGCCCCCCAGGAAATATTCTATTAGTGCACCGATGTGCCTCAGATTGATGATGTGGAAAGAGTCGATGTGGGTGGCTGTGCGGTTCTGGCCAACTGCAAGCCTGGAGACAGCTACCTGCAACCCATCGCTCAATTTGACTCTCTTCCATCTGGGCACAGCTCCCCTCCTGACCCGCTGAGCTACACCGTTTGCAGCAATAACTATCCAGACACTGCTGCTACGCCAGAATACCAGGAGGAGGCTGAAGACGCAAAACAAAGCAAATACCTGTCACAGGCCAAAAGAACCTGCAGCCAATGGACAACTGTGCAGATGGGCGGCCCTACTGCGAGAAAACCAAAAGCAGGTAGCCGAAAAGGTCACCTAGTTGGAGCATGTGCTGCAGGAGCTGCGGCCCATGACAACAGACTTCCAACATCAAACCTAAGACTTTTTGGACCAAGTGCGCTTCCTGGAATGCAGGGCACAGGGCGTGGAGTTCTGCTCATGCTGCATCAATATCAGAAAAGCTACAATGCCCAAGGGCTTGTTTGGGCAGGACACTGTTGAGTTCCTGGAAATCCGGGTCAAGGGTTTTGTGGCACCTCACAAACTTTCCCTTTTTTACCTCCTTCAAGGAAGTCCACCAAAACCAGTAGGCAGCTCTTGTCCTTGTTCCTTGCTTAGGCCGACTGTTGCCAAATTGCTGTACCTCAAGGACAGCGCCAAAATATTTTAGGCGGCAAAGCAGGTCTACTGCATTTAAATAGATAATCATTGGCTCCTCTTTTTCTGGATTACACAATGGCTATATTGCATCAACATGCCCCTCCCTAATTGAAAAGGGAAAGCTTAGAAAGATGGGCCTGAAGTAGTCACTGCTGTTCCCTGTCAAGCTCTTAATTGTGGCATGCCACCCTGCCCTCAACTTCTCCGAACCAGGAACGGCTTGGGACTGGGATGAGCATCAGGGATCCCCAGCACAATCAGACGCAGCCCCCCAGGTAGGAACAACAGACACTAGAAATACTAAGAGCAGAAATTAGGGAAACACTATAGGGTACAGATCCTCAAATGAATATACCAAGAATAAATGAACACACTAATGTCTCATAGTCAATCACATATTGCTATACAAAAAATATATTTTTTTCAAAAAGGACGGTAGCCCTCACCCATCAATATAGTGGCAGGCTTCTTCATGGGGTTAAAACTGGAAAGTGGAATAATTCATCCCAGGGTACCCCTTTTCAGTTTTAGCCATATCCACATGGGGACAGGAATAAAGAATAGGTATGTCCATCATGAGGTATTTTTAATAGTCTCTATCCCTATATGCATATTAGTATAGACATATCCTTTCTTAGGTAGCTCTTTGAAGCAACATCCATCTTAAGACTCTGAAAAAGCACCAAAGAGCTTCCCTTCCTCAACAGGGTTATAGTCCATGCTTTCAGGTGTGAGGATGTTCCCCATGTAGAAAGCACTCAAAGTAATAGCCAGAAGTCACTGTGGGTGGACTGCACAAACCCCTAGAGGAGGAACAACATATGTTTGAAGATTCTCTCGCCCTAGTCAAAAGAAATCTGGTGGATAACACCAAACTTCATGACTCTCAAGACCGCATGTGAGGAGCACGCTACCATAACAGAACAACTGTAAAGCATTGATTATACCCTTTACACTGCTCAGGCTAACAATGAAGTGGAAAAGGCAGGAAGGTTATTGGAATGGCTCGCTAATTGAAAAAACACAGATGTGCCTATCTCATTACTCCATACTACAGAGGGAACTACCTTACTCGCTCAGCAAGACATTCACACAGATTTTTATGAACATTATTGTGTGCTCTGTAAGGGTAAGGCCAACAACGCTGATGCAGCAGGTGAGAAATATCAAAAAATGTTTCATTGCACAGGGTTCCCTTCAAACTGTGGGAAGAAACAGATGTTCCCATTACTACTCAGAACATCAGAGAGGCCATGTATCATATGACAACTGGCAAGATCCCAGGGACCAGCGGGTTTCCGTTAGAATTTTACCAGATATACTCTGCTGTTCTAATGCCAAGGCTGGGCCTCCTGTAAATATCAAAGGCCCGTCACTCAGGGAGACCCTGATAATACTGATACCGAAACCAGGTTATCCACTTTCTGACTCCTATTCATATTGACCAATAGCCATCCTGAACTACGATTATAAAATCCTCAGTAAGATTATAGCAGGCCTTACACCCAAGCACTTCCTAACTTGATCCACCCAGGTCAAAATTGCTTTGTTTTGTGCCCAGGAGAAATACATCACTGAACATCGGGCAGCTGTACAGAATCATGGAAGAGGCTTCATCTGTGTGGCCTCACTCAGCCTTTTGGTCCCTAACCTGAACAAGGTGGTAGATACCTAGACCTCCCTGAGGTGCTACTTCCAGGGTACTGGCGCAGCTCAGCACAATATGTAATTCAGAGGGTCTAGCCACAATGAAGAAGGCAGCAATATACATCTCCAGACTGCGCACTGTGACAACCTGCAGGATGTGAAATATAATCACCTGTCTCCTCTCTCTATTTGCAAAGTCACGTGGAGATTTGTGATTTTGCAAGCCCCACTCATAGAGTGTGTGAAAAAATAAGATGTTCTTTGAGTATTTTTACTTAAAATGAAAGGGGTATGTTTGATAGAAAATTGTGTAATTGTGTAATTTTAGAGTGGTATGCTGATGTTTGAAAAAAATGAATGATTTTTTTAAAAACACATATACATTTAAAGCTGCTCTTTGAATGATAATTCATGTGTGTTTGGGAGGTTTATCGCTTTTAGTGTTTATTTTATGCCAACGGGCACTTGTTGCTGGGGCTGATATTTCATTAGTCATGTGGAGGTTGTTTATATTGATAATGTTTTTCCCCAACATTACTTCTGGTAACTCTGTCTTATCCACTCGGGTGGTCTGTGTTCTATCATAATATATCCAGGTATTCCGAATACTGACAACCTCAAAATCGTGAAGGAAAGTATGTATAGTAAAGTATAGTTTCATTTCTCATATACACCTGGGTGGTTGCTAATATGATCCTGCATTGTGTGGTCACTATTGTGGTTGAATCTGATGTAATCACTACTTTAAAAATGATTAAAGTGAGTAGTAAATCAAGATTATTTTCATTGTTCAGAGGTAGCTCTCACTATAGAGAAGGTTGGAGAGCCCTGTGGGAGACTCAGAGTATCTGTTTAACATGCTGGCCATATATAGCTTCGGAGTGCACACCATGTTGTTGGGCTGGCCACTCGACATACTCCCTACTACCAGGGTCTTGTTGGGCAAGTTGATTTTGCTTCCTTTGAAAAACACAGGGGGACCCGGCGATGGTACCCCTTGCCTTGCTTGCTCTTTGCGTTTACCATGGTGATACTGGCCATCAGACTTAGATTTGAGTGGAGAGCCTGTGGCATCTCACTGACAGAACCCATCCATTAAGCTCTAATCATGAGGGGACGACTACCAATACAGATTTATCTAGACCAGAGGTCTTCAAACTGGGGGGCGGGCCCCCCCAGGAGGGTCCCAAGTGATCCTAAGGGGGGGCGCCAGACTCTGGCCAAAAGAAGCATTATACAGAAAACAGGCCTTTGTTTTAAGCAGAAGCATGTTATTGCATTTTACAAAAGATAACAGTACTTAACAGCAATGTTTAAATAGGCCTAGACATATTTAAACATTGCTATCTTTATAAAATAATTGTGAAAAATTCTGAGGGGGGGGCAATGATTTTTATTTTTCAACTGGGGGGTGCGACATTAAAACGTTTGGAGATCACTAATCTAGACCCTTAAGGCGCCTGGCTGTGAACTGGGGTTGCGTGTTAATCAGTCTAAATTTTGTCCATTCCTATTGCCTCTCACCCAAAGTAATCCGGCTTGTCTGGGTCTGGGCGGCAGCATGGGAAAATTTATTCTTCTGCACCATCCTCTTCTGCAACTTTGTTGCCTCATCACCAATCTCTCCATCCTTCCCACAAGAAAATTCTTCTGGGAGTTAGAAGTCTTTTTGGTATAGGTGGGGATCACATGGTACAATGGTCAGCGTAGGGTCGCTTTGACTAATTTGTGACTTCAGGTCAAACAGGGTGGGCTAAGGGCTCTGAATTTTGTGCACTATTACCTGTTGGCCCTGCTCCAATGGACAAATTGCTGGCATTCAGGGCTCTCGCGAGAGGGAACATGCACTAATGGACAGCCCCTGTGCTTTCGGGATCCATTTGAGTTCCTGCTTGCAGGTACTACACTGGAGCAAGGATGGTCTCAATTACTTCATAGAGCATTTAGGTGCTTCACCAGAAGCCTTTTGATCAAAAAAACATGTCATGCTCTCTGCCCCAGTAATTCCCATACCTGTCATACCTAAACATTTAGGTCACCTCACGGCTGCTGATCTTGAGCACTGGAAAGAAGGGGCCTTGCATCTTTAGGAGATATATTTCAGGAAGGCCAACAGCTCTCCTTTGATGTGGTTAGGGAACAGTGTGACAAAGACAAAGGACATCTCCTGACGTACTGAGTCTTGGTTAATGACCTTCTGGCTACATGGCACATTAAGAACACAAAAAAAAAGACTTTCTTAGTGGTTCATATGCTCTTGTGATGGAAATGGCAGGAGACTAATATGTTTATACAAGACCCTTCAGTAAATACACAAATATCGCTACAGCACCTGCAAGACATGTCAGAGACCAAAATAGACTGCGTTCGACAAAAGGGAATGGGAAAGGATGTATAATTTAACATTCTGCACAGGGTCTACTTCTATCCCAATAAAATGTTTCTAACGTCAATGCTTCCTGCCTTCTACGCAGCACATTCCCACTGGGCATTCAGCACATGCTTTGGGAAAGTCCTTCTTTAGTGGCCTACTGTTCTGAGATCCTGGATAGGTTAACTGCTATCATCGTTTTGGCCAACTTAAAAAAAAAAAGCTGGGAGGCCTGCCGTTTGGAGCTATACATGTGACCTAAAAAAGAATACAGTAGTTACCCACTTGGTTTTGTCTACTTTTGCCAAATGGGTAACCACCATGAACTGGATAGCCAGAGTGCCCCCCACACACACACACACACACACACACTAGGTGCATGGTGCCAAGCCACCACTGAATGGGCTGAGGCCTAGAGTAAAGCTCTACACTGGGATGCGGCCAGGTGCAGGTTTACAAGAAGAGGTGTGGGGGACAGCCGACCGGAAAGAGGTCTGTCCCTCGGGGGCACTGGGAAACCAGGCACAGTCTAGACAACTGGGCTTTTGTGGGCTACGTCTGTTAGAGGATGTAGCCTAGGGCGATATAGTTGGCCATTTTAGGGCTGTCACCCACTGTTATGTGGTAGGTGTACATGGTGACCGCCCTTCATTAGTAGCAAGCAGCAAGCTTTTGCTTTGCTGTGACACACTAGTGAAGCGGTAGTTGAGGTTTTGTGCATTTCATGAAGCATATAACATTCAGCCGTCATGTCACAGGACAAAGTTCACCAGGCATCCGAATGCTCAAAGAAGCTGGGCGCCTGGATTTATTTGTGGGAGGCAGCGCATCCTCTGTCTCCGGCCACCCGGCGAGGTGTGTGTTGGGCGAGGTAGTCACGTGCTCCCCACCCCATGTGCACACTGGGAAAAAATTAAGTTGAGGGGTGTGGGGGAAGGGCCATTTGGTATGAGTGGCAGTGTCGCGGGAGGGAAAAACATGACGACCAGCCCTTAGGGGCCGTGTTTAAAGGAGGCAGGCACGGCACTGGTTGATGGGTTGGAAAACAAGGCCCTCCCCTCCACGTGGAGCGGGCCCAGGGATGATGGGCTCCCTCTGATTGATGAGTTGTGACTGGAACTGGCCACTGGACAGGTGCGTGTGGGGCCTAAAACAGAACCTGGGAGCACTGACGAAGGCTTGGCATTTGGGGATGCAGAAGGCCCCGCAGGGGAATGGAAAGAAGGAAAGACTCTCAGGAGGGAGGTCGGTCTCCAGGGGCATGGGGGGAATGAGGCGCAGTCTATACGACTGGACTTCAGTGGGTTACATCTGTTAAAGCATGTAGACCAAGGCTAAATAGTTGGCCATTTTAGGGCTCCCACCCACCATTTTGTGGTAGGTGTAAATGGTGGCAGCCCTTCATTAGTAGCAAGCAGGCAGCTTTTCCCACCTGCCCATCCCCTGAGTTTAGGAGTTTGGAGTGAAGATAGATGGTTTTGAGCTGTTTTGGCAGTGTTATTAGGGACAGGTGCACAGCGGTTACTAGCTGTTTATAGTTGTCACTTAAGACAGGTGTGGGGTGTTGGCAGTTGGCCCACAAGTTTGCAGAATTTGGATAATGTTATCGTTGTTGACATAGGCGAACCAGGCTGAAAAGGAAGGTGTGAACAAGTTCACACCGGAATGAAGCAGGAAGCTAAAGGTTACGTCATAGGAAGTTCAGTTTAGTGACAAATAGTTTCACTGTAAAATGCGGGGTGAGTTAATAGTGTTACAATTCCAAGAGTGCAGTAGGTCATGGCTTAGATACTTGCTAGGCGGGTTATGTGGGGGTGGGACTTTAGGGGTTGGGGGCAGGAATAGTATGTGAGTTAAATGTATAGTTAGGCTTTAGTTTTGTAAGCTGGTTTGCCTAGGAAAGTTGTAGTGATGTGCACCTATTTCAATGAAGCGTCCTTTTTCACACATACTAGAGTGTCAGTGGGATGAGCTGAGGCCCTCTTTCACTCAATGCCAGCGACAGACACTATGCTGTTAAATCTGAAAGAGAAACCGAAAGACAATACGTTTATACTGTAATTCTAGCAGAGAGTCTCTTAAGAGAGCTTTAGGCTTGTCATACACCTGGATACTGATTGGGAAATGGGCCTTGGTATTAGACCCGTTAGCATGCTCGCACATCACTCTTTAGATACTCCTAGTACCAGGCCTAGTTACCCTCACACCGCTCATCTCAACTAACTCCTCTTCTACTTACTACTCCTTTCCTAACTGATTGGAGCGTGGCCTAAGATATCACCCTCCTTATGCCAATTGTTGATGCTATGACCGCTCATCTGCTTTAACACTGCCAATAGCAGGGCCAGCCCCTGTGCCTCTAGGAACGAGAACTTATTTTTGCTGTTCACTATTCTGTCATATATTGGGACTATGCATGATTCTCAGTGACAAATACATTTCTACAGTCAATGTGCAATAGGTGGCTGTGCTTTTGGTTGTTTCTGCCGTTGAGCTCCATGACTTACAAGATAGGCTGCAACCCACTTCTCCCTATCACTGTAAAGTGGATTACTCATACTGTATTCTAAAAATGCCATTAAACATAGTTTCAAAAAACACTTTGCAGAGGGTTTGAATAACTTTTGTAACTTTGGTTGCTGCACTGCATCACATTTCCCCTCAGTTTCACCGATTCTGGGATTTTATGCTTAATGTATATTTGCCAAGACTACTGATTTAGTGGGCAGGCTACCTCTTTTTTGCAATAATTAGAGCCAACGGATTCATCTGAGTCATTTTACTGCTTTTGGGAAGCTGTGCATTAAACCTAATAAGAGTTTTAAAAAAAGCTCCCCAAGCTTGAAAACCTTAAAGTCATTGGAGACAATGTGATATTCTAAAATGCATGACTCACATGCCGATAGAGTTACTGACATCACTACACTGCACGTTTGTTTGCTGATGAAGATATGTTAGCAAGGTTACAACTTGTCATAGTGTACAAAGGTCATTCATTTATGCAATTACGTTTATTTCTCATGAAGTCATGTGGACTTTTCCTCTCATCCACGTCCCATGTCACATAATCAGGGCCACTGGAATTGTGCAATTGTGTGACTGTGGTGTTTGCTCATAATTATGTATTTGCCGTATTTGCCACATAATCCATCATATGATGAATAATCCGCAGATCAAAAAAAATTGTTATGCAACATGTTGCCACGCAGTGGAAGTCCCTTTACTCTGTTGCTTATTGCTGTATTTGGGTGTTAAACTGGTACTAATGAAGAGCAACCAATACCCACACATCGTTAACAAGTGTAAAAAAAAACGAAATAATTATATCACAAAATGTGCTGCATTGCGCCACATAATTTACCTTTTCTTGCTGCATAATTTACTTAACTCTGAACATAATTTGGCCCTCCCCTGCCGCATAATTCCAGTGGCCCAGCATATATTGTGATTTTCAATGGAGTGATCATTATACTTACTAATACCTTTCAACTTTGACAAATCTTACCTCTTTTTAGTTACAGACTGATGGTAAGTATAACAATGTGTTCTGGGTGTTCCGGTCTTTTTTACTTCCATTGAATTAATAGATTAAACTATGTATGCAATGATTTGTAAGTATGAAGCCCAGGTCAAGAAACATGACACCCCTGATGACATCGGGCTGAAAATGAAACGACCACAAACTCACTGTAAGGGGTAAAAGGCCGCTTTAATAGAACAGGTCTGGCAATAAAACCCTTGGCATTATAGCCTCACAAAACTACCCAAACCTCACTAATACAAAAACCATCACCTAACCCCTCCCCCTCCCTCTAAACTGACCCAACCGCCCCACCCTTTGTCCCATCCCCACCTTGACCCAACCACCCCATTAAACCATCTGTCCTGCAGTCACCTTGTCCAATTACCCTTGACCAGTGCAAATTCCCTACCCTCTCCTCTTTCTGAACTACCCCTTCCCCCTCCGAAAGGCCAAACAGCGCATTCAATAAATACACAATCCATGCCAAACCTGACTATCAGCGGCAATAACATGATAAAACCCCACCCACCCTCAACCTCTAACCCCACTAACTAGTACCCTTAAACCATGTACCTATACACCCCACAAAACAACACAAATAGACCTGCCCTGTTAAAACATAGCTACCATAAACAAGCATACCGAAAAAAGAGGGAACCCCACCCAGCAAAAAAGCTTTAGGTAAAATAGAATAAGCTAAAAGGGAGGGCGGGAGGGCACGAAGACCAAAACGCCCACTGGGTGTGACAACGGCCAAAGAGGCCGCCCACACCCAGCCCCTCTCCTTTATACCCCTCCCGACGTCACAACCCCAGTTCCCTCCCAAAACCAATCCCCAGTCGAGTCTGTGGAACGTTCCACCACAGCCCGATAAACCCGGGGGGAGACGGGCAAGCCCTGTACTCCCCCCAAGTCCCCATCGGGCTGAAAATGAAACAACCACAAACTCACTGTAAGGGGTAAAAGGCCGCTTTAATAGAACAGGTCTGGCGTTAAAACCCTTGGCATTATAGCCTCACAAAACTACCCAAACCTCACTAATACAAAAACCATCACCTAACCCCTCCCCCTAAACTGACCCAACCGCCCCACCCTTTGTCCCATCCCCACCTTGACCCAACCACCCCATTAAACCATCTGTCCTGCAGTCACCTTGTCCAATTACCCTTGACTAGTGCAAATTCCCTACCCTCTCCTCTTTCTGAACTACCCCTTCCCCCCCGAAAGGCCACACAGGGAAACCCAAAGGTGTTTCCCTGCCCCCACCCAAAAATATTATCTGTCCCACAAACGTTCACCCAATAACTCAGCAATCAACAACCTCATGTCCAGTAAATAGTGCTCGTTACCCAAAAACGTTAAATGAACACCATCCTGGCAAAACAAATCTACGTCAGAAAGTCCAATGTCCACATGACTCAAAACAGAAAACCCTTGAGCTTTACAAAAACCTTTCATCTCCCTGTTAATTTTACGCCGTTGCTTTTCTATACCCTTAAAAGTGTGAGCACCCCTCTATACTCTTCTCGGCATCAAACACGTCCAAACTATGTGTGTACCCGCCCAACGTTCCTTAATCCGACAGAGATCCATCTTCATGGCCTTTATCAATCCGATACCTGACAAAGCTACTAAATCATTTTCCCCCAAGTGCAACACCAATAAATCCGGGCAAATACCCCTTTCCATTCTCTTGGCCAAAACATATAACAACTCTCCCCATCTCATTCCACTCTTACCTACCCAACTAACCCTTATTCTTGAACTATCTAAGCCCAATTGCCTCTCAAAATGTCTTGCTGCTGCTTGCTTCTCCGCCCATCGAACAAATGAGTGTCCCACAATCCATACGGCGCACACCTTGTCAGGACCCCCGACACAACCTACAAAAGAAAATATGTTAAGTGATGCATATACAACCTGCAGAACCAGAACTAAAAGGAAACAGAAACATTAGACAGTAAAAGCATAAAGTTAAGCAAGGCAAATAAGAGCATAGGCAGAAAATAGAGAGAAACTAAACATTAGGCAAGAACGCTATTTAAAGGAACGCACATACTTCTTAAAACAGCCCGATCTCCACCTACCCATTTGTTTAATCAAATGATCAGATTTACCTTGCTTCCGAGCCTCCGTGGCGGCCCCAATCCTAAATGAATGTGTACCAAAGTTAGAAGGATCCAACCCCAATCTCCTCAATGCCATCCTCAGCACCGCTAAAAGCTGAGAAGCTAATAACCGTGTTCCATCCTGATGAACGAATACATACCTGGAAATATGCGACCCCAATGCTGCAAAAGAAAACCAGCAGCGCACCGGGCAATCATTAGAATAAACTGTCTTTAAAAACACCTCCTGACCCCTCCCCAGCTGGTCCATTTTGGAAAAAGGTAACCATATAGACACACCCCCATCACCTACCTGAACATTGCTATGAATAAGACCTTCTTTGCCCTTCACCCCTAGAAGCTCTGAGACACGAAAAGCCCCATGAAACAACCATGACATACAAAGTGAAATTAAACCTACCTCCCAATCCGAAAAACATACGCTCCCCAAAACTTCCAACAAAACCCTCAACATGCTAAGTGTGATCGGACGCCTACGATCGCACCTCACCCCCCCCTCCCTGGCCCATCCTGCTAAAATCCTCCTACACAACTCCCCGTCAACCGGGTCATAACCCCAAAAATACTTACCGTAAAAAGAAACACCCGATAACTTACCCGATATAGTAACTGCCGCCAACCCCCTCTCAATCTGCTGCATCACAAAATTCACTGCATCCTCTTGCCTGGAATAGAGCGTGTCATTGCCTGCAGAACGCCTTACCGCACCCGAATCCAAAAATTCCAACCATGCTTGCCAATAAGCCCTCCTCGTTGACGGAGCTACAGACTGTTGGACCAGCTCTAAAATCCTCAATCTCCTAGGGCCCATACCTCTGGAGGAATATCCGTCTTCAACGCGTCCGCTCCCGGCGCCAGACCACGGAATCTCTGCCACTGAAATCGAGATAACGCATCAGCTATGTCATTCTCAACACCGGGCACATGACGAGCCTTGAATAAAATGTTGAACTTCAAACACTTCAGCAAAAACATCTTCAACAACTTAAGCACCTTCACATCCTTTGCCTTTTGATGATTCACCAAATGTACTACAGCCTGATTGTCCACATTGAAAACCACTTTTTTGTTAGACAGAAATCTGCCCCAAACTGCCAAAGCTACAACCAAAGGAAAAAATTCCAAAAATGCAATGCTGAACTTCGCCCGCTTCCAACTCGCAGGCCATGCCTCCGCCGCCCAATGACCATCCCAAAAAAGGCCAAAACCATGCGCACCAGACGCATCGGAAAAAATCTGAATTTGCCAAAACCAATCGTCGTCATCCACTAGCATTGTCACACCATTAAAATCCTTCAGAAATTCTATCCACATCTTCAAATCCTCCTTTATACCTGCCCGCAGACGAATATGATGATGCGGCAAAAAGGCTCCCCTCATTGCAAAACCAAGCCTGCGGCAAAAAGCTCTGCCAACCCTTACCACTTTACAGGCAAAGTTTAAATGACCAAGCAACGATTGCGCCTGCCGCAATTCCAACTTAGGTCTTCGTATCGCATCTTCTAACAAAGCAATCAATTTTTCTACCTTATTCCGAGGCAACCTCACTTCCATTTTTTCAGAATCCAATTCGATGCCCAAAAAACTGAGACAAGTCGCAGGCCCCTCAGTTTTGTCTCTCGCCAAGGGTACTCCCAACATTAACATCAAACTTTCAAAATCTTGAAGGGCTCTGCCGCAATCACCCGAACCGGCGACTCCCACAAATAAGAAATCATCCAAATAGTGGGTCACAAAGCCAGCACCTCAGAGAAACACAAAAACCCATTCTACAAATGAACTAAACATCTCAAACAAACTACATGACACCGAGCACCCCATGGGCAGCATCCTGTCAACGAAAATAGCATCATCAAATTGCATGCCTAACAATGAAAAATCATCAGGGTGCACCGGCAATAGCCTGAACGCTGACTCCACATCAGATTTCGCCATCTCCGGGCCCTTACCACACCTCCGAACCAATGCAATAGCGTCATCTATTGAAGCATAATGTACCACTGAATCTTCTCCTGCAATAAAATCATTAACCGAGGCCCCCACGGGCCAGGACAAATGATGTATCAATCTAAACTCACCAGCCTGCTTCTTAGGGACCACCCCCAAAGGAGAAATCATCAGATTTGCCAAAGCCAAGCTGAAAAGGGGCCCACAATCCTGCCCAAATCCACCTCTTTCTTCAATTTCGCTCTCACCACCTCAGGATGCTCCCTCGCTGACCTCAAATTATTGGCCCATCTTCTCAATCTCGGGCCCTGATAGCGCAACCTAAAACCTTCCAAAAAACCACTAAACAAAACTTTGGCCTCTTCCTCAAGATTATAAAATTGTAGCCAATAAGCAACAGCTTCAAAATTAATAGGCGTAGGGCCCTTTTCCCGTAACTTGTTGTGAAGAACCTCTACCTCTGTCGACGCCTCTGGCCTGCGGCCCATGCCAGGTCCACTGAAAGCCTCCAAGACACTGGAAAACTGGATGCTTTCCCCCACAGTTGGAGCAATCATGTCTGAACTTGCATTGCTGTCTATTACAGGTACCGCTATTGTAAGACCAGCATGCCCCATTTGCCTGAAACTGCCCTCGGTGCCCAAAACCCACCCCAAATTGGGTGGGACGCCCCTGAAAGGGCTTATACAGCACTGGTAAACCGCTCGCAGTATGAGTTGTGGGTGCGTTCCTCGCCGACCTCAACCATTGCATCCACAATTCCTGATCAATCTCACCCCACATCTTAGAAGGGTCCATAGCCTTCCTTGCCCTAAACTCCTCATCATATCTAAACCAGCCAAAACCACCAAATTCCATCTGAGCCCTACGAACAACATCCATATACTTCATCAATGCTACGCAAGAATCCTGATGCTTCTCACAATATACGCTGGCATAAATCAGGAAAGCTGACGTCCAGTTCTCAATCGTGGTAGGAACTCTAGGTCTCCTAGCTAGTTCCCACTCCTCCTCTTTTGAACCTTCTTTTGCCTGAACCTCCCGATGAAGCAACTTAAAAACGTCAATGAATTCATCCTTCCAAATCTTTTCCCTCAAACTTGGAGTGAGATGCGCCCCCAAAGGCATCGACACTCCCATATATGGTAACCTTTTAGCCTTAACGCTGCCTCCAACACCCTCCCCACCTATGTGCTTAGACCCAGACTGTGCTCCATCACCCCCTTCCGCCTTATTTGATGACCCTTCAGACCCCGCACTTACCTCCAACTTACCGACCTCCATAACCACGTTCGCTTGAATTGCAGCATCCACCTTATGACTTATGTCTTTCTCACCCTGCAAATACGATGCCCTTGAACCACCAGAAACCCCACGACCAAAACTCCCACCCTGTGTTACCCCAAAAACACCCAACCCTTCCTCACCTCTGGGAAAACCTCTTGCTGACAATACATGAGACCGCTCCGGCACCTGGCCGCCCTGAACCGCACCAGGCGTCTCTTTCTGAAACCGCTCAGACTGTTTGGAAGAAACTTGACAGTCCAAATCTTCATCATAATCAAGCAGGTCATCGCACCACTCCTCCCAACCATCCCCAGCGCCCTGGCTAGTAGATGGCTGAGCATCGGGAACTCTAAATGCATCCCTCGAAGTCAGGCGGACCGCTCCAGATCGCGCCCTCCCTTCTGGCCGGTGTGCTGAAGGCGCTCGGACCTTCACCGGTGTGCTCCTGTCACCAACCATCCGCCCAGATGGCCGATAGACCGCCTTCACCCCCTGCCCGCCCGAAGCAGGAGGCGTGTCACACCCAGAGGGTCCCTCACCAAAATTCGCCTGCAAAAAATCTAGCTGAGCAAATGCCCTGTCTTTTACACCAGACCTGGAGGTCTCACCACAGACCTTACCACTCAAAAAGCGCCCACTAGTGCCCACCAATTCAACCTGGTCATCCAAATTATACTCTTCATTATCCAAATGCCATGACTGCACCTTGTGAACCATAGGACTAAACAACCTAGGAACACTTTGCCCCACTCTACCTACCCCTTTACTTTTATTACCAATAAAAACACCAAAACGCTGTTCCCCAAGCTCTTCCTGACACCTCCATTCACCTTCCTCCTCATCCGATATTACTACCACCTCATCGTCTTCTATTAAAACGGACGCGGCCATCTTGCCGGCCGTTCCTAACTTCCTTTTCTCTAACGACTGGCTCTTAGACCAATCAGACGCCAAGGGGGCGGCCATTTTGGGCGCGCCTCCCAAGGCTCCTTCCTCTAATGCACTGCTCTCCCGTTCCCCGCCTGTTTCTACAGGCGGTAGAACCCTCTGACGCTTCAGAGCCGATCGCGCATGCGCGAAAACGGCCCGCGCCCCCATGCGCCCAGAAATGCGCAGTGGACCTGTTGTGGCCGCCCCCCTGCCCCCAGCTGCCACGCGCCTAGATAACGACGCTCCCTGCCGACGGGGAAAACGGCAACTACCTCGCCGCTTCCCCGCAACACTCGCAGATGGACCCGGCATCAAAGAAAGAATCTCATCGTCACCCGGAGGTGAGCGCGCCACTTTTCTCCCTCCAACCCTTTTGGATTTAAACTTTTTGCCATGCTTAACCGGCGAAACACGCAGCAACTGCAGCTGACACGCCGTCGGCTGACAGTCTTTTAGGACGTTTTAGCCCCACCCACGCTTGCTCCAAAACTCCTTCCCTCAAAAGATCCTCTCTACCCTCATCATGTAAAACCTTAAGCGCTTGAACAACCTTATTAGGCTCCATATTAAACACGACCAAAAAACTACCAAAACACTAACTCCTCCAAAAAACAGCAAAGCCCTCCTCTAAGTTCACAAAACTCACAGAATAATCTCCTGGCACGAAGACCAAAACGCCCACTGGGTGTGACAACGGCCAAAGAGGCCGCCCACACCCAGCCCCTCTCCTTTATACCCCTCCCGACGTCACAACCCCAGTTCCCTCCCAAAACCAATCCCCAGTCGAGTCTGTGGAACGTTCCACCACAGCCCGATAAACCCGGGGGGAGACGGGCAAGCCCTGTACTCCCCCCAAGTCCCCATGGAGTAAGAGCTAGCTTACGTGAGAATCTCACTCACTCACTCTCTAAAATGGTCACCTCACTCAGTGTCTTCACGGGGATTGCTTCCAGTCCTTGACTTTAACCTAATAAATCCTGGGCGTAGGAACTGTGGTGGGTAGGGAGTAAATATGCCCCCCATATTTTGGAATGGTGGGGGCACAGGGGACAATATTCTACCAGGAAGAAGCCATGCTGCGAGTTACCTAAATTTCCTTGAAGCACTCTAATCTGAGGAACAAACTATTTGGTGGCTCTGACACCTCCCTGTTTTGTTAATAAACTTGCAGTCACTGCGGTTGTGAGCTTCTCCTAAAATGAGTTTGTCAAGCCAGGCGAGTCAGCAGAATAAGGGAAGTTGGGAGAGACTATTTTATGGTAAAATTACTTCTGGCTCTGCTGACTTGAGAAACATAATTTAGAAGAGGCTCAGCACCTCAATGACTGCAATTAAATATTTAAGAACAAAAACAGAGGTCTGCAAGCCTCTACAGAGTTACCTCCTGCAGCATGTTTTCAGACCGGTATGTTCTGTCACTTTGCTTCATCGTTAGTGCCTAACAGAAAACCACACCTTTAAATCTTAGGACTACGCCAGTGCCGGAACAAAGGCCCCCGCACGTGGTCCTGGGGGGCCCCGAGCTCCAACCACCTTCCCCGCCTCAGCACAGCATCCTGGCCCGAGAGCTCCTGAGAGAGTCCAGAGGGGGGACCTCCATGTTCTTTGCAGGGTGGCCCTCAAGTTTAATTACGCCTCTGCACGCACATGTGCGTAGTGTCAGTTTTATTTAAGATGTGATAAGTGTATGTACTGAACTCCACATACACCAATTGAATAACATTAATTGAATAACTGAACACTAAGCACTGACTTTTGGCGTTAAGCAGAAACGAGGAGGATCCAATCCTACAGTTTCTGAACTGTACAATTTGCAATCCTGAACTCAGTTGCGGCTTCTCCAACCAAACAGGAGTGATCCACGGCCCATCACTTTACTTCACAAGGTATCATTTTGAGAGTACACTGAAGCCATTGAGTACAGGATATGCGCTCTACAAAAACTTCACCTGTATGGTTAACATTAGTTAAACTTGCTTCCCATTAAATAACTGTATATGCTATACAAGTGGAAAATATGACAAACCACACATTTTAGGTAATTTGCGGTAACGCCATCAGGGCATATTCGTATTCTTTACTATTTCTTTTAAAAATATATTACTTTCAGTAAGTACCACTTAATTCGGTGATGTATTCATACGTACTTGAAACAGTAAGGAATGTTGAAAATACATTTTTGTTGAAGTCTTTTATCATATTTTTCAGGACATCTGTTTCCCGGTTTATATCTTGTGATGGCTGTGCTAGTTCTTTGGCTTTTATATCCAAGCAACTCCACCCCGCTCCCCTCTGAAATATAGTGTCTTCAACGCCCTTTAGTCAAAAGCATTACATTTTGGTACTCTATTGATAACTCCTATGTGTGATGTTGTATCTTATTTTTTCTATTCTGAAAGGTAAGTCCTATACTTATTTAATATACAATGCACCTGTGTATCTGCGACAAAGACAGCAAAGCTGGTCGCACAAAAAAACCTAAAATGCGTCTTTAACCACCGCCCCTTCCTAGCACAATGCTCTGCCAGCCAATTAGAGAGCGAAGGCAGGGCCTAGCACAGCCAAGCTTGTCTGCGCGGCAGGGAAACCCCCTAGCAGTAAACCGTAACCAATAGCAGGCTGAGCCTGGATGGGGTGATTTTACGTCACTGCTTCTAACCAGTGATTACATCATGTGGTAATCCTCTCTTAGTCTCGTGGTTCGGTGACAACAACGTATCCACCTTGCAGCAAGCGAGGAGGGCGGGAGAAAACGTTTGTCCGCTAGTAACCCCGCCAGCGCTGCCCTGCATCCAAAATTAGATTTCACTCTCAGTATTCGGCTGCAGTGCAGGGTCGCAGCTCGAAATTCCAAATTCGGCGAGAAGCCTGACACTTCCGATATAGTGGAGAAGTTTGTACGTGGTATTTCAGCCCTATTTGTATTGAGAGCTAATGTATCAAACACCGCCAAAGTCAAATGATTTGGATTTTACGAAATGATTGCAGACTCACAAAAGGGCACACATTCAGAGTGCGATGTCATTTTCCACTGTCACGGCGGTCAAACATAGGCAAAACAATAGATTTTATTTTCATATGATGCTTACGCGTACCTTAGCCTAAATCACACGTTAAGCAAATATGCATACATGGAACCCTCCTAAACACCCATGCGTACACTAAAACACATCTACAGACAGGGGTGAATAGATAGCTCCGTGCCACCGGGGCCGCATGTTACCGGCCATGCTTGGGCTTTCTTATTACCAGGAACTATTTTGGGGATGGTACAGTAATTGTTTCAGTGGAACCTAACTAAGCCGCCGCCCAGTTGGTGTACCGGTAACAGTCATCTGATCTGATTAAATTAGATGTTTAATTATTATTTTATAGGTGCTACACTATAGAGAATGATTCCCAGTCCTAATGATGACCCGTTGTTGATTCATATCTATATACAGGGTCGAAACGTCGACATAAATTGAATGTGGATTGACATTACATGTTTTCTAAGTGACTTCAGGACTCCTGGATTGACTGAGCCACTGGAAGTTCGCATTGATTTTAATCACATATTTTGAATATATTTTATATAACACCATCACTTATGTTCACAATATTCACTTTCACTGTGTTTATAAATATAGGAGCACCTATAATTATACATTGCTTATTCTTCAATAAGAAACAATGTATGTTGAGTCTTTTAGATTACCTTAATTGAGTTGATAATAGAAATTAAAATTTAAATTAATCCAAGGAGACTGGATGTATTGAATAGTATCATAAATAGATTTTTCCGTGGAAGTCTAGGTTTACTTACCCCTTGTAGTGACCACGTATTATTATTATTGTTTATTTACCCAGGTCAAAGGGTTAGTGGGTTTGCCTCATTTTTTGTATTATGAAGAATTGACTTAGACTCTGTAGGGGCAAAGTGCTCATGCAGCTATGCCCTCACCTTTGGAAAAGTGGACCCTGCCTTAGGGCTGTAAGGCCTGCTAGAGGGGTGACTTGCCTATGCCACAGGCAGTGTGTTGTGGGCATGGCACTCTGAGGGGAGTGCCATGTTGACAGTCTTTTTCTCCCCACCAGCACACTCAAGCTGTGTGTGCATGTGCTGGGTGAGGGGTCCCCAGAGTGGCATAATACATGCTACAGCCCTTAGGGACCTTCCCTGACCACAAGGCCCTTGGTACCAGGGATACCTTTTACAAGGGACTTGTACCAGGACTGTGCCAATTGTGGAAACAAAGGTACAGTTTTAGGGAAAGAACACTGGTGCTGGGGCCTGGTTAGCAGGGTCCCAGCACACTTCCAATCAAAGTTGGCATCAAGAAAAGGCAAAAGGTTAGGGGGTAATCATGCCAACAGTGGCATTTTCCTACAGCCGACAAAGGTCATCTTGCTCGATTGATATTACTGGACCTGTCAACAGCATCCTACATTGGTTTCTAGACAATTGAAATGGTTCAATTCATTTCTAGAACATTGTCTTACTCCAGAAAGTGGAGTTCTTTTAAGTCAGTAATAGCCAAAGTGCGGTGTGGGGTTCCATGAGGGTGCCACACTTCCAGTGTCTGTTCAACACGTGTATCGAATTGATTGTATGATGTACTCCAGAACAGAGGCCAAATGTTGCAGAACTATGGAGGCGAGACACAGACCCTCTCTGACGGTTTCTCACTCTCACTCTCGCTCCAGTTTAATGAGGAAAAAACACATTCAGGACAACTTACCTATCATGGATCAGTGTTTAGAACTGTCACTGACATCATTTAGTGAAGATTAAACCTCTAGGAACAACATTCGATCCATCCATTATTAAATAAAGAGGGGTTAAGACAAATTAGGCATTAGTAGCATCTTTTTCACTAATATTGCCCCAAGAGAAAAATAATGCATCCTATTCTGTAGGCTTTGGTATGTTGGTTTTTGTGTGGTAGTTCATTTCTGGCTTCACTTTGCTCACTCATATATTAATTACAAAAAGCAGTTTCTGAACCAATTCCAAGTGTTGCAAAATCTGATCATTGGACTGACAAGAGGGAAAAATGTTGCACTAGCTGCAGGTAGAGGACAGAATTAGATTAAAATGCCCAAAACTGATAAGTCACTGCGATCTAGGGTTCCCTCCATTGTAACTATCAGATAGGAAACATATGTCCACTAAACTGCAGAATGTTATAGTCTACAAACTTCTGAATTGCAGCAACAGGTGCAGGCGATTATTATTTTTCCTACGGATACATTTATGTGGGTGCTAGAGAGACAGGCATCAAGATTGCTTCACTATTGTGAGCCTGCTATGGGTCAGAGGGTACAGTTCATCAAGATCACGTTATGGTGGAGCAGAAAACAGCTACCAGCAGTCACTAAAACAAGCCAGAGCAGACAATGACTGCAGAAGCGTGAATGTTGTGGAGAAACAATCCCTCAGACTACCTGCAGGAAAAATGTGTGTCAGTGAGCTGAGCGGTTTCTGCTGAGCACTGAGCACTGAGACCTGGTAGAGTGGTTATGACCTTGTGGTGGGAGGAACCAGCTTAGGATAAGAGAGATCCCAAAGATCCGGGGCCGGCTGGAAATCTGAAATGCAAAAAATATGGGAAGCTAGAGGCGGCCACAGCCAAGTAAGTGCTGAGCTTACAGAGGTGCAGGCCCATAACTGCAAGGGCGAACTTGGTCCTAAGTTCTTGCCAACAGAATGCAGTCAATAAATAGATCCCCATGAGGCAGAGTTAGCACCATAAAAGTTCTGTGCCGGTATCTGGACATTTGTCCGTCCCTATCCACCAAAATGACTCGGGATACACAGGACCCCAACGAGATGCTGTCTGCTCAGGTGCCAAAACATAAGAAGCACTAGTAGCCAGAATTCAGGGCCCCAAATCAGTGAAATTAAAAGTGCAGACTTGAGGCCACATGGATGAGCTAGTATTGACTGCGAATGAAGGTACGGAGGTTGGGGGCCCAAAAAAATGAACATTGCCTCGTCTTGGTTGCAGAATATGCATTATAAGTAGATCCCCTGCGGCTAGATTGTTCTCTATCAAGTGCTGCAACATGATGCCTAAGCCTTCTCCACTTCCTCTCACTAGAATGCAAGTTTCTTATTCTGTAGTGATGAAGAGGTGAAGATTTGGGACCCAGATTAGGATGCTCAAAAACTATGCCTACATTATTTGGGTGAGGCTGACCTGCTCATGCCTCACCTGGACAGTCAGCACTGCAAGAAAGTGGGGTCTCGCAGTGGCCCCATAAAGAGACTACCCTAGATTGAATAGCTAGCACATGGGAGTAACCTTGTCCTGAAGGACAATATCTGCTGTGTGGTTGGTTGCAAGCTGTTACAGCAGCTTTGAGATATGCAAAACTGAAGTATAGCCCAGAAAATAAAACTGCCCCCACACACGAGTTACCTCAATTAACTGCAGTGGCAGAAAAGGTAGTGCACACATCATTGGCTCCTGAAGACAGCACTCATTAATAAGCAAGTGAATATCCACAATGAGTATAAACACGGGTGATAACAAAAAAAAACAAAGAGGACATTTGAAGCCCAGTAAAGACACAAGATGGCAGACATGGAGATGTGAAAGCACTGCTAAAAATAGCACATTTCAGCCTTACATTAATGCATGCCTAAATAGATTCCCTCACTAGCAGAATGGAGATCAGGAACACAAAACAGACAGACAAGAAAAGCATCTAACTGGGGTGGAGCAGCAAATACTAGATGCAGAGGAAGAGGCTAAAGAAAATAAGTAGAAACTCTTGGGTATGGAACTCGTCCTCCAAGCACTCAAGGTCAATAATAAAGATCTGGAGGCTAGATCAAAACGAAACAATTTTTGCATCTTGGGAGTGCCAGAGTCAACTAACACTGCTGGCTTGAACTGTATATTCAGGAAATGCTGGTGGCAATGCTTGGAGCAGGCAGCTTATCCTGTCAAATCACAACAGAACGAACACACTGATCACTGGCACCCCACCCTCTCCTCCCAGGGGCCCTGGCTCGTCCAATTTCTGCCTGCCCGTTGAACTGCTCGGATCTCCATACAGTGCACTGACTGGCCAGGGAAAAGAAAGACCTAACATGATCAAAACTACATCACTATTCCCAGTCTTTAAGCTGGCGGTCCAAGAGGCTAGGATGGAATATCTTCCCATAAAGAAACAGCTTCAGAAGGCAGACATTTAATACACCTTGTCATACCCAGTGTGCTTAAGAGTGAATCTTGATGGTAGGATCTTCACAAGTCCACAACAAGCTATGGCAGCCTTTTAGAAAGAAGAGACCTCCTGTTGAGACAGATTGTGAAGAAAAGAAACTATATCTGCGGGTGAGCCTTTGAGTGACATTAAATTATAGCCAGGCATATTGAGAATTGTAAACTTAGCCCGTGGTACTGAGAATCGGCTGCACTGAGCTTTCCTGAAACCAATTTAAGAGCAGTATATGGTGATCGTACTATGAGGTTTGATCACCAGGAGCTGAGGGCACTGCAGTTAGGACATAACCTATAAGAAACAAGTTTAATGTGGCTGAAATCGCTTCAATCACGAGCACAGTGCAGACACATGTATTCCACAAATCATGATTTCCCTGTGACCACCTCTGTAGAGAAGAAGAGGTTTAAGCCTGGCACACAGGTTGTGCCCAGAGGGAAACACCCTTGAGGTTACTTTGTTAAATGTGTTGAGATTAACAGGAGCTATATGCAAATTCTTGTTTGTTATGGGTTGTTACCGGAGGAGGAAAACTATTATACCACTGCCGTGATTGAGATGACAGCGCGGGAGAGTGGCATGTGGAATAAGCTGGGGTTTTCAGTTAGCATGTAGTTTACTTGATGAATTTCTAGCCTGGGTTCTGCAGGCAAACGCTGGCAATTTAAAAGTAATATACATTGAAGGCAATGCTCCAATTGAGAGGTTAATGAGCGTGAAGACATTGCCTTTTAAAACTTGGAATGCTAGTGGGTTCAACAATCTGCTTCAAATCTTAGTATATCTTTATAGAGAAAGCAGAGATCGCTATCCTACAAGAGAAGCATCTGGTACAAAGGTCGACCAGTCGATTGCCAAAGGATGGGCACTGCAGAAGTTGGCAGCTGTAGTTTCGCCACGGGTTGTCATATTGCTGATTAGGAAGGCATCCCATTCACTCCCCTGGCCACGATTGTGGGCAAGAAAGGCAGATTTATGGTGGCGCAGGGCCTAGTATACGGAATACAGGTCACAGTAATTCATGAAGGTGGCTCTAACACGGAAGATCCAGACTTTAAATACTTTGGAGTCAGATGTTGCAGCTCTCTCCTTGTGTAGTAACACGCGGAGGGGACTTTAATACTGCACTAAATTATACCTTAGATAGATTGGAGGGGGGACTCGTACTAACCGGGCATCCTCAGTTGTGCAGGGCCTGCTGATGTTTGGAGGGAGAGACATCTGGAATCGAGGGAGGGCATGTACTCATCCATTGCATATAACGTGTGGTCGAGGCTGTGCTACTGGCTAACAAAGGATGCACGGATGCATGCATATGGGTGCACTCAGTACAACTTATGGCTAGAACCCTCTTGGATCATGCAGCAGTGCGGATATGCATGAAATGGCCCAAAGCAGTCAGCAGAATATTCAAAGAGATACTTAAACCGGGGGCTCTTACGGGGCAGTGCCTTTTGCAGCGACATCATGGGTGTTATTCCAGCATAATACGGGCTTGGAAGTGGAGGCAGGCAGGCACACTGTGGCAGGAGGCCTTCAAAGTTCTATAGCACTAAGCACTGTGGCACATTGAAAAGTATGGACAAGTGAATGACTGCCCTTGAAAGAGAAATACATGAACTGCCAAATAATGATTACAGTTCGCCTGGCTCCACTCTGTTTGCAGATGTTAACAGTAAAATCACTTAATGTAACAAGACAGAAGAAGGACAGGTGAAACACTTGGGCATCGCAATGATGACCTGTAGTTATGTAGAGGGCGAAAAAACGGCTAAAACCATAGCAGACCTGATTAAGCAGCCTTGGGTCACTGGTGACATCGCTGCTGTGACGAATAGAGACGGGCAGATATGTCACGTAGCTGAAGAAATCACACAGGCGGTTGCTATCTTGCACACAGATCTACACTCCTCCAGAAGGCAGGCCTCCGAGATGCAGCTCACTGAATACCCTACTGAGATGACTATAGCCTGGCAGAGTGATGGGTATAGGGAGTTTCTAGAACAACCAATCACAGTGAAAGAGATCATTGAATCAAATAAAGAGTTGCCAAGTGGAAACGCACCCGACAATGATTGGCTGTCCGCGGAGTTCGACAAGGCATTTGAATCGCTTTTGGCTCCAGATTTACTGGAGGTATTTAAAGAAGTGATGGACCGTCGCCTGCTGCCTCCAGCCGTGAGAGAGGTGCTGCCATCACAGTCCTAAAAACTGGGAAAGATTCTACAGCTGCAGATCTTAGACTGCTATCTCTTATGAACAATGACACTAAAATCCTAACTAAAATTATAGCCATTAGGATTCTTCCCATGCTCCTGGACAGAGACAGACCTAATCAACCAGGCTTTGAACCAAACAGATCCACATCACACAATTTTGGCACAACGGCTGCCCTGATACACAAGTTAGAGCCTGAGATGAAGGTGGCGCAGTACTCCTCGATGTAATAAAAGCATTCAACTCACTTGAGTGGAAATATATGATCACAGTCCTACAGAGGATTAGTATGCAGATGACCTTTGTGACCTGGATATCTTTACTATACACTAGCCCCGTGGCACGCATTTGAGTAAATGACAAGACTTCTGACCAATTACAAATAAACAGGACTAGCGAGGGACGCCCTGTAGCCCCAGTCTTACTTGCGACAGCGCCAGAACCCCTTGCTTACAGGGTATGGTGCTAGAACCCTGTGTGCTGCGGGGACTCAACTTTACAGAAGGAAAGCTCATCATGTCTATGTATGCTGACGACACGGTAATTTACCACACATTAACACCTCTTACTTATCATGAGGAAGTATATAAGATTCAGACACGTATCTGGGCTTCATATTAATTCAGCCAGTCAATGATTTTTACACTCACCCCAGGTACTGTGGAAATACCCATTATATAAAAGCTGAAATGGGCAGATGACTCAGTTAAATACTTGGGTAGAACAAGCAACAAGGTGAAAGATGAGGAAATGTGGGACATCTAAGGTTTAGTAATCTCCAAGCTGAAGACCCAGTAGAATGCTGGATTGCTCTTCCCTGGTCAGTGGCGAGGCAAATAGCGCCAGTGAAAATGATTGCCTTGCCATGGCTATCGTCCTTGTTCAACAGTATACCAATAGCACTGCCTAGAACCACTTTCCTCGAATTGCGCCCCCTAAGGTAAAGCTAGTTTAGGCAGGTAAAGGGACTAGGTTTAAACGGAATGTCCTAATGCTCCCATGAGATGAGTGAGGGTTTGCAGCATCGGATTTTGAGCTGCATTACCTCTGTGTGCAGGTGCAGAATGCATACCACTGGTACCAACCAACGGCATACCTCACACATCTCGTGGTTGAGAAAGAGACCGCTGATACCATCCAGCTGAATGCCATGATATATCAAAACGCAACAAGCCCTCAAAAAGAGATATTACACAGTAGTATGCACATCAACAGCATGGACAAACTGACCCAAAGACATAGATTAGAGGTTCTATACTCACCAAACATGTCACTCATGCACCATCCGAGACTACCGTTTGCAAGCGAGAGAAAGGCACTAGATTGCCTGTGAACTCGTAGCCTAAAACATCTGCAGATATATTCCCAAATGGGCTTTTATCAGTTTAGAAGAAATGATGGGGGCACTGCCTTGGGTGTGCTTCGATACATTTATGTAGGTGCGTTCAACTCATTTACCAACAAGTCGGAGGCACTTCAAACACTGACGTTGCTGATGACTACCACACCTGCCAAGTGTCTCATTACGAGATTTTGCAATTTTGTTCAAGTCAAAGTTCCAATTGTTATACTCTCAGGAAGGGATAAATAAAATATAGACCTGCAAGAACTGCTCCCAGAGGAAGACTGAAATTTCTGCTGCTCACAGCTTGAGGCATTATCGCCCATTACAGGATTACTTATTATTCACCTTAAACTTCTCCACCACATATATCACACACCCCAAAACTTGATGAAGAGGACTTTACACAGTCTCGTACCGTGCTGTAGAGGACGCTAACTTCCTACATCTGGCTTGGTTCTGCCCCTGTATCCATGAATATTGGAATCCATTACCGCTACTATAGATATTCAGGTAGAGCCAGAAGCAAAAACTTGCATGCTCGGATTGGTTAAACACATTCCCCCTGGAACTCAAAAAACTCACTGCACTATGCACTGCTGCTGGTGGCAAAGAGATAAATAGTGCAGTGTTGGGGCAGAGGACATACTCTAACTTGTAAACATTGGCTTAAAGCAATTACATATTGCAATGAGCAACTAGAATTATAGCGCTTTCTACTCCTGGCAAGGCGTCAAAACGCTTTTTGGCGAGTAGCATGCTACTTCGGAACCTAAAAGAATTAGTGGTGGATTAGTATAGAGAAATATGAGTATAGTATTAGTATACATACAGAAAGGTATGAGTTAATTTGAGCAGAGGACATGTGAGTTTGTTAGTTGGATTGAATGGAATAATGGAAGGATAGAAGAGGGAAGAACCCAGTAGTGTTAATTGGGAGACCATGGAGGTAAGATGAGGTTTCGGATGAGTAAAGGAGAGATGGAGAAGGGAAGAGTCTGTAGAAAGGGATTAGGGGGATCATAGTAGTAAAATATAGTAAAATGAGGTTTGGGAGGAGTCAAAGGAGAGACACACAAGGGAGAATTTAGTAGGATTGACTAATTCTTATTAGTGATCATGTAAACAAAGTGTCACCTGTCTGAAATAAGATGGCCAGTTGAATGTACACACTGGAATATGTTACACTTGAGCCTGTGGAAAGTAGACATTCATATACAACAGAGGTCTTCAAACTGGGGGGCCTCAAGTGATCCCAGGGTGGGTGCCAGACTCCAGTCAAAAGAAGCATTAAACAGATAACAGGCCTTTGTTTTAAGCAGAAGCATGTTATTGCATTTTTAAAAAGGTACCAGTACTTAACTGCAATGTTTAAATAGGTCTAGGCATATTTAAACATTGCCATCTTTATAAAATAAACGTGAAAAATTCTAAGGGGGGTCCAATGATTTTTATTTTTCAACTGGGGGGGGGCGCGACATTAAAAGGTTTGGAGACCACTGCAATACAAGATACTTTACCGTAAACTGTACCTTATTTTCAGCTCCTCTGGTTCACATAGTTATTTTCTGAGGTTTAGGCTACAGGAGAATTAATTTCCATTGGCTGCCTATTCAGCGGGTCATGATTTAGTTGAGGGGGAAGCAGTTGGCCAATATTTTTTGGTTTGGTATGTAGAGCATTCAGATCTATACTCCTTCGCCTAGATATTCATTTTTATGGGGTGTAAGAACTGCTCTGAATTTTCTACTAAAGCAGCAAGATAAAGTTGAATTATATGTAAAGCAAATGTCTTTGAAGCTCACTACCTCCTTACATTTAACTTCTTTTAGAAGAGTATCAAATGTTAAAGCTCTGGATGTAACTAAAACATGTTTTCCCCACAGTGCAACCTTTTACATCATAAGGAGAATGAAGACCATTGTCCACTTCTGTTTTTTACCCTTCTTTTCCAGATTATGAAAATTGTGTAGTTTAATATTTGAAACCTAGTGATATCCAGACGGTCATTAACGTCCTTCAGGTTTTACAATTGTTTATCTCTATTATAAAAACTTTTTTCTCGGTCACCTCTTCTCCCTTGGCTAGATGGTTGAGATGGACCATAGGGGAGGCTGGGATTGATACTTCTATTTCAGGGCACGTTCTTCTGAGCAGGTTTTGGTATCTAAAGCTCTTATGTCCTCAGGCTATAAGACAGTCATGAACTGGCAGTCTGGTCTCAGAAGTCTATGTTTAAAA
Organism: Pleurodeles waltl; assembly: GCF_031143425.1. Classification (NCBI taxonomy): domain Eukaryota; kingdom Metazoa; phylum Chordata; class Amphibia; order Caudata; family Salamandridae; genus Pleurodeles; species Pleurodeles waltl. The sequence goes on from NC_090449.1 coordinate 153,716,400, forward strand.
CATTATATCAGAACTATTGCACCGGTTTCTTTCCATTTTGTGGATGGACTTTGAACATATCATAATCAAGCTTCCATTCTTGGAATGGAATGTAAAATCTCAACCATTATCATAAAAGGAGGTTTTGCTTCTATCAAATACACAGAGGGAAAGGTGAGGCCACCCTAGGTCTCCTTTCATTGATTCTTGGTATTTATTTCCTATGCTACAGTTCAGTAAAGATCTGTTGGATGCTTCTTGGGAGAATTGGCATCTAAGCTCCAAGATAAATATTTTCAGGACTCTGAGGAAGTTAACTAATTATTAAGCTTCATCATTTGGGGTTTGTTCAAAGATACTGCTTCACTTTCATGGCACAGAGCCACACACAAAAAGGAGGAATTGCTGTCTGATCCAGTACTATTACGTACTTAGGACCTTTGTCATGTGAGATGTTGTAAGATGCATTGAACATTAATACTGTTCATCTTTTGGCTTTCCAAGCTACTATAATGTTCTCTTAAAGTTTTCTTACATATTGTGTTTTTTAACTGCTGATAGAGAAAACTGTAACGAAGGTTCATCATAATCTTTGTCTCTGTGTCTTTAATAGAATCTAAACCTGCTGTTTCAATAGTGGGGGAGATTTCACATTAAAACCACCAATGTAGGATTATCACTGTCTTGAGGCCCTATGGATAAAGTGCACTACAGAACTAAGTTTTTAATCTCAATCAATCAACACTCTAATATTAGGCAGGAAACTCCAGATTTTTTGCTAAACCAATAAGGCTTTACCCTTTTCAAAAATCGTCCACTTCAATACAAGTTAATGGGAAAATAAAACTGGCTGTTGCAACTCGTCATAGGAGAGACATACTCCCAATGTAGTATACTGTTATATGACTGTCAACATCATGGCATAAGAAGAACATTGCTTCATGTTATTGGCACAATACTCCTTTCCCTACAGGGCCAACGCTCCCTTTTAAAGTTTCGTCATTCAGCCTCTCTTAAAAGAATGAAGCACAAGGATTGTGTCCTGAGCTCATGATGGCAGAGGACTTCTGACAGAGGAGCTCTGTAAAAGGCTCCCAGAATGAGGCAGTTTGGGGCACCCATGCCCTCATATTAGTCTCCTCCCAGATGTGTCCTACTGACTGGAAGTGGTGTAGATGCGAGTTTGCAGAATGAAAGTGGCACAATTTCTAACAGAGGAGTTGACTGTGACCCAGACGGCTCCCGAAGTACAAAATGGAGACCAGCCATTGACTCTCTGCAGTTCCTCCGACACAAAATAAGACAGCTATGGGTCTCTTCAGGCTATGAGAGGGAGGAGACAGAAGTGACGTTTCCGAGCACAATGATGAGCAGGATCCACAAATCCTTGGAAGGTGGGGCCCTGCCAGCTAGCGGGCAGCATTGGATGTTGCCAGTAGGAGGATCTTTAAGATGGTGTTGAGGTGGGAAAGGGAATGCCAATGAACAGTAGGTCTTAGAGTGAAATCCATGGACCAATGGATGTGAGGGGATCAGAGTGGCCAAGGGAATGAGACGGAATTGGGAAATGTAGTTAACTACTACCCTTAAGTTCCAGAAGCTGGGGTGGTTCATAGTGGTGAAATATATTAGACTAGATGAGGCAGACTGGACAAGTCACTTCCTGACATGAAACAGTATTGATCATGCACCTGAACAAAATGTCTACATCTAGGAAAAGCAAGAAGACTTAGAGAACCACTCACAAAGAAATAATGTGTTGATCAGATGTGTGACCAGGGGAAAAAAAAGGCAAATGTATCAAGACCTTTGGAGCCATCAGGGGGCAACAGACGTGATAAAACCATTCAGATTATAGAGCAAATCGAATGGCTACCAAAAAGTATATTTCAGTTACATTACTGTAAAGATAAATAATTACTAATGTCATTTGTAGTAATAGGAGGAGGAGGAGGCATCCCAGACAATGACATTTCACTACTTATCTTCTATGATCTATGCGTTATCACTCTTCCAAATAGAAACCCTCTAAACCATTTACAGATTTCTAAAAAAACAAAAACAAAAAAAAACAATGTGCAATTGCAGAGAGCATCCATTCAGAATATATTTTGCTTGGGGAGAAATACAGGGCCTGATTACACCTTTGGAGGAGGTGTTAATCCGCCCCAAATGTGACGGATATACCACCAGCCGTATTACGAGTTCCATAGGATATAATGGACTCGTAATACGGCTGGTGGTTTATCCGTCACTTTTGGGACAGATTAACACCTCCTCCAAAGTTCTAATCAGGCCCACAATATGCAAACAAGTCTCTTCCTGGATATTACGGAGGGAGATGAACACCTTGAAGTAGTCTCTAGGTCAAACAATACAACGGAGGGTAGGATTAGACCAAAAAAAAAGAATGCACAGAAAAAGAACAACACAGAGAGAATGGAAGCCCCATGGCAGACACTACAAAGCGGGGAACATAATGAAGAATCAAAGAATCTGATGCAGAAAACCGTAATGACCTTGCAATGGGCGGGACTATAGCGATACAAGACTGGAGAAATCATGAGGTACACACTGATACTGCATATCCTTTTGTGCAAAAACCTCACAGAAAGATGAGGGATAGTGGATAACCGGGCGGATTCTTGGAAGAGTAATCTGGAAGTTGTTGGGAACGGCCACATGTTCCTCTTAGGCTCCTTAGACTCATACCACAGAAAAGGGAGTGGATAGCCAGAGAACCTAATCGCAAGGAGGAATACACAATCAGAGAGGTTTGATTATTGTTCATTCACATGGTTAGATTCGGAGTTCATAGGCGTGATGACATTTAAGAGCAGTTTCATGATGGGGAGGGGGAAAGAAGTTGGGTAGGGTCCACTTGCTATTCATGGAAGACCTTAAGACAATGAGGCTGCTAGATTACGCATGGTGGTGGGAGAAGAAGAGGGCATAGATTAGAGGCTCCATGGAATGTCATATGGGAAATAAAAGCAGAACACCATAAGGAAATGATAGAGACCTTTAAGGTTACGACCTAAAAAGGCAGGGAACTGAATAATTCTGTATAGTAACAATACAGGAGATGACACCACAGAATACAAATGTAGGTTACCTATTGGTGACACTGCTATGAACAAAGGATAAAGGAAGGCTTTGGTCCCGTCATTGCCCCTCACAAGAAGTAGCCTCAGGGTGGAAGCAAACTGGAAGCGTGACCACTTTGATATCTAAATGTTTTACATACACAGTAAAAAGCTGTACTCAGAAACTGTTATGGAGCAGACCCTATTAGGCAGCTTGTTGCATGACTTACAATTATGCTTAGTCCCCATCTGTGAGTCGAGAAGAGCTCCCATGCATGAACTGCAGAGGGGAGGCAAAAAGGCCAAGGGCCCACTTGTGAAAGAGGGTACCTCAATATAGCCATGGAAATTAGGAGGCAGCATGCATAATTTTAGACAAGGTGTGGAAGAAGTAAAACTAACTTGGCTTGGTGGATTGTTGGGGCTGTAGATACCCACTTATATAGTGTTACCATCACTACTCCTATACAAACAAACCTATGCAGGGATTGATTATATTTTAGCAGGCGAGTGCTTTCGGACTAGGGGAGCTTTAACAAGTGTTGATAACTCTGTCAGATCATGGACCCCTGTCCGGCACCTTCCAAAGGATGGGCAAAGATCATAAAGTTAGGCGCGACACATGCCGCATGGAAGAAGCAGGGCGTGGGTGGGTGCGGGGTGGCCTCAGGTAAAACAAATAAAAAAAAATATATAAAAAAAAACATTTACCTCGCTCTGCACCGTTCCGCTCTCTTTCATACCAGCCTGCCCTGCGCCAATCCTGACGCTTCTCAGAGCAGCATCAGGATTTGCAGGTAGAGCCCTGACTGGGCACTCCCAGGCAGACTGGGAGCCTGTGTAGGCTCTCTCCAGCCCAGCAACACAGATGCTGGGCTGGAGAGAGCCCTGTGCCAATGTGTGTTTGGCCGGGCGGAGACGGTTGGCCAAACACACATGCGCTCCGAGGGGGAGTGCACAACGCTCCTCCTCAGTGCATGTCACCCCGTGGCCCTGCCCCTTTAAAAGAAAAGGATAATAAACATAGTTTATTATCCGTTTCTTTGGAAAGGTTTTGCAGCTGCCGCTGCTTGTGGGCAGGAGGGTAGCGCTCCTCCGCCCGAATGGAGAAGCCGCCCTTGCTTATAGCACAGCAGCTTAGTAAGCACAAGCTGAAAGACTAAACTGGTGAAAAGAGGAAGGGATACCTATGTTATAACAGGAAGGGAGCAATGAGTGAAGCGCTAAGGGAAATGCAGAAGTGACTGTGATTAGGGAGTTTGATAGCTGAGGCATGTGGATTGAAGAGGGAGAGGGAAACACACATCTCTGAAGTGAGGTCAGGTTAAAGTTATCAGAAAGGTTAAGGCGTCATGGCCCTCATTATGACCCTAGTACACACCGCCACATTATGAGATTTTTCTCCAGCCAGGCGGCCGACATAGTACCGTCCATGGCATTATGAGCCTGCCTACCACCATGGTTTTCATGGCATTAGCAACGCCACTAAAACCATGGCGGTAGGCCCTACCGGTGACAGGGGACTCCTTCCCTGTCCCCAGTAGGTGGCTTCCCCCCCAACACTCACCTGTCACCCCCCTTCCATCCAAACTGACCCCCCCATACACACCCTAACCCCTCACCCCGATACACAAAGTAACCCCCCATACTTCCAGACCTTCTCACACACATTCTTACACACAATCACACTGACAGGAACACACACTCACTTCACCATTCTTACACACATTCACTCACACATACAACCTTGCATAAAACACAACACTCACAGATGCATATACACACACACACACACAGACACAGACATTCATGCACACACTCAGAGACACACACACACACACACACCTCCCTCCCTCCCCTGTCGGATGCCCGACTTACCTTGCCCGGTGAGGAGGCCATCTGGCAGGGAAGGGGAAGGGGCACTGCTATCACCAGCAGCGCCCGCCAGCAGAACGCCACCAGGCCGTATTACTTACTTGTCATAATATGGCTGGTGGCGTTCTACTGGTGTGGCAGTGCTGGGGTTAACAGCGCCAGGTTATCACCTTCCTCCACTATGAACACTGCCGATTTTTGCCCTTATTGTGGCGGAAGTCAGGCAGTGCTCATAATATGGCGGACGGATGGTAGCCGCTGTGGCGGTATGTTGGCGGACATCACCGCGGAGGCAGGCGGTGTTTACCAGGGAGAGGGCAATAAGGAGAAAACATGCTATCTGACAAAGTTAGAGCCGTTCAGGTACCTACCAATAATCCATACATTTGAGGTACAAAGGGAGCCTATGCCAACAAAGAGGAAGGGAAATAATATAATTTTTCAGGAATTCTATTGGGCCTATACAAAAGAGAAGACTGATATGGGCAAGAGCAATGCCTATTTTGAAGTGATCGCTTTACCAAAGATCTAGCCTGAAGAAAGGGTGAGGCTGGATAGTCCAAACTTAAATGAAGAGTTCCCAGCAGCAATTAAACGCCTCAGAACACGGAAGGCTCTTGGCTAAGATACAGTCACAGCTGTATTCTGTAAAGTTTTTGCCTCCAAGCTATTAGTACCCACGACCCACCTATTTAACCCTGGTCTTCACCTCATCCGGGTGGCCGTGTCAGCCCAGAAGCGATTATTATTCTAAAATAAGACAAAGGTCTCCTTCTTCGTTGGAACCAGAAAAGGGGGGATGGGGTGTGGCTCATTGACCTTAACCTTGACCTCATGGTTGGTGGGCCCCACAGCTTTGGCCCCAAAATTGCTGGGCACCTTGCTGAGGATGAATTGGCTGCCGGCATTGCGGAGCTCTGCCAAAACGGAGACATGAACACTATGGCTTATGCAGTTGATGAGGCAGGGAAAGTAAGCCCACGGAGCGTGCTGTGGCCTGGCTATCTTTGAACCGATCCAAAGCTGGGTCTGCCTTGTCCCCAAATGGGCGAGACCCGTCGAAGGACATGTCCATGAAGTACCCTGGAGGATTAATACCGCCGGGACCACCGCTGGTCCCGGCGGTGGCGCTGTGGTCGTAATATGCGAGTTTGTACCGCCAGCCTGTTGGCAGTACAACCTCCAAAACAGCCCTGGCGGTCTTTGACCGCCAGGTTTGTAATGACGGCCTCAGTGACTAAAAGACTACAGGTCCTCCATTGGCCCCCTATAAGAAAACGTATTATATTTAATGCTGCCTGTATAGTCCATAAGGCCCTCTACCATCAAGGGACGGTGGATTCAAGGATCTGTTTCCTATGTATAAACCCAGGAAAAATCTCCGGTCTGCTCACCTTAATTTGGTGACGGTACCCACATTCCGGAAGGCGGGATGGGGAAGTAGAGCCTTTTCAGTTACAGCGGCTAGTCTATGGAACTCCCCAGTTATCTGGCAGGTGTTAGGTTACTCCTTCCCTTTAGGTAGACCTTAAAGATCTGGCTTTTTAGGCTCTAGGATACGGGGGCGGACTTTGCTGATGGACTAGGACTTCTGAGACTATAGCGCCTAGACCCCTACCAGTATTTGCTGCAAGACTCATCCGGGATCTCCCTCGTCACACCCACATCACTCACTCACCTCCTAAAACTCCACTGGCTCCCGGTTTAGAAGAGATGTCAGTTCATGCATCCTTGCATTCAAGGCCCTTCACGACTCCAGACGTGCCTACATCAACCACCGCCTGAGACTCCACAAACCCTCCAGAACCTCTGCTAGTCCTCCCTTGCGCTGGCTCATACCCCCTGTATACAATGCAGCAGAATAGGAGTGCGCTCCTTTGCCTACCGCAAAGCTAAAGCTTGGAATGGCCTCCCCCTGCACCTCAGGACTTCCTCAACTCTGCAGGAGTTCCGTAGGACGCTGAAAACCTGGCTCTTTGACAGACCCATCACAGTGCAAATCTTTTATACCCACAGGTTGTCAGAGGGTGTAAGCAACACCAATAACCCTTGCATACTAAAGTAATCTGTTGGAATCTACAGAACAATAAAGCTTCTGGTAGGCTTTAATACAGAGCAATAACAATCCACCCATAAATGCTTGAGCCCTTGGGTGTGGGTGTCGGGTAAATAAAGGCCCGTCTGGTGCACTGCACCAGAAGGAGTCCTTTATTTCTATTTAAGCTCAGGCTGCTTGGAAAGAGCTTCCTGAGCAGCCTGAGTGTTTTTTTCCAAACTTTATTGTACAGACAATCCGCGCACAGGGCGTGCTGACATTACAGTAAAGTGAAAGTAAAATAAGCCGAAGGCCTCGTTTTACTTTCACTGCAACAGTCCCTGGGGAACTAACTGGAGTGGGAGAGGTATCTTTGGAAAGGGGAGAATCTCTCCTGGGTCCCTGCTTGGGGACTGCCACAGGAGAGCGAAACTCAAACGTGGACCCACCCACTAGGCACCAGGGATGGGGGAGCAGCCCATTAGACAAGGTCTTGTGCGCCCCTCAAAATATTTAACAACTGTAGTTTGTCCCCACATATCCACCTGGGGGCCGGATCAGGGGTACTTACCCCTGATCTGCCCCACCCAGGGCCCCTAGACACCAGGGAAAGGATTTTATTTTAAAATATAGGGGTGGGCAGCCCACTATGGGCATGGCCATGGCAATGCCCCCACCCTTTTTAAATGGGACATCAGTCTACTCTTGATCTGCCCCCTGGGGGGCGGCAGGAAGGGGGTAGAAAGACCACTAGACTCCAGGGAAAGGATTTGTATTTAAAAATATAGAAGTAGGGCTGCCCACTATGGGCCTGGCCATGCCCGACCCCATTTAAATGATGCTTCAGACTTTCAGTTCCCCATGCTCACTAGACGCCAGGGAAGCATTAATTTGTTTAAACATAGGGACACACTCTGTGCCACTATGAGCATGACCCTACCCCATTTAAATGAGCATCAGTCTTTCTGTTCTGAGGAGGGTGGGGAGGGGGGTTAGGCAGCAGTGGTGGTGGGGGGGGGGGGGGAAATGGTCAGCTGGGGGTAATTATGCCTGTTCTTACCCCCTAGCCCCAAGGGGCAGAAAGCCTACTAGACATCAAGGAAAGGATTATTGGAAATATAGGATGGGGTCTGCCCACCATGGGCATGAGTAAACCTCAAACTTATTTAAATGGGGCATCAGTCTTTCTGTCCGCCCTGGGGGGGCGGATGGGAGTGATTACCCCTGTTCTGCCACCCAGGGGAAGAAAGCCATTTACACAACAGGGAAAGCATTGTTTTGAAAATATAGAGGTGGGGGCTGCTGACTATAGGCATGGCGATGACCCCACTCCAACTAAATGGAGCATCAGTCTTTTAGTCCCCCCGGGGCCAAAAGAAGGAATTATTCACAGTCTGCCCTGGCGGTGGGGTGGGGGTGGGAGGAGGGGGGGGGGGGGGGGCAGAAAGCGCACTAGATACCAGGGATTTTATTTTAAAAGAAATATAGGGGTGTCCACCATGGTCCCCACACTAGGGCTTCCATTTATCTTGGTTTGAAACCTTCCTGTTGTAGGCAAAAGGACCAGCCACAGTGGGGCAGCATTTATATCGCCACCTGTGGGGTAAATGATCAGTGGTAGGAATTTTGTGGATTTCGGACGTTTCCAACACAGAAATGTTTGAAAATGCACGATTTCAGGCAAAGCTTGTGGGTTGCATTGTATTGTGGGTGAAAAAAAAGCCTCATGAGAGCCATACAAGGCACACCAACCTGGACTCCCCTAGGTGTCTAGTTTAAAAAAAGGTAGAGGTGTGCTGGGCTTCCCTATGTGCTGGCTGAGCTAGGGCCCAAAATCCACAGCTCCCACTTTGCAAAAAATGAGTCAGTTTTGAGAGGAAAATGTGATATATCCATTTTGTGTTTTGGGCCGTTTCCTGTTGTGGGCAATGGGCCTACCCCCAGAAGTGACGTACCACTTTTATCAGAAGACTCATGGGAATCCTACGTGGAAGGATGTTTGTGGCTCCCTGCAGGTTACAGAACTTTTCATCACAGAAATGTGAGTAAAATGCGTTTTTTAGACAAAGGTTGAGGTTTGCATGTGATTCTGGGTACAACTACCTGGTGGGAGCCACTCAAGTCACCCAAATCTGGATTCCCTAGGTGTCTAGTTAAAAAACCTAATGTACAGGTTTGCTAGGTTTTCTTAGGTGCCAGCTAAGCTCATCATGGGCTTCCCTAGGTTCAGGTGTGGCTCCTTAGCAATGGCAAAGGAGCGTTCCCCCCCACCCCAAGCTAAGCCAGGAGATAAAAGATAAAACAATATTTCTTTATCTTTTTATCTTTCATCTGCTGGCTCAGCCAGTAGTGTGCTCAGAGAGGGGCGGGGCTGGAAGATGGGAGTGAAGTGCACTTAAGTGCGCATGTATGTTTGGCCAGCCGTCTCCAGCCGGCCAAACACACATGTACACTTAGGTTTCTGCACAGACCCCAGATTTGTGCCTGACTGGCAGTCCCAGCTCCTCAGATCAATCCTGGCTCTACTTTCATGCTAGGTTTAGCTTGAAAGCAGCACCAGGATTGCTGGGGAGCCTGTGCTTATTCTGGGACATCGAAAGAAGACGAGAAGAGCAACGCTGCAGGAGGCGGTGGTGACGGGAAAACACAAGTTTCTTCTTTATTGCTTTATTTTATGTATTACAATGTCGCACCCCGGCCCTCCCCTTGAGATTTGCAGCAGACAACTGCCTAGGTGTCTAGTTTTAAAAAAATGTACAAGTTTGCTAGATTCCTTAGGTGTCGGCTGAGCTATAGCCCAAAATCCACAGCTACCCACTTTGCATAAAACAGGTCAGTTTGGAGTGGAAAAAATTGATGTATTTATGTTTCATTTTGGGCTATTCACTATCGCAAGCACTAGTCCTACCCACACAAGTGAGCTTAGAATAGTGGGATATTTGTTATTACCAACTGAAATATGCTGCATTTGTGCCTTCCAAATGTAAGCCAGTGTGTAAGAAGGAAGACATTTTTAAAAATACCCTTTAAATCATATGCTCGTACGAGTATCCACAAATTCAGAGATTTACAAATAACCACTGCTCCTAAACTACACATCTTGTTCACATTTCAGAAATACAGGTTTCCTTGATACCCATTTTTCACACTACATATTTCACCATATGAATTGGTCTATACGCCGTACACAATGAAAAAACATTGTATGGTGCAGCTTAGATGTTGGCTCTTGGTACCTCAGGTGCTTGGAGAACCTACAAACCCTATATATCCTAGGAAAGGTAATGGTACATTTCTTTTGTAAATCAGCCATCGTAACAAAAAGTTACAAATCAAAACATTGTCAAAAATGGCTGTTTTTTCCTACTTGATTTCAACATTTCTTTATTTCAACAGTTGGTTTCTTTAGGAAAAACATGAGTGGTCTACACATATGACCCCTGGCTGAATTCAGAAAGTTGCCTACTTTTCAGCAATATATAGCTTTCGTGTATCAACCAAGGGTTTCACACTGGTTTCCACCACAAACTTAAAGTAGGTTGAAAGCAGAAAAATAGAAAAAATGAGCTACCTCTTTGAAAAATGCCCAAATTGTGTAAAACATTCGTTTTTTTATTCATCTCTGCCTGTTCTTGAAAGCTGGGAAGATTGTGACTTTAGCACATCAAACCTTTCGTTGATGCCATTTTTATGAACAAAAAACACTTTTATCCAGAGAACTTTTTTGCTATACTTCCCCGAAAAACCTACAAATGTATTATTTAGTTATTTTTAATATTTTCGCGGTCCCCTCCCAGGGAATCCACAAACCCTGGGTACCTTTACAATAACCAGGATTTTGTTGGGCAGAAGGGGGGGGGATATGGTGGCATAGGGGTGGAGGACGTTGGGGGGGGGGTGGGGGGGGGGAGCTGGGATGGGCGAGTTGAGAAGGAGAGGGATGGGGAAGGCCCAGCAGTTAAGGGGGTTAGTGACTAACATTTGCTTTTCCATGATATACACATTAGACCTCCTGCCATTTCTGTAAAATGTCATAATAAACAGATCAGGCCCATAGCCATGATCATTGATTTGCCTCCATAACCAACTCAGTCCTGCTGTACTGAATATAAGTTACCACAAGCAAAAATGTGCAAGACAAGCACTCTTTTTAGTTGAATCACCCAAACTTGGCCCAATCAAAACTTTCACTCAGAGGAATGAACATGTGTGTGGAGTCTAAGCTCCTCTCTCCGCAGTACTTTAAAAGCTCTTTTTTGTTGACAACATAAAGTCCAGCAACAGCTGCACCGTCAAGGCAGACCTAAAGAAAAAGCTTGTGGATTACTGTAGTTCTGGACATCCAATATTGTTCCCACACGCACAACTGCACTCAGAAGTCTAAAGTTAATAATGGAAAGTGAAGGAGATCTATGCTACTGCCTAAGAAAAACATTCTGAATGATATAAGACACTTTTAGTGCCATGTGCATCCCACTGAAAGTTCACACCCCATACTGTTTTAAGCTTGATGCTATATGAGTATTAGTAAGCCTTCTTTAGGCAGTCACACTGCATAACAAGTACTACTGCTCAACCAACATGTGGCTGGTGCAAAGGCCCCTCTGTGTAGTACGCCTGAAAGCTCTTTTTTTTTTTAGGTTGATCACAAAGTCCGGCAAAAAACTGTACTGACAAGCTAGACTTATAAATGTACATATACACCACCATATAGCACTTCTAGACTTCACTTCCCGCTCCTCTTCTATTACCCTTCTCCGTTGCATTCTCCTTTTACGTTTCCCCTAACAAACTAATTCTTAATTCCATCCAGGCTGTGTTGATACCTTTTGGAAGGAACACAGCCCACCTGCCACAAGCAGTGCGCGTAGGACATCCATGGAGAAAAACAGCCGTTTGCAGCCACCATGGCGACCACTATTACCACTGCTACCAAAGCCGTAATAGTCTACGATATAGTGCAACTGCAGGGAGGAGAAGAAGAGTTGAGCATTGAGATGCAGAGGTGGCACGGGAAATGGGGTGGTCCATCTGCCAAGGAAAGGCACAAAAAAGCAAACTTAATAAATGCAAAAGGATATAAAAGGCAAAGACACATTTTGCACACTTAAGGAATGCACGTCAAGGTTGTTGGTACTCCAGGTAAATAAACGTAATATTCTAACTCAGATCTGATTTGAGACAAGGAGGACTGACATAGGGTCCCATGACTTACACTTCATGTTTAAGGTAGTCCTTTATGGACCTATCCTATGGGATAAAGAACTGTAATTACAGTACACATAAATGTTAACATCACTATTGCAATCACTTATCCCAATCCTGGCCCAAAGTAGCTGGTGCACGGCTTTATATACTGGTTGTATTGAGTAAGTGACTTTTCTTTGTAAGCATTTGGTTAAGATATTCTTTTACAAGCCCCACTTCATAAAGATATTCAGCTTTGAGATAAGAGTGACAGCCATATTCTTCTACTTTACATGCAGAGTGGTTAGGGCCAAAGTTTGCTTCTAAACTTTTACTCTAAAGTCAGGACTCTGTTGGGAACCACAACTGGAACCATTGGTTGGAACAGCATGGAAGTGAAACATTCAACTGAAGAAAGTGAACCAGTGACGTTGGATTTCCACATGTAGCATTTTATTGGAGATTTATACATGCAAGACTCAAACAAGACAGATGATATCTGTGAGGATATCGAGGAAGGTCAGCACAGGTTGCAAATTTTTTGATCTTTCCATAAGAACAAAGCTTTATCCACAAAAATGCACCGATGCTAACATTTGTGAGCCAGCGTTTAACATGGAGTTTGTACATGTAACCCTCAATGGTGCTGGCTCCATTAGCCTAACTCAATCCCAACCCTCCCTGCCACCCCAAAAAAATATTTAATATCTTTAGTAAATAAATATTCTCCACTTTTAGTCAGAAAGCCTACTTCTTTAATATACATATATAAGCTATTACACAGGTTACATAAGTAGTGTTACAATATCTTTATCTGACAGATACAGAATGAAACAAAATGTGAAGCAGATTCATACCATTGCACACGTGTCCTTTGTAGTTTATTCTTTTTAGACGGACGGCCTGAAAGAGCAAACAGAAGGGCTTGTGGACAAATTTGACTTTAGTGGGCTCTTCTGTGGTATCTCCCAGCAGCGAGGATCTCTCTCTCTCCAGAATCCACCAGACTGCCCCGCAGGAGAAAATGAATGATTTGCAGTGTTTTGTGGCAGAGGATGTTTTAACCAGAGACTATTAGTCTTCAAATTGAAAAGGGTTCCAGAGCAGGCCAATCACATGACCAGGACTTGTGTTTTTAGAATTCATTGTTGGGCTGTAAACTGAAAACATTTTTTAGAACGCTGAGAAAATCAAAGCATACCGAATGAAACTGTGGCATCAGCCCCATTTATGAAAGATTATTTAGCATCTTGCTATGACATTTTTGATTTATTAGTCTGTATCCTCCATGTGCTTAGCATGAGGAAACATATTTGGGGGATAAATACATAAAATAGAACAAAAAATCTATGGAAAACAGACGTGAAACGGAGTATGAGTCTATAAAAAGAAAAGGAATAGCAATGAAAACCAATGACAGCTAACTTTTTAAAAAGGCTGTTTAAAAACATTATCCCTTTAAAATTCAACAGCAATATCTGTTGACAGTACACGGACTCTAGCTATGATGTTTAAACAGAGGTACCTGAACAGGGTATGTGGTTAATAATTTTAAGGTGCAGAAAATGTAAAGTGTCAAACTGGGGCACATAAAGAGAGCAATTTGTTCACAAGTGCACTCTCCTCCTCCCCCTCCTCCACAACTTCCACCCAACAGAGCCCCCTCTTGGGTCTGTATCACACAAAATCATCAACAGGGAGAAAAAGAGCAGGAAAGGTAATTTTAAAGTGGATTCAATATCTTACAGAATATTTTACTTGGTCAGCAGAAAATGAACCCTCATATCGGGGAGGTCTGAAATCTGAGAATTCAAGTCAACATGCATATCTTGAAATTCTCAAGCCCAAGTGAGGGCCTTAGTGTTTCTTAGATATTTCAGAGAAGTAAACAAACCTTTATAGAGTTTCTAAAAAATAAACTGGGCAGCAACCCTCTAAAAAGACATGTAGCATCTTTCAGTACACAATAGTTTTTCTATATTGTAAAAGACAGTGGGCATTGTCTTGATTTTGGACAACAAAGTTCAGGTGCTATGGCTCAGTATGGGCATCTTACTGAGAACAATTGGTACTCACGTAGAAATTTAACAGCTTATAAGTGATATTAGTCAGAGCCTAACTGTGCCAGTTAATTCAATATATGTATGCTGGCAACCTAAAGTACTTGGTTTGCTCACTCTGGCTTCCAACACAGCACTGGCACAAGCAATGACCTTAAGATCACTTGCGCTGGGTTTTCAGCCACGCACTCTATAGATCCAGTTTACTTAAAGACAATGAATTCGGAAGTTCAAATCTTTCATCTTAGGAGTGAAAAGTGGGTGCTTTACAGCTGAGGCAATATTTGAGGTTTCATTTCTGCCTCCTTACAATCTTTTCTTGCCTCCATACAGCTCAGTGAGACACAAATACCTCCACTGCTAACAAATCACGACAAATTTTCCCATTCTGAGCAACATATTGGTATGGGTTTAAAGTGGTCCTTCAAAGCCCACACCAGGCATATTTCAACTGTGTTCAGGATTGAGAAGAAGCTACCAGCGGTAAGATAAGAGTTTCACTCGCTGTAGCTGTGAGATAAAGTAAGAAACCAAAACCTATAGATTTCATTCAAGACAACGTTTTAGGGGTACCATAATTGAGAACTTCATCTATCCTTATTGGCAGCTCAGGTAGTAATAGAAGAAATTATTTATGGTTTTATGTGTAACTAAACTAATCCATCACCATATGCTGTTTATATACTTTCATACAACAAGCTACATAATTACATTTCTTTTCCTGCTTTAGTGTGCAATACATTCAATTATTCAGCAAATAGTCTATACAAAGTGCCAAATTATGGCAATGTTTATATGGTTTAAAAAAACAGGAATTCTCTCACAATGCAGCATAAACCGAGAGTAGTAACCGAAAAGGCGTTTGACATTCTCAATTTAAATTCCACTTGGTTGAAAAAGCGTTGTAACAAAGAGACTATGCTAAAAAAAAACAGAAAAAGACAAACAAAAAATAAATAATTTAAGAGTTCATTTGTTAGGTAGAATTAGTGCTTGCACAAAAGACCAGCTTGTTAAGTATACTTTATCTGCACTCTGTGTGATAATGAACCTAGTCTGTATAATGACTAATGCTGAGGTGTATGGATCCACAGTTACAACTATTACGGAAATGATTTATGTACACTGTGCTGCAGTTCTTCAGGAGTGCAACATCAAAATCAATATAGGTGTAAATCCAGAGAATATCATGGCAGACGTTTAATTCTGAGGTTTAAGTGTTATGTACCAAATATCTACACTGAAGACAGAGGTGTCACAGAAACTAAGGCCAACTGTCTTGGTGTTGTGCATTAAGTGAACATTTCAGTACCTAATAAGCATGGTCAATACCCCGTACCATATGGACGGTAACACTGCATTAGTCATAGTTTCATGTTAGACATTTTTGAAATGCTTGTGGGTGTCTGGCCGAGACTTAACTGGCTCATGGGTCACTGAATGGGGACAGAAGGTTGAGTATATGATTTCATGGATTGGTTATATATGGTCTGTATTATAATGTCAGACATGTTACTAACATTCAGACAACTAAATAACCAGGCTGTGAACTGTACAAGATCGGCACAATGTGCTCAGTGGCACAGATAAGGACTATCGTTCATTTTCAAAACCAGGGGGAAAATAAATGAGTTGGTCTGTACAGTCTTCAGGAGTCAAAGAGAAGGACATAAGCAGAAATGCAGGCTGTCACAAGGATTCTTGATAAGAGAAAAAAATCCACCCATTACCATCTATAGTTATAGAACCAATTTCCGTTTTGTTCTCCAGCACTTAAAAACCCTGAAGGGCGTCTGAGCACCTAACCTTGGAAAGCACCTAAACTAATGCCTGTATCCTTCCTTTAACCTTGTTAAGCGCAATTTAAAATGATCCTCATTTGGATATGTGCACAAATTAACCCACGAATCATCAGCTTGAAACAGCAGCGTCTTAAATAAAAAGGTGCATTTGCCCCACAAGTACCTTTATCATGTTCAGTTGACCCAGGCCCCTATTCTCTGGCAAGCCTATTTATATTTCACCTTTAAAAGGGATTTAAACATAAAAAGCCTGTCTACACATTGTTTTGCCCAGCTTGGGGGTAAAGTGTGTCAAACTGGTTTTTATCTATTAGCCTTCAAGAGTATAATGTGGTGCGTTAGAGGCTTGCTTTTTAAAAATAGTAGTTAAAAAAGGGTAAAGTCCAGGAGAGGCAGTCTGAGATGGGGAAGATGAGCGAATGCGCCTGGCAGCGTTACTGGGAAAAGGTGTACCATACGATGGCTGCTGAGGTCCTGGGCTCCCTGCCTGGCAGGATAGGATGGAGATGGTGATAGCTGGTTACAGACCAAAGAGAGCATCCTCCGAGTGCTCCGGCTTCTTCCTGCCTGCAGGATTCGGAGGAGCTGGTGCCTCCGTGGGTGGAGAAGGCAAGTCAGGCACCATTTCTGCAGCTTTGGCTCGCTCTTCTAAGAACTTGTCGAACTCTGAAACGTACATTTTGTGTACAGAAAGAAAAAGCAAAGATGTTACTTTTAAATAGGATTTAAATAGGTCTGAAAGACATGCCATATTTATGTTTTTAGTTAGTGTGGTACCTTTAATCGTTAGGCCCTTCCCCGTTACAAACTATGACAAAAGTTTATTTAGTAGGGACCGAGTGCTACTATTTAGAATGCAAATTATTTAAAGAAAAATAACTTGACGTCACAGATATGCACCTCACTTCAGTGTAGCGGATCACCCGCTAAGCCAATTTTTCCTTCATCTACTACTGCCATCTCTTGTATTCCTGGCATATAGAAACAGTCACTGTCATCTTTTGAAGGAGGCTAGCTTTTCAAGACAATACGTTACCTCTGGGGTAAGCTGTGGAAGACTAATCGAACAGAATTTGGGTGGAGTCGCCCACATGTTCCCTTGTATACACTTTCTAAATTGGATCTCCAGCCATGTTTGTCCCTAACAATTTTCCTACAGCAAGATATATAGTAGATAGGCTGTCTCCTCAAGGGTCAGCAATTATTCCTAATAAACTGAAATTTCTTGCTTTTTGTTAGGTCGGTAACATGCAAGAGTAGGCAGATACCTGGATTGTCATGATATCAAGGTTGCCGTGCACAAGAAAGACGCACCTCAGCAAATGGGAAGACTACTCATTGATGTGACCTATATGTGCAAAGAACGGGGAGATGAAACGGTGTGTGAGAGAGACAGACAGAGAGGCTTAGGTCATGGTGCAGCGGCTCTATATTCTGTAAGGTACAGATCTGCTTAAGAAATCAACATTTGGCATTTCAGTGAACCAACCATCTGCTACATGGATTCCAGCTTCATGCATAAAGTGTCCATTGATGCTTAGCTATTTTTCAAGTTTCTTTTAAGAAAAATGCTACTGCAGATTGTATGTGAGGCGTAGTAGAGATTACTTATGGAGCAACCAGGTGACTCTCTCAACTTGACAATTATCAAGGGGTGTAAAGCAATATAGTGTTAACTCTGCAGGTTTAAGTGCAGCACACCCTCACATAGAGAGGTAGAAAAGATCACACTTGCAGCTGTGCCTGAACAAGTCGACTGTTATTGTCTACTAGTGACAGAATACAATACTGGAAGGTACCCAAGCTGTTTAGTTTCCACTTATATGATCAATAAGTCCGTGCGTTCAGGTAGCCTGCTTGCTGTTTGGGTGAGGGAGGATGTAGCTTGATAGACTGCCAAGAGACTTCCAAAGGTTGATTGGCAATCAGCAAAGCCAACGTTAGAAGAGGTCCCCATGTTTCCTGATATTAAACACATGTGTGTAGTACATAGTGTAGTATTGTCTGTTGAGCATCAACTTTTTTGCTGCAAAGGGAAGGAGAGCAGGAAGGCCCTAAGGGTTAAGTTGATGCAGGTAGATGGGGTTTGCTGACAACCTAAGCTCATTAACTTATGGTGATTCATATAACCTCAGCCTTAACAATGTTGTAACAAAACGAAAGTCGCTGATATTGGAGGATTAAGAGGACTTAAGTGAGGACCTCAAACCCTTCTCAGCCCTTCAAGAGGTAGTGCTGTGAGCCCACCACACTAGTGGTTTGGGACCTTCTCAGAGATAGGAACAAAGGCTGACTACGTGTCCAAGCAAGATGCATCCTTAAATGGCCTTTAACATTTGTACAAAGCCAGACATCAGAACGATGACCTTCTCAAACCATAAGAGTAAGTGAAGGATTCAGTTGTACAAGGGTTGCACCGAGATTGGTCCACATTTGATGAAGTGTCATAGCCCTGCAAAGAGGGTGAGCAGAAGCTACACCTATTCAGATGTAAATGACTGCTTTTGTAAAGAGAACATACTGGTGGTGGGTTTGGGGTTGAAAAGGGCAGGGTGTGTGGGCCATCTTGTGTTCACAAGCAACGAAAGCTAGTTGGAAGAGCAGCAACCTAACCACGCTGAGGCTCTAACTAACAAGTCATTCAAGGATAAATTTGCTATTTATGTTTTACAACCACTTTGTTGGAACCACTAGCATATACATTTAACAAGATGGGGAGCATCTGATAATCAACAATACTATTGGTGAGGCTGAGAAACGTTCTGTGCTGGGGCCATGGAAGTATGTGTCCTCTAGATTGATTGTACACTGCCATCAAAAGGGTCCTGTGTAGGAGCTTACTGGACCACAGCATGCAGGAATAGTCAGCACACCACAACAGACGGATGTTCGAGGAACCCCAAAGATAAGTCAGCCATGCTTCTTTTTATGTTTGACTAGAAGGACAAGGTATTTACCTTCGGTAACGCCTTATCTGGTAGAGACAATATCCATTTGCAGATTTCTTACCATTGAATTTCCCCCAGGCATCGGTCTGCATCCAGAGCTTTTTCTCGAACAGTACCCCTGTATGCGGTTAGGTGGTGTCCTACATAGGTACCAACCCGGAGAGCGGACGTCAGTTTCTTTTCATGACTTTCCACGCCAGAAGCGCAGAGTCATGAAGAATACTGACCACTGGTGCGTCAAACCGAGAGCTCTGAAAGGGGAATCCCTGTCCGTAGAGGTGGGTTGGTAAGGAATCTGCAAATAGATATGGTCTCTACCAGATACGGCATTACCAAAAGTAAGTTACTTGGCCATCTGATAGGGACATCTAGTTACAGATTCTTTACCAATAGATACCCAAGCAATATCATCCCGGGAGGTCAGTCTGTGAACTAAGATCACGCCAGAAAGTCCTTCAGGACTGAACGGGTAAAATGACCATCCCTACAGACCGGACTTTCCAGGCAGCAGTGTTTGGTAAATGTGTGCAGAGGTGCTCAAGTTACTGCCTGACAGATATCCAGGACTGGAACTGTGCATACTAATGCAGTGGTTGCAGCTTTAACTCTGGTAGAATGAGCACGCAAACCCTCAGGGAGTTGCTTCTTAATCAGTGTGCAGCACATTTTGATGCACAGTATGACCCATCTGGAGATGGTTCTCTTCTGCACTGCCCAACCTTTCTTCGCATCCACATAAACAACAAAGAGTCCACCCAGAACTCTTTGATATGATCAAGGTAGAACGCTAATGCTCGTTTTGGGTCCAGGCGGTGGAGTCTCTCCTCTTCCTTAGAAGGATGTGGGGGTGCGTAAAAAGTATGCAAGGTGAGGGATTGGCCTACATGGAAGGGCTTGACCACTTTCAGCAGAAAGGATGCCCGAGTACGAAGCACCACTGTCAAGATAGATGGAAAGGTAGGACAGGTTAGATGACAATGCCTGCAGCTCACCCACTCTGCAGGAACAGATGATGGCCACAAGGAAGGCTGTTTTGAAAGTGAGGAGCCTGAGAGGACAATTGTGGAGAGGTGCGAAAGGAGTGCACATCAGAAAAAATAAAAACCCAACTCAAGTTCCATTCGGGCATAATGAATGGAGACCGAGGAAACATATGCGTAAGGCCTTTAAGGAACATAAGTACAATCTGACATTTAAACAAGCAAGGTAGATCAGGCAACTGCAAGAAAGAAGAAATTGCAGACAAATAACCTTTGAGAGTGCTCATAGCAGAGTCCTGCTGGGCCAACAGAAGTATAAACAAGAGAACCTCAGATAGAGGGGCAGAAAGGGGATCAACATACTTGTCTGTGCACAATGCCACAAATATCTTCCAACGACAGGCATATACCGTTTTGGTGGAGGGATGCCTGGCTGACAAAATTACATTAGGGACTTCAGGCGGAAGGTCAAAAACTGTCACTTGCTGCCGCTCAATCTCCACGCAAGAAAGCGGAGACTGGATAGGTTTGGGTGGAGAACCCTCACCTACTGCTGAGGCAGAAGATCCTCCCGTAGGGGCAGTCTGATCAATGGCCATGCTCTATAGCTCGGGATACTAGACTCTTTGTGCCCAGTCTGAAGACACAAGGATTACTTGGCCAGTCGTTCTCGATCTTCTTGAGAACTCTAGGCATAAGTGGTATGGAAGTAAAGGCATACAGGAGGCCTGAGTTTCCCTCGAGATTAAAAGCACTGTCGAGCGATTGCTGTCTTTGAAACTCCAATGGCAGTACTGCAGACACTGCACGTTCTCTGTGGAGGCGAACATATCTAACCAAGGCGCTGCTGAACGAGACCTTGCACCACCTCTGGATGGAGATGCCATTTATGATCGGCTGAGCTTTGTCGGCGGAGTTTGTCTGCTCTGACGTTCAGACAGCCCGCCAAATGTTGAACCACCAGGGAAATGCCCTGTTGTTCCAACCATACCTGGAGACAGAGCATCCTGACAAAGGGTGCACAACCCCATTCCGCTCTGCTTGGTGCAGTACCACATGGCAGTTGTGTTGCCCATTAGCACCTGCCCTACCTTCCTTTTGAGAGAGGGAAGAAATGCTTTCAATGCTAGCCTGATCACCCAGAGTTCCAGCAGGTTGATGTGGAATCTGGCTCCGCCGGAGACCAGATGCCTCTGATCTCCGTCTCCTCCAGCTGGCCGCCCATTCCCAGGAGTGACGCATCTGTCACTAATGTCGGATCTGGTTGATCCAATAGTTAGCCACCACTGCAGATCTTGTGCAGTTCCCTCTGAGATCTGGACCAAGTCTGAGATATTCCCCTGATGATGTGCCCACTGGAATTCCAGGTCCCACTGCAGAGCCCGCATGCGCCATCTGGCATGTATTACCAGCAGGATGCAGGAGGCCATGAGGCCCAGCAGCCTCAGATCCAGTCTCACCGATATCTACCATAGAGGCTGAAACTTCGGTCTAATAGACTTGCTGCTCGGGATGATAAGTCCGAAACTGCATTATGTCCAGAACAGCTCTGAGGAAAGAAAGCATCTGAGAGGGAGTCAGGTGTGACTTCGGCACATTTATAGTGAACCCCAATGAATGTAGGAGGTCTGCTGTAGACTGGAGGTGGGAGATGACAGCCTGGGGTGAGCCCACTCTCACCTGCCAGTCGTCAAGATACGGGAAGACTGAAACCCAAGATCTGCGCTCATTAGCTGCGACGACTGCCATCACCTTGGTAAATAACACTGAGGGGCGCTGGTAACGCCAAAAGGAAGCATGGTGAACAGAAAATGCTTTTGGCCTACTGTGAACCACATGTATCGTCTGTGTGCAGGCAGGACGGGAATATGGAATATGGGTGCTGCAAGTCCAACGCTACCATCCAGTCTCCTGGGTCCAGGGCAGACAGAACCTGAGCCAGGGTTAGAATTATGAACTTCTTCTTGAGGAAGAGATTGTGTAGAGTACAAATCTACTAACAGTGAAGCCTCGTAGAGCAGGTGCTTGTTTGTGATGCTTCCACCTAGTTCTGGGATTCCTTTCAGACCACATTCAGAGTTTTCATATAATTTTTTTCAGTTTTGGTTGTAGCCAATGTGACTGATGAGCATGGGGTTCAACTACAGGAGGACTATAGGTGGTCCTGTTTGATGAATGGGAGGTTGTGTTATATTCCTATGGTGCCAAGTGTTTGATTTTGGGTCACAGGAGTTTGCAAAGGGTCCTGGGGAGTTAACTGCTGGGATAACATTTTGTCTCAGACCACCTGATTTCTAGTAACTAGGATGGTGCATGAATCTAAAGAGAAGGGTTAATAGAACCAATAGCAAATGTCCAGTGCCTACTTGTAGGAGGACTTTGACTTGAGTTCATATCTTCATCTATGTTTACAGTGCAATGATCAGATGGTTTTTGATAGCTCAGAATCAATGGTGGTCCTATTATGCCGATGGCAGGAAATCAACCAGTTATTCTGTATTTAGGAAGCAGACGCGAAAGAACCAGAGTAGGGAAAAGGCTTTGCAAAGGAGTCTAAAGGTAACTGCTTCGACCAAGGCATTGGTAAGATTATGCAGGAAATGCATGGCTAGACCAGGACATGCAGACGTGAGGCGTGAGGAGAATTTGGCATGCCATGGGGACAGGTACCCTTAGACTGCAATGACATCCTTAAGAATACACTAGTGATGGCCATGGATTAGGTGTTCACCTTGGTGTAACCTCTACAAACTGGCTTTGGATCCAAAGGATCCATTACCCACAGTCCAGAGATCATGTTCCTGAAAACAGGTTGTTTTAAAAAACGCCCATTAAGAAAGCACAATTCAAAGTGTGCATCTAGGCAAGAGGAGCTTAGCAACCATACCAAAGGGACCTACTGCCCAATGCTGTTTAAATCAGTGGTTCCCAACCTGTGGTCCGGGGAGACTGCTGGGGGGCCGTAAAGCCTTCTCAGGGGGTCCACGACTGCTTACAAAATTATATAATATTAACAGATTTGGTCCCCGGCTTTTAGTAATGACTCCCTTGTGGGGGGGGGGGGTCCCTGGATTCCAATAAGGATTCAGTGGGGGTCCCTGGGTTCCAGTAATGATAAAGTGGGGGTCCACAGAAGTCGAAAGGTTGGGAATCACTGGTTTAGATGAATAAACCAAAACAATAAATTAAGACACTTGGGAAATAGTATCACTAAGAAGGTTGATTCTCTATATAATGGTAACTTCTCTTACGAGCTCAAGAGATATGGAGGAACTGAAGAAACATTCAATCACCTGCCTTTGTAGAATTTCCAGATATATGACTAACATGTTGCATATGTTTTTCTACCTTTTTTCAAGCCTCCACACCCCCAAGAAAATTAATTCTCAGATCCACCCAAATTTATACATAATTCTTATGAGTTAAATACGCCTTGCTCAAAATCAAAAGCATATAGACGAAATGAAATGGAAAAAAGTACTATTACTTTTTAACTTCCTGAAATCCACTTCAGTAACTATGTCAATTAATAGAAACTGTGGAAATAATGGATCTAAAGGAGTCAATGAGTTTGAAGGCGTTCTTACTGTTAAGTTCTTCGTTAGTGGTCTTGTACAGTTATTAATTTCTGATTTTAAAAGACAACTCTTTACCCTACCTTATATAAGGCATGGAGATAAATGACAGATATCGCAGTATCAAAGGATATGTGCCACACATGTTTGTATAAATACAAAGATGACAGGAGATGCCTCGTATTCCAAAATATACACGACTGAGCATCAAGAAAAGGGGTAAGCAGCTGAAATCAGAGTAAATCATGCAGGGATGTGGAAGGAAGTAAACTGCTACTTACCCTGTAAGCATCTGTTTGTGGCATGTTGGCTGGAGATTTACACGCAATGCATACTCCTGCAATCTAGTGTTGGGCTTGGACGTGTACAACTTTTTTTGTTCTAAGGCATATTTGGAGTCACAAGTGACTACTCCCTTAGCTGGTAATGTGGTAATGTGCTTGGGCATCGACTCCAAAGTTACACTGTTTTTTCGCATGGCTGGTAAGGGTGGAGATAGAACATGAAAATGCATAAAGATGTCCATGCAACAGAAAAAGAAAAGTTAAAGAGAAAGAAGATATCTGCATCAACTAAAGGCTTTGGGGGAGGAGGGTGGTGCATTTGAATTTCCAACACTACATGCCACAAACAGATGCTGACATGGAAAGTAACATTTCTCCATTTGTGGCATGTGTAGCTGTAGATACACATTTTGCACATAGGACGTAAAGCAGTTTGTTCACAAGAAAGCAGTTAGTCAGAAAATGTTGCAGAAGATTGAAATAGTGTACGTAGAACAGTCTGGTCCACTTGGGCCTGCTGTCTTCCTAAGATGTCCACACGGTAGTGCTTAGGGAACATGTGTGGTGTGGACCAGGTAGTTGCTTTACGGATATCAGCTATTGGAATGTTGTCTAGGAAAACCATTGAGGCTGCTTTTTCACAGGTAGAATGCAGCTCTGGCAGAGTAGAGAGCTGCCTTTTGACTTTTGTAATAGCAGTTTTTAATACACTTGAATATCTAGAGATCTATCCTTGCTTTCACAATGGTGCTGCCCTTATGTGGTATTTCTTCTGTATAAATAACTGCTGTGTTTTACGAAATGGTTTTGTCCTATCAATGTAGTACAGGAGGGCCTTCCCCACATCTAATGCAGGCCTCGAAAATCATAAAAAGTTTACTAGACCTGCAGGTCTAGTATCTTGATAATCTACTCGACCTAACTATAATGTACTTGACCCGGAAACGGGTATAAAATTGGGTGATCCTAGGCAAATATTGGAATTTACAGTTGCCTTTTTCTTTGTTCTCACATATGAGTGCACCTTCAAATATGTGAGTTCAGCATTTCTGCTGTAAAAAAAAAAATCCTCTTTTGTTTGATTAAATACAATAAACGTTTGCTCCACGTATAATAAATCTAGCCTGCATATAGGGTACACATGATCCATGCATGACTTGCCTGTTAGTTTACTAATAGCTTTGCCATCAGGGCATGAGTGTTTCTCAGTTTATGTTTAAACACTCACTTTTAATAAATATATTACTAAAGCATGATGTGGTATCGCACTGTCATTTACAGTCCGTAAATTTCCAAGAAATGTCCAAAAACCTTCCCAC
Source organism: Pleurodeles waltl (assembly GCF_031143425.1). NCBI lineage: Eukaryota > Metazoa > Chordata > Amphibia > Caudata > Salamandridae > Pleurodeles > Pleurodeles waltl. The sequence continues at coordinate 153,741,530 of NC_090449.1, forward strand.
TAATTTGCAGCTTTACTGATAAAACTACATAGTGTATTAACAATAATCTGTGAAAATTGGGTTTTAGAAAACATTTATCATCATTTGCACATCACCAACAAAAGCATTCAGACCTTTTTTTTCATTCTATTAAAATATTTTTTTCATCACACAAAAGTAGAAAAAATGGTCTTTCACACCTACTGAAATATATTTTGAAATGTTTGTAAAGTTGACTTAGTTATATAGATGTTGTGGGTTTAGTAAAAACCCGCTACCAAACGCCTTTAATTTCACATAGGTCAGACAGTTCACCTTACAAAATCCTGGAACTCTGGAGTCACAGGAAAAGTATTTCCATTGCAAGAAGGCAAACTGACTTTTGACCTCTGACTCTGAACACAGATCAAATGTGACAAGAATAAGATTTAAAGGCATCTTAATTGCTAATTCAATTTTGGAATGAACAGAACACATGTTTTTTGTCCACTCCCAGAAGGGTCAAGTGGAATCTAAAAATAGCTCGACCTCAAAATAAAACTCACCATAACGAGTGGTCGAGTAGATTTTTGAAGCCATGTAATATGTGAAGTACTCTTTCTGCTACTGAATTTGGATGTCGGAAGAAAACTGGTAGTTTTATTGCCTGGTTAAAGTGGAAAGAAGAGATCACCTTAGGTAGAAACGTTTGATTAGTTCCAAGGACTACAATGCCAGGGTGTTGCTTAAAAAAGGCTCCTCTAAAGTGAGCGCTTGGTTCTTACTAACACGTCTGAGCGAAGTGATCAAAACCAAGAAAGCCAACTTCCAGGCTAAAAATTGTAAAGGGCAAGAATGAAGGGGCTCAAAGGGAGAACTCATGAATCTAGTGAGGACAACATGGAGGTTCCAGAATAGTTCTGGGGGGTATCCTGGAAGGAATAGCCCTCTTGAGGCCTTACATGAAAACTCTAATAACAGATTCTGAACACAGAGGAGTGCCTTCTGTTCTGAATCTACGCTGCCACTGCAGCTAAATGTAAACAAGTGGATGCCCGAGCACTGCAAATGCAACAGGTAGCAAACAATGTCCTGCACTGTTGGTTTTAGTGGATCAATGTGTTTGGGTAGACAGTAATGGACAAACCTCTTCCACTTTGCAGCAAAGCAAGCCCAAGTAGTGGGACAGCGGGCCTCCCTGGGGATGACTATATACTGAGGGGGCAAATTCAGGTAGAGAAGGAGTGGGAGAGGCAGAAAAGAGTAGGCAAATATCCCTGACCAACTGATCCACAGTTTGTTGCACATGGAATGTGGCTGTCCAAACCTGGAGACAAAGCTTTGGCATTTGGTGTTTTTGTCATGTTGCAAACAGATCTATGTCCAGAAACCTTAAATGTGAAAATAGGGGAGCAGGACTTCTGGGTGGAGCTCTCACTTGAGAACTTGTTGCAGCGTTTTGCTGAGCAGATCTGCAAAGTTTTTGTCCGCTCTTCGAAGGTTTGACATTAGCAGGATAACCTTGTGGTGAATCGGCCAGCATCAAATGTCCTCCGACTACCCTCAAAGCTGCCCCCATTTCTGTAGATAGTACATGGCAGTCATGTTGTCTGTTTTGATCAGGACTGTCTTGTGGCAAATGTGGCAGAGTAAAAGTCTTGAGAGCCAACCCAACTGCTAGCACCCTAAGAAAGGTGATGTGAAATATCTGTTGAAGGGGAGTCCCTAAACCTTCAACATGTAAATGTGGCCCCCAACCCGTGAGAGAGGCATCCGTGGTGATGGTCACTTGGGGAAATGGGTCTAGGAAAGGCCTGCCCAGCACCAAACTGTTGCTGTTCCACCACTGCAGAGAACGATATGTGCCAGCATTTATCAACAGTAGATCTTCCCATAGACTTTCAGCTTTTGACAAGTGTGCTGTGAGACACTCTGAGCGGACACATGTGCAGTTGGGCATGAGGAACTATGGTGATGCAGCAACCCATCATGCCAAGTAGTGCATCTCTGGTGTACAGTTAACTGACTATCTGGCTGTAAAAGAAGCAGCAGGGACAGAAAGGCTTGGACTTGAGCATCACTGGGGTGGGCCTCCCAGTAACTGAATTCAGTTTTGCCCCTAGGAAGGGTGCATCGTAGGACTTTCATTGTAGGAACGAGACTACTGGAGTTTGGTGGCAGCACCACAGCGCGTGGGAGACAGAGTCTGATTCCACACTGTATGACAGCTGTCGGCCTAACCCTTTCGGCTAGCTAGCAGCACTTGACAAGAATTCAAGAGTAAAGGTGATTTATGAAAGCCCATCACATGACACTCGAAGACTTTTCAGGGAAGTCTTGGTGGTACAGATCTTTCCCCTTTCTCAAAGTTATACACGTTTCATACATGCAAAGACAAACAGAAGCAGGATTTAGTTCAATGTGTTTTATGGATGCAACTGCATTCTGTGTGTAAAGGTATCATATGTGATTATTAGGATAATGAAATACAACACTTATTGCGTGGCTAGAAGAGTGAAACAGAGGAAAAGTCCCACCATACTGTCGCAATAGTCAATCCAAAATCCCTACCTGTACCACTAAGATTCTACAAGAGAGTTATAGCAGTGTTAGCCCTAATCTGCCCTTCCAGTCCCTGGAAGGAAACCCAATCCCCAAACATTGTGCTATGGGTAGAGAAGAGGTTTGTTGTCTGCTGGGCGTCCTCCCGCATTGATGAAGAGAAGACGCAGGATTTCAGTAGATAGTGCGACGACAGTGTGCAACATAAGATGGCTGGCTGGAAAGTCCCCTCTGATGTGGTGGGGGGGCAGTGTGGTGTTTCATAATAAAACATTTGTTTTTCAAACAACCACCATGATGTGACAAGACGTAATGAATAACAATTCTGCATGGAAGGACAACTGATAAAAATAATAAAACATCTCTACTAAAATGAAGCTTTGCTAAAATAATAAGATGAATACAAATGAAATGTAACTAGATGAAAGGGCACAGGCCTCAGGCCTAGAGTTAAGATAACGTACCTTTGTAAATGCTAAACTAACCTCATGACAGTTGAATCTGGGGTGGCTGAAGATGGGATGTGCTCACATTGATGGTGCAATCCAGGTTGTGAAGAAGATCTAAGGTGATCTGTGTGCTTGACACTGTGTGTTTGACACTGCAGCTTGTTAAAACTCTATCAGCCAGTTGTCAAGGTATGGGAAGACGTAGACGCTACTCATCTGGAGATGAGCGGTGACCACTGCCAGGCATTTTGTGAAAACCCTAGGCACAGTTGTAACACCGAAGGGCAGAACCTTGAATTGAAAATGCTGTCCACTCACCATGAGGTAGCAGCGATGTGCAGGTTGGACTGAGATGTGGAAATGGAAGTCCTTCAATTCCAAGGCAGTCATGAAGTCGCCTTGCCGCAGTAGTGGTATAAAGTCCTGAGGAATTGAACATGTGGAAACGCTCTGACAGGATGTGTGTTTTGAGGGGGGTCAAAGGTCTAGAACGGGTCGGAGGACCACTCTCTCTTCAGGATTAGAAAGTTTAGGGAGTACACACCCTTGCCACATTGTTAAAGGCGGCACTGGCTCTTTGAAATAGCTGCTGGTATTAGGAGGAAAGGAAGTGTTTGCATGGTAGGATGTTTGGTGGTGGAGCAGTGAGCTCCAGGGAACAACCGTGCTCTACCATGTCCAGGACTCACTAGTCGGAGGTGATGTTTTGCTATTGTGGAAGGATTCTCTGAAAACGTCCCCAAGAGGTGTTGTCTGATCAGGGAGAGAGAGACACTACTTGGTCAGGGTGGTTCCCTTAGCTGCTCCACCTCTACCCCAGCCCTTGGTATTATGTTCCCTGATGTTCTCCTGAGTCCCTTCAGGATGCTTGGGGTTGCTGCTGCTGACCCTGATAGGAGAAGAAAGCTTCAGGAGAGGTAACGTTCGCTCTAGATCGAAACTGTGCTGCGAGAAATGGAACAAGGCGATGGGGCCTGAAAAGCTCCCATCGCTTTGGCTGTATCAGTGAACTTTTGATTTTCCCCACCATTTGATCACTTTGTGGACTGAAGAGGAATTCTCCATCAAACAGCATGTTTCACTTCTGACTTAAAGCCAGAGCTACGAAGCTACAATGCTTGTGGATTAGGATGAAATATTCTACATCCCCGGTGGTGGTGTCAGCCGCATTGAGGGCACATTTAATGGGAGTGATGGAGATGGTCTGTCCTTCCAACACAATCTCCTCAGCCGCTGTCTGTATTGGTCAGGAAGAGGTTGTATGTGCTCCCCCATTTTGTCCCATTGGGCATGGGCATACCTCGCCAGCAGCCCTATAGAAATGGCAATAAACCAATGAGTCTCGGATTGTAAGGTAACTCTTTTCTCCGTAGCATTAGTCTTTTCACATTCTTTATTTGTGGCTGGGACGTGCCCAGTGCCCTAGGTATTGGCTCGTCTGCAGGTCTTTGGAACTTGAAGTGACAACACCATAACCATCCCAGGGGTCATCCTGGGGTTCCTGGTGATAAGGATCATCATAGGGATATAAAGGGAGGTTGTAGCGGTTGCAGTGGTGGAGGGGAAGGTGGAGTAGGACGAAAAGGAAGAGATGGAGGAGCAGGCTGCGCACTGTGGCCCTTATCTTGTCGTTATTTTGCTTCGGGGGAAGTAGTACCAAAAGTGAGCTGCCTCTCGCGAGGGAGAGTCTGCTGCACCTGTGGTGAGGGCTTAACAATGATCTTGCTCGTGTGAGGGTGAATGAACAACCTTTGTGGCCAAGAGTTAAACTACTGCTGAAGGCACCGTAAGATGGGAAGCTCCTAGCTTTCAGAGTCTGCTGTGGACAGAAGACTGGAGACCGAGGTCTGTTTCGGTTTTGAGGCCACTGTTAACATCAATCTGTGTTTCGGTTTGAAGGAGTCATTCAGAGCCAGTATTAGGCCACCACAGGGCGCAGATGGAGCTGTTGGCATTGAGACAGGCCAGGTCTGTGCCAGCAATGGCTGGGAGGCAGTGGTGGCCCAAAACATCATGTCCCTGAATGAGGACTCAATGCCCGGCCCCGGTAGGGGCAGTGAAAACCACAATTTAGTGCAGTACTCACAGCACTAGTCTGCTAATGTTCAGCCGCAGTCAGTCTTGGATCTGGTTCTCCGTGTAGAACAGAGAATCAGGCTCTAGGCAGAAGGCCGGGGTCTGTTCGGTGTCAGCTTCTCCTTCGACTTCCTCCCCGAAGAGGTTGTGAGGATCGTCACAATGCAGTTCCATGGCACACCAAGCGAGTCGATTGTTGCATTGATTCTGGATTGTCTTTTTCAACTGGAATGCAAGGCCGACACAGCAGGAAGCCTCATCATGGTTGCGGGGTAGACAAAAGTAGAAGACCGCGTGCTAGTCTGTCCATGAGGACTGCGAATGGCACTGTGTACAGTATCTGAAAGGTGCCTTTTCCATAACGGTTTTAATATTCTTAAGCGTGAGACTATCAAAGAGACTTGTGAGGAGAGAGGCACTGTGCGGGGCATGGACGACAATACTGATACAAATCCGAAGGAGGACCCTCAACAGTAAGAAGAAATGTAGGTGTACTGAAGGATTTTTCGAAGGCAAACGGGAATGGGGAACTTGAGAGGCCACAATTAAGACTGATAGGCGACATTGAGTCAGAGCTCTGGTGAAGTAAGTCCAACCCTGACACTGGAAGAAAACAATCTAACTATGGAGTTGATGCCCATGCATACTACCAATTAAAGGAGGAGTCATTATACCATGTGACTCGAAAGATTTCTTTGAACAAAAACCCAGTTGCACATGTTCAAGCCCAATACCAGATGGCAGAAGTATGCACAGCATGTGTATCTACAACTACACATGCCACAAACAATGATTCCCACGTGTTATTTCCCCAAATGTCCTAGCCGGGAGAATGCCTCACCAGCATTACTGATGCCCTTGTTATTGGAACCCCCAAGAGAGGGGGCGAGCGAAATATAAGTCTCATTCTGTCTTACGTAAAACCCCACCTTAAACATCTCTCTACCAATAGCAGACCATTGGTATTTTTTGTTATAATAATCAAAGGTACATTTTTGTCTGTGAGCTTTTGTAACCATGTTTACTCGCAATTCGCAGCACGCAACATTTTAATAAAATGCTTTGTTAGAATAACAACTGTACAGTGACAGAGATCAGCATTTTGAGTGATGCTCCAGAATGGAAATCTGATATTTTGTTTGCACTGTCCAAGCCCCAATTCATGGCTCACCTTAGTGTTAAATGTTGGTATGTGCTTCTAGGTGGGGAGAGGAGTAACAGAACAATCTGGAGGTTCACACTTACCTTCACTTGTCACACCTTCCTCCAGTTCATCCCCTTTCTGTTACAAAAAATACAGTGTTTTATCAGTAAGCGTGCACTGCAGGAGTTCTTAGATAAGGATTTTGCAACAGTTCATGTAATACCCACACATGTAATCTGCAATGTCCTGTCTTGCATGGCAAATACAGCAAATATTACAGTGGCATAAATGTGGCATTACTTTGCAGTTGGGAAATTCACACATTTACTGTTCCCCATTTTGTCTCAACTTGATTTGATTTGTTTTCTCTACACTACTTTATATAAACTCTTAAAAAACGAAGCGTTTAGCCAGAAACTATTTCATCGGCAGTTTCACAGAAAGGAAAGAGGCTGCTGCAGAAAAGCTTCGATATAATCCAAAGTAGCTATCACTTCTGGGACTATTCGAGATTATTGTATATTTTGTTCAAAATGGCGGCACAAAAATATGAACATCTTTACAAGGTAAAAAAACCCTGCTGAATCGCAGCTAGCTTGATAAGTGGGGAAGATGATCTTGAAGATCCCTCAAAGGTTACAGAAAACATATTAATTGGGACACTGTTTGCATATAACAAAGGAGGGAACAGAAAAGGTAGGAAAAAATGTGCGTAAAGGTGCTTTGTAAGAGTTCACCTGCATTTTCGCAGAACTAACTGTCCTCTGCACGTGAGCCAGACTTAGTGTTACAACAGTTAGGCTTAAACACACTGCACTAACAGTCATGCAGAGCATATTTTTTACTATGACTGGTTAATATGCACCAATTGATGCTTAGCAATCACATGCTTGCAACTTAAGAGAAACTTGAACCGCAACGAACAAGTTCATGCAATAGAAATGTCCACTGTCCAAGATAAAGGACCAACGGACCTATATTGTTTCAATAATGTGACAGCAAAATAAAATATTGCCTTTGCGCTAACTCCTAAACAAACCCAAATTCTCGGCATTTCAGTCTGCCAGAAATCCGAAATATGTTCATGTGTTTTTTTTTAAGCATTAGGGTAACTTTTGTTCTGGACAACCAATGAAACTCTAGGGTATGAAGCACCAGGCAGCTCTTTCGAGTTGGAGAATCAATGTACGTCTTTCCTAGATAATGTTTGAAGTGCAGTTAAACAAAAAAAAACCTGCATTAACTCATTCTGGAGACAGAATCAACCCAGGAGGTGCCTGTTAATCTCCCTTTACTCCGTAGAGCCTATGCTTTTGGCAGAGAGATACAGACTTAAAGTTGTGGGTGTACAACGATTATCTAAATAACAAGACTGCATACAGGGAATTCTCAAAAATATGCTCACAGAAGGAGTCTTAACAGCATAGCAGGAAATAAGCTAGAAAGCTAGGCACCGGAGAAGAATCCGCCACTAATCAAAAATAGGAACTATCATTTTGGAACAGTTATGCTAATCAGCATTTGCTCAGATAGAAACATATGTTAAATGTGGGACTGGTGAATGTACAATGAGGAGAATTCATGCGCTAGCCCAAATCGCAGGGCTTACTGAACATATGCCTTATATTTCAAAGCCCAATTCATGAAGCTAAAGGCAGAATCATTCTGCTGTGCGATGTGTACAATACCAGAGGGAGTGATATTCTAAGTACTACTTATAGCTGGAGTCATCGGGTCTCACAAGCTAAACATACTGCATAAAATACAATAAACTTTGGAGCCAAGGGATTTCAACATAATACTTCTAATTCTACATGACTGTGTATGTTTGACCTGAAACTAAGCAGCAAAATAAACCAATAATCACAGCTAAAATACCTCCCCACCAAATTCTTTAAGACATCAGCCAACACTAGTTCCCGACAGGCACCTCGCTTGTCTGAAGCTGGGCACTGTCCAGTAAAGGATGTCAGAGTGAAAGGACCAGAACATGTGCTAGCTCTGGTGGAGTCAGAGTGCTCACTGATATATTACTCTTAATTGCTCCAAAACTATATCAGTGGATTCATTTCGCTTTGGAAAAGATGCTTCTTTGTCTTTTGCAATATACGGACATTTATTTCATAAAAACATACTAACAAAAAACACCCAACAAACATGAACTTTCTTCTTAACTAAACTATACGAGGGGGCCATTTCAAGTCGGAGAACTTGTGCCCTTCTATCCAACCGTCCCTACTCACCACGCCACCCTCCTAAAAGACGCCACAACAAGCGCTCCTACTTACCAAGCGCTAAAATGTGCTCGCCTGGGAACAGGGAAGGTTAAGTGTTCTCTGGTACAGATGGTAAAACATCAGAGTGACGCTCAGAAGCCTTGACTGTCACCCACACTTCACATGAAAAATGAGTAAGCACATAAAGATCATCTTCTTTCCTCAAAAGTAATGTATGAGCATGCCCTATATGGAATGAATGCCCATAAACCGTAATGTGGTAGCTGATGCATCATCACTTTGACAAAATAACTGTCAAAAAAGTCTTCTAGTTTGGATGACAGGACATGTTCTAAACATGCTAAAGTGCATTTATTCTAAAACATCCCAGTGGATGCTCATGGACAATTCTGCTTAGATTACTGTTGTCGGGCCAAAGTCTACTAATGACTACAACCAAAGCAATCAATTACTTACTGCTGCTTAATGACTTGAGAAATAATGTACGGCAAAAACTATAACTACCAGATCACATTTCTCACCATAAAGTGAAAGTTCAGTATTTGCTTCAACCTCATGAGGACCACAGGTGGTATTATCAGATGATTAGGTGGCAGTGGCATATTCAATAGGCTCAGAATCAGTGATAAATCACTCTGTGGTCTCAGGGTGTGGAGCTATTCTTAGGTTAGAGGTTACTGGGCATTATTCTTTGTGGGTCTCATGATTTACAAGAGATATCCCTCAGCCACCAATACTATTGCATTCCATATTGCTTTTAGGCACGTGGTTCTATTGGATTGACAAAGCTGTGCAGCCAAGACCTAGTAAAGGAAGTGGTATGCAGCAAGAACTCCCTCTATTCTCTTTTTATGAGTTGATTACAGGATGATATTTTGTCTAAGATCACTTGTACGTCAATGACTAGGTTGGAAAATAGAGGAGTAAGAACCCTCATTGGAGATGTGCTGCCCATAGTTATTGGACTTCAACTTGAGTTCATGGTATCAGGATTTATGGTGACTGGACAGGACAGTGTTTGACAGACTTAGAATGAACGGTGACACAAAGTGCCTAATTTAACTGCTTTAAACAGGGCACCTCGGCACAAAAAACAATGCTTTTCCTTATCTGGTTGCCCTACAAGCATCACCATGCCACTGCATAATCCTCACTTTAGGGAGCATATGACTCCGTCAAGATTTGCTTTTATAAAGGACAGCTGAAAGTCACTGAACTTTAATGTCCTAATTTTATTAGTTACAGATAGTTATTATAATTAAATAAGACTTCACTTAAAACTGTAACTGGGTATTTTCAAGTTTATGGAATGAAAATAGGTTTGCTAAATGACATTCTCAAATACATCCAGCAACTTTTTAGAATCTTCACATTTACACTGTTGGGGCTTAACACATCTTCTGATCACAACATAGAAGGTCCTGAAAAGGGTATGTTTGGGACATAGAAGTAGCCTGTAAGGTAGCTTCAAAGAGCTTTCAAGAAAAGGTGAGTAGGAAGTAGGTTCAATGAAACAGGGGCTCTAAGAATATGTATGTCTTCAGGGATATCCTGAGTTGGAAAGTTTTCTTTGGCACACTGTACACTTCTGTTCTCAAAATCTATCTCACAAGAGGTATGGAGAGATGTTTTGGATGGGTGACTTAGGGACTGATTTATAACTTGCCAGACGGGTTACTCCGAGACAACGGTGTCGGATGTCCCGTTCGATGAAATCTAAATATTACTGGATATAATGTGATTTAGATTTCGGCAGACAACACATCCATCACCGCTGTGACAGAGTAACCTGTCTGCCAAATTCTAAATCAGGCCCCACGACTTAGAAGGGATGTAAAATAGAAGGACCACCTCCAGGTGGGGCATGATCCCTAATGCATAAAACAGTCTTAAATGTAACCATATTTTGCCCACTAGCAAGTGGAATGGCTCTACCCCAGAATTATGAGGTCAATGTGCTTCATATTTTTATAGATTTAACAACTGAAGAACAAATGTACACTGAGATTGCCGACGCATCATTTTTGTGTTTTGGGAAGTACATTACAATAGAAGAATACCGTCTAGTAAAGAAATCCAATGTAGTTTCATAATCACGTTTAAAGGACAAATGTAAGAAAACTGTTCCACACTTACACAGCTGGGATTTTTAATCATACAGATGTGATACAAAGTAACCTTTTTCTAATCATGTG